>NC_053039.3:282661978-283292811 GCF_002575655.3 Aegilops tauschii subsp. strangulata
ACTTTGGATCAGACCAGTGTTTAACAAGGGCTGACCAGTCTTCATCTGTAATATATTCCACTAGAGATGTTTGGGTGATTTCATTGTTAGCCTTGCCTTCAAAGTGAGTTTTTCTCAGGTGATACCGATACTGTCGCAGGGCAAACTAAAAAACATGAGTGCATGCTTGTTTAGTTGCATCATCTTTCGGATCCAACTTGAAACTCATCTGTTCAAAAAAGAATGTGAGTCTTATTAGGAGGAAGCTAGAAAGTATGGGACAGAGCAAGACAATATTAGAAATTGCGATGAATAACATTACTTACGGATAAATGGTAAAGGAAGGTGTTAAACTGGGTATCGTCTTTCTCATTCCTGTACTAGATCCACGTTGGGAGGATACGTGCATCACACCTAATGGCAACGGCCGCCTCTGATACTAACTTGGCTGACTCTGTAGAATCACATGGCCTTTTTAAACCTGCCTCAAAATGGATCTCCATTCTTCCTCCTTTAGATTTTGTTAGTCTGTCAAGCATTATCCCTGATGTCTGTTTCCGCTTGCGCCGTGGTGCTAGTTCAACAACGAATATGGAAAGTGTTAGTGCACATCAAACTGTTAGAGTACATATAAAGGAGCATGCAACTGCAACTTGACTCGATCAGGTACCATCTTGGTGTTGATGCTCATGAGGTTCATCTGATCTTGCCAAGTCCTGTTGTATCAGCAGTGCTTCAGAAGTAGTGTTAGGTGTGAACGCAGCTTGGGAACTGGCCAGTTGCGGAGCAAACGAACGAGTAACTCGTTGAGATGCAGGTACAATTGAAGCGGATGCTACAGCTGGTGGAGCAGGTGATATTGTGTTTGTAGAATTAGCCGGTGGACTTGGACCTTCTACTGCACTATAAGTACCAGCAGAATCTCCAAAGCAGACCCTTTTCCGTTGCACCCGACGAGTAACACCATTCCCTGCTATATTCTTTTCCTTGCTATTTTTTGACTTTGCCATGTCAAGCCGTACCCACAACACAAAAGAATAAAATCACTCTTCAGAACTCATTGATGCATGATACAGACAAGCAATACTTTGATGTAAGACAACCGTACGAGGATGGAATATGTAAGAAAAATAGGACAACATGACATATTCACAGCTACGATGTGTAAACTAAGCAGAAGGATTTTCAAGAAAATAGAAGTAATGCAAGCTAGGCACCATATGAAAGATGCAACCAATATCACTCTGCCAAATTAAAAGTGTCTTGCCATAAGTGGCATTTCGAAAAATTAGAAGCAGTACAACCTAGAAATCAACGCAAGATGCAACCACTATCAAACTGCCATGTTAAAAGCGTCCAATCATGAGTGACTGATGCGGGATACACAACAGCAGTACTTGATGTAAGAACATGGTATGATAGATAGATGCAGTGTATTCTAGACACAGAAAGGCATGTCATATGCACATGTATAACATATAAACTCAGCAGGTGCAATTTCATCAAAATAGAAGAAATACAGGCTAGGCAACATATGCAACATGAAACCAATTATCACACTGTCAACTTAGAGCAAGCACATGCGATGGTGGAGTACGGGAGATGAAATCATCATGTAGACTTGGGACTTTAGCAGTGGCAAATCTAGAGAGTCTCTGTTTGCGTCGGTCTGGAGGACCACCAACATCCCCTAACTTACTCTTTTCCTTCCTCTTTTCTGATATTGCCTTATGAAGTCAAAACCACAAGAAGATGAATAAAATTAGCTCTGCATAACTGGTTGATGCATGATACAGACAAACACTACTTTGATGTAAATCAAGCGCATGATAGGAGGATGGAATATATACAAAAAAAGACAACATTGCATATTCACACATACGATAGGAGGATGGAATATGTATGAAAAACAGTAAGCAGAAGGCATTTCAACAAAATTAGAAGAAATGAAAGCTAGGCACCATATGAACATGCAACCAATATCACTCTATCAGGTAAAAAGTGTCTCATCTTAAGTGCCATTTCAAGAAATTAGAAGCAGTACAAGCTAGAAGACAATGCAAGATGAAACCTACATCACACTCCCAAGTTAAATGTGTCTTATGGGTAAGTGATTGTTGCAGGTATAAGTTGTAAGCTACGCAGATGCAATTCAACAAAATTAGAAGCAATACAAACTAGACATCATACGGAACACGCAACCACATATAACAGTTCCAAGTTAGAGCAAGCACATGTGATGGTGGAGAGGGGAGATGTGCTCATCATCTACACAGCTACGTTGACTGTCCAGCCTTGTGTTGTCTTGCGAATCTTGTTGGGAGGATGGCGAAGTAGAATAGAGACCCTCTGTTTGAGTTGCTCCGAAGGACCACCATCATCCACTACCTCACTAATTTCCTTCAGACGTATTGATTTTGTATTGTGAAGTCAAACCGATAAGAAAAAGGAATAAAATTCGCTCTTCAGAACTCATTCATGCATGATACGTACGAACACTACTCGGATGAAAGGCAAACACATGATACGAGGATGGAATATGTATGAAAAATAGGAATGTGTGACATATTCACACCTATGATGTGGTAACTAAGCAGAAGGCATTTCAACAAATTAGAAGCACTGCAAGCTAGACACCATATAAAAGATGCAACCAATATCACTCTGCCAAGTTAAAACTGTCTGGCGTTTCAACAAATTATAAGCAGTACATGCTAGAAATCATATGCAAGACGCAACCAATATCACAGTGGCGACTTAAAGGTGCCTCAACATAAGTGACTGATGCGGGATATGCAAGAACAGTAGCTGATGTAAGAACATGGTGTGATCAGATACAGTATGTTCTAGAAACAGGAACACGTGTCATATTCACATGCATGATGTGTAAAGTAAGCAGATGCAATTCAACAAAGTTAGAAGCAATACAAGCTAGACATCATACGCAACATGCAACCACATATAATAGTGCCAAGTTAGAGCAAACACATGTGATGGTGGACTAGGAGAGATGTGCTCATCATCTACACAGCTACGTTGACTGTCTAGCCTTGCGTTGTCTTGCGAATCTTGTTGGGAGGATGGCCGAGTAGAATCTGTAGAGACCCTCCATTTCAGTTGCTCGGAAGGACCACCATCATCCAATGCCTTACCAATTTCCTTCCGCTTTATTGATTTTGCATTGTGAGGTCAAACCGACAAGAAAAATGAATAAAATTCGCTCTTCAGAACTCATTCATGCATGATACTGACAAAACTACTCTGATGAAAGGCAAAGTCATGATACGAGGATGGAATATGTATAAAAAACTGGATGGCTTGACATATTCACACCCATGATGTGGTAACTAAGTAGAAGGCACTTCAACAAATTAGAAGCACTACAAGCTAGACACCATATGGTAGTTGCAATCAGTATCACTCTACCAAGTTAAAACTGTCTCGTCATAGGTGGCGTTCATCAAATTAGAAGCAGTACATGCTAGAAATCATATTCAAGACGCAAACCAATATCACACTGCCAACTTAAAGGTGTCCCATCATAAGTGACTAATGCAGGATACACAAGAAGAGTAGTTTCATGTAAGAACATGGTGTGATAGACAGATATAGTATGTACCAAAAACATGAAGGCGTGTCATATTCACACGTATCATGTGTAAGCTAAGCAGATGCAGTTTACACTAATTAGAAGCAATACAAGCTAGACACCATATGCAACATGCAACCAGATATCACACTGCCAAGTTAGAGCAAGCACCTGGGACGGTGGAGTAGGGGAGCGGAGACTTGAAACTTGTAATGCACTAGCAGTACGAGGAGAATCCGTACAGATGCTCCGTTTACGTTGCTGCAGAGGACCACCATCATCGCCTTCCTTACTCTTTTCCTTCCTCTTTTTTGATTTTGCCTTGTCAAGTAAAACCCACAAGAAAAAGGAATAAAATTTGCTCTTCAGAACTCATTGATGCATGATACTGACGAACACTACTTTCATGTAAGGCAACCGCATGATAGGAGGATGGAATATGTATGAAAAACAGGATGACATGACATATTTACATGTATGACGTGTAAAGTGTAAACTAAGCACAAGGTGTTTGAACTAGTTAGAAGCAATGCAAGCTAGAAACCATATGAAAGATGAAACCAATATCACTCTGCCAAATTAAATGGGTGGCCTTGACCAAATTAGAAGCAATACATGGCAACATGCTAGAAATAATATGCAATATGCAACGAGTAAAGGTGTCTCATCATAAGTGATTGATGCAGGATACAAAAGAGAGGTAGTTTCATGTAAGAACATGGTTAACAGATAGATGTAGTATGTACCAAAAATATGAAGGCATGTCATATTCACAGGTATAATGTGTAAACTAAGCAGATGCAATTTACCCTAATTGGAATCATTACAAGCTAGACAACATATGCAACATGCAACCACATATCATACTGCGAAGTTAGAGCAAGCACCTGCGATGGTGGTGTAGGGGAAATGCGGTCTTCAAGTGCAGAGCTACGTACAATATCTTCATTTAGACTTGCTATTTCTTGAGAATCATGTGGGGAGGATGAAACTGCACTCTTTATAAGAGTAGCGCATCTCATACTAACCCACAGGCGTGACTGTCTCATCATAAGTGATAGATGCAGGATAGACAAGAACAGTAGTTTGATGTAAGAACATGGAGTGATAGGCAGATGTAGTATGTACCAAAAACAGGAAGGCGTGTCATATTCACATGTATAATGTGTAAGCTAAGGAGATGCAATTTAACAAATTAGGAGCAATGCAAGTTAGGCACCATATGCAACATGCAACCAGTTATCACACTGCCATGTTAGAGCAAGCACCTGGGGTTGTGGAGTAGGGGAGATGAGATTTGGAACTTGCACTATAGTAGGAGTAGCAGGAGAATCTGCAGAGATCATCTGTTTCGGTTGCTCTAGAGGACCACCATCATTCCGTGCGTTCGTCCTTTTAGATTTTGCCTTGTCAAGTAAACACACAAGAAAAAGGAATGAAATCCGCTCTTCCAAATTCGTTGATGCATGATACTGATGAACACAACTTTTATGTAAGGCAACCACATTGTAGGAGGATGGAATATGTACGAAAAACGCTAAGCAGAAGGTATTTCAACAAATTGGAAGCAATGCAAGCTAGACACCATATGAAAGATCCAACCAAAATCACTCTACCAAGTTAGATGTGTCTCATTATAAGTGGCACTTCAACAAATTAGAGGCAATACATGTTTGAAATGATATGCAAGATGCAACCAATATTACACTGTCAATTTGAAGGTGTCTCGTCAGAAGTGATTGATGAGGGATACACAAGAAAAGTAGTTTGACGTAAGAACATGGTTAATAGAAAGACGTAGTATGTACCAAAAATAGGAAGGCATGTCATATTCACAGGTATAATGTGTTAACTAAGCAGATGCAATTTACCCTAATTAGAAGCATTACAAGGTAGACACCATATGCAACATGCAACCACATATCACATTGCCAAGTAAGAGCAAACACCTGCGATGGTGGTGTAGGGGAATTGCGGTCATCAACTAGAGAGCTACGTTGACTATCTTCATTTAGCCTTACTGTTTCTTGAGAATCATGTGGGGAGGATGACACTGCACTCTTTAAATGAGTAGCGCGTCTCACAGTAACCCACTGGAGTGACTGTCTCATCATAAGTGATAGATGAGGGATACAAAAGAGCATTATTTTGATGTACGAACATGGTTAATAGACATATGTGGTATGTATCAAAAACATGAAGTCATGTCATTATCAAAGGTATAATGTGTAAAGTAAGCAGATGCAATTTAACCAAATTGGAAGCAATACAAGCTAGACACCATATGCAACATGCAACCACATTTGACAGCATGAAGTTAAAGCAAGCACCTAGGATGGTTGTGTGTGGCAATTGAGATCATCAACTGCAAAGGTATGTTTACTGTCTCCATCTGCTGACACTACACCCTTTAGAGCGCTGAAACGCTTAGTGCTTATCTTCGAATTACACTGGAGCGACTTCTATCTTTTCTTTTGTGTATTCATCAACACTGCGTCAGAGTCTGAAATACCCATGCATACAAAAAACAATAGTGTTAGTATGGGTGAAGTGTGTGCACAAGTAGTACAGTGTAAAAGTAGCAGATAGCAGGTTGGTGAGAAATAAATGATGGGAGACATATGATAGCTGTACAACATGCATGGCACACGGAATTACTAGATTCTAGGATTTTGAAATATGACCACAGGGATAGCTGGGAAATGCAGATGCTCCTCCAACACACCACAAGGTGTGGTCCTATGAAAATAATAGTCGACTGAAAACAAATAGGTCAGTCCATTTTTTCTGCACCGTTCGATGTACAAAGAACGGGCAGATCACCTTCATCTACCTCCAGCCAGTCAGTGTTAACGATCTTCTTCGAAACGCCAGTGACCACCGGCCCAGTCCCCTGCCTCCACCCTCCCCTTGACCTCACCGCACCGCCGTGCTTGGCATCACCCCCCGGCCATCTCTTCAAGCTCCGCCGACCTCCAGATCGGGCGCAAGCAGCTCCTGCACCCCACACACCTATGATAGACACCGATGCGTCGCTTCCCCAGGGAACAGGCGGACTAGGTGCTCTGCGCGCCTAAGCGGGTGCTGCTTCTTTTAATTGTGAATCGACTGACCCTGAATTGAAATCCTGGCGGGCTACTGACCTCTAGCTAAGGTGAAATAGTAAATGGGAGGAAACCTTGTGCATTTAGTATCACGAAGAAGGTGCAGTAAGAAGCGCTCAACCAGTTTCTTTCATGGGATGAATACGGTGTGAGCAGAGACGTAAGATTTGCACGAATAAGGGAAGAGGAGTACCTCTTTCTTCTGGCAGTGCTGTGTCCTCCTTCTGTTTTTCCAACGATCTTCTTGTGGTTCGCTGGAAACGAGAAGTTATGGAGGATGGTGGAGCCTTGGATGAACCCATGGCCAAGTTGTTGAGTGTGGTGCGGTGGCCGTCTATCGGCGGCGAGGAACCAGATCCGAGGCGGCGAACAACGACATAGCGGGAACAGCTCCGGTGCGATGGACGGTTGCGACAGTGGAGCGGTAGCAGTGAGGCGCAGGACGGCGTGGTCAAAGTGGTTCTGGTACGACGCACGTCGGCGTCGGCGTCATGGAGGCAGCTCTGCCTCGGCTTCAGCTGCTAAGTCCTTGAGGGCGTTATGGTTATGGTTACATTGGACAACGACATCGGGGTACCGGCTCTGGTGTGATGGAGGAGGGTGGCGGTGGATTGGGCGCGATGGGGTGGAGGACGGAGGAGGCTAGGGTTTTGTGGCTGGTGGAGAGGGCATTTTGGCGCCCACAGAGTATGAATGGGGAAACGGAGGGAGGGGGAACTAAGGGGGAACAATGTTTTGGTTTGGGACGCACTTGTTTGAAATTTGGGGAATGTTACAAACTTTGCCCCCATCTAAAATTTCGGACATATTGCGGGTCGGGGCTAGGACAGTAATCTCAGGTGTCCCAAATGGTGGGCAGGATAGATTTTGGCCGAGCGCATGGGTGTTTAGGCGCCCACGGTGTATGAATGCTTCTCGGAGGCGATTGAGACTGGCGTCTTGGTGAAGTTACAAACCTACCCCGGTTCAGACCTTTAGACATCGGGCTGATAGGCTACACGGGTCAGAGTCAGGACAGTAATTTCCTACCACCAAACATTAGTCTCGTGCGGTTTCGGGTGACCAGAGGCTTATTTGGCGCTTCCTTCAATATTTGGGAGCAGAAGCATTAACGTTTTCAGTTCTCTTGAATTGAACTTTCAGGATTTGTCAAACTTCACAAATCTTGACTCTTGAAAATCCTAAAACTACGATTATTTTGGAATGGAGGGGGTACATTTGAATATACATTGTACACGAGTATATATTAAAAAATATGCAACTTACCTCAGTTCATGCATGGTTCCAGATATAATCGTCTTGGTTGCAAAAAAAAGTTAGACATGCGTATGAATATATAGCATGTTCAAATGCACAATAAAGATTGATGCCCCCATTTAGATCTGATTTACAAATGCCATTATCCCGGATTCAAATAGATGAATGCACTTCCTATGAATTCGAATCTTCGAAACCCCCTTTATGTTGAATTCAACATGTATTCTATTTTGTAGCTAGCAATTTGGAATGTATCCATGTAAGTGACAAATGTATAAAGTACTTCACACTAACAACATGGAGTGCACTAATTAATGTTTATATATGAATTGCAAAAGCAATGCATTGTCTGGATTTCAAACCACTCTCACTCTATGGATCGATAATATGAAATAAACCCATGCACATGCTAGAATTCAATAGAGTATGGGTGTCTGATAGACCGACGTTCGTTCATACGCAAATTGCAAAATTCATGATCTCATCCAAAAATAATAATGCCATTTATATTTTAATTTAATGCGTAGAACCGCCTTTTACACGTAGATGCACTATGCCTCGGCCCGTTCTCACACACGCGCTATATATCTCTCTATCTGACACATAAGTGCACACACTTTATATACATCGGCATTTCTCCCTCACACATGCTCACAATCTCTCCCGGGGTGTCTCATGCATACACTCTCTATATATCTCCCTCTCTCTTTCTTACTACTATGTACCACTCTTTTCACTAATCTCAGTTGGAAAACACTATTTCTCTCACATGCATATATACACACGCACGGTCTCTAGTAGCCCTCTATAGGCACATATATGTGCCTACGTGTCTCCCACACGCACATTATCTTTAGGCCTCTCTCACACACACTGCCCCCCACACACCTCTCTTGTAGTTGGCAGATATGATTCCATCAGATCATTCAGTAGGATATCCCTGATGTTAGGTTGGATGGTAATACGAGGCAAAGTTTTACCCAAGTCCGGGCCCTTGCAGTTGAGGAAAAAGCCTACTCTTGGTACTGTATATTTGTGATAGGCGTGTGTACAAAGTACACATGAATACCAGGCATTGTGCGTGTGTGTATACTATCGACGAACTAGCCCCGGGGCTTATATAACATACTCGAGCCCTAGGGTTACAAATCGTATATAGTCGGCTTATCATCAGTGGGGAGAGAGTCCTCCATGACTCTGGTAGCTTCGTCTTGTACGCCGAGTCCTCCACATGGGTCTTCGTATAATGTGACTCGGTCCAACCTATGTGGCGCAGGATGGAACCGACCCATGAGTCCTCACGTTGACCCACCACAACTAGAAATGATGTGCCCACCACACCCCACACACAATCGGCCACTAAGAAAAATAAGCATATACAATAGTACAAAGTTATACATGAAAGTTAATTGCATGGTGCATCCAATAATATTTGTTCTGTATTGTTAATGTTTATATTTTCTCCTAAAATATTAGTCACGGGAAAGAGAAACAAAGGGCATATCGCTCCTCGTCTCCACCGGACACCCCCTCTCTCTACACCACTTTCACGTACGCACACAAACTATCTCTCGGCCCTCTAAAAGTATGCATGCCCCTGACACATTCACACGTGACGGTCACTGTATTTCAAGCAAAAGCACTATACGGTCACTGGACTTCAGAATATTCTCATTACGGCCACCGTATACATTCTCGTGGTGATCATATGATATCTAGCTCATGATACGTCTCCGTATTTTGTTGATGACACTGACAGGCATTGTATTTGATGCGTCCTCCGTATTTTGTTGACGACACTTACGGTCATTGTATTTGAGGCAAAAGCGTGATATGGTCACTGGACTTCAGAATAAGCTCATCATAGTTACCATATACATTTTGTGGTGCTAACCAACCTGTGGTTGGATGGTTAGGAGGACAGTGGTTTCCCTAGCCAACTAGGGTTAAAGTCCTGGTGCTCGCATTTATCCTGGATTAATTACAGTATTTTTTGGTGATGTGCGTTCAGTGGGAGGAGACGTTCCCCTCGACTACGAGGCACCTATGGTGACTTCGTAAAATCTCAAGATCATATGCCGGCTCACTCTCTCGAAGGTGCTCATAGGGGTAGGGTGTGCGTGTGTGCACTTATAGCGGTGAGTGTTTGCGCGTATATATGAGCGCTTGCGTCTGTACCGTGTTAAAAAATACATGTCATGATTATACGGTCACTGGCTCACCCGTACAACTCCGTAATTTGTTGATGACACGATCAATTGACCAGCAAACGTTCCACGTGGTGCAACTAGTGTTGCACCATCAGCGCGCGTAACCGTCGGGCCCACCGGTCAGCGCATATATGAAAGAAGGAAATGGTAGTTTGAGTTTGTACTGTGTTAATAAAATACATTTTATGGTGATCATACGGTCATAGGCTCACCATACAGCTCCATAATTTGTTGATGACACGATCAATTGACCAGTCAAATGGTCCACATTCACTAGCGCACATTACCCTAGGGCCCACCTGTCAGTGCGTATATGAAAGACAGAAATGCTAATAAATTAGTGATCGGTGGGGATTCGAAGTTGTGAGACCTCTGGTTGGCAGCCCGCACCCCCTAACCACGACGGACAAGGATCACCTTGTGATGATATGCTGAGCCGGCCGTTTTAATTGCACGCACGCACGAGCCACTATGGTGAATACAAACACATCACACATGCGCACAAACACGCCCGCAACGCCCGCATGCATGCATGCAATACTCACACGTACACATGCACGCACGCAACACTTGCACGAACACACGCATGCATGCAGGCGTGCAACACTGACACGTACACATGCACTCACGAACACACGCACGCACACATGCATGCAACATTGAAATGTACACACGCAAGCACACAACACTCGCACGCCTGCATGCACACAACACACGACGCAAGACACACGCTCAACCTATACGTGCATGCACCCTTTGTTAAGGACATGGATTGTTGATACGTCTCCAACGTATCAATAATTTATGAAGTATTCATGCTGTTATATTATCGTTCTAGGATGTTTTACAATCATTTTATAGCAACTTTATATCATTTTTGGGACTAACCTATTCACCCAGTGCCCAGTGCCAGTTGCTGTTTTTTGCTTGTTTTTTACATCACAGGAAACACCGCGAAACTTTTTGTGGATTTTTTATGGACCAGAAGACATCCAGTGGGCTAGAGAAGCACCTGGGGGTGCCCCGAGGGGGGCATAACCCACCAGGGCGCGCCGGGGCCCCCAGGCGCGCCCAAGTGGGTTGTGCCCACCTCGTGGCCTCTCGCACCCCCTCTTTGCCCTATAAATCACCAAATATTTCAAAAACCATCGGGGTTACCCTAGATCAGAAGTTCCGCCACCGCAAGGCTGTGTAGCCATGAGGAACCAATCTAGACCCCGTAACGGCACTCCACCAGAGGGGGAAATCATCACCGGTGGCCATCTTCATCATCCCGGCGGCCACCATGATGAGGAGGGAGTAGTCCACCCTCGGGGCTGAGGGTTTGTACCAGTAGCTACGTGTTTAACTCTCTCTCTCTCTCTCTCTCTCTCTCGTGTTCTTGAGATGTCACGATCTTGATGTATCATGGGCTTTGTTAATACAACCGGATCATATGGTGTTTTCCCCTCTTTATCTTGTTGTGATGAATTGAGTTTTCCCTTTGAGATTTCGTTTTATCGGATTGAATACTTTTATGGATCTGAGAGCACTTGATATATGTCTTGCATATGAATACCCGTGGCGACAATGGGGTATTATTTTGATTCACTTGATATATCTTTTGGCACTCAACTCGCGGATTCCCGAGCTGACATTGGGGTAATCTACGCATAGGTGTTGATGCACGTTCTTGTCTTTGTTTCTCCGGTAGAAATCTTGGGGCACTATTTGAGGTTCTTTGTGTTGGATGGAGTATTATGAATCTGAAATTATTTGGTGTTATTTTAGTACGAACTCTTGGATAGATCGATCGGAAAGAATAGATTCGAGGTGGTTCGTACCCTACAAACGATTTCTTCTTATGTTCTCTACTAGATAGGAACTTTTGAGTGATTCTTCATCGCATGTTGAGGGATGGTTATATGATCCAATTATATTAGCATTGTTGGGAGATTGCACTAGCGAAAGTACGGACCCTATGCCTCATTTTCAAGCATTGCAATACCGTTTGTGCTCTGGTTTATCAATTGCTACCTTGCTGTTTTTTATTGTTCTTATTACAAAAATCAATAACTACCATCCATATTACACTTCTATCACCATCTCTTCACCGAACTAGTGCACCTATACAATTTGCCATTGTATTGGGTGTGTTGGGGACACAACAGTTTTCTTGTATTTGGTTGCAGGGTTGTTTGAGAGAGACCATCTTCATCCTACACCTCCCACGGATTGATAAACCTTAGGTCATCCACTTGATATGCCAAGCCACAAGCTTGGGGATGCTATGTTTGATGAGAATGACATGTTTGAGAATTTATTTGCTGCAATTAATGTTTGTCCCAAGCTTGGGGATGATATGCTTAATTAAAATGATCTTTTTAGTCCCCCTATTTTGAATGCTCAAATTTGCTATGATGGTTGCATGCCTCCTATCTATGATGAGAACAAAGTTGCTACTTATGATGATTATTGTGATGATACTTATGTTCTAAAAAGTAGTGATGATTATGTTTATAAAACTTGTCATAGTTATGACTACCCTTTTCTTGAACATTACTCTTATGTGGAAACAATTTATAGTATTCGAGTTTCATATGATACTCCCACCATTGTGAATAAGAAATTTTCTTATGTGGAGAGTAATAAAATTTCTATGCTTGTGGATCATGAAAAGAATGCTTTATGTGATGGTTATATTGATGAATCTATTCATGATGCTACTGAAAATTATTATGATAGAGGAACTTATGATTCATGATGCTCTCTTTATATTTCAATCCTTATCTTTTATGCGAGCATCTTTGAACTCATTGATAACCCACAAGTATAGGGGATCGCAACAGTTTTCGAGGGTAGAGTATTCAACCCAAATTTATTGATTCGACACAAGGGGAGCCAAAGAATATTCTCAAGTATTAGCAGCTGAGTTGTCAAATCAACCACACATGAAAGACTTAATATCTACAGCAAAGTATTTAGTAGCAAAGCAGTATGGAAGTAACAGTAACAGTGGCAAAAGTAATAGTAGCAGTTTTGTAGCAATTGTAACAGTGGCAACGGAGAAGTAACAGAGCAAAGATCAATATGAAACGAGCTCGTAGGCAATGGATCAGTGATGGATAATTATGTCGGATGGCATTCATCATGCAGCAGTTATAACATAGGGTGACACAGAACTAGCTCCAATTCATCAATATAATGTAGGCATGTATTTCGTATATAGTCATACGTGATTATGGAAAAGAACTTGCATGACATCTTTTGTCGTACCCTCCCGTGGCAGCGGGGTGCTAATGGAAACTAAGGGATATTAAGGCCTCCTTTTAATAGAGTACTGGAACAAATCATTAGCACTTAGTGAATACATGAACTCCTCAAACTACGATCATCACCGGGAGTGGTCCCGACTATTGTCACTCCGGGGTTGTCGGATCATAACACATAGTAGGTGACTATTGACTTGCAAGCTAGGATCAAGAACACAAATATATTCATGAAAACATAATAGGTTGAGATCTGAAATCATGGCACTCGGGCCCTAGTGACAAGCATTAAGCATAGCAAAGTCATAGCAACATCAATCTTAGCACATAGTGGATACTAGGGATCAAACCCTAACAAAACTAACTCGATTACATGGTAAATCTCATCCAACCCATCACGGCCGAGCAAGCCTATGATGGAATTACTCACGCACGGCGGTGAGCATCATGAAATTGGTGATAGAGGATGATTGATGATGACGACGACGATGGATTCCCCTCTCCGGAGCCCAAAACGGACTCCAGATCTGCCCTCCAAAGGAAGAATAGGGCTTGGCGGCGGCTCCGTATCGTCAAACGCGATGAAACATTCTCTCTGATGTTTTTCCCTGAACGCGAATATATGGAGTTGGAGTTGAGGATGGTGGAGGTCTAGGGGGCCCACAAGGTCGGAGAGCACGCCCCCACCCTTGTGGCCAGGGTGTGGGCCCCCTTCACTTGATTCTTTTGCCGATATTTTTTATTAATTCCAAAACTTATCTCCATGAAGTTTCAGGTCATTCTGAGAACTTTTTATTCTGTACAAAAATAACACCATGGCAATTCTGCTGAAAACAGTGTCAGTCCGGGTTAGTTCGATTCAAATCATGCAAGTTAGAGTACAAAACAAGGGCAAAAGAGTTTGGAAATGTAGATACGACGTAGACGTATCAACTCCCCCAAGCTTAACCCATTGCTTGTCCTCAAGCAATTCAGTTGATAAACTGAAAGTGATAAAGAAAAACTTTTACAAACTCTGTTTGATCTTGTTGCTGCAAATATGTAAAGCCAGCATTCAAGTTTTCAGCATAGATCATAAACTAACCATATTCACAATAACATTTAGGTCTCACATTTACTCATATCAATTGTAACGCCCACGATGCGACTATATCTCCCACGTGTCGAGGCACGACTTAGAGGCATAACCGCATAGTGGTTTTGTCGCAAGAAGGGTCATCTTCACACAATCCCATGTAATGAACAAGAATGGGATAAAGAGTTGGCTTACAATCGCCACTTCACACAATACATAAATATAATTCATACATCATCCAAAATACACACATATAGACCGACTACGGTCAAAATCCAGATGAAAATAAGATAACCCCAAATGCTAGATCCCCGATCGTCCCAATTGGGCTCCACTACTGATCATCAGGAAAAGACACATAGTAACGACCACGTTCCTCATCGAACTCCCACTTGAGATCGATCCCATCATCTGCACTGGCATCGTCGGCACCTGCAACTGTTTGGTAGAATTTGTGAGTCACGAGGACTCAACAATCTCACACCCGCGAGATCAAGACTATTTAAGCTTATAGGAAAGGATGGTGTAATGAGGTGGAGCTGCAGCGGCAATAAGCATATATGGTGGCTAACATACGCAAAAGAGAGCGAGAAGAGAAGAAACGGAACGGTCGTCATCTAGCAATGACCAAGAAGTGATCCTGAACTCCTACTTACGTCATACATAACTCAGACCGTGTTCACTTCCCGGACTCCGCCGAGAAGAGACCGTCACGGCTACACACGCAGTTGATGTATTTTAATTGGGTCAAGTGACAAGTTCTCTACAACCGGACATTAACAAATTCCCATCTGCCTCATAACCGCGGGCACGGCTTTCGAAAGATAATACCCTGCAGGGGTGTCCCAACTTAGCCCATCATAAGCTCTCACGGTCAACGAAGGATAAACATTCTCCCGGAAAGACCCGATCAGTCTCGGAATCCCGGTTTACAAGACATCTCGACAATGGTAAAACAAGACCAGCAAAGCCCCCGAATGTGCCGACAAATCCCGATAGGAGCTGCACATATCTCGTTCTCAGGGCACAATGGATGAGAGAAGCGTACATGTACCAACATAACCCAAGTTGCCAAGGGATGGTCCCGCACGGTGCTCTAGTTTGGACCAGCACTCAGAGGAACACTGGCCCGGGGCTAAAATAAGATGACCCTCGGGCTCGCGAAAACCCGGGGGAAAAGGCTTAGGTGGCAAATGGTAAAACCAAGGTTGGGCCTTGCTGGAGGAGTTTTATTCAAGGCGAACTGTCAAGGGGGTCCCATAAATCACCCAACCGCGTAAGGAACGCAAACTCAAGGAACATAATCCCGGTATAACAGAAACTAGGGCGGCAAGAGTGGAACAAAACACCAGGCATAAGGCCGAGCCTTCCACCCTTTACCAAATATATATAGATGCATTAATTAAATAAGAGATATTGTGATATCCCAACATATCCATGTTCCAACATGGAACCAACTTCAACTTCACCTGCAACTAGCAACGCTATAAGAAGGGCTGAGCAAAAGCGGTAACTTAGCCGAACAATGGTTTGCTAGGAAAGGATGGTTAGAGGCTGACATGGAAATATGGGAGGCATGATATAGCAAGTGATAGGTAGCGCAGCATGACAATAGAACGAACAACTAGCAAAGCAAAGATAGAAGTGATTTCGAGGGGTGGTCATCTTGCCTGCAAGGTTCTCAGAGTTGTCGAAAGCTTGATCCTCGTAAGCATACTCAACAAGTTCCTCGTTCACGAACTCGTCTCCCGGCTCTACCCAAGACAAAAACACAAGCAACGGAACCACAATCAATCACGAGAAATGCACAAGCAACATGATGCAAAACATGTATGATATGCGAGATATGATAAGCGATGCGTATGCGTGCTCCGGGAGGAAAATGATGAACAAGGCAGTAACTTGGCAAACCAAGCATGCCACTGGAAAGATGAGATTATTTCGGTCGAAGTCGATATAAAGATCACCGGAAACGGATGCACGGTTTGCAAATGGCAAGCAAAACAAGAATGACACGAATCTGTGATTAACAGCATGATAGCACTTAAAATGCAACAAGTAACAAAGCTACAGCACTCCAACATAGCAACAAGGCATATGACAGTGATCTACAAGAGATGCTTGACAAAAGATGAACACTGAGCTATGGCTAGATCACAACATATCAAGCTCAAACAAGCATGGCAAAAATACAAAAGATAACAGGTTCACAGACTTAGTGAAATTACTGGACATGGCAGAAAACAGCATCAGATAGCAATGTTCGGAGCATGAAATCAACATGCTACAGGAACTTAAGATAGCAAAACAAGGCATGGAAGTATTCCACTAAATGCATATGACAAGAGTCCCTTACTGACCATAAGCCAAAAAGGACCAGAAGATATGATGGAAAGCAGGTAAACATAGAAAGTTTCGTTATCAGGTTTCAGACTCGGCAGAAAACAGAGCATGGCAGAAATAATAATATGAAGGCATCTTGGTGAGCTTTATGCACTCACCACAAAGCAATGCATGACAAAACAAGCATACCTACAGCAAGATGGCATGTTTATGAAGCTATCCATGGCAAGAACAAAAGCATAGAATGTATGGATAAACTACAATAAGTTTGGCAAGATTGCATATCATGTTAAGAATCTGCCAGAAATATTTTATAGCAAAAGTAGAGCAATATTGAGTCATGCTATGGCACTCCATAATTGCAAACAAGGGCAGGAATGGATCAATTACAACATTATCTACAAAACATCCTTACTGAACATCTCCAAAATATGCATGGATCTCTCTGTAACATCAAGTTACATGGCAACAAAATAACAGCAGACAAAGACTTAGAGAAATCACTAAGTCCCTGAAATCAGAAATATTACGGGGCCTAGTTTGCATGCTTGTGCTAGTCACCACAGAGATCACAAAAATACATGGCATACACCCTTGGAAAGATGGCATGAAATACAACAAAACACATGTAGAGCTCATGCCCATAAGATGCACAGATTTAATGATAAAAAAATGACAAATCTCCAAGTTCTGTTAAGAACCAGCAGATAACAGCAACTAGCCCTCTTGCAACAGAGATTTGGGCATCAAGATGACCTCTAATGAACATGGTGCAATTGAACAAAATGTAGAGCATCACGAGACGAACAATTTGACATATTACACGCGCAAAACGGAGCTATGCACAGTGAGTTATGCAATAAGGAATAGGGGCATATAATATATCAGAAAATGACTTAGAGATTTTAGGGTTCGGGGGAAAGTCAACCGTAGCCGTCGCTGGATCCAGATCGGGGCCGACGTTCGAGCTTGCTCGCCAGAGCTGGGAGAGGAAGGGCGATGGCGGCGGGTCGCCGGAGGGAGGAGAAGCAGGGCGCCGCGCGGGGGAGAGGCGGCGCCGGCCAGGGATGGCGACGGGCGGCGGAGCACGGCGGGCAGCCGACGGGCATGGTGCTGGGCGCGACGATGGCCGGTGGCGGCGCACGGCGGCGGCGGACGCCGGCGAGCGCGGGGCGGCGGAGACGGCACGGGGCGCGGCCGGGCTCGCGGGCCGGGTGGGCTCCCCGCGGGCTCGGGCGGGCCGGTGGCGACAGCGAAGGCGGCGGTGACACGTGGCGGCGGCGGTGGGAACGGACGTGTCCGTCGGCGGACGTTTTTGTCCGGCGGCGCGCGGTGGAGAATTTTAGGGTTTGGACTGCATTCGTTTTCCGGGAGGGTCACATATTTATAGGTAGAGGGAGCTAGGAGGCTCCAAATGAGGTGCGGTTTTCGCCCACACGATCGTGATCGAACGACCTACAGCATGGAAGAGAGTTTGGTGGGTTTTGGGCTGGTTTTTAGAGGGGGTTTTTCTGCAACACACAAATGGACATTGCGGATGCCCGGTTAACCGTTGGAGTACCAAACGACCTCCAAATGGAAGGAAAATTGACCGGTGGTCTCCGGGTGGTATACTAAGGCCACTTGGCAAGCCTCGGTCCATTCCGAGAACGTCTGACACCCGCACACGAAAGAAAACAAGAGGGGTGCGCCGGAGGAGATGGGAGCGCCGGATTGCAAAACGGACAACGGGGAAAATGCTCGGATGCATGAGACGAACATGTATGCAAATGCGATGCACATGATGACATGATATGATATGCATGACATGAACAAAATGCAAAACGAAAGACAAAACCCGACCACGGAGGGAATATCATAACACATAGCCGAAAATGGCAAGAGTTGGAGTTACAAATATGGAAAGTTACATGCGGGGTGTTACATCAATGGCATAATCAACTAGCGAGCAACAATAATAAATCTCGGATGACAACACTTTCTCAAAACAATCATGATATGATATAACAAGATGGTATCTCGCTAGCCCTTTCTGAGATCGCAAAACATAAATGCAGAGCACCCTTGAAGATCAAGGACTGACTAGACATTGCAATTCATGGTAAAAGAGATCCAGTCACAGTCATACTCGATATAAATTAATAACAATGCATACAAATGACAGTGGTGCTCTCTAACTGGTGCTTTTTATAAGAGGATGATGACTCAGCAATAAAAGTAAATAGATAGGCCCTTAGCAAAGGGAAGCAGGGATTTGCAGAGGTGCCAGAGCTCAAATTTTGAAATAGAGATAAATAATATTTTGAGCGGCATGCTTTCATTGTCAACATAACAACCAAGAGATCTCAGTATCTTCCATGCTACATACATTATAGGCAGTTCCCAAACAGAATTGTAAAGTTTATACTCCCCCACCACCAACAAGCACACTCCACAGCTGGTCCGAAACAACGGGTACTGTCCAACTAATAACAGTCCTGGGGGAGTTTTGTTTGCAATTATTTTGATTTGATTTGAGCATGGGACTGGGCATCCCGGTTACCAGCCATTTTCTCATGAATGACGAGCGAATCCACTCATCGTGAGAATAACCCACCTAGCATGGAAGATATTGACAATCCTAGTTGGTAGGTGAGTGATTTGAGCATACAAAACAGATTATCATTTGAAGGTTTAGAGTTTGGCACATGCAAATTTACTTGGAACGGCAGGTAAATACCGCATATAGGAAGGTATGGTGGACACATATGGAACAACTTTGGGTTTATGGAAGTGGATGCACAAGTAGTATTCCCGCTTAGTACAAGTGAAGGCTAGAAAGAGACTGGGAAGCGACCAACTAGAGAGCGACAACAGTCATAAACATGCATTGAGATTAACCAACATTGAGTGCAAGCATGAGTAGGATATAAATCACCATGAACATAAATATCATAGAGGCTATGTTGATTTTGTGTCAACTACATGCGTGAACATGTGCTAAGTCAAGCCACTCAAATCATTCAAAGGAGGATACCATCCTATCATACTACATCACAACCATTTTAATTTCCATGTTGGCATGCAAGGTGAACCATTATAAACTCCTAGCTAATTAAGCATGGCATGAGTAACTATAATCTCTAATTGTCATTGCAAACATGTTTCATTCATAATAGGCTGAATCAGGAACGATGAACTAATCATATTTACAAAAACAAGATAGGTCGAGTTCATACCAGCTTTTCCTCATCTCAATCATTTCATCATATATCGTCATTATTGCCTTTCACCTACACGACCGAACAGTGTGGATAATAATAATAGTGCACGTGCAGTAGACTAAGCTGGAATCTACAAACATTTATTCAAGGGAGAAGACAAGGTAATATGGGCTCTTTGTTAGATCAAAAATAATGCAAATGAGAGCCACTCAACACTTTCATCGTGGTCTTCTCCTCTCGACCCCCAAAGAAAAGAAAAGAAATTCAAAGAAACACACTGAAATAATTTTGGATATTTTGTTTTTTCTGAAGAAAGTAAAACAAGAATGAGAAAAACTATTTGAACGGGAAAGCTCCCAACAAGCAAAATAAGAACGAGAAATCTTTTTGGGTTTTCTTTTAATACTACAACTAAGCATGCATAGAAAGTAAACTAACTACAACTATTTTTTGGGTTTATTTCTTAAGGTTTTTCGAACACACAAGAGAAAGCGGGAAAAAGAAATAAACTAGCATGGTAATATAATGAAAGAGTATGAACACCGACAACTAAAATGAGTGTGTGAACATGAATGTAATGTTGGTGAGAAATACATACTCCCCCAAGCTTAGGCTTTTGGCCTAAGTTGGTCTAAGGCCACCACTGGCCTCAATGATATCCGAAATCATAGTTGGGGTCGTATTGTGCTGCGGCAGCTACCGCTTGGCAAGTTGCCTCCTAGAGGCGAGCAGCCTCCACTGTTCTCTCATACTCGTTTGCCTCCTCTCTAGTTATAAAATATCTCCCATTCACCTGAAAGTTAAAGAAGGCAGGAGCATGAAGGGTAACATGGATGGCACGCCGTCTGTCAAAGATTAATCGGTACAGAAGGAACTATTCGTTTCTCTCAAGAAACTGATAATGCACCATAGCATTATAATCAAGAAAAGCGGGTGGCAACTCTATGTCATTCCCTCTAATGGGTACACTAAGATAATTAGCTAAACGAGTTGCATAAATCCCACCAAATAAATCTCCCTCTTTAGCATTAAGATAATAAGATATAACCTCCTCGCAATAATAGCCCCCAAGTTATATCGCTTATCACCTAACACCGCACACTCAAGGATACTAAGATCTGGAACGCAAAGGTGGCAATGCTCATGCTTACTGTTAATGCATCTACCTATAAAGAGAGCAAAATAATGTATGCCAGGGAAGTGAATGCTCCCTATGGTAGCTTGTGTGATATTTCTAGTTTCCCCAACGGTGATGCTAGCAAGGAAATCATTATATTCAGATTTGTGAGGCTCGCTAAGAAGGCCCCATTGTGGAATTTTGCATGCATCACAAAAATCTTCTAGGTCCATGGTATAAGATTTATCATAGAGATCAAACAGGATAGTGGTATTACGCTTAGATGAAAACTCAAACCTCCGCACAAAGGAATTGGTGAGATAATAATATTGTAGGCATTTGTCTGATAAGAAGTCCTTGAGGCCGGCATTCTGTATGTACGCATAGAATTCATCCTTGAAACCTGCACGAACCATAAATTCATCCGATGGCCATTCACAAGGCTTCACTTGAGCTTCCCTTGGTGGTTCAAGGTCCGGGTCCCGTATCGCGATTCTTGGTACTTGCTTCCTTGAGGAACCACCTTGGTACATTTTCCTAGACATTTTTCTTCCTCTGAATTTTTTAGTGACTCAAAATAAAAGTGAACAAAGGTCAACAAGATTGATAGCAAATACTCCTACAAGTGCCTAGAGGCTATATCATGCATCAAAACTACTTTGGACCATATAAATTTGTCATGCAAGCTCAAGAACAAGGTCACCACCGCAACAAAAATTTGCAATAAATAAAGCACTAGAACAAAAACTTATTGGACCATTGGAGGAGTCACATACCGAAGAACAATCCCTCAAAGCAGTTTTGTGAATGGAGCTTTGAGCAAGGAGATCGAAAAATGCAGCAAGATGAGCAAGAACACGAGTTTGAGCTATGGAGTGATTTTTTCTGGAGGAAGGAGTGGATGGGTGCTGGAATAAGTGGAGGGGGCCATGTGGGGCCCACAAGGACAGGGGGTGCGCCTATGGGGTGGGCGCGCCCTCCACCCTTGTGGCCAGCTGGTGAGCCCCCCTGGTGTGTGTTCAGTGCCAGAAATTCTCAAATATTCTATAAAAAATCATACTAAATTTTCAGGGCATTTGGAGAACTTTTATTTTCGGGTCATTTTTTTATTGCACGGATAATTCAGAAAACAAACAGAAAATAATATTTTTGCTTTATTTAATCTAAATAACAGAAAGTAAAATATGGTTACAAAGAGTTGTGCCTTCTAAATTCATCCATCTCATGCTCATCAAAAGGAATCCATTAACAAGGTTGATCAAGTCTTATTAACAAACTTGTTCCAAATAATGTGAAACTGGAGAATTTTCGAATAACACTAGGTTACTTCAACGGGGATATGCATTTCCCCAACAATAAGAATACCATGTTTCTTTTTTACAGTAGGAAGAGGGAATTCAAAACCTCCAATAGTAATAGTTGAAACTTTTCCAATAGAATTGATACTATGAACTTGAGGTTGTTTCTTCAGAAAGTGTACCATATGCTCATTACCATTAACATGAAAAGCGACATTGCCTTTGTTGCAATCAATAACAGCCCCTACAGTATTCAAAAAGGGTCTACCAAGAATGATCGACATACTGTCGTCCTCGGGAATATCAAGAATAACAAAGTCCGCTAAGATAGTAACATTTGCAACCACAACAGGCACATCCTCACAAATACCGATGGGTATAGCAGTTGATTTATCAGCCTTTTGCAAAGAGATTTTAGTAGGTGTCAACTTATTCAATTCAAGTCTATAATATAAAGAGAAAGGCATAACACTAACACCAGCTCCAAGATCACATAAAGCAGTTTTAACATAGTTTCTTTTAATGGAGCATGGTATAGTTGGTACCCCTGGATCTCCAAGTTTCTTTGGTATTCTACCCTTAAAAGTATAATTAGCAAGCATGGTGGAAATTTCAGCTTTCGCTATCTTTCTTTTATTAGTAACAATATCTTTCATATACTTAGCATAAGGAGGCATTTTAAGCATATCAGTCAAACGCATACGCAAAAAGATGGGTCTAATCATTTCAGCAAAGCGCTCAAAATCCTCATCATCCTTTTTCTTGGATGGCTTAGGAGGAAAGGGCATGTGTTTCTGGACCCATGGTTCTCTTTCTTTACCATGTTTCCTAGCAACAAAGTCCCTCTTATCATAACGTTGATTCTTTGATTGTTGGTTATCAAGATCAACAACAGGTTCTATCTTTACATCATTATCATTACTAGGTTGAGCATCAACATGAACATCATTATTAATATTATCACTAGGTTCATGTTCATCACCAGATTGTGTCTCAGCATCAGAAATAGAAATATCATTGGGATTCTCAGGTGTGTCTATAGCAGGTTCACTAGCATGCAAAGTCCTATCAGTTTTCTTCTTCTTTTTATTACTAGGACTAGGTGCATCAGTATTAATTCTCTGAGAATCTTGCTCAACTCTATTAGGATGGTCCTCAGGATAGAAAGGTTCCTGAGTCATTTTACCACCTCTAGTCATTACCCTAACAACATTATCATTATTCTTATTATTCAACTCATTAAGAAAACCATCTTGTGCCTTAAGTACTTGTTCTACTTGAGTTGTAACCATGGAAGCATGTTTACTAATAAGCTTAAGATCACTAACAGTCCTACTCATATAATCACTCAAGTGGTCAAGCGTATAAGCATTACGTTTCAATTGTCTACTAACATAAGCATTGGAAATTTCTTGTTTAACAATAAAATTATCAAACTCATCCAAGCATTGACTAGCAGACTTATTATGAGGAATATCACCTTCATCAAATCTATGGAGAGAGTTTACCTCTACTACCTGTGTCGGGTTATCAAGGCCATGTATTTCCTCAATAGGCGGTAAATTCTTAACATCTTCAGCTTTAATACCTTTTTCTTTCATAGATTTTTTTGCTTCTTGCATATCTTCAGGACTGAGAAATAGAATACCCCTTTTCTTCGGAGTTGGCTTGGGAGTTGGTTCAGGGAGTGTCCAATCATTATCATTACTCAGTATATTATTCAATAGCAATTCAGCTTGCTCAACAGTTCTTTCCCTGAAAACACAACCAACACAACTATCCAGGTGGTCTATGGAAGCATCGGTTAGTCCATTATAAAAGATATCAAGTATTTCATTCTTCTTGAGAGGATGATCAGGCAAAGCATTAAGTAATCGGAGAAGCCTTCCCCAAGCTTGCACAAACTTAAATATGGGTGCAGGCGGGCGCTAAGAACTTGCAGGTTCTGTAATGAACAAAGATCAAAGCCCAGTATGAAAGAAAATATGGGTCAAACCCTAGTTGAAAAGGGCAACAATGTCTAACTCCCGCTTACAAAAGGTACAAAAGCACGAGGATTAATTGTTCATCAGATTTACACATAACCCAGATTGAACAGGGCAATAACATCTAACTCAACCAAAGTTTTTGGCACTCACAATCAAATGGATCAGTCCGATCCATAAAATCAAGATCCCGGTACAAAAGATCTACTGGTCCATGATGACGACAAGTTGTTGTAAATATAAGCCGAGCACGATCAGAAGCCCTAAGGTCCACCTGAAACTACTTTTTATGCTATTCAACATACAGTTTCGTGAGAAATTTCTTGTTGAAAAACTTAATCCTCAGGGACAATAGTGCCCTTGCATTCCTCATGAAGAATGTGACAAAGCCAATGTTTACATGGTTGGATGCATATCCTTCCACCGTTATTGTCTTCAAACGAATGTGATGAGATCTGAGAAAATCCTTGTGCTTCCTCTGCCATCGATTGGTTAGACCTTTTTCTCGAAGTCCTAGTACCTAAATAGACGAGAAGATTGAAAACAGTTAATGTCTAAAATAGAGTATGTCGAAGGAGCGACAGCTGAACGGATAATTCTAGTACATTATATATGGGCTTTCAATGTGTATGAAATCATCACCTTTATATACAAATTCTCCAGACATGGAAAGCATCACAGCAAGCCAATAGTGGTGTTCAGATCAAGACACCCTATTAAAATATATAAGGTCTTGACAGAATCCAGCACCCCTGATACACCATCTATGGACAAGCTCTTCATTCAGCATAGAACATAATATTAACACTGAAAGTGTACTCCAAGATGATATTTAACTTATGCACACAAATGAAAAATGCAGATTACTAAAGTGTACATGGATAACATACAATACCTGAACTAGTGTGGAGCCAACCACCAACTTGTAACATTCAAACGAATGAGGAATACACCCAAGGTCTCCAGTTTAGGCGCAAAGACCACAGTTATTTGCGAAGGTTTATAGCAACAATCAAGGAGCAACCTTTGAAGTGAAGGGGCATCTTCGATGATGAGCTCCTGTCCTTCAAAATGAATTCCAATGCTTACAAGGTGAGGCGACTTTATTTTGAGACAGGGGATATGGATTCCTAGTCCAAAAAAGCACCAAATGCTCAAGTGCAGGGCATCTGGAGTGGATGATGCTGTGAAGTGAAGCCACCAATAGATCAACCAACACAAGCGCAAGTTTTTTCAGCAGTGGGAGTCAAAGCATTTGTACCAGATTGTCTGCTAGATGGCACCAGGTCAAGGTGGCGGTGTGGAGAGAGGAGGAAAACCATGAGATGGGCATCGGTGGTGAGGGCACAGATGCAACTCTTGGTGGTAACCTATCGCTGTAGTAATGGTAGAACTCAAGCTGTTGGAGTTTATCGAACTGATGAGATGTCAGCTAGGCGGCCACCGTGCAGGGTATGTCCAGCAGGTAGCATGCTGGGATGCAGATGCGTTGAACGGAGCCCTGGTGGGAGTAGATGATGGCTCCGTGGAGTTCAGAATCATCATCGACATATAGCTGACGACAGTCAAGATTAAGAGGCGCGGTGCGCCACTGAGTGCGCCACCGAGATGCGAGGACTTGTGTGCAGTAGCCATCCTTGGTGGGGAGAAGGGAGATGATCTCCCCAAGGATGCAGTCCAGGAGATCGCTGATGCGGTCCGTCGGAGATTCTACTGGTTCCTCAGGTCCAGGGGGCGTGGCCGCTTCTGGCCGCCCATCCGGGTCCAAGATCTACATCCGGCAGCGGTGCTGGCCAGAGCCTCATCTGTGTACATACCAATCTGAAAGAAAAAAGGCAGAAACATACATGTAGGACATTCAAAATCAATTCTCAAGATCTGGAAGAAAAAGGCACAAACATATATGTAGGACATTCAAAATCAATTCTCAAGATCTGGCCACGAATTATTAGCATGCAAGCTAACCCTAGTCAGATTATTAGCAAAAATCATTTGAACAGAACAAACAATTAATCACTAACTCTATAGGGATAACATTCAAACAATCAATACACTACGTGCATCTAACGGATCTTAATTACCCTGATTTCATGGACTGAGAGAACATAACCATAGGATTTGTATTCCAAAAAAGTTATAGAGGGGGGAAGTAAGCAGAGAAAACACATGATATGTTTGCCGCACAAATGGGTATATAGATGACTAACCGGTTTTCCGTCGGAGTCGCAGTCGTTGCCGGAGTTGCTGTTGACCTCCGGCTCTGGCTGGGGGGGGCACGATGTCACCGACGAAGTAAAGGTCATGCTGCTATCCGCGTGAGACCTCGTCGGCGGTGACGGCAACCTCTGTGCCCAGCTTCACGCATTGCGCGGGTGCTTCACCAGCCCCGGCGTCGCCACTCCCTCCGTCGGTGCGCTTTGGCGGCGTCCTCGTACACTCCAGAGTCCAAACGTTGGTGACCACTATGGACCGGGGGTGCGGCCGCCTATTATGGTCGGTGGCTCGGGCGCGCAATTAATACGGACAAGTGGGAGCGAGGCGGGCGACGGTCAAAGGCTGTCTCGCCTCCCGGTGAGCCTGTGCAGCGGACTTCTGCCATTTCTACCATCATTTCACACAACTACTCGCACGCCTCCCATCAATACGCACACCTGCACGCACGCCTCCCGGTATGCCTGCGCGGCGGACTGCTCGCATGCGTCCTGTCAACTCATGCGTGCTCGCACGGCACACGGGGCATGTGTCAGCACGTATATATTTTGGTTTATTGATGATTCATTCTGCCGCTTTACTGCTTAACCGAAGCATGGCACGGTCTAACGCACACGGCCCGAATAAATAATCCGTATGAGATATTGGTTGCCAGTTTTTAATAATTTCCCGTTTGTAAGAAGATTATATCAAAACAGGTCTCAAATTTGACGAAAAAAATACAATATCACAGTCTACTGGTGTCCATATATGACACCACGATAAGTTTCATGTGTGTGGGGGGATGGAGGGAGGGGTCCGGCAGTACACTACGAGTCGTGAACCTCCGTGTGGGATTATTGATCATTTTGTGAGTCATATATATATGCCACATCAAAGTCGTGAATTGGTTATTTAAAGCATTACACAACCCTTTCATACATACATGTTCGGGCCACATGGATGCATTGGTGGCCCTCTCGGACACTTTCCCTCGTGCAGTTATCAGCGATGTGCCCATTCGTTAGCCCGCAAAGGTTTTCAGTTTCAACCGACAATGAGAGGCATTTGACCAAAAGGTGGATTCATCTTGGCATGTGTGTGTTGATCATGGTGAGATTCCATATCAAAGTTCGAGCACGTGCGTACACACCCTCCCACCGGCTTGAAGTGAGGGGGCTACGCATCGTGGTGTAGTGCGTTTCCGGTTTGTGAAGCATGTGCCATGTCAAAGTTGTGCATTGGGTATTCAAACATCACATAACACACGAGCACATGCACGCAGTGGTTTTTTCCTATGACACTCACTCGCGTGTGCCTCTCTCTGTGGGCCCACGAGGTCGTCGTCAACGTTGAACGTATACAACGAGAGAGAGGTTAAGTTGACCAACAAGCATGGTTCTTTTTTGGTTTGTGCTACATACATGCACGGTAGGAGTATGTACATGTCAAAGAGGGGGCAACATGAATACTCTCTCTATATGCTGTTGGGGAACGTAGTAATTTCAAAATTTCCTACGCACACGCAAGATCATGGTGATGCATAGCAACGAGAGGGGAGAGTGTTGTCCACGTACCCTCGTAGACCGACAGCGGAAGCGTTATCACAACGCGGTTGATGTAGTCGTACGTCTTCACGATCCGACCGATCAAGTACCGAACGCACGGCACCTCCGAGTTCAGCACACGTTCAGCTCGATGACGTCCCTCGAACTCCGATCCAGCCGAGTGCTGAGGGAGAGTTTCGTCAGCACGACGGCGTGGTGACGATGATGATGTTCCACCGACGCAGGGCTTCGCCTAAGCTCCGCAACGGTATTATCGAGGTGTAATATGGTGGAGGGGGGCACCGCACACGGCTAAAATATCGTATATCAATTGTGTGTCTCATGAGGTGCCCCCTGCCCCCGTATATAAAGGAGCAAGGGGGAGAGGGCCGGCCAAGGGGAGGTGGCGCGCCCAAGGGGGGAGTCCTACTCTCACCGGGAGTAGGACTCCTCCTTTCCTTGTGGGAGTAGGAGAAGGGAAGGGGGGAGGAGAAAGAAGGAAGGGGGCGCCCCCCTCCCTAGTCCAATTCGGACTAGCCCATGGGGAGGGGTGCGGCCACCCTTTGGGGTCTTTCTCTCCTTTCCCGTATGGCCCATTAAGGCCCAATACGAATTCCCGTAACTCTCCGGTACTCCGAAAAATACCCGAATCACTCGGAACCTTTCCGAAGTCCGAATATAGTCGTCCAATATATCAATTTTTACGTCTCGGCCATTTCGAGACTCCTCGTCATGTCCCCGATCTCTTCCGGGACTCCGAACTCCTTCGGTTCATCAACATACATAAACTCATAATAAAACTGTCATCGTAACGTTAAGCGTGCGGACCCTACGGGTTCGAGAACTATGTAGACATGACCGAGACACCTCTCCGGTCAATAACCAATAGCGGGACCTGGATGCCCATATTGGCTCCCACATATTCTACGAAGATCTTTATCGGTCAGACCGCATAACAACATACGTTGTTCCCTTTGTCACCGGTATGTTACTTGCCCGAGATTCGATCGTCGGTATCTCGATACCTAGTTCAATCTCGTTATCGGCAAGTCTCTTTACTCGTTCCGTAATACATCATCCCGCAACTAACTCATTAGTCACAATGCTTGCAAGGCTTATAGTGATGTGCATTACCGAGTGGGCCCAGAGATACCTCTCCAACAATCGGAGTGACAAATCCTAATCTCGAAATACGCCAACCCAACAAGTACCTTTGGAGACACCTGTAGAGCACCTTTATAATCACCCATTTACGTTGTGACGTTTGGTAGCACACAAAGTGTTCCTCCGGTAAACGGGAGTTGCATAATCTCATAGTCATAGGAACATGTATAAGTCATGAAGAAAGCAATAGCAAGATACTAAACGATCGGGTGCTAAGCTAACGGAATGGGTCAAGTCAATCACGTCATTCTCCTAATGAGGTGATCCCGTTAATCAAATGACAACTCATGTCTATGGCTAGGAAACATAACCATCTTTGATTAACGAGCTAGTCAAGTAGAGGCATACTAGTGACACTCTGTTTGTCTATGTATTCACACATGTATTATGTTTCCGGTTAATACAATTCTAGCATGAATAATAAACATTTATCATGATATAAGGAAATATATAATACTTTATTATTGCCTCTAGGGCATATTTCCTTCAGTCTCCCACTTGCACTAGAGTCAATAATCTAGTTCACATCGCCATGTGATTTAACATCAATAATTCACATCACCATGTGATTAACACCTATAGTTCACATCTCTATGTGACCAACACTCAAAGGGTTTACTAGAGTCAATAATCTAGTTCACATCGCTATGTGATTAACACCCAAGAGTACTAAGGTGTGATCATGTTTTGATTGTGAGATAATTTTAGTCAACGGGTCTGTCACATTCGGATCCGTAAGTATTTTGCAAATTTCTATGTCTACAATGCTCTGCACGGAGCTACTCTAGCTAATTGCTCCCACTTTCAATATGTATCTAGACTGAGACTTAGAGTCATCTAGATTAGTGGCAAAACTTGCATCGACGTAACCCTTTACGACGAACCTTTTGTCACTTCCATAATCGAGAAACATATCCTTATTCCACTAAGGATAATTTTGACCGCTGTCCAGTGATCTACTCCTAGATCACTATTGTACTCCCTTGCCAAAATCAGTGTAGGGTATACAATAGATCTGGTACACAGCATGGCATACTTTATAGAACCTATGGCCAAGGCATAGGGAATGACTTTCATTCTCTTTCTATCTTCTGCCGTGGTCGGGCTTTGAGTCTTACTCAATTTCACACCTTGTAACACAGGCAAGATCTCTTTCTTTGACTGTTCTATTTTGAACTACTTCAAAATCTTGTTAAGGTATGTACTCATTGAAAAAACTTATCAAGCGTCTTGACCTATCTCTATAGATCTTGATGCTCAATATGTAAGCAGCTTCACCGAGGTCTTTCTTTGAAAAACTCCTTTCAAACACTCCTTTATGCTTTGCAGAATAATTCTACATTATTTCCGATCAACAATATGTCATTCACATATACTTATCAGGAATGCTATAGTGCTCCCACTCACTTTCTTGTAAATACAGACTTCACCGCAAGTCTGTATAACACTATATCCTTTGATCAACTTATCAAAGTGTATATTCCAACTCCGAGATGCTTGCACCAGTCAATAGATGGATCGCTGGAGCTTGCATATTTTGTTAGCACCTTTAGGATTGACAAAACCTTCTGGTTGCATCATATACAACTCTTCTTTAATAAATCCATTAAGGAATGCAGTTTTGTTTATCCATTTGCTAGATTTCATAAAATGCGGCAATTGCTAACATGATTCAGATAGACTTAAGCATAGATACGAGTGAGAAACTCTCATCATAGTCAACATCTTGAACTTGTCGAAAACCCTTTTTGCGACAATTATAGCTTTGTAGATAGTAACACTACTATCAGCGTCCGTCTTCCTCTTGACGATCCATTTATTCTCAATTGCTTGCCGATCATCGGGCAAGTCAACCAAAGTCCACACTTTGTTCTCATACATGGATCTCATCTCAGATTTCATGGCCTCAAGCCATTTTGCGGAATCTGGGCTCACCATCGCTTCTTCATAGTTCGTAGGTTCGTCATGGTCTAGTAACATAACCTCCAGAACAGGATTACCGTACCACTCTGGTGCGGATCTTACTCTGGTTGACCTACGAGGTTCAGTAAATAACTTGATCTGAAGTTCCATGATCATCATCATTAGCTTCCTCACTAATTGGTGTAGGAGTCACAGGAACAGATTTCTGTGATGAACTACTTTCCAATAAGGGAGCAGGTACAGTTACCTCATCAAGTTCTACTTTCCTCCCACTCACTTCTTTCGAGAGAAACTCCTTCTCTAGAAAGGATCCATACTAAGCAACGAATGTCTTGCCTTTGGATCTGTGATAGAAGGTGTACCCAACTGTCTCCTTTGGGTATCCTATGAAGACACATTTCTCCGATTTGGGTTTGAGCTTATCAGGATGAAACTTTTTCACATAAGCATCGCAACCCCAAAATTTTAAGAAACGACAACTTTGGTTTCTTGCTAAACCTCAGTTCATAAGGCGTCGTCTCAACAGATTTTGATGGTGCCCTATTTAACGTGAATGCAGCTGTCTCTAATACATAACCCCAAAACGCTAGTGGTAGATCGATAAGAGACATCATATATTGCACAATATCTAATAAAGTACGGTTACGATGTTTGGACACACCATTATACTGTGGTGTTCCAGGTGGCGTGAGTAGTGAAACTATTTCACATTGTTTTTACTGAAGGCCAAACTCGTAACTCAAATATTTTACCTCTGCGATCATATCGTAGAAACTTTTATTTTCTTGTTACGATGATTCTCCACTTCACTCTGAAATTCTTTGAACTTTTCAAATGTTTCAGACTTGTGTTTCATCAAGTAGATATTCCCATATCTGCTCAAATCATCAGGTCAGAAAATAATGATACCTGCTACGAGCCTCAATATTCATCGGACCACATACATCTGTATGTATGATTTCCAACAAATCTGTTGCTCTCTCCATAGTTCCGGAGAACGGCGTTTTAGTCATCTTGCCCATGAGGCACGGTTCGCAAGCATCAAGTGATTCATAATCAAGTGATTCCAAAATCCCATCAGTATGGAGTTTCTTCATGCGCTTTACACCAATATGACCTAAACGGCAGTGCCACAAATAATTTGCACTATCATTATTAACTTTGCATCTTTTGGCTTCAATATTATGAATATGTGTATCACTACGATCGAGATCCAACAAACCATTTTTGTTGGTGTGTATGACCATAGAAGGTTTTTATTCATGTAAACAGAACAACAATTGTTCTCTAACTTAAATGAATAACCATATTGCAATAAACATGATCAAATCATATTCATGCTCAACGCAAACACCAAATAACACTTATTTAGTTTCAACACTAATCCCGAAAGTACAGGGAGTGTGCGATGATGATCATATCAATCTTGGAACTACTTCCAACACACATCGTCACCTTGCCTTTTTACTAGTCTCTGTTTATTCTGCAACTCCCGTTTCGAGTTACTACTCTTAGCAACTGAACCAGCATCAAATACCGAGGGGTTTCTATAAACACTAGTAAAGTACATATCAATAACATGTATATCCAATATACCTTTGTTCACTTTGCCATCCTTCTTATCCACCAAATAGTTGGGGTAGTTTCGCTTCCAGTGACCAGTCCCTTTGAAGTAGAAGCACTTAGTCTCAGGCTTAGGGCCAGACTTAGGCTTCTTCACTTGAGCAACAACTTGCTTGCCGTTCTTCTTGAAGTTCCCCTTCTTCCCTTTGCCCTTTTCTTGAAACTAGTGGTCTCGTCAACCATCAACACTTGATGTTTTTCTTGATTTCTACCTTCGTTGATTTTAGCATCACGAAGAGCTCGGGAATTACTTTCGTCATCCCTTGCATACTGTAGTTCATCACGAAGTTCTACTAACTTGGTGATGGTGACTAGAGAATTCTGTCAATCACTATTTTATCTGGAAGATTAACTCCCACTTGATTCAAGCGATTGTAGTACCCAGACAATCTGAGCACATGCTCACTAGTTGAGCGATTCTCCTCCATCTTTTAGCTATAGAACTTGTTGGAGACTTCATATCTCTCAACTCGAGTATTTGCTTGAAATATTAACTTCAACTCCTGGAACATCTCATATGGTCCATGACGTTCAAAACGTCTTTGAAGTCCCGATTCTAAGCCGTTAAGCATGGTGCACTAAACTATCAAGTAGTCATCATATTGAGCTAGCCAAACGTTCATAACGTCAGCATCTGCTCCTGCAATAGGTCTGTCACTTAGCGGTGCATCAAGGACATAATTTTTCTGTGCAGCAATGAGGATAATCCTCAGATCACGGATCCAATCCGCATCTTTGCTACTAACATCTTTCAACATAATTTTTCTCTAGGAACATATCAAAAATAAACACAGGGAAGCAACAACGCGAGCTATTGATCTACAACATAATTTGCAAAATACTATCAGGACTAAGTTCATGATAAATTTAAGTTCAATTAATCATATTACTTAAGAACTCCCACTTAGACATCCCTCTAATCATCTAAGTGATTACGTGATCCAAAGCAACTAAACCATGTCCGATTAACACGTGAGATGGAGTAGTTTCAATGGTGAACATCACTATGTTGATCATATCTACTATATGATTCACGCTCGACCTTTCGGTCTCTGTGTTCCGAGGCCATATCTGTATATGCTAGGCTCGTCAAGTTTAACCTGAGTATTCCGCGTGTGCAACTGTTTTGCACCCGTTGTATTTGAACGTAGAGCCTATCACACCCGATTAACACGTGGTGTCTCAGCACGAAGAACTTTCGCAACGGTGCATACTCAGGGAGAACACTTTTATCTTGAAATTTTAGTGAGAGATCATCTTATAATGCTACCGTCAATCAAAGCAAGATAAGATGCATAAAGGATTAACATCACATGCAATCAATATAAGTGATATGATATGGCCATCATCATCTTGTGCTTGTGATCTCCATCTCCGAAGCACCGTGCTTGTGATCTCCATCTCCGAAGCACCGTCATGATCACCATCGTCACCGGCGCGACACCTTGATCTCCATCGTAGTATCGTTGTCGTCTCGCCAACTAATTGCTATTACGACTATCGCTACCGCTTAGTGATAAAGTAAAACTATTACATGGTGATTGCATCTCATACAATAAAGCGACAACCATATGGCTCCTGCCAGTTGCCGATAACTCGGTTACAAAACATGATCATCTCATACAACAAATTATATCACATCATGTCTTGACCATATCACATCACAACATGCCCTGCAAAAACAAGTTAGACGTCCTCTACTTTGTTGTTGCAAGTTTTACGTGGCTGCTACGGGCTTAGCAAGAACCGTTCTTACCTACGCATCAAAACCACAACGATAGTTTGTCAAGTTGGTGCTGTTTTAACCTTCGCAAGGACCGGGCATAGCCACACTCGGTTCAACTAAAGTGAGAGAGACAGACACCCGCCAGTCACCTTTACGCAACGAGTGCTCCGAACGGTGAAACCAGTCTCGTGTAAGCGTACGCGTAATGTCGGTCCGGGCCGCTTCATCTCACAATACCGTTGAACCAAATTATGACATGCTGGTAAGCAGTATGACTTATATCCCCCATAACTCACTTGTGTTCTACTCGTGCATAGCATCAACGCATAAAACCAGGCTCGGATGCCACTGTTGGGGAACGTAGTAATTTGAAAAATTTCCTACGCACACGCAAGATCATGGTGATGCATAGCAACGAGAGGGGAGAGTGTTGTCCACGTACCCTCGTTGACCGACAGCGGAAGCGTTATCACAACGCGGTTGATGTAGTCGTACGTCTTCACGATCCGACCGATCAAGCACCGAACGCACGGCACCTCCGAGTTCAGCACACGTTCAGCTCGATGACATCCCTCGAACTCCGATCCAGCCGAGTGTTGAGGGAGAGTTTTGTCAGCACGACGGCGTGGTGACGATGATGATGTTCCACCGACGCAGGGCTTCGCCTAAGCTCCGCAACGGTATTATCGAGGTGTAATATGGTGGAGGGGGGCACCGCACACGGCTAAAATATCGTATATCAATTGTGTGTCTCATGAGGTGCCCCCTGCCCCCGTATATAAAGGAGCAAGGGGGAAAGGGCCGGCCAGGGGGAGGTGGCGCGCCCAAGGGGGGAGTCCTACTCCCACCGGGAGTAGGACTCCTCCTTTCCTTGTGGGAGTAGGAGAAGGGAAGGGGGAAGGAGAAAGAAGGAAGGGGGCGCCCCCCTCCCTAGTCCAATTCGGACTAGCCCATGGGGAGGGGTGCGGCCACCCTTTGGGGTCTTTCTCTCCTTTCCCGTATGGCCCATTAAGGCCCAATACGAATTCCCGTAACTCTCCGGTACTCCGAAAAATACCCGAATCACTCAGAACCTTTCCGAAGTCCGAATATAGTCGTCCAATATATCAATTTTTATGTCTTGGCCATTTCGAGACTCCTCGTCATGTCCCCGATCTCATCCGGGACTCCGAACTCCTTCGGTTCATCAACATACATAAACTCATAATAAAACTGTCATCGTAACGTTAAGCGTGCGGACCCTACGGGTTCGAGAACTATGTAGACATGACCGAGACACCTCTCCGGTCAATAACCAATAGCGGGACCTGGATGCCCATATTGGCTCCCACATATTCTACGAAGATCTTTATCGGTCAGACCGCATAACAACATACGTTGTTCCCTTTGTCACCGGTATGTTACTTGCCCGAGATTCGATCGTCGGTATCTCGATACCTAGTTCAATCTCGTTACCGGCAAGTCTCTTTACTCGTTCCGTAATACATAATCCCTCAACTAACTCATTAGTCACAATGCTTGCAAGGCTTATAGTGATGTGCATTACCGAGTGGGCCCAGAGATACCTCTTCGACAATCGGAGTGACAAATCCTAATCTCAAAATACGCCAACCCAACAAGTACCTTTGGAGACACCTGTAGAGCACCTTTATAATCACCCATTTACGTTGTGACGTTTGGTAGCACACAAAGTGTTCCTTCGGTAAACGGGAGTTGCATAATCTCATAGTCATAGGAACATGTATAAGTCATGAAGAAAGCAATAGCAACATACTAAATGATTGGGTGCTAAGCTAACGGAATGGGTCAAGTCAATCACGTCATTCTCCTAATGAGGTGATCCCGTTAATCAAATGACAACTCATGTCTATGGCTAGGAAACATAACCATCTTTGATTAACGAGCTAGTCAAGTAGAGGCATACTAGTGACACTCTGTTTGTCTATGTATTCACACATGTATTATGTTTCCGGTTAATACAATTCTAGCATGAATAATAAACATTATCATGATATAAGGAAATATATAATACTTTATTATTGCCTCTAGGGCATATTTCCTTCATATGCATGTCATAACCTCGCTCCATGTGGGGACTTTCCGTTTCCTGAGGCAGGTGCCACATAAAAGTTGTACATTACATTGGTATTCAAACATCACGCAATACCATGTAGGCAGTGGTTGCCCTATAGGAACACACTCGCGTGTGGCGCTTCGATCCGTGGGCATACGAGATTGACCTCCATCACTTTGACCCAACGAGAGAGAGGTTAATTTGACCATCAAGGAATGATTCTTTTTTGGTTTGTGCTATATAGTAGAAGTACATATACCACGCGTCGAATGGGAGCATACATATAACACATACCACGCATCATGAACCTCGCGCTCTCTATGGAGACTTTTTGGTTTCCTGTATATGTGGTGCCACATCAAAATTGTGCATTGTGTATTCAAACATCACACAAACGCCTCTTTGGGCCACATGCAGACGGTGGTACATAGTCCTATATAGGATGATCACTCGCGTGCGACGTACGCTTCACTTCTGTGCTGGGCCCGCGAGTTCGTAGTCCATCACTTTGACCCAGCGAGAGAGAGGTACGTTTGACGAACAAGGAGGATTAATTCTTTTAGGGCTGTGTTACTAGGTGTATAGTATGTGTCGAAGGGGGGGGGTGACCTCTCCATATATATGTTCTGGTATACGTGCAATCACGATGGTTTTTGTCCTATATATGGCACTCACTCACGCGGTTATTGGCGATGCTTCCATCTATCGGCCCGCTTGGTCCATCACTTTCACCGACAACGCGAGAGAGGTTAACTAATTTGACTTAGGAGGGGATTAATTTTTTGTTTGTCTCATGATATAGATCATGATGTGAGATTACATATATATATAATAGCGCATATGTGTACACATGAATCCATCCCGCTGGATCGAAGGGGGGGGCAAGCACATGACACGTCATGAACGACCTCTTGCTCTGTGTGGGGACCTCTGCGATTTTAAACGCATGCACCACATCAATGTTGTGTATTGGGTCGGGTATATTCAAAACATATGCATGCATCACACACCTCCATAAATATGTGTTGTCTTTGGACACACTCTCACTCGCTTGGTTATGGGCGGCAAGCCTATATATATTCGTGCGCCCACATGGATGTCCATCATTTCGACCAACGACGAGAAGGTTACCAGGGTGGATTCTTCTTCTTTGCTTCGAGTTACCGTATAGTAGGTCGACCATTCCAAGCCTAATTAAGTTTGAGCGAATGCTACGCGTCATGAACCCCCGCTCAGTGTGGGGATTTTACGGTTCCAAAGCATGGCGCCACATCAAATTTGCGCATTCGGTATTCTAACACCACACACACCACTTCCATATACATACTTGGGCCACATGCACAGAGTGGGTTTGTCTTCATACAGTACTCTCTCACGAGGTTATCGACGACAAGCTAGCCCATTTTGCGGGGCCATGTGGACATCCATCACTTTGACCAACAACCAGCGGGAGAGGTTGTACGACCAAGTTGGATACTGCTTGGTCCATGTTATAGTATATCTTGGTGAGATTCCCTCCCCCGATGTGTGTGTGTGTGGTGGGGGGGGGGGAGGGGTACTTCGCACTACCTGCAACCTCCGTGGGGTCGGGGAAGTCCGGTTAATTTGCGAGGCACACGTGCCACATCAAAGTTGTGAATGGTAGTTAAATATCACACCACACCCTTTTCATACATATAGTAGGGCCACCCGCATGTGGTTCGTATGTCGTCTCACCCATCTCGTGCCACAAGCACACATTTGTGGGTCGGCACATAGTCCACCTTTGTCGGAAAGCGAAAGGGGAAGTTTGACCATATATATATATATATATATATATATATATATATATATATATATATATATATATATATATGATGGACTCCTATAGGTTTTGTGTTACAGTAGGGTGAGATTTCAGACCTAGCTATTTGGGGGCATGCATTCGTAGCTAGGACTCCCTTACCACCGACACGAAGTGGGGTTCGTAGGGGGTGGCTGACTAGCAATACTGTGCTTTTGTGCGACAGGTGCCACATCAAAGTTTAGCATTGGGTATTCGAACATCAAACCACCCTTTTCATACATATATTTGGTCCACAAGCAAGTGTGTTCGTGTTCTGACCCTCTCCCTCGTTATTCTTTTTTGCCAAATTTATAAATAGCACATGAGTTGGATGTAGAAACCGTCTGTGATTGGGTACGCAACAGACATGGTTCGGTCAGACTACCCGTGTGCCACGCCCGTGCCCTGCAGTCACTCACATCAGCACAGTAGATTGGGCTCCACGAGGCTTGTCTCCCGGTCTTGAAAATATCTACTACCTCGTAATCTCAAAAATATCTACCGCCTCGAAGGTTTTAATGTCTGATAGCGCATGATTAGTATGTGCGGACCGTGTGCGATGTCTGTTACTCCCGCTCTGCTTCAATCCCTTAATTCAAATTTTCAGTAGCCTCGGCATTTTACTCCCACCTCTGCATCCCTCGCAATCTAAAAAATATCTGCTCGCCCTTGATTCAAATTTTCAGTAGCCCCGCCTTGTTACTACCGCCTCTGCATCCCTCGCGATCTCAAAAATATCTGCTCGCCCTTGATTCAGATTTTTAGTTGCCCCGACATTTTACTCCCGCCTCTGCATCCCTTGCAATCTCAAAAATATTTGCTCGCCCTTGATCCAAATTTTCAGTAGCCCCGCCTTGTTACTCCCGCCTAGTAAAATTTTTAGTTGCCGCGCTATTTCCTCAAACGCCACCTTGCCCCCCTCCACACACACCACACACTCCCCAAAACCTCCGCTCACACAGACACACACCACCCCTCCCTCGCTCGAAACCATTGGTAGGTCGCCGCCATCGCTGCCGCCACCTCCATCCTCAACCTCTGCCTGTGTGCCAGGGAGCTCGAGGAGCCAATGGCTAAAAAGAGGTTTATCACGGCCTCTTCACCCGACGCCAGCGAGGTGGCCGCCGAGGTGTCCCCGTTGTCCTCCCGGGGCTCTTTATCGATCTGCCGTCACCGGTAGCCCGATCCGCTCGCCGCCGCGCCCCTACGCCGGTTTGAGGACTTCCCCTTCCTCCCCCAGGCCCGACCACTGACGAGGTCCTACTCGGGGTCCAGCAGCGGTGGTGGGGGCTGTGGGTCGCCGAGATTATGGATCGGGAGACCGACACCCGCCGGTGGCTCGGTAGCTTCCACACAGCCGAGCTCGCGACCAAGGAGTACGACCACTAGCAGGTCCGCTACCATGGCACGGCGGCTAAGCTCAATTTCCCCTTCGGCAGACGTCTGGTCGACCTTGTCCCGCCGGAGCCAGGGGTGGTGAACTCGGCTATGGCGTGGGAGGATCGCGAGGCGTGGGAGCGCCTCGAGGCCGAGGCCGCCAACGAGGACTACATGCAAGAGCTCCACCGGCAACATCCAGAGCTCTTGGAGGCGGAGCGGGTGATATTTGCCGGCACAGAGGGCGGCGAGGTTATTGTGCTCTCCTCCGATGATGAGGTCGAAGGCGGTGAGGACGGCGGCGCGGAGGGTGTCGAGGTGGGCGGGAAGGAGGAAGAGATCAACGTCGATGAGTGGAGGAGTGTCTTCCCCAACGACCCCGACGACGGCACCGGCCCAGACCTGGCTCGCGGCACACCGTACCTAACTAGGAAGGATTAGCTCGACCTCCACTTCGACCGAAAGTAGTTTGGCTTAGTTTAAATTTATGTTTTATGTTCGGTTATGCAAAATGCTACCTCCTGAGCACTGCGTTGGTTTTCCCTTGAAGAGGAAAGGGTGATGCAGTAAAGTAGCGTAAGTATTTCCCTCAGTTTTTGAGAACCAAGGTATCAATCCAGTAGGAGACCACGCGCGAGTCCCACACACCTACACAAACAAACAAGAACCTCGCAACCAACGCGATAAAGGGGTTGTCAATCCCTCCACGCTTACTTACGAGAGTGAGATCTGATAGATATGATAGGATAATATTTTTTTGGTATTTTTATGATAAAGAGAAATAAAGGTGCAAAGTAAAATAAACGGCAAAAGAAATAACTAAGTGTTGGAAGATTAATATGATGGAAAATAGACCCGGGGGCCATAGGTTTCACTAGTGGCTTCTCTCAAGAGCATAAGTATTACGGTGGGTGGACAAATTACTGTCGAGCAATTGATAGAATTGAGGATAGTTATGAGAATATCTAGGTATGATCATGTATATAGGCATCACGTCCGCGAAAAGTAGACCGACTCCTGCCTGCATCTACTACTATTACTCCACACATCGACCGCTATCCAGCATGCATCTAGAGTATTAAGTTCATAAGAACAGAGTAATGCTTTAAGTATGATGACATGATGTAGAGGGATAAACTCATGCAATATGATATAAACCCCATCTTTTTATCCTCGATGGCAACAATACAATACGTGCCTTGCTGCCCCTGCTGTCACTGGGAAAGGACACCGCAAGATTGAACCCAAAGCTAAGCACTTCTCCCATTGCAAGAAAGATCAATCTAGTAGGCCAAGCCAAACTGATAATTCGAAGAGACTTGCAAAGATAACCAATCATACATAAAAGAATTCAGAGGAGATTCAAATATTATTCATAGATAAACTTGATCATAAACCCACAATTCATCAGTCTCAACAAACACACCGCAAAAGAAGATTACATCGAATAGATCTCCACGAGAATCATGGAGAACTTTGTATTGAGATCCAAAAAGAGAGAAGAAGCCATCTAGCTAATAACTATGGACCCGAAGGTCTGAGGTAAACTACTCACACATCATCGAAGAGGATATAGTGTTGATGTAGAAGCCCTCCGTGATCAATGCCCCCTCCGGCGGAGCGCCGGAAAAGGCCCCAAGATGGGATCTCACGGGTACAGAAGGTTGCGGCGGTGGAAATAGGTTTTTGGCTCCATATCTGATAGTTTGGGGGTACGTAGGTATATATAGGAGGAAGAAGTACGTCGGTGGAGCAACATGGGCCCCACGAGGGTGGAGGGGGCGCCCAGGGGGTAGGCGCGCCCCCTGCCTCGTGCTCTCCTGGTTGATTTCTTGACGTAGACTCCAAGTCCTCTGGATCACGTTTGTTCTGAAAATCACGTTCCCGAAGGTTTCATTCCGTTTGGACTCCGTTTGGTATTCTTTTTCTGCGAAACACTGAAATAGGCAAAAAACAACAATTTGGGATGGGCCTCCGGTTAATAGGTTAGTCCCAAAAATAATATAAACGTGTATAATAAAGCCCATTAAACATCCAAAATAGAATATAATATAGCATGGAACAATAAAAAATTATAGATACGTTGGAGACGTATCACAAAACTATCCATGTTTATGTTTGAATGCATGCTAGTTTTGGTTGAACCTGCTTTGAACTTGATCAAATTGAAGTTTACAACATTAAGTTTAGGGGATCGACTAGAAACGACCAAAAATTGCTGTAGTATATATATATATATATCCACTAAGGGTTTTAGTCCGTTAACTTTTAAAGGATCGGCTAGAGATGGCCTTATGCCTTGTTTATTTCAGTTCTTCACAATGTGATGCTCTATATGTGCAACTATTTGCCGTGCAGTTCAATTTCATCAATAACAGTCTCAACAATACCACTATGAATTACGATATTTGGTTGCTTTTAAGGATGTTGCAGTTAACATGCCTTTTCAATTTTTTTTACAATAACTAGTGTACTTTAGACCTGCACAATACCAGTTTTAATGACTATTTGCTTGTTTTAAATTGTTATGCCTGATGCAGTTAACACACATTTCCACTTCTTGTTTTGCTTAACTAGCGTGCTTAAACCTGCACACCAAAGCTACAATTTGTAGATTATGTTGGCTACCATGGATATATTTGGTTGGTGTTTAGCCTGTTGTGCTTAACATGCCTTTATATGTACTCATACAGGACAATATTGAGAACAGTGCTGTTTTCCATCGAGTTTAGTTTCATCGCATTGCTTATATGTACTCACTGTTCAGGATATCGGTAGCTGGTTCCATATAGCCTGGGGGTTGATAAGGGATTAATCGTCAAATCGAACATTTCACTGAATATATTTGTAACCCATTTATCAGTAGTTTAACTAGGGCCATATTTAATATATCTGAGGCTGCATAGCAACATGCATTGTACTGAATAACTAAATATGCAATTGTTGGAGAGAGTGTTGTACTACATCATTTTGCAATTGTTGTTTAGATTCTAATATTAACTTGGTGCTTTTAGGTACATATGTCATTGCCAAAGATCCACACTTCGACCCTTTCTGCGTATGGGGCAATGAGATATTCATGAACCAGCATCAAGTGAGGAAACTGATAAATATTATTATTAAAATGGGTCAAAAGATGTCAATCAAACTATTTGTTTACACTTTATGCAAGACAATAGCGAACTGCATGATGGTAAGTAAGAACTCTGTAGCCTTCTTTTTACTGCCCGTAATTAGTTGTGTTAGATGACAATGTCTGAATCTTTTTTCCTTTGCAGTGGATCCTGAAGCAGTTTACTCAAGATTACCTCTCAAACTACATGATTGGCGGTCAGCCATCACAAGGGGTTGGACTAGAGTTGTGCGTGCCTTCTGCATCCAGGAGAGCACAATAGGGCCATTCCGCTTCACCTTGTTCAGCAACCAGAATGTCTGTCGCCTCTTTCTTTACCATCTATACTAGTACAAGTATAGAACCCTGGTTCATCATTCTTTATTTGGTGCTTATGTAATTCTTGAACATATGTACCTTGTGAATCGAATAATGCATTGGTTGTTTGAACCTGATGGATATGAATAAAGCTATAGCCTACTTTCAAGTTCAAATTAGCTACAATTTTAAATAGCAGCAATTAAATTAGGGTGAAATTAGGGTGTGCAGGTCATTACGGCGCACACGGTCTATAAAGCACAGCGTGTGCGATATACATCATAATCCGACACGGTTCATGGAGAGGAAACGTGTGTAACAATGCACACAGTTGTCGTTTACAAAGCGTGTGTGATGTCAGACACTATCACGAACAGTGCGGGAAAAAACTAAATGTATGTGATTGTCTACCTATCATACACGGTTTACAATCATGAACTATTTGTGATGTGCCAGGCATCGTAAACATAGAGCCAGTTTGGTACCTGCCTGGAAAACTCCCGTGCCTGGAATGTGCCAAGTTTTCGGTAAAACCACAAAACACCGACTGCGATGGCAATGCGAGCACAAACGAGTAGCAAGATGAAACGTTTGGGATATTCGAGATATCAGAAACGGTTATATAGGGACAACTGTATGCATTAAGGCTCCCTATCCCCGACGGTTTATGGGTCGTGTGGGAAGGACCCCCTATTGCCCACACTCACTTGGCGATGGTTCCAAATGCTGTCGTGGAAATGGGTTAAAAACCGTTTGTATAGCACCTCGTTATACCAGTGGTCATCCAATGGCCGTCGTGCTTCTTCAATCTCTGCTCTTCCTGCTCCAGTCGCTCAAACTAGCGCCGACGAGACTGCCAGCTCCCTCCTCCCGTGGCCAGTTGTGCTGCCGCGCAGGCCGCACCGCCCCACCCTACTCCATCGCTAGCCAGGCCATTCCTCTACTCACCAACACCTCCTATTATTTTCCGGTGGCGGCAACCGAACAGTAAACCCTTGTACTCCCCACCGCATGGGCAACAACTGCCGAGTCTTCCCCCGCTCCGGGCCATTCCCTTCCTAGGCCTCGCCACCGTCCATCGCCCTGGTGCTCTCGGCGCGCTGTGGTCAACATGGTCAACGAACAACATCCATCGGAAGAGGAATGTACGTGGAGAGGCTAACAACTGGGTCCACGGCCGCACGCAAGGAAGTGCCTCCTTATTACCGCTCAAAATAATGATTCCTCCACCTGACAGCAGGGACCCATCGGAAGGGCCTCTGTATTTCGCAAAAAAAACGTTCCTCCCGCTGACAGCTCAGACCCGCCAGCTATATCTTCGCACGCAAGGAAGTGCCTCCTTATTACGCTAAAAAAATGAATACTCCCCTTGCTATCTGGGACCCACCATAGTTGGAGGCTGACTTGTGGTCCTACTAAGTTGACACGGATGGAGGGCTTCGTCAACTTAGTCAATATGAACGATTCTAGCTCCAGTGACTGTATGATGTCCATCCAACGGCCGTAGTGCTTCTTCAACCTCTAGTCTTCTTGATCCAGCCGCCCAAACCAGCGCCGGTTGTCGTGCCGCCTGCTACTGCCTCCCGTGGCCGGGTCTGCTGCCGCGCAGCCCTCACCGCCCCACCCTACTCCCATCGCTGGCCTGGCCATTCCTGTACTCACCCAGACATGATGTTATTCTCCGGCGACGGTAGCCTCACACTGCAGCCCAACCAGTAAACCCTCGTACGCCCCTCCGTGTGGGAAACAACTACCGAGTCTTCCCCGGCTCCGGGTCATTCCCTTCCTAGGCCTCGTCGTCGTCCACCACCTTGTTGCTCTCGGCGCGGCGTGGTCAACATGGTCAAGGAACGACTTACATCAAAAGAGGACTATACGTGGAGAGGCTGACAGGTGGGTCCACGGCCGCAGCAAGGAAGTGCCTCCTTATTATGCACAAAATAATGATTCCTCCACCTGACAGCAGGGACCTACTGGAAGGGCCTCTATATTTTGGCTTAGCTGTATTTTGCGAAAAAAATGTTTTCCCCCTGACAGCTGTGACCCACCAGCTACTCCGAACACAAGGAAAGTGCCTCCATATTAGGCACGAAAAAAATGAATCCTCCCTCTGATAGCTCGGACCCTCCATCAATAATTTCCCACATAAGGAAGTGCCTCCTTATCCTCCCTGACAGCCGGGACCCACCTGGTCGAAGCGTACGTAGTGTTGTCGTGAATGTGTACGTACATACTGGTCGATCGGTCTCTCTGCAACGATGAACCATGGCCGAGCAAGCAGCAACACGTGTAGTACTAGAGCCCCCGACGTAGCAGTTCAGGCAATCCCTTCTAAACTGTGTACACGTACGTACAACCACAAGCCAAAAAATACGGCCACGTATGTACATACGGGCGGGGTCTCGAACACGTACTCGCATACGTATGACCATGGCTCGTGTACATGGAGAGGCAACGGACGGCAGCAACGACGTCCTGTCCATCGGGCAGCCAACCGGCTGGGTCGGAACGGAGAAACAGCGTCCTGTTCATCGGGAGGCAACAAACTGGGTCGAAATGCGTCATGTTCAATGGGAGCCAACCGGCTTGGACGGAACAACTGAAACGGGGTCTGCCATACTGCAGTATGGAGGAAATGACCTTCTATTCAACCGGCTACGGTCGAAACGGGGGTCCTGTTCATCGGGAGGGGTGTGGCGTACCGCAAAACGGAGGAAACGGACTTGTGTTGGAGCGCTACGGTGGAAATGGGGGTCTTGTTCATCGGAGATGGGGGAAACAGACTTGTGTTGGAGCACTACGGTCAAAAGGGGGTCCTGTTCATTGGAGGGGTGTGGCGTACCGCAAAACAGGACTCCACGGGCTAATGTTCACCCACCGTCGACTTCCTTCAGCCTCCACCTGCACTGTTCATCCACCGCGTCTTCCTCCTGCCTCCACCAGCTACTGTTCATCCACGGGCTACTGTTCATCCAGCACTCCACCGGCTACTGTTCAACCAGCCCTCCATGGGGTCCTGTTCATCCACCCCCAACCACCTGCTCGGCTGTGGCGGCCTCCTCTCAGGGTCATGTTCATCCAGCGGCAACGACCTACAACTACTACCACGGGGTCCTATTCATCCAACCCCCACCGGGAACTATTCATCCAACCCGAACCACGTACGTCTCGACTCGTTCAACCAACCCCCACGTTCACTTTTCATCAAGAGGCAGCAGGTTCAATCAGCTTCAGTTAGCAGCAGTAGCGAAGGAATCCCTCGATCGGGTTCAGTTAACAGCCAAGGGTCGATCGATCGCTCGGGTTCAGTAATGTAGCTAGTGCAATCGCCCGGGTTCAGTAAGGGAACGCCTCGCTCGGGTTCAGTTAGAGCCAACGCCTCACACAGACGCGCGTACGTGTACGAGAGAAACGCGCAATCCCTCCGTGCATCGCTCGGCCCCGACCACCCACCGTAACTGGGAACTCCCTGAAATTTCCTCGCCCTCGCTTCTACCATGATTTTTTCCGTCATGGACAGCTCAAAGAAAGTCATGCAGGTGCGTCTCCGGACCGCCCAGGACGGAAAGCCCATTTTCTGTCATGACTTTTTGTCATAGAAGTAGGAGCCCACCATGTCTATGATGATACCGAGTTTTGTCACAATTATCGTCATAGAAGTGTCATAAGCATGACAGAAAAAAAATTCGTTTGGCCCAAAATGTCACGGATGTGTCTTTTTTTGTAGTGAGTCGCTAGATTAGAAGTTCCGCCGCTGCAAGCCTCTGTAGCTATGAAAAATCAATCTAGACCCTGTTCCGGCACCCTGCCGGAGGGGGAAATCAACACCGGTGGCCATCTTCATCATCCTGGCGGCCACACATAGCTACTGGTACAAACCCTCAGCCCCGAGGGTGGAGTACTCCCTCCTCATCATGGTGGCCATAGGAATGATGAAGATGGCCACCGGTGATGATTTCGTGGCTACAGAGGCTTGCGGCGGCGGAACTTCTGATCTAGGGTTATTTATGATGGTTTCTCTATTTATAGGATTTTTCAACGTTGGAATCATGCGAAGATGGGCCTCGAGGTGGGCACAACCCACCTGGGCGCGCCTGGGCCTCCTGGCGCCCAGGTGTCTTGTGCTCACCTCCTTCACCTTTTGGTCCTCTCACGAAGCTTCAAGTGCCTCTTTTGGTTCCAAAAAAATCGTCAAAAAGTTACGTTGCATTTGGAGAACATTTATTTCTGCACAAAAAATAACACCACGGTAGTTCTGCTGAAAACAGCGCCAGTCCGGGTTAGTTCCATGCAAATCATACCAAAACCATATAAAATTGTTGTAAACATGGCATGAATACTTCATAAATTGTAGATATGTTGGAGACGTATCACCCACCCCCGTGGGCGCGCCATGGTGCCTTGTGGGCCCTTCCTTCATCTTTTGGCCGTCTCCCGAAGCTTCTAGGGTCTCTTTTGTCCCAGAAAAAATCTCCAAAAAGTTTTGTGGCATTTGGACTTCGTTTGGTATTGATATTCTGGAAAACCAAAAATAGGCAAAAACCAGCAACTAGCACTGGGCACTATGTCAATAGGTTAGTCCCAAAAAATGATATATAATTGCTTGTAAATGCATATAAAACATCCAAGATTGATACTATAATAGCATGGAACAATCAAAAATTATAGATACGTTGGAGACGTATCTGCATCCCCAAGCTTAATTCTTGCTCGTCCTCGAGTAGGTAAATGATAAAAACAAATTTTTTGATGTGGAATGCTACCTATCATAATCATCATATAATGTGTTCTTTTGTGGCATGGATATTTGGATTCGAGTGATTCAAAGCAATAGTCTATAGTTTGACATGAAGATATAAATACTCAAGCATACTAACAAGCAACCATGTCTTTCAAAATATCAACGCTAAAGAAAGTTATCCCTAGCCCATTATGCTCAGTCATTGATCCATTCATGAAACACACTCAACATTAACTACATCCAATCCACAAGTATGACAATAGTGCTCTCCAGTTGGTGCTTTATAAGAGAAGATGGAGGCTGAACATAGAAATGAAAATGCATGAAAGTAAAATAGATAGGCCTTTCGCAGAGGGAACCAGAGATTTGCTGAGGTGCTAGAGCTCAGAGTTTAAAATAGAGATAAAATTATATTTGAGAGATGCATGCTTTTCCTGTCAACGTCACGACCGAAAGTTTCCAATATCTCCCATGCTAGACACATTATAGGCAGTTCCCAAACAGAAAATAAATTTTACTCCTCCTCCACCATTCTTTCACAATCCATGGCTAGCCGTATCCAGGGGTGCCTTCCAAACTTTCAACTTTCCAGGGGGTTTATTTTTTTTTCATTTTCATTCATTTTGGGACTGGGCATCCCTATTACCTGTCACTTTCTTGTGCAATGACAAGTGAATAAACACTCACCGTGAGAATAACCCATCTAGCATGAAATATATTGGCCACCCCCTGTCGCTTCATGAGTGGTAAGGGCGTACAAAATGGATAGTTTTTTGAATGTTAGAGTTGGCACATGCAAATTTACTTGGAACAACATGTAGATATCGCATATAGGTAGGTATAGTGGACTCATTTGGCACAACTTTGGGTTTTAACGAGTTGGATGCACAAGCAGTATTCCCGCTTAGTACAAATGGAGGGTAGCAAATAGATTGAGAAGCAACCAACTGAAAAATGAAAACAGTCATAAACATGCATTGCGAATAACTAGCACGGAATAATGCATCATAAGTAGGATATAACTTCGTTGCATAACTATTGACTTTACTTACATGCATAGGGAATCACAAACCTTAACACCAACATTCTTACTAGATCACAATTACTCACTAGCACAACTCATAGATTATCATCTCCATATCGCAAAACTATTGCAAGAAATCAAACTTATCATATCCAGTGATCTACATGTAAGTTTTTATTATATCCTTCTTGAATATTCATCACATTGGGACCAAATTCATATCTTGTGAAAATTAGCATTACTATTATGAACTCTCAAAATAACATAAGTGAAGCATGAGAGTTCATCTATTTCTTCAAAATTTAATCACTGTCGGGCTCTAAAAGATATAAGTGAAGCACTAGAGCAACTGCCTAGCTCAAAAGATATAAGTGAAGCACATAGAGTATTCTAACAAATCACGAAAAATGTGTTTTCCTTTAACAAATGTGTGTCCAGTCAGAATGATTGTTACAAACTAAAAAGCAAACAAAGACTCATATAATACATGACGCTCCAAGCAAAACTCATATCATGTTATGAATAAAAATATAGCTCCAAGTAACATTACCGATGGTCGGTAGAAGAAAGAGGGGATGCCTTCCGGGGAATCCCCAAGCTTAGATGCTTGGGAGTCCTTGAATATTACCTTGGGGTGCCTCGGGCATCCCCAAGCTTAGGCTCTTGCCACTCCTTATTCTTCATCCATCGTGATCTCACTCAAAACTTGAAAACTTCAGCATACAAAACTCAACAAAACCTTCGTGAGATCCGTTAGTATAATAAAGCAAATCACTACTGTAGGTACTGTTGCAAACCCATTCATATTTTATTATTGCATTATACCTACTATATTATAACTTCACCATGGCTTATAACCCCCAATATAATCCATAGATTCATCAAAACAAGCGAACAACGCAAAAAAATAGAATATATTAATAATAGAACAGGCTGTAGTAATTCGAACAAGGACCATACTTATGTAACTCCAAAAATGCTGAAAAATTAGGAAAATGTGGGAAATTTGTATATCAATCATGTGTAAAAAATTCAGAATTTTATCACGCTCCAGCAAATTTTAACAATTCTGCTCCTGGACGCAAGAGTTTCTCTTTTTGCACAGAATCAAAGCAACTATCTTCCAAATCAGCCCAAAGGTATTACTTGGCACAAACACTAATTAAAACACAAAAACACAACCATAACAGTAGTATAATTGTGTGCACACAAAAAACAGAAAAATAAACAAGAAAATTAAGATAACTATTGGGTTGCCTCCCAATTAGCGTTATTGTTTTACACCCCTAGCTAGGCGTAATGCATTTGTTCAAGTGTTGTCATCCTTAAAATTAATTCCATAGGTGGCCCTCATAATAGATTCATATGGTGGCTTAATTCTCTTCCTAAGGAAGTGTTCCATACCCTTTTTTAACGGAAATTGAAATTTTATATTCCCTTCTTTCATATCAATAATGACACCTATGGTTCGTAGGAAAGGCCTACCAAGTATTATGGGACAAGATGGATTGCAATCAATATCTAGCACAATGAAATAAATGGGCACATAATTCCTATTTGCAAGAATAAGAACATCATTTATTTTACCCAAAGGTTTCTTCATAGTGGAATCTGCTAAGTGCAAATTAAGAGATTTTGATATTGTGGAAAAGTTAGCACCCAAATCCCATAAAGCATTGCACTCATAATTTTTAGTTTTTGACTTTAGTGGTGGGTTCCCACTCATCATATAATTTCCTAGGTATTGAAACCTCCAATTCTAGCTTTTCTTCTAAAGCTTTCATCATCACTTCTACAATATGTTTAGTAAAAGCCTTATTTTATTCATAAGGGTTGGTGAATTTAGCATGGATTGCAACAAGGAAATACACTCAATCAAAGAACAACTATCATAATTAAAATCCTTGAAATCCAAAAGAGCGGGCACATCACTATTTAAAGTTTTTGCCTCTCCAAACCCACTTTTATCAATTTCTTCTTTAAGATTTTCACCCTCGGAATTATGGGGATGCCTTCTAGCTAAAGTTGACTCTTCTTCAGTTTCCTTTTCATAAAGTTAAATATCACTAGACAAAGATTCAATGGGTGCGAGACCAATCATTTTAATATCTTCATTCTTACCAAGTGCAAAGGATTTCGGCTTAGCTGCCATTTGGTTTACTAATGTAATTTGTGCATCCAAAATTTTCCCTAGCAGAATTTTCAGTAAGAGCAAACGCGAATTGAAGATTAGCAACTTCTTCATTAACATCATCGAGTTGTTTTGCAATAGCATCTAACAAGGTAGAGTGTTCTTTAAGTTCTTCAGAAAAACTTTGTTATGCTCAAATTGCATAAACATGAAGTCCTTAGCCTTTTTCTCAATTTTGGCTAACCTTTTATGATAAGAGATATCATGGTAATACTCCTGAGACAACGTGACAAAGAAGCAAACACGAAAAAGGCAAACAAAAAATATTTTTGTATTTCTGTAAAAACTTTTTAGATGTGGGGGAGATGAAAACGAGAGGCAAATGGCAAATAATGTAAATGCAAGGAAATGAAAGTTTATGCGTAGGTACTTGATAGATGTTGATGATGTCTCCCCAGCAACGGCGCCAGAAATTCTTCCTTCTACTTGTGAGCTGCGATGGGATTTCTCCGAAGAGGAGGGGATGATGCAGTACAGTAGAGATAAGTATTTCCCTCAGTTAAGAACCAAGGTTATCAATCCAGTAGGAGAACCATGCAACACCTCGTTAGCAGTACCTGCACACAAAATAACAAATATTTACACCCAACGCGAACAAGGGGTTGTTAATCCCTCTGCGGTTATTTGCAAAGATTAAATTTTGTAGAGATTGATAGATAAATAAAACACAAAATAAATAAAGAAAAGGAAAATTGCAGCAAGGTATTTTTGGATTTTAATATATGATAAAAGTAGATCCGGGGGCATAGTTTTCACTAGAGGCTTCTCTCTTGAAAATAATCAGTGGATACACAAATTACTGTTGGGCAATTTATGGAAAAGCGAATAATCATGACGATATCCATGGCAATGATCTTGTATATTGGCATCACGTCCTAGACAAGTAGACTGACTCATGCCTACATCTACTACTATTACTCCACACATCGACCGCTATCCAGCATGCATATAGAGTATTAAGTTCATAAAGAACATAGTAACTCCTTAAGCAAGATGACATGATGTAGACAAAGTAGACTCACACATGAATAAAACCCATCTTTTTATCCTTATTGGCAACGATACAAATACGTGTCATGTCCCTTTCTATCACTGGGATTGAGCACCGCAAGATCGAACCCATCACAAAGCACCTCTCCCATTGCAAGAAAAATCAATCTAGTTGGTCAAACCAAATCAATAGATCAGAGAGAATACGAAGCTATAATGATCAAGAATAAAAGAGTTCAGACAAGACTCAAATAATATTCATGGATAATGTGATCATAACTCACAATTCATCGGATCCCAACAAACATATGCAAAAAGTGATTACATCGAATAGAACTCCAAGAACATCGAGGAGAACATTGTATTGTGGATCAAAAAGAGAGAAAAAGCCATCTAGTTACTAACTATGGACTCGTAGATCTATGGTAAACTGGCCACACATCATCGAAAGGGCAACAAGGATGATGTAGAGCCCCTCCGTGATTGGTCCCCCCTCTGGCAGAGTGCCCAAAAAGGCCTCCAGATGGGATCTCTCAAGAATAGGAACTTGCGGCGGCAGAAAAAGTATTTCGGCTGGCTCTCTGTTGGTTTCTCGATTTTAGAGAATTTATAGAGGCAGAATTAGGTCAAACGGGTGAACATGGGCCCCACGAGCCACCAGGGCGCTCCCACCCCCATGGGCGCGCCGTGGTGCCTCGTGGGCCCCTCCTTCATCTTCTGGCCCTCTCCCGAAGCTTCTAGGGTCTCTTTTGTCCAGAAAAAAAATCTCCAAAAAGTTTCGTGGCATTTGGACTTCGTTTGATACTGATATTCTGGAAAACTAAAAATAGACAAAAAACAACACTGACACTTGGCACTAAGTTAATAGGTTAGTCCCAAAAAATAATGTATAATCGCTTGTAAATGCATATAAATATCCAAGATTGATACTATAATAGCATGGAACAATCAAAAAATGTAGATACATTGATACATTGGAGACGTATCAGAGCGCCCTGCAGGTAGAAGGACGACTTGGTGGGGTGGAGCGCCAAGTAGACGACAAGTGCAGTGACCGCGACAAGGAGGAACATGAGGCACGTCATAAGGCCGCCACAGGTGGTGCTCGTCTAGACCGTCGAGGCCGCCTACAGGTGTGAGGCCATCGCCGCCATGGTCTATGTGGTGCCTTGTTTGTGGTGCAGGCCGAGCTGCTTGGTGCGTTGGGCAGGGAGGAGGTCGAAACGCTGGAGTGTTGCCTGCAAAACGTCACGGCGAACTGGACGACTGGCGGATGGCGACGCGCATGCACTGGACAAGTTCAACCCGCGGCCATGAATTTGGTGCTGGAGGACGCCATATACGCGCTGGACGAGGCGGTGCAGCAAGGAGTCTTGCCGTTCAGCGGCTACCTTTGGAGCGTACGTGCGCTGGCCAGGAGTAGCTCTTCCAAAGTGCCCTCTGCGCCAAACTTTGCTGGGAAGGCAAACCCTTCCACCGTATTTTCAGATAAAGACCAATTCAGAGATGGTTTAGAAACCATGGAGGCGCGGCCCAGCCGTGCCAAGCCGAGCCCACTGTTGCACTAAAGTTCACTGTCCACTATTGCTCATGTCCACCGTTTTCGTCGGCATGGTCACCATCGTTGTTGCTCCCGTGGAGGCGCATAGCAAGTGTTGGACGAAATGCATGAGTGAGGTTTTACTCCGTTATATATAGGGGATCGGTTAGGTTCGGCCAAAACTTAGTGAAGTAAATATACTCCACTAAGGTTTACTCTGGTTTATACGGGAACGGTTAGATGCTCTTAGCAAAGGAAAATAGACATTGTGTTGCTTACTTTATTGCATTCTAAAGACTATCCATATCCTATGCCTTCTAGGGTATTATGTGTCAAAAAGCGTAAATATTTATTCCATTCCATTAAATATCCTAACCTATAAGAATCCTATTGAACGTAGAAAGAAAAATAGAGAATAGAAGAATTCTTCTTATTGCATATTTATACCTATCTATACCTAATAATAATAAAGAGGCTATTGCTTCTGGCGGTACGGCACCGAAATTACCCCAAAAGTTGTAAAATATTATCCACCGATGCCACTAAGTGATAGAAAACCTTTCACGCACCATGCTTGTTTGGGTCGGCTCATGTCCAGGCGGTCTGTTTTTTCAATTTCATTTTTTATTTTTTCCTTTTCCATCTTCTTTTTTTTTCTACTTTAAATAATTTGTGACTTCAAGAAAGTTCCAGAAATTTTAAAAAATAAGAATTTTGAAATATATTTTAATAATTAATAAATTTTTGCGAATTTGGAAATGTTTGTGATTTTAAAGAATGTTTGCATATTCAAAAAAATGTTCGCAATTTTAAAAAGTGTTCAGAAAATCAAAAAATGTTCATGATTTTTTAAAAGTTAATGTATTAAAAAATGTTCATGAACTGGAAAATATCCTAAAAAATTAAAAACTGTTTGTGACTTAAAAATAATTTATTGACTCATAAAATGTTTGCTGATTTAAAACATGATCATGCATTTCAGAAAATATTCATTAATAAAAAAATGTTCATGAATTTAAAAATTGTTCCACCAATTTCCAAAAAAAATTCTTTGATTCTAGAAATGTTGCCTATTCAAGAAAAATGTTTAAAAAATGATTTCAAATAGTATAAAATGTTCATGAAGTCAAAAAATGTTCATGGTTTTAGAAAAATGTTCGAAAATCTGTAAAATTGTTCACGATTTTAGATATGTTCAGGATTTTAAGAAAATGTTCTTGATTTTCAAAAATTGTTCACGATTTCACGAAAATGAGAGTGATACTGTATCTCAGTGATGCAGCAAAATGTGGTCATGACCATTGGAGATTATATTTTTTTCATCTCGTTGCAACGCACGGGCCGTTTTGCTAGTAATAATAAGGGAAAAAGCTTACCTTCACCCGAGCGACCACGCGCGCCGCGTCCGCCGGCTCCGCGTCCGTCAGATCGTCTATGATCGGATGGACGAGAGCGTCCCCGCTTCTGCGTCTCGCGCGTCCGTTTTCTGAAACAAAGCCCTTGTTTCAGAACCAACATTCTTGCAACTATCAGCTCCGTCGACTAGGAGGGCGACGCTTCTGGATTTGGGAGGGCGGTGGGGCTAGCGGCGCAGGGCGATGGGCGTTGCGCGACGGGGCCTATCCAGCGCAGTGGCGACGATGAGGTGTTCGTCGATGGCCGACGTCGACTCCAGCAAGTATGGATCTAAGATCCCCTCCCCTTTCCCCACATTTCTGGCGATTCCATAGGTGTTCCTGGCGGTTCTCCCCGGGGCGGCTTGATCCATACCACTGAGATGACGAGAACGGTGCGACTAGGAGGGAGACGACTGGTTTGTTGGAGAGTGGTCGCCGATGTAGGTAGTTCGGCGGCGTTGTAGGTCGCCAGTGTAGTTAGGTTGCAGAATTTGGATCTGCTGCAGGATTTTTTTACATAATTTCTACACTGGTAATGTCATGCAATTGGACTTGAAGCTGCAGGATCCCTTGTATTATTTCTGGATTTCTGGAGCTCATAGTTTACGTAGGATTCCCTGTGATTTTCTCTGAAGCTCATAGCTTATGATAAACTTAAAGTTGCAGGATCCCACGCGGCCAGTCTTTTTCTCTTTCTTGCAATAAGGGTCTTGTTTCAGTAGAAACAACACAGGACTAGTTTCAGAAAGAAAGAAAAAATGATTCAGTGGTGAAGGTTTTTTTTCTGCAACCGGGGTCTTGTTTCAAAAGATTTCTACAACATGTCTTTTGTTTCAAAAAGAAAAGAAATGTTTCGATTGTGAAGGTTTTTTTTTGCAACAAGGGTCTTGTTTCAGAAACATAGCCCGAGTTGCAGCGCCCGACGTTAGAGAGTGAGTGGTCAAACATTGCAACATGACGCATGTTTCAGAAACATAGCTCCGGTTGCAGGAAAACACCGAAGAAGCGCCGGGCGTGAGAGCTCATCGTCGGTGTGTTGGATTGGAGCTAGCAGCTGCTCGCGGGCTGAGATGGAGGAGGAGCAGCAACTCCAGCGAGCACGGCAAGGACTAGTTCCCCCCGTGCGTCGGCGGCAGCGATTTTTGCGGTGTTGGGGACAGGCGCCGCGCTGGGTGTAGCTGTGTCAGGACGACAGACAGGGGAATCTATTTCCAAAACAGAGGGGTTGTTGCAGGAAGTAAAAGGTGGTCACGCGCCCGCGATGGTCAGATCCGATGGCTGTTAGGGCGCTGATTGAATGGAGCTCCATGTGGCGGATGTTTCCAATACATCCGTCGGCCGACGCGTAGCGGCGCCCTAATAATAAAGGGCTATTGCTTCTGGAGGTACGTTATGGAAAGTACCTGCAAATTTGCAAAATATTACTCACCAATGTCACCTGTAAGTGATAAAACACGTTTTACGCAGGGGAATCCCCGCCTGGGCCAGCCCATGTAGTAGGGACTTCCTATACTGCACTCTGCGCGCTAGGAGAAGACGCGGCGTGCCCGTTTGGGCCAGCCCATGGACGGGCGGCCTGTTTTAATTTTTTTATTTTTCTTTTCCATTTTGGTTTTTCTACTTTAAATGACAGGAAAATCTTACCTTCACCCGACCGACCACGCGCACCACGTCCGCCGGCTCCGCGTCCGTTGGATCATCTGTGATCGGATGGACGAGACCGTCCCCGCTTCCGCATCACAGCGCGTCCATTTTCTGAAGCAGAGCCCTTGTTTCAGAACCAACATTCTTGCAACTGGCAACTCCGTCGACTGGGAGGGTGACGTTTCTGGATTTGGGAGGGCAGCGGGGCTGGCGGCGCAGGGCGTTGGGCGACGGGGCCTATCCAGCGCGGTGGCAACGGCGAGGGGTTTGTGAAGGAAATATGCCCTAGAGGCAATCATAAATTTGTTATTTATATTTCCTTATATCATGATAAATGTTTATTATTCATGCTAGAATTGTATTAACCGGAAACTTGATACATGTGTGGATACATAGACAAAACACAGTGTCCCTAGTAAGCTTCTACTAGACTAGCTCGTTAATCAAAGATGGTTAAGTTTTCTAACCATAGACATGTGTTGTCATTTGATGAACGGGATCACATCATTAGGAGAATGATGTGATGGACTAGACCCATCCGTTAGCTTAGCATAATGATCGTTAAGTTTTATTGCTATTGCTTTCTTCATGGCATATACATATTCCTTTGACTATGAGATTATGGAACTCCCGGATACTGGAGGAATACCTTGTGTGCTATCAAACATCACAACGTAACTGGGTGATTACAAAGATGCTCTATAGGTATCTCCGAAGGTGTTTGTTGGGTTGGCATAGATCGAGATTAGGATTTGTCACTCCGAGTATCGAAGAGGTATCTCTGGGCCCTTTCGGTAATGCAGATCACAATAAGCCTTGCAAGCAATGTGACTAATGAGTTAGTTGTGGGATGATGTATTACGGATCGAGTAAAGAGACTTGCTGGTAACGAGATAGAACTAGGTATGAAGATACCAACGATCGAATCTTGGGCAAGTAACATACCGATGACAAAGGGAATTACGCATGTTGTTATTGTGGTACGATCTATAAAGATCTTCGTAGAATGTGTAGGAACCAATATGAGCATCCAGGTTCTGCTGTTGGTTATTGACCGGGGAGGTGTCTCGGTCATGTCTACATAGTTTTCGAACCCGTAGGGTCCGCACGCTTAACGTTCGATGACGATTTTATATTATATGAGTTATGTGATTTGGTGACCGAATGTTGTTCGGAGTCCTGGATGAGATCACGGACATGATGAGGAGTCTTGAAATGGTTGAGAGGTAAAGATCCATATATAGGATCATAATATTCGGACACCAGAAGTGTTCCGGGGGTACCGGGTACATATCGGGTCACCGGAAGGCACTACAAAAAAATACACTTATGTGATGATATGTGTTTGTCACAGTAGGTCACGTTTTCTGTCATGCATGTACATCCATGACGATTTTATGACAAAATCAAGATAGTCATACCTGTGCTGTCGTAGAAGTGTTCCATGACATTACCAAAATTATCATCACAGAAGTGTCCACTTCCATGACGATAAATGACGCGTCATGGAAGTGCTTTCGTCAAGGGTGACCGACACATGGCATCCACCGTAATGGGTCGCCGTTAAGCTCTCGGGTCCAGTTTTGGATCCGATAACCCGCTAACAGCCCGGACCAATGAGGATTTTCCACGTGTAAAATTCTCATTGGCCGGAGGAAACACGTGTTGGCTCACCGTTGGGACAGATGTCATCCATTCATTGGACAGGAGGCACCTATGATACGTCGACACGTGGCACGACCCAACAGAGGCCCATTCCGGTGAAAAGGGCGGCCCGTTTGACTTGGTCAAAAGGTAACGGGCTGGCCCACGGAAAGCCTGTTAACGACCTGTTCGTATATAGCCCATTTACGGCCCGCTAACTCACGGCCTGTTACGACCTATCGGGATTAAGCCCAGTAGCTTCATCTGGGCCGTCCAATATGATTCCAGCCTGTTGTAACTTCCAGCCCATGTATGGCCCATGATGTCTTTCGGCCCATACGAGGCCATTTGTAACTCTTGGCCCATTAACGGCCGTGGTGAATCTGGCCCGCAATGAACAGTGTACCGCTTTATACCCATTAACGTCCCATTATTCCATTGGGCCGTTTCCAACCCGTGTTATCTTTCGGCCTTCTCAGGGCCCATTTATTCTTAGACTCATTTCCAGCATTCGGTTACTTACGGCCCGTTACTGGCCTTTTCTGCTTGTGGGCCAAATTCAGCCTGTGGTTACAATCGGCCCATTTGCGGCCCGTTAATCCGTTGGGCCATTTTCATAGCGTCATCAAATACGGCCGATTAACGACAGCCCATTATTGTCGGCCCATGAACGGACGATTCCAAATCTAGCCCGTTTACGGCCCATAATGCGGTCTATTATTGGCCCATGTTTGGCCGATTGATCATACGGCCCGTAGAAGGCCCATTGATGCTACGGCCCGTAGAAGGCCCATTGTTTCTACGGCCCTTAGAAGGCCCATTGTTTCTACGTCCCTTAGAAGGCCCATTGTTTCTACGGCCCGTAGGAGGCCCATGGTAACTATAGTAAATATGTAGCCCATGGTTATTATGGCCTAGTTTTAAAAAATAGGTTATTGCGGCCACTAGCAAACCGTGGAAAAAGAACTGCACTGACTATAAGGAAACAAATAAACAAGACTACAAGGAAATAAATAAGCAAGCAACTTACGCTAGGCTATCACGGCTATTACACATATTACATCCAATGGGTATCAAAGTTCGCCACCAGTGCAAATATGGGGAACAAAGCAGCATATCATATACACTGGTTGTCAAAGTTGGCGACCAGTGCAAATAAACGCCGCAGCAAAACAAGTCCAGAACTGAAACCACTTCAGAAGAGCTCAAGAAACAATATCCTGGGTACCCATAATGCTGGCAAGATGCTTAGCAAGCTTATTAACTTTCTCTTGTTTGGCGCTTAAATCCTCCAGCACTTGCTGTTGCACCAGAAAGTATGCATCTGAATTCTGTAGGGACTTCCTCCGTCCTTCGGCTTCCTGTCGCATAACATCTAATCGATGTCTTTCAACTTGAAGTTGAGACTCAAGAAGCCGAACTGATTCAGGCAGCGAGTTCGAAGAGCTGGTGCCAGCAGTAGTAGCCAGTAACTCGAACACTACATCAAGGCAGGACTTTGGGGTTGTCTCAGTGTCTTCAATATAGTTTTTATCAGCTTTCTTGGAGACCAACAGGGATGTCTCACTATCTTGAACCTTATCTGCATTACTTCCTTTACCATTGCATAATGGGGGTACTCTTCTCCAATATTTTATCCGCATTCTAAAAGAGAAACAAACAAACACATCACAGGTTTACCATGTTGTATATGAAACTCATTTTGGTAAACCAGTTCAGTAGTAAGGTGGACAGGATAACAGCATGAAACAAACATATATCTATGTAGTATGGTCACTGTATGGTCTATATCATTCTAGTTTATGTTGCCAAATCAAGATAGAGACAGTTCAAATCATATCTATTTAAGACAAAGCAGCATAGAAAGAATATAAGTGTGGGAAACTACACAGCAATAACAACACTTGTAATGTGCATGGCATGAGAACATAACTGTTTATTGAATTGAAACTGAAATCAACATGGATCAAGTTACAACAGCAAACACGTTAAAGAAACAGGTTTAAAACATACCTGTTGCGCCATTGGAGTTTCAATTGCATCCTTCAAATTTGAAATTAGTTGGTATGAGTAAATACAGTGATGCAAGAGCAAAGTAGTATGAACCATAGCTACGGAACCTGACCTGAGAACAATTCTTCTTCTGCTTTAAGCATTGACTTGGGGTTCGGAGTGGTGGTCCTCGTGCTTTGGGCACTGCAGTTGCCTTACTAACTGCTCGTGTTTGGGTGCTCTGTGGTGGAGACGGTGTTGTGTCAACTGGAACTGGGTTACTATCTGCTGGGGTTCGGGTTTGAAAGCACAAGTGCTCCCTGGGTGGTTTTGGTAATTAATGTCAACATATCTCTTGTTGGACTAATGCTTCTACCTAGTATGTTTCAGATAAGTTCAACAATGGAGTGGCATGGACTAGAGGATGTGGAACCTCTTCAAGTTGCTGAGGACAAAGGATTGGCACAAGCTCAAAGCTCAGGACTCTACATTTTCTATTTTAGTGATCCAAGATCACATTGAGTCCATAGGAAATCCAATACTATTAAGAGGGGATGAGGTGTTGCTTAATGGCTTGCTTGCTCAAAGTGCTTAGTGATATGCTCAAAAGCCCTCAACCACTTTCTCACATCCACATATGTCCCAAACCAAAAGTCAAACTCGGCCCCACCGAATCTTTCTATCCGGCGCCACCGAGTTCTCTTGACATAGCCACTGCCAGAAACCCTAATCAATTCGGTCTCACCGATAGGGATCTCGGTATCACCAAAATGGGATTGCAAACTCTCTGTTACCTATTTGCAATAATTTCGGTCTCACCGAAATATGCAATCGGTCCCACCGAGATTGCAATGCAAACTCTCTGTCACCCTTTCGTAACATTTCGGTCTAACCGAGATGAGCGAATCGGTCCCACCGAGTTTGCCTGACCAACTCTCTATTTGTCTATTACCAAAATCGGTCTCACCATGTTTGTGTAATCAGTCTCACCGAGATTACGTTATGCCCTAACCCTAACGAAATCGGTCTCACCGAGTTGACGTGTCGGTCCCACCGAAAATCCTAACGGTCACATTATGAACTAAATTGGTCTGACCGAGTTTAACGATTCGGTCTCACCGAGTTTGGTAAATTGTGTGTAACGGTTAGATTTTGTGTGGAGGCTATATATACCCCTCCACCCACTCCTCATTCATGGAGAGAGCCATCAGAACATGCCTACACTTCCAACATACATTTTCTGAGAGAGAACCACCTACACTTGTGTTGAGGTCAAGATATTCCATTCCAACCACATAAATCTTGATCTCTAGCCTTCCCCAAGTTGCTTTCTGATACGTCTTCGTCGTATCTACTTTTCCAAACACTTTAGCCCTTGTTTTGGACTCTAACTTGCATGATTTGAATGGAACTAACCCGGACTGACGCTGTTTTCAGCAGAATTGCCATGGTGTTATTTATGTGCAGAAACAAAAGTTCTCGGAATGGCCTGAAACTCCACGGAACTTATTTTTGGAAAATATTAAAAATACTAGAAGAAGAATCCATGTCAGGGGGCCTCCACATGTCCACGAGGGTGGGTGCGCGCCTGCCCCCTGGGCGCGCCCCCTACCTCGTGGGCCCCCTGGAGCTCCACCGACCTCAACTCCAACTCCATATATTCGTGTTCGGGGAGAAAAAAATCAGAGAAAAAGATTCATCGCGTTTTACGACATGGAGCCGCCGCCAAGCCCTAAAACCTCTCGGGAGGGCTGATCTGGAGTCTGTTCGGGGCTCCGGAGAGGGGAATCCATCGCCGTCGTCATCATCAACCATCCTCCATCACCAATTTCATGATGCTCACCGCCGTGTGTGAGTAATTCCATCGTAGGCTTGCTGGACGGTGATGGGTTGGATGAGATTTATCATGTAATCGAGTTAGTTTTGTTAGGGTTTGATCCCTAGTATCCACTATGTTCTGAGATTGATGTTGCTATGACTTTGCTATGCTTAATGCTTGTCACTAGGGCCTGAGTGCCATGATTTCAGATCTGAACCTATTATGTTTTCATGAATATATGTGAGTTCTTTATCCTATCTTGCAAGTCTATAGTCACCTACTATGTGTTATGATCCAGCAACCCCGAAGTGACAATAATCGGGACCACTCCCGGTGATGACCGTTGTTTGAGGAGTTCATGTATTCACTATGTGTTAATGCTTTGGTCCGGTACTCTATTAAAAGGAGGCCTTAATATCCCTTAGTTTCCATTAGGACCCCGCTGCCACGGCAGGGTAGGACAAAAGATGGCATGCAAGTTCTTTTCCATAAGCACGTATGACTATATTCGGAATACATGCCTACATTACATTGATGAATTGGAGCTAGTTCTGTGTCGCCCTATGTTATGATTGTTACATGATGAACCGCATCCGGCATAATTCTCCATCACCGATCCAATGCCTACGAGCTTTTCACATATTGTTCTTCGCTTATTTACTTTTCCGTTGCTACTGTTACAATCACTACAAAACCCAAAAATATTACTTTTGCTACCGTTACCGTTACTTTCTTATTACTTTGCTACTAAATACTTTGCTGCAGATATTAAGTTATCCAGGTGTGGTTGAATTGACAACTCAACTGCTAATACTTGGGAATATTCTTTGGCTCCCCTTGTGTCGAATCAATAAATTTGGGTTGAATACTCTACCCTCGAAAACTGTTGCGATCCCCTATACTTGTGGGTTATCAAGACTATTTTCTGGTGCCGTTGCCGGGGAGCATAGCTCTATTCTTTGAGCCACTTGGGATTTATATCTGCTGGTCACTATGAAGAACATGAAAGACGCGAAAACAAAAATTTATCCCTCAACTACGAGGGGAGGTAAGGAACTGCCATCTAGCTCTTCACTTGATTCACCCTTTGTTTTGAGTAAGCTTGCGACACCTAAACCTGCTTCTGCTATTAATTCTGATATGTCGCATGTTATTGATGATGCTACTTCTGCTATGCATGATACTTATGATGAAACTACTTCTATGCTTGATACTACTGTGCCACTTGGCGAATTTCTTGATGAACAACTTGCTAGGGCTAGAGATAATGAAATTATTGAAACTAATAATATTGATGATAGTGATGATGAAGACTCTCCCCCTAATAAATATGAAATACCTGTTGTTCCTGAGGGTTATGTTATGGATGAAGAAGCTGCTAGAGCTATTTTAGCTTGCAATGATAGATATGATCTTAAGAAGTTATAGCTAAATGGAAGCAGCAATCTCTTAATGCTAGAATGAAACTTGACCCTGCTTTTGCTACTTCACCTACCTTCGTTACTGATAAGGATTATGAATTCTCTGTTGATCCTGATATAATTACTTTGGTTGAATCTGATCCTTTTTATGGCTATGAATCTGAAACTGTTGTGGCGCATCTTACTAAATTAAATGATACAACCACCCTGTTCACTAATGATGAGAGAACTCGCTACTTTTATATCCTTAAAATATTTCCGTTCTCATTAAAGGGTGATGCTAAGATATGGTTTAATTCTCTTGATCCTGGTTGTGTGCGTAGTCCCCAGGATATGATTTATTACTTCTCTGCTAAATATTTCCCTGCTCATAAGAAACAAGCTGCCTTGAGGGATATATATAATTTTGTGCAAATTGAAGAAGAGAGTCTCCCACAAGCTTGGGGGAGGCTTCTCCAATTACTTAATGCTTTGCCTGATCATCCTCTTAAGAAAAATGAAATACTTGATATCTTTTATAATGGACTAACCGATGCTTCCAGAGATTACCTGGATAGTTGTGCTGGTTCTGTTTTCAGGGAAAGAACACCGGATGAAGCTGGAATTTTATTGAATAATATGTTGACAAATGAAAATAACTGGACACTTCCTGAGCCAGCTCCTGAACCTATTCCCAAACCAACTCCGAAGAAAAGAGGTGTTCTATTTCTCAGTCCTGAAGATATGCAAGAGGCAAAGAAATCTATGAAAGAAAAAGGTATTAAAGCTGAAGATGTTAAGAATTTACCACCTATTGAAGAAATACATGGTCTTAATTTACCGCATGTTGAAGAAATACACGGTTTTAATTCATCACCTATTGAAGAAACACATGGTCTTGATAACCCGACACAGGTAGTAAAGGTAAATTCTCTCTATAGATTTGATGAAGGTGATATCCCTCGTTATAAGTCTGCTAGGCAATGCTTAGATGAGTTTGACAATTTCATTGTTAAACAAGAAAACTTTAATGCTTATTTTGGTAGACAATTGAAATATAATTCCAATACGCTTGAATACTTGGGTGATTATATGTCTAGAGTTAAAGGTGAACTTAAACTCATTAGTAAACATGCTTCTATGGTTACCACTCAAGTAGAACAAGTACTTAAGGCTCAAAATGATTTGCTCAATGAATTGAATAGTAAGAATAATGATTTTGCTGTTAGAGTGGCTACTAGAACTGGTAAAATGACTCAGGAATCTTTGTATCCTGAAGGCCACCCTAAGAGAATTGAGCAGGATTCTCAAAGAAATAATTTAGGTGCACCTAGTCCTTCTAAAAAGAAGAAAAAAGAAAAATGATAGGACTTTGCATGCTTCTAGTGAACTTGTTGCTGACACATCTGAGAATCCCAATGATATTTCTATTTCTGATGCTGAAACACAATCTCGTAATGAACATGAACCTAGTGATAATGTTAATGATAATGTTCATGATGATGCTCAACCTAGCAATGATAATGATGTAGAAATTGAACCTGCTGTTGATCTTGATAACCCACAATCAAAGAATCAACGTTATGATAAGAGAGACTTTGTTGCTAGGAAACACGGTAAAGAAATAGAACCATGGGTTCAGAAACCCATGCCTTTTCCTCCCAAACCATCCAAGAAAAAGGATGATGAGGATTTTGAGCGCTTTGCTAAAATGATTAGACCTATCTTCTTGCGTATGCGATTAACTGATATGCTCAAATTGAATCCTTATGCTAAGTATATGAAAGAAATTGTCACTAATAAAAGAAAGATACCGGAAGCTGAAATTTCCACCATGATTGCTAATTACACTTCTAAGGGTGGAATACCTAAGAAACTAGGAGATCCAGGAGTACCAACTATACCATGCTCCATTAAAAGAAACTATGTTAAAACTGCTTTATGTGATCTTGGAGCCGGTGTTAGTGTTATGCCTCTCTCTTTATATCGTAGACTTGATTTGAATAAGTTGACACCTACTGAAATATCTTTGCAAATGGCTGATAAATCAACTGCTATACCTGTCGGTATTTGTGAGGATGTGCGTGTTGTGGTTCCAAACGTTACTATTTTAGCGGACTTTGTTATTCTTGATATTCCCGAGGACGATAGTATGTCTATTATTCTTGGAAGACCCTTTTTGAATACTGCAGGGGCTGTTATTGATTGCAACAAAGGCAATGTCACTTTTCATGTTAATGGCAATGAGCACACGGTACACTTTCTGAGGAAACAACCTCAAGTCCACAGTATTAATTCTATTGGAAAAATTCCATCGATTATTTTTGGAGGTTTTGAATTTCCTCTTCCTACTGTCAAGATGAAATATGATATTCTTATTATTGGGGATGTGTATATCCCCGTTGAGGTAACATAGTGTTATTCGAAATTTCTCCGGTTTCATGCGATTCGGAATGAGTTTGTTAACAAGACCTGATCAACCTTGTTAGTGGATTCCTTTTGATGAGCATGAGATGGATGAAGTTAGAAGGCACAACCTTCTGTACCCTCCTTCTACTTTTTTTGTTTAGTTGAAATAAAGTAAAATAGTATTTTCTATCTGTTTTCTGAATTATCCGTGCAATATAAAAATACCCCGAAAATAAAAGTTCTCCAAATGCCCTGAAATTGGAATATGATTTTTTCTGGAATATTTGAGAATATCTGGCACGGAGAACACAGCAGGGGGAGCAAGCACCTGGCCACGAGGGTCCAGGGCGCGCCCCCTGCCTCGTGGGCCCATGGTGGCTCCCCTCCACTTATTCCTGCACCCACACACTTCTTCTTCCTCCCAAAAAAATCACCATCCAGCTCAAGCACGAGTTCTAGCTCATTTTGCTACGATTTTCGATCTCCTTGCTCAAAGCACCTCTCACAAAACTGCTTGGGAGGATTGTTCCTTGGTATGTGACTCCTCCATTGGTCCAATTAGTTTTTGTTCTAGTGCTTTATTCATTGCAAATTTGTGCTGCCTAGGTGACCATGTTCTTGAGCTTGCATGTCAAATTTATATGGTTCCAAGTAGTTCTAATGCATGATATAGGCTCTAGGCACTTGTAGGAGTAGTTGCTATCAATTTTGTTGAGCTTGGTTCACTTTTATTTGAAGTTACTAAAAATTTCAGAATTTTTCAGAAAATAATAAACATATTTTTGAGGGGCTCATCGAGCCGAAGCTCGAAGGAAAAGCAAAGTGAAGAAGCAGAGAGGCCCAAATATAATCTGCCTCGCACCACGGAGGTTCGGCCGTGTGAATGGCCTTCCAATGATTTCTTGAGAGCAGCCGGGATTTATGATGATTTTTATGAATTGGCTGAGAATGCCAGCCTCACCGACTTCCTTTGCGACCAACGCGAACAGTATCTCTTACTCACCAATACTTTTGTGCAAAACTTCTACTATTATCCTAAGGAATCACCTCCTTCAGTAGAGTTTCATTTATATGATGTGGTTAAGAAGATGTCACTAGATGAATTTTGCAAGATTTGCAAAATACCTTTCGAGGGTAGTTTAGAGAAACCACATCGTAAAGATGTGGATGGGTTTATTGACACTATTACTGTAGGGGAAACTAGGAAGGTTTCCGATGCAAGAATCACTAGCATACATTTTCCTGTTTTACGCTACTTTGCTATATTTGCTAGTCGTTGCTTAATTGGTCGCGGAAACTGTGGAAACCTTAGTGTTCTTGATATTATTATTTTGTTCCATGGTTTATTCTGTGATAATACTGTTAGTATGGGCGGTATTATTGCCAAACAGTTAAGTCTGAACCGTACGAAGGGCCCCATCTTTGGAGGTGTCTATGCTTCACGCCTTGCTGCATATTATAACATACCTATTAGGCACTATGAAAAGAAAGAAAAATTGCTACCCACTGTTTATTTAGATTATAAGAGTATGGTAGCACATGACTTTATTGTTAAGAATAGGGAAGGGGCGCTTAAATACAAATTGTTCTTTGATAAACATCACCCTGAGACTATTACCTTGCCTGCTCCTTCCTTGTTTGATTTATCTGCAGGTCCGTATCTCATTCCGCTGGCGGCTATTCACGCCTAACGGAAACCTACATCAGCCACAGAGCCGGAGCCGGAACCACAATTTGAACCTCCACCACTACAAAAAAATACACTTCCGTGATGATACGTGTTTGTCACAGTAGGTCGCGTTTTTTGTCATGCATGTACATCCATGACAAATTTATGACAGAATCAAGATAGTCATACCTGTGCTGTCGTAGAAGTGTTCCATGACATTACCAAAATTATCATCACGGAAGTGTCCACTTCCATGATGATAAATCGCGCGTCACAGAAGTGCTTTCGTCAAGGGTGACCGACACGTGGCATCCACCGTAACGGAACGCCGTTAAGCTATCGGGTCGGGTTTTGGATCCGATAACGCGTTAACAGCCCCGACAATTGGGGATTTTCCACGTGTAAAATCATCATTGGCTGGAGGAGACATGTGTCAGGTCCGCGTTGGCACAGGTGTCACTCATCCAATGGGCAAGACGCGCCTATGATATGTTGACACGTGGACCGGCCCATCAAGTTTAAATAGGCCGGCCCAACTAAAGGCCCACAAGATTTTGCGGACCATAATGGGCCGGCCCAGCTAAAGGCCCACAAGATTTTGCGGACCATAATGGGCTAGCCCAGCTAAAGGCCCACAAGATTTTGCGGGCCATAATGGGCCGGCCCAGGTGAAGGCCCACAAGATTTTTGTGTGCCATAATGGGCCGGCCCAGGTAAAGGCCCACAAGATTCTTGCGGATCATAATGGGCCGGCCCAGCTGAAGGCCCACGAGATTTTGCCGACATTAATGGGCCGACCCAGCTATAGGCCCACAAGATTTTGAGGACCCTAGTAGGTCGGCCCATTAACTGGCTGCCATGTTTTGGGCCAAATGCCGGCCCATATTTGATCCGGTCCATTAATGGCCTGCCACGCTCCGGGCCTAATAGTGGCCCATATGAGATCCGGCCCGTTAAAAGCCTACCATGTTCTGGGCCAAATTACGGCCCAGATCAGGTCCGACCCTTTAAGAGGCTTTGGGCTCAATTATGGCCCATATCAGATTCGGCCCGTCAACTGGACACTATGCTTTTGGGCCCACTTGCTAAAGGCCCACTTAGCAATTCGGCCTGATATTAGTTTTGGCCTGTTAAGGGCCCGTTTAACATTTTGGCCCTATATTAATTTCGGCCTGTTAAAAGCCCGTCATATAGTTGGGCCTAACTACGGCCCGGTTTGCATCTGCATCCGGCCTGCTCGCAGCCGATATTTGATTGGGCCTTAAAAGCCCGCGATTTGATTCGCACAATCATGGGCCGGGGTTCATTTCGGGCTGCTGCCGGCCCGTGAGCTGTTCGGCACGTTTCAGGCCCAACCTACATCGTGATTGCATGACGGCCCGATTATGTACCATAATTTTACGGTTTGGCCGGTTTACTGCGAAGACAGGATATATATACAGTAAAATAACTGCAGCATCGTGAATAAGAAAAAACCTAGACTATACAATAAAGAAATTACGGCATATTACATCCACTGGGCATCAAAGTTCGCCACTATGATAATAAAGCACAAGTAGACAGCAGATTACATACACTGGGCATCAAAGATCGCCACCAGTGCAAATAAACACGCCGACAAAATAATATACAAAACCGACAGCACTTCAATAGAGTTCAAGAAAGGTTAGCCCTGCTGGGGAGCTGCAGCGCAAGCAGCTGAGCAAGATGATGAGACTGCGCTTGTTCAACACTTATATCTTCCTCACTCTGAAAGATAAACAAGCAGACAGATGACATGTTTTGCACATAAAAGTATCAGTGCTGACAATTCATCACATTTCTTACTGACGAATAAAGTGACACAGTTTAAAATTGCATTAACACAATATGGTATTGTTCAGGTCAAGACATGGCAGGAAATGACATTGTGAAGGAGTTGGCAGCTTCACGACACCACTGGATTACAGATCAAGAACTCATAAGTATCAATGGTTAGTGTGCTGTCAATTTATACCATTTCAGATTGGCAAATAAAGAGACGGTTTAAATAATAGTAGAATGATATGACATTGTTCATAGTTAAGACATTGCAGAATATGACATTGTGCTGTAGTGGGTAGGTTCACCACACCACTGGATTACGGATGAAGAACAGAAGCATACATGCAGTGCAAAAGAAGATCACCTGCTCTGTATAATTTAATTTACATGGTATGAAGAAGGAACTTGGTTGTACAACTGAAAACTTAAATTGAGAAAGGACAAACTTTTGTTTATGAACTACATAATAAACTTTAAACAAGCAATTTGATGCAAACACCAAAAAACAGCTGTTGCAGTCATGCCTAACCAAATATATACAGCAAAGTTTGAAGGATTGAGATGAACAAACTTACATTATTGGTGAAGACAGGCTCTATAAAGGCCTTGTCCATGCTGATGGGGGGGGGGGGCAATTCAAGAAGTTTACCACAGAATCTTCTTCAAAAGCATTGCCTTTATTCTACATTTTGTTAAGAGTAAATATAGATGTGATAATATACGAAAAAATGGAGAATATTTAAGATAAGATGAAGAGTGATGCTACATAACCAAGTAGCTATAAATGTAAGTGTAGCGATACAGGCAAAAGGTACAGCCAAGAGCAATGCACAGCTAAACTTCTTCAGTACCAACCTTATGGTAAGAGTAAATATAGATCTGATGTGTAGAAAATGGAGGGCAAAGGAAAATAAGCTGCAGAGTGATGGTACATGAACAACTACCTGTCATTATAAGTACACTGATAAAGGACAGCATGTACTTACAAGAACAATGCAGAGCTAAAAAAACATTGGCATTGGATATATTCTACACTAATGTAACCATTCATACAGATCAGATAATTTGGAGCGAACAATTGATAAGCAAGCTATCATCCATACTGCTGTCACATAATGAACCAGGTATGTATGCAAGTACAATGATATAGGACAACAGGTACTAACAAGAGCAAAGCAGCGGGCAGCATATTTGCGATATCCTGTCGTTCTTGTCAAACCGGAATTCTTCTTCGAGCAGATTTCCTGCAAAAAAGATCCGTAAGGCACATGCGGAAAAGTAGAAGTTCAAATCATGTGATTTCATAGACAGTACCTCATCCTGGGAACGAGACCAGTGCATAACAAGGTTTTTCCATTCAATGTCTTCTAAATTTAGCACAGGAGACTTCACCGGAAATTCGTTTATAGACTTGCCATCAAAGTGTGATTTCCTCAGGTAACACCGATACTGCTGCAATGCTTCCTTGAAAAGCACAAGCAAGCTTTGCTCGTCATGACTATCCAGATTGACCCTCGCCTAGTTACAACAATGTAATGTAAATCATTGATGTGTTCAATCAGCAGAAAACAGGAAAATAATAACCATGAATAATAGCACTTACACGTAAGTTGGACAGGAAGATGTGAAAATGGTGTTTGTCTTCACAATAATCTTCCCATGATGGGAATATATGCACGTAGTCCCTAACAACATTGAAAGCATTGTCTTTTAAACTGGGAATAAATGGAATGGGGTTCCAATCTGCAGGAATTGGCCGTCTCTGCAGTTGGGATAGGTCTTCGGCCGGTGGACTTGCTGTACTTTTTGCTGGAGTGGGATTTTTCTGTGGTACAGCTGGTGCTATGGAAAATGAAATCGGTATACCTTTTGCTGGAGTGCAGGTCCTGTGTGGTGGGGCTAGTGGTGTGGCCAGTGAAGTATGGGTACAATCTGCTGGATTCGGTCCTACATTTTGTGTCATTGGTTGTACAGCCAATATAAGTGGGGTGCTGTCTGATTTCTCCGGCACCACCACGTTTTTCAAGGACTTTGCTGGTGCTCCTTCGGGTTCGGCAATCACCCTCTTCCTTTTTGATGTCTGATGCACAAGAACAACATTTGAGTGGAAAAACATGGTATGATGACAGATGGAATATGTATTGATAATGGATGGGCATGGCATCTCGACATATATGATGAGTAAACTAAGCAGATGGCGGTGCAACAAAGTAGAAGAAATGCAAGACAACATATGCAAGATACCCGCAATCAATAAAACATTGCCAAATTAGAACATGCACCTTGATGGGTGAACAGGACAGGCCATCTGCCTTTGACTCCTCGAGGTTAGAATAGTCATTAGGATCATATTCTGAACAAGAATCAACAGGTGGGGAGCGTATGAGTTTCATTGCATCCAGAATGGCACTCAATGCCTTGGTGCCAATTTTGTAAGTCATTCAGTGTTTAGCTTCAAGAGTGGACTGCTGCTAGTGCGACACAAAGCAGCTACACAGATCATAGTGTAGATATAACGGGAAAACCTTAAGCATCAGAGTAAAATCTGCAAAGTGGAACTTGCTGGAATATATGTGCTAGTATTGCGGGTACGGCTAGAAAGGCTTCGGATACCAGCTCTCTTCAAGTGAAGGTGCGGTACTGTTAATATCAGTGTAACTCTCAAAGGCGACACAGCTCCCCGCATTTCCTTGCTATTCTTATAGGATTCAAGTGGGCAGGCCACTACAAATCCTATTCCTATGTTTACAAGATCCTACGAATCAAAGAGGCTCAAAGTGTCCATCACAACCGACTGTATAGACCTCTACACTGCAAATGTCCCTGCTCATCTTCAGTACAAGGAACATACTGTACTACTATCATACTCCCTCCGTTCCAAAAATAAGTCTTGGTAGAGATTTCCACTATGGATCACATACAGATGTATCCAGATACATTTTAGAGTGTAGATTCAATCATTTTGCTCCATATGTAGTCCATGGTGGAATCTATACAAAGACTTGTATTTAGGAACGGAGAGAGTACATATTAAAGAAGAATGGAAGAGGAACATGGTAAAGAAGAGCAAGCAGATTTTGGATAATAAAATGTAGGTTGCGCAGTGCCCACACATGATGAACTAGAGCGCATTAAGAATGCAACTCCCAGCTGTCTCTCGACCATTTCAGGCGGTTGGATGAAGATCCTACGTCTCCTAACCCTTCTTCTTCCTCGTCTCTGATTCTTCCCATACAGAACACCGCACGGGCCGCCGGCCGGACCACCGGCCCCCACCGCCTGTGTTCCTCCGCCACCCCCACCCCCACCCCCGCCCCAACCCCCACCCGCGTCGAGTTTTCTTCGTTCGGCGAGGCCCCACAACCACCCGAGCCCCTTCGATTGCACCGGCGAACTCCGGCGAGCTCTAAAAAATCGACTGACCCAATTTTGAAATTTAGTCTACTGTGATTTAACTAGTGTGGAATATAAAAGGGGAAAACCATAAGCATTGGGAGTATAGTGTTGAGCGTGCCATGGCGGATCTGAAGGTGCAAACCGGACAAAGGCAACTTCGCAACCAAGACAAGAAATCAGAGTAAAGCAGTGGCGATCTATTTTCTTGCTGCGATAAATAAGTTGAGCAGATACGAAAGAGTACCGCCTCTGGTGCGGCGCCGTGTACGCATCTGCTGAGAATTTGACGGTGCTGCGGTAGCGATGGCTGTCGGCGGCGTGGAAGCAGATCTAGGAGGGTAGACGGTGGCAGCGGGGCGCGGTGGACGAGACGGTCGTAGGAGCGGCGCCGACAAGGTGGACGACGGCGGGGATGAAGCGAGAGGACGGGATGCAAGGATCCCGGTCCGAAGCCGTGGATGAGAGAGGTCGATCTCTTGTAATGGACGGCGGCGTCGGGGTATCAGCTCCGGCATGGTGGAGGAGGACGACGGTGGATGGGGTAGCGGACGGCGGCGGACGGAGGAGGGTGGGGTGGAGAGGGTGTTTTGGCGCCCACGGAGTACGAATGGGGAAAAGGGAGGTAGAGAGGAAGGGGGGAACCATGTATTCAGGGCACGCGTGTCTCAAATGTGAGGAAATTTACAAACTTAGCCCCCGTTTCAAATTTCTACTACATCACAACAACATTAGTCGGTTGGGGATAGGACGGTAATCTCGCATACACCAAATATTTGCTGACGAGAGTTTGTTTTTGGCGCCCACCGTGTATGAATATGAATCTGGGAGGGAGTCGATTTCGGTCGAGGACACACTGTGTTTTGGCGCCCACCGTGTATGCATCCGGGTGAGAGGCGGTTACGTCACGTTTGGGTGAAATTACAAACCTACCCCTATCGAAACCTATAGAAATCCAGCAGATAGGCTTTGCGTGGCAGGGATAGGCAGTAGTGATTTCCATCTCGCAGATTTTGGTTTCGGGCGGTTACTGCGACTTTCCCCGCTTCGTTCAAATTTTGCAGAGTGCACGTTTACCATGCCAACTCAATTCGAATCCCGTTTGTATTCTATTTTTTTTTCGGGCGGGATCCATTTTCAATTGGAATTACATTCTATATACATCATTTTTTATATATACTTTCAAAAGCACAACACCATTTATACATAAATATGGTTTACAAATGGCATGATCTCAGATTCATAAGGTTGTATCCATCAATTTGGATTTTCAAATATTTGAAACCACTTTATGTTGAAATCCAATGTATGCATTCCTCGCTAACTGTCTCCAATTAATGTGTGTTTCATGCGGGTTTTTTTTACTTCTCAAACATGTATAATGTGTTTCACACACGCAACATATAGTGTAATCCCGTTTAGACATTAATTGCATATAAACCATGCATTGTTTGTAATTGAAGAATCTATGGATCACCAATATTGATAAACTATATAACATTACACGTGTGCCCAAATTCAAAGGAATATGCATGTTTGATACACGAATTTGCGTTATGATATTATCGATGTCGTGATCTCCAGTTTAAATATTTGAATCCCCTTTAATCCAGATATTTGTCTCATATAGCTATCACTCATGCTTATATAGGACTATCTCTCTGGACCTATATGCGTTCATCATCTCTCAGGTATCTCTCGTGCTACGTGTATGTCGACAATGATCTTTTATCTTCGTAACGCGCTGACGGTACTCTCTCCCTCGACCTTCATCACTCTATCTCTCTCTAAGTATATCTCGCTCCCTGCTATGTGTCTCTAACTATGATTCTCCATGTGGAATCTCTTTCTCTCACACAAACACAAAACTTTGTCTCCCGGGGTCTCATTTCTCTCTGCTATTCCCATGTGTGCCACTCGCACACCCCTCATACAGAGATGTCTTTCGCTCCTTAGATATGAGAACCTACGACTCTTCCTCTTCAATATCTCTTTCTCACACACAAACACAAACTCTGTCTCCCAGGGTCTCATATTTCTCCATTGTTCTCTTGTATGTCGCTCACACACACCCTCTCTCCCTAGAGATATCTTGCGTTCCCTCGTATGTCTCTCTAGCTATCACTCTCGTTGTGAAATATCTTTCTCTCTCGCAGACACAAAACTCCGTCTCTCTGGATCTCATTTCTCTCTGATATCTGTTTGTATGTGACTCACATGCACCCTCTCTCTATCTCTCTCACACCCACACACATAACCCAGCCTTCTGATCCACTCGACTCCTATCTCTAACGCACACTAGCTAGCATCTTTATCTTTCTATTTATCTGTTTCTCCATCAACCTTCTTTCTCGCCCTCACTCTTGATTCCTATCATGCACACTACAAGTGCCCTCTCACACACATATATAACTTCACCCTTTGAACCACCCGACGGTCATCTCCAACACCCAAACTAGCGGATGTCCCTCTAGCTAGCATCTCCATCTCTGTATCTATCTGTAGTTTCTCCGTCAACATTTCTTTCTCGCACGGAGTCTTGCTTCCTATCACCCACACTATATATGTCTCTCCATACATATGCATTTATAGGTTGGTCTCTTTTGCACAATCGTTGCGCCTCACTCCCTCTGCTCGCCATAGATGCATGCTCCAGCCCACGCCATTATCTCTTAAAGACAAAAACACATGCTCAATTGTCGGGCCTTCTTCCCTGCATTCTCACATGCATGCATATTGTCATACCGATCCGTCTCTCCCATGTCGTTGATCTTATGACTTATGTCTTCTTTCTTTTATCTCGATCATGCGCGCGCACACACACATATCCCACGTATACATGTATACCTCTCACACATGCACGTTCAAGGTCTCTATGTCTCCATACGTAGTTAATTACCCTCAATCCTAACGCCACATCGAATCGTTCTCCTCTTTTGTGCACATAACTTCCGCCTGGATGGGTAAAACACACACTCACACTTAACAATCTCCTTCTAGCTACCCCCCCCCCCCCCGCCTCTCACTCTTCCCCTATATCCCCGAAACCAATAAGACCATCCCTTGTTTAATTCCCGCCTACATGCACCATCGATATATAGTAGTCTTCCTCGGTGTCTCTAGAACAAACACGTTCTCTCGATGTCGACTCCTCTCACGCGCACACACCTTCTCTTCCCTCTCTACGGGCATTTTCTCTCTCGCACCCCATCGTTGGTGGCCTCTGCCATACATATCACCTCTCTATGATGAAGCCATGCACACTTAAATTACATCCGCCACAGAGGACCCCGCGACACACACACACACACACGCACCCCCCACACACACTAAGACTCCATCTCTCTCTCTCTCACACACACACAAACACACACACGCACGCACGCACACCCCCCCCCACACACACACTAAGACTACATCTCTCTCTCTCTCTCTCACACACACACACAAACTAAGACTCCATCTCTCTCACTCCTCTCTCTCTCTCTCTCACACACACACACCCCACACACACACTAAGACTCCATCTCACACACACATGCTCTAGGCGGAGCATTTGTTCCTACCACCCTTCATCCAACCTTACCCGTATGATAAACAATCACCTTTATTTACTTGCATAACATGGACAAATTCCACTTTACTTTAGTAGTCAGCAAACTTATCATCTGTACCCTTATAAAAAACGAGTTGGCGGTGATAGTGTGCCTGCCATCTTGTAATACAGACCGTATGATCTATATCTGAGGATAGAAAGCAAACTATGATAATTTTACAAAAGATACCCGCACCTTTCTCCACATCATTATCTTCCGCAACCTCATTGCTCAGCAATTAAAAAAGGAATAAGACTCTGGAACAATCTAGCATGCATGGTGGCTGCTGCCGCCTGCCGGCGCCGTCCATCCCCATGCCTCCGCCCATTCCGACAACCAGTCACCACCACGCTCCACTCCTCCTCGCCTTATCTCTCATCTTTCATTTTTTCAATGACATTCTCGAGATACCAGTTTTCCGATAAAATTCTCGAGATATCATTAGTTTTTACACATGGGATTACTCCTGCATGGGGCAATCACAATAGGTGTTCTATAAAAAATGCATATTGATGTTCCGTGCAATGCACGAGAATCTTGCTTGTAATTATATAACACAAATCACGAGCAGGAAGTGACATTTTTTTTGACACAACCACGTTAACATGGCCACGTAAATCACTAGCTAAAGTAAATACCATTTATATCCCGATGCAAAAGGTTGAGTACATGTCCGAAGAGTAGAATCACACACACGCACTCTGTCTCTCAGAATCTCTCTCACACACACACCAGTTACGTGACGCCCACTTAAGCAGACACATGTGTTATAATTTGTGCACCTGCGGGTACACGTGATGCTGCGCATTTATTTAAGACGGAAGGCGAACCCAAACAGTAGCTGCATTCATTCCCCTCCCGCCGCCTCTTCTCTAGTCGCCGTCGCCCGGTAGCCATGGGCCGGCCGAAGGTAACAACATACGCCATACTCCCACCGGAGCGGCGCTTTAATATGGAAATTTTAGTGGTCATGCATGCATCTTTTTGTGCTAGCACTCCTATATAAGGGTTGACCGGTCGCTTCCCGCGGATGTACGCGGGCGGTGGAAGAGGAAGGAGAAGGGAAGCGGGCTGTGGAGTAACGATTTTTACCACAATTTCTTAGGAAACTGAGTGCAATAATTGACTAGTTTTGCAAACTACCAGTACTACACCTGAAACGGTTCAAAACCTATACTCCCTTGCCAGCGCGCGCTTCCCGCGTGAAACGGTCAGCGTCGCCCTGGAGCGTCAGTGCCGCATTAATGCCCGGCCAGAGCGGAGGCGACCTCTCACTAGCGCCGGCTTTGAAGTGGCATGACGGCCGAGAGAGCGCCGCTTCCCGGTGCACGCGACTGCTCCGCGTTGAGACTGGCCATAGGCCCTGTTTGGATCCATGGGTTAGAGTTAGTTTGAGCTAGTTGGGGCTCAAATAGCCCTAAAGTATCCAAGCATGAGGGTTTAAATTGGAGTAAGTTGCACCGAACCCACCAAAAAAATATCCCACCCAAGAGGTGCTAACTGGAGATAGTTCTCATTGGGACCACTGAAAAATCACTTTTCTCTCTCCATGTAGTGCATTTATTGTCAATCTAACCCTGTCACCCAAACACCTCTTTGGCTATAGTTAGTTCAGGGTTAGTCATGAGTTAGTCTAACCTCTAGCTAAGTTAGAGTATCAAATAGGAGCAGTATAGGACATGCAAGTTGCTCAAAGCATACAGGCAAATTCGTACGTGAAAGGATTTTTTTCTTTTTGAAAACGGAACGTGAAAGGAATTTTTTTAGAATGCTCTTGGCATGTCGCTAACATGTGATAGTTAACCGATCTCAATAGATGGCAGAAACGCCAGCCCGCCGCACTTTGATAGAGACGAGGAGGGAGAAGCGATACAGGCTACTGGATTACTAGAGATAGGTGTCGCACGGAAGCCAAGAAATATGGTGATAGCGCGGGTTAGCCATGTACTAGTATGATGTAACTACACTGGGCTGCCGTGTTTTGCACTCTTCCAGTCCACTGTGGAGATGATTGGTTAATTTTATATCGCTGAATAATATTAAATATTACGAGTGCAGACGCTCCACCACGAGGTTCCTTGCTCCTTCTCGGTCGTTCGGGATCTATGTTCTTCCACTCTATTTTTTTACGTGAGCTTTGTTCATCCTTTTGCCAACACGCGAGACATCTAGCATCAAGGTGCACGTGTTATGCAAGGATCGTTCCATCTATATGAAGGACACGTGGGACTGGAACTACGAGACGGACATGTACCCAGGAGAGGACGTACGAACCTGAGTAATGTAGCGCAGTAAGTGAAGTAGAAAGGCACAAATGGTATGAACATGCGTGGCATATAGGGTGTGTTTGGTTGCGTTCTCGTCTCAACATAGTTGTTCCCTCTTCATGCATGCTCAACTCAACACCCCTCTTCATGCATGCTCTCTTCATGCATGCTTCTAGTGTATTTGTGCTAAACTAGTGTGGACTCATGCACCCTCCATACACTCTACCAAACACCCAAAAGTAGGCCGAGAAGGGAACTCTTGGGCGGCATTTGTCTCTTACTACGTACTACCACTAAATGTTGTACGTGCAATGCACGGTGATGTTATGGAGTACGTGCCTAACTACTCTACTACTACTATATTAGTTGGAGGCACATATTAACTTTTATATTTGTTTACGTGTATGCCTCGAGACCTTCCAACTAGACGTGTCTTTCTCTCCAGGTCGCACTTTGTATCGTTCATACCACTAAGTACTACTACGTGTGGTCTTCGACCCAGAAGTGGAAGAAGTGGAGACACTCTACCACGCTGTTTTTTTACGCTAGGCTCTACCACGCTGTTCATATCCCACTCCTTTCGCTGACGTGTGGGACATCCAGCACGTGCCGTGTTTGGCACCCTTCGTCGTAAGAGTTGAAACGCTAGCATTCATCAGAAATAAAAAGTAATTATAAATCGGCAGTGATACTATTTTTTTGCGAACCAATCAGCAGTGATACTATACCACGCGGTTTCCTTGCTCCTCGATATCGGAAAGAATACTTCCGTTCGCCAACATGTGGGACATCGACCATCCTGGTCTACTTGCCATGCACGCAGAACTCCAAGGGAGAGTCACCCAGGTCGTCGCGCCGCAGTAACAATGACTAATGAGCCGTCAAATCACAGGCCCACTTCCCACTTTGAAGTTGCTCGGACGAAGGAACCATCATGACTTCGTTGAATTCCGCTTCTTGAAGAAAACTACTATACCAGCAGTACTGCTAGCTACAGTAGTTACTCCAACAAAGGCCTCCTTTCGTTCATAGGATAGGAATATGAAAATCATAGGAAGTGAGATGACATGCATCTCAATTCCTATAGGGAAAGAGATGCCATTTGATGCTTAGGATAGGAATTTTTCCATTTAGTCTAGGCTAATGTACTGGTAATTTGCTCTAAAACTACAGTAGTAACTAGTAGTATTGGTACATGCTCGTACTCAGACACAGACACACACACTAACTACTAGTACTACTACTTCTCACATGCTGGCCAGACGCCGTCGTTCTCCTTCCCGGCTTTGTCGGCGACACCCCACCGTGCTTGGATCTTCGCCAACCTCTCTGCAGCAGCGCTTGCGTCCTTTTCTTTCTTGCGGCGGCGGGCCTCTCTTTTCTTGAGTGCTTTCTGACTTTTCCGCTCCCTCTGTGCGGCTTTGGCCGCCTCTTGCTCTACTGCCCATTCGGCCTTGGCATCTTCAAATTCCTCCCACATAGTTGTGAGGTCGCGAGCGGCGATGAACTCGGCACGGCGGGATGCCATCGCTTCCCTACCATTTTGTGTGCAGTCGTGGGCGGCGAGGAACTCGGCGCGGCGGTATGCCATCGCTGCCATACCGGTTAGTGTGCGGCGTGGTGGCATGAACGACGCTTGGTGAGAGCTCTGGGGTGGAGTGGCCGGACAACCGTATAGTGCATTGGTTTATCAAGAGCTCAAGGACAAAAGGCGAAGCAAATTTGGATTCCCCTTCAATCCTGGTCATTTATTACCGAGCAAAATGCATTGGCGGTCATCGAACTTGTCTTGATAGCTCACTTTGATCATTGTATACTGTTGGGGATCGTAGCAGAAATTAAAAAACTTCTACGCATCACCAAGATCAATCTATGGAGTCATCTGGCAACGAGAGAGAGAGGAGTGCATCTACATACCCTTGTAGATCGCGAGCGGAAGCGTTCAAGAGAACGGGGTTGATGGAGTCATACTCGTCGTGATCCAAATCACCGATGATCCTAGCGCCGAACGGACGGCACCTCCGCGTTCAACACACGTACGGAGCGGAGACGTCTCCTCCTTCTTGATCCAGCAAGGGGGAAGGAGAAGTTGATGGAGATCCAGCAGCACGACGGCGTGGTGGTGGAAGCAGCGGGATTCCAGCAGGGCTTCGCCAAGCGCTACTGGAGGAGGAAGAGGTGTCACGGGAGGGAGAGGGAGGCGCCAGGGCTTAGGGTGTGGCTGCCCTCCCTCCCCTCCACTATATATAGGGGCTAGGGGGGCGCATGCCCCCCTTGGAGATCCCATCTAGAGGGGGGGCGGCCCCCGGGGCGGCGGCCCCTCGGGGGGCAACGGCCCCCTTAGGGTTTCCAACCAGGGGGGCGCATGCCCCCTTGGGGGGCAACGCCCCCCTAGGGTTTCCAACCCTAGGCGCCTTGGGCCATTGGGTGGGGCGCACCAGCCCACCAGGGGCTGGTTCCCACGCCACTTCAGCCCATGGGGCCCTCCGGGATAGGTGGCCCCACCCGGTGGACCCCCGGGACCCTTCCGGTGGTCCCGGTACAATACCGGTGACCCCCGAAACTCTCCTGATGGCCGAAACTGGACTTCCTATATATAAATCTTTACCTCCGGACCATTCCGGAACTCCTCGTGATGTCCGGGATCTCATCCGGGACTCCGAACAACTTTCGGTTAACCGCATACTAATATCTCTACAACTCTAGCGTCACCGAACCTTAAGTGTGTAGACCCTACGGGTTCGGGAGACACGTAGACATGACCGAGACAACTCTTCGGTCAATAACCAACATCGGGATCTGGATACCCATGTTGCCTCCCACATGCTCCACAATAATCTCATCGGATGAACCACGATGTTGAGGATTCAATCAATCCCGTATACAATTCCCTTTGTCAATCGGTACGTTACTTGCCCGAGATTCGATCGTCGATATCCCAATACCTCGTTCAATCTCGTTACCGGCAAGTCACTTTACTCATTCCGTAATGCATGATCATGTGACTAACTACTTAGTCACATTGAGCTCATTATGATGATGCATTACCGAGTGGGCCTAGAGATACCTCTCCGTCATACCGAGTGACAAATCCCAGTCTCGATCCGTGCCAACCCAACAGACACTTTCGGAGATACCTGTAGTGCACCTTTATAGTCACCCAGTTATGTTGTGACGTTTGGTACACCCAAAGCATCCTTACGGTATCTGGGAGTTGCACGATCTCATGGTCTAAGGAAATGATGCTTGACATTAGAAAAGCTTTAGCAGAACTACACGATCTAGAGCTATGCTTAGGATTGGGTCTTGTCCATCACATCATTCTCCTAATGATGTGATCCCATTAGCAATGACATCCAATGTCCATGGTCAGGAAACCGTAACCATCTATTGATTAACAAGCTAGTCAACTAGAGGCTCACTAGGGACATGTTATGGTCTATGTGTTCACACATGTATTACGATTTCCAAATAGCACAATTATAGCATGAACAATAGATATTTATCATGAACAAGGAAATATAATAATAACCATTTTATTATTGCCTCTAGGGCATATTTCTAACAGTCTCCCACTTGCACTAGAGTCAATAATCTAGTTACATTGTGATGAAGCGTACACCCATAGAGTTCTGGTGTTGATCATGTTTCGCCCGTGGAAGAGGTTTAGTCAACGGATCTGCGACATTCAAATCCGTATGCACTTTACAAATATCTATGTCTCCATTTTGAACATTTTCACGAATGGAGTTGAAGCAACGCTTGATGTGCCTGGTCTTCTTGTGAAACCTGGGCTCCTTGGCAAGGGCAATAGCTCCAGTGTTGTCACAGAAGAGAGTCATCGTCCCCGATGCATTGGGAAGAACTCCTAGGTCGGCAATGAACTCCTTCATCCAGATTGCTTCATGTGCTGCCTCCGAGGCTGCCATGTACTCCGCTTCACATGTAGATCCCGCCACGACGCTTTGCTTGCAACTGCACCAGTTGAGTGCCCCGCCATTCAAAATATACACGTATCCGGTTTGTGACTTAGTGTCATCCAGATCTGTGTCGAAGCTAGCATCGACGTAACCCTTTACAACAAGCTCTTCGTCACCTCCATAAACGAGAAACATATCCTTAGTCCTTTTCAGGTACTTCAGGATGTTCTTGACCGCTGTCCAGTGTTCCATGCCGGGATTACTTTGGTACCTTCCTACCAAACATACGGCAAGGTTTACATCAGGTCTGGTACACAACATGGCATACATAATAGACCCTATGGCCGATGCATAGGGGATGACACTCATCTTTTCTCTATCTTCTGCCGTGGTCGGGCATTGAGCCGTGCTCAATTTCACACCTTGCAATACAGGCAAGAACCCCTTCTTGGACTGATCCATATTGAACTTCTTCAATATCTTGTCAAGGTATGTGCTTTGTGAAAGACCTATGAGGCGTCTCGATCTATCTCTATAGATCTTGATGCCTAATATGTAAGCAGCTTCTCCAAGGTCCTTCATTGAAAAACACTTATTCAAGTAGGTCTTTATGCTTTCCAAGAATTCTATATCATTTCCCATCAATAGTATGTCATCCACATATAATATGAGAAATGCTACAGAGCTCCCACTCACTTTCTTGTAAACACAGGCTTCTCCATAAGTCTGTGTAAACCCAAACGCTTTTATCATCTCATCAAAGCGAATGTTCCAACTCCGAGATGCCTGCACCAGCCCATAGATTGAGCACTGGAGCTTGCATACTTTGTCAGCATTCTTAGGATCGACAAAACCTCCCGGCTGCATCATATACAATTCTTCCTTAAGGAATGCCGTTTTGACGTCCATTTGCCATATTTCATAATCGTAGAATGCGGCAATTGCTAACATGATTCGGACGGACTTCAGCTTCGCTACGGGTGAGAAGGTCTCATCGTAGTCAACTCCTTGAACTTGTCGATAACCCTTAGTGACAAGTCGAGCTTTATAGATGGTAACATTTCCATCCGCGTCCGTCTTCTTCTTAAAGATCCATTTATTTTCTATCGCTCGCCGATCATCGGGCAAGTCTGTCAAAGTCCATACTTTGTTTTCATACATGGATCCTATCTCGGATTGCATGCCTTCAAGCCATTTGTTGGAATCTGGGCCCGCCATTGCTTCTTCATAGTTCGAAGGTTCACCGTTGTCCAACAACATGATTTCCAGGACAGGGTTGCCGTACCACTCTGGTGCGGAACGTGTCCTTGTGGACCTACGAAGTTCAGTGGTAACTTGATCATGATCATAATCATTAACTTCCTCGCTAGTCGGTGCAGGCACCACAGAAACATTTTCTTGTGCCGTGCTGCTTTCTGGTTCGAGAGGGGTCATCTCATCAAGTTCCACTTTCCTCCCACTTACTTCTTTCAAGAGAAACTCTTTCTCTAGAAAGGACCCGTTCTTGGCAACGAAGATCTTGCCTTCGGATCTGAGGTAGAAGGTATACCCAATGGTTTCCTTAGGGTATCCTATGAAGACGCATTTTTCCGACTTGGGTTCGAGCTTTTCAGGTTGAAGTTTCTTGACATAAGCATCGCATCCCCAAACTTTAAGAAACGACAGCTTAGGTTTCTTTCCAAACCATAATTCATACGGTGTCGTCTCAAAGGATTTCGACGGAGCCCTATTTAAAGTGAATGCGGCAGTCTCTAAAGCATAACCCCAAAATGATAGAGGTAGATCGGTAAGAGACATCATAGATCGCACCATATCCAATAGAGTGCGATTACGACGTTCGGACACACCATTACGCTGAGGTGTTCCAGGCGGCGTGAGTTGTGAAACAATTCCACATTTCCTTAAGTGTGTGCCAAATTCGTGACTCAAATATTCCTCTCCACGATCTGATCGTAAGAACTTTATTTTCCTGTCACGTTGATTTTCAACCTCACTCTGAAATTCCTTGAACTTTTCAAAGGTCTCAGACTTGTGTTTCATTAAGTAGACATACCCATATCTACTTAAGTCATCAGTGAGGGTGAGAACATAACGATAGCCACCGCGAGCCTCAACACTCATTGGACCGCACACATCAGTATGTATGATTTCCAATAAGTTGGTTGCTTGCTCCATTGTTTCGGAGAACGGAGTCTTGGTCATTTTGCCCATGAGGCATGGTTCGCACGTGTCAAATGATTCATAATCAAGAGACTCCAAAAGTCCATCTGCATGGAGTTTCTTCATGCGTTTGACACCAATGTGACCAAGGCGGCAGTGCCACAAGTATGTGGGACTATCATTATCAACCTTACATTTCTTGGCATTCACACTATGAATATGTGTAACATCACATTCGAGATTCATTAAGAATAAACCATTGACCAGCGGGGCATGACCATAAAACATATCTCTCATATAAATAGAACAACCATTATTCTCGGATTTAAATGAGTAGCCATCTCGCATCAAACGAGATCCAGATACAATGTTCATGCTCAAAGCTGGCACTAAATAACAATTATTGAGGTTTAAAACTAATCCCGTAGGTAAATGTAGAGGTAGCGTGCCGACGGCGATCACATCGACCTTGGAACCATTCCCGACGCGCATCGTCACCTCGTCCTTCGCCAGTCTCCGCTTATTCCTCAGCTCCTGCTTTGAGTTACAAATATGAGCAACCGCACCGGTATCAAATACCCAGGAGCTACTATGAGCGCTGGTTAGGTACACATCAATAACATGTATATCACATATACCTTTGGTATTGCCGGCCTTCTTATCCGCTAAATACTTGGGGCAGTTCCGCTTCCAGTGACCGTTTCCCTTGCAATAAAAGCACTCAGTCTCAGGCTTGGGTCCATTCTTTGTCTTCTTCCCGGCAGCTTGCTTACCAGGCGCGGCAACTCCCTTGCCGTCTTTCTTAAAGTTCTTCTTACCATTGCCTTTCTTGAACTTAGTGGTTTTATTCACCATCAACACTTGATGTTCCTTTTTGATCTCCACCTCCGCTGATTTCAGCATTGAATATACCTCAGGAATGGTCTTTTCCATCCCCTGCATATTGAAGTTCATCACAAAGCTCTTGTAGCTAGGTGGGAGCGACTGAAGGATTCTGTCAACGACCGCGTCATCTGGGAGATTAACTCTCAGCTGAGACAAGCGGTTGTGCAACCCAGACATTTTGAGTATGTGTTCGCTGACGGAACTATTCTCCTCCATCTTACAACTGTAGAACTTGTCGAAGACTTCATATCTCTCGACCCGGGCATGAGCTTGGAAAACCATTTTCAGCTCTTGGAACATCTCATATGCTCCGTGCTGCTCGAAACGCTTTTGGAGCCCCAGTTCTAAGCTGTAAAGCATGCTGCACTGAACCAGGGAGTAATCATCAACACGTGTTTGCCAAGCGTTCATAATGTCTTGGTTTGCTGGGACGGGTGCTTCACCTAGCGGTGCTTCAAGGACATATGCTTTCTTAGCAGCTATGAGGATGATCCTCAAGTTCCGGACCCAGTCTGTATAGTTGCTACCATCGTCTTTCAGCTTGGTTTTCTCTAGGAACGCGTTGAAGTTGAGGTTGACATTAGCGTGGGCCATTTGATCTACAAGACATATTGCAAAGATTTTAGACTAAGTTCATGATAATTAAGTTCATCTAATCAAATTATTAACGAACTCCCACTCAGACAGACATCCCTCTAGTCATCTAAGTGATACATGATCTGAGTCAACTAGGTCGTGTCCGATCATCACGTGAGACGGACTAGTCATCATCGGTGAACATCTTCATGTTGATCGTATCTTCTATATGACTCATGTTCGACCTTTCGGTCTTCCGTGTTCCGAGGCCATGTCTGTACATGCTAGGCTCGTCAAGTCAACCTAAGTGTATTGCGTGTGTAAATCTGGCTTACACCCGTTGTATGCGAACGTTAGGACCTATCACACCCGATCATCACGCGGTTCTTTGGAACAACGGACTTTAGCAACGGTGCACAGTTAGGGGGAACACAATTCTTGAAATTTTAGTGAGAGATCATCTTATTTATGCTACCGCCGCTCTAAGCAAATAAGATGTAAAACATGATAAACATCACATGCAATCAAATAGTGACATGATATGGCCAATATCATTTTGCTCCTTTTAATCTCCATCTTCGGGGCGCCATGATCATCATCGTCACCGGCATGACACCATGATCTCCATCATCGTGTCTTCATGAAGTTGTCTCGCCAACTATTACTTCTACTACTATGGCTAACGGTTAGCAATAAGGTAAAGTAATTACATGACGTTTCAGTTGACACGCAGGTCATAAATAAATTAAGACAACTCCTATGGCTCCTGCCGGTTGTCATTCTCATCGACATGCAAGTCGTCATTCCTATTACAAGAACATGATCAATCTCATATATCACATATATCATTCATCACATTCTTCTGGCCATATCACATCACATGACACATGCTGCAAAAACAAGGTAGACGTCCTCTAATTGTTGTTGCAAATTTTTACGTGGCTGCTATAGGTTTCTAGCAAGAACGTTTCTTACCTACGCCAAAACCACAACGTGATATGACAATTTCTATTTACCCTTCATAAGGACCCTTTTCATCGAATCCGATCCGACTAAAGTGGGAGAGACAGACACCCGCTAGCCACCTTATGCAACTAGTGCAAGTCAGTCGGTGGAACCTGTCTCACGTAAGCGTACGTGTAAGGTCGGTCCGGGCCGCTTCATCCCATGATGCCGCTGAATCAAGATAAGACTAGTAACGGCAAGTAAATTGACAAAATCGACGCCCACAACAACTTGTGTTCTACTCGTGCATAGAAACTACGCATAGACCTAGCTCATGATGCCACTGTTTGGGATCGTAGCAGAAATTAAAAAATTTCTACGCATCACCAAGATCAATCTATGGAGTCAACTAGCAACGAGAGAGAGAGAGGAGTGCATCTACATACCCTTGTAGATCGCGAGCGGAAGCGTTCAAGAGAACGGGGTTGATGGAGTCGTACTCGTCGTGATCCAAATCACCGATGATCCTAGCGCCGAACGGACGGCACCTCCGCGTTCAACACACGTACGGAGCGGAGACGTCTCCTCCTTCTTGATCCAGCAAGGGGGGAGGAGAAGTTGATGGAGATCCAGCAGCACGGCGGCGTGGTGGTGGAAGCAGCGGGATTCCAGCAGGGCTTCGCCAAGCGCTACTTGAGGAGGAAGAGGTGTCATGGGAGGGAGAGGGAGGCGCCAGGGCTTAGGGTGTGGCCGCCCTCCCTCCCCTCCACTATATATAGGGGCTAGGGGGGCGCATGCCCCCCTTGGAGATCCCATCTAGAGCGGGGGCGGCGGCCCCTCGGGGGGCAACGGCCCCCTTAGGGTTTCCAACCAAGGGGCGCATGCCCCCTCGGGGGCAACGGCCCCCTAGGGTTTCCAACCCTAGGTGCCTTGGGCCATTGGGTGGGGCACCAGCCCACCAGGGGCTAGTTCCCACGCCACTTCAGCCCATGGGGCCTTCCGGGATAGGTGGCCCCACCCGGTGGACCCCCGGGACCCTTCCGGTGGTCCCGGTACAATACCGGTGACCCCCGAAACACTCCCGGTGGCCGAAACTGGACTTCCTATATAAATCTTTACCTCCGGACCATTTCGGAACTCCTCGTGACGTCAGCGATCTCATCCGGGTCTCCGAACAACTTTCGGTTAACCGCATACTAATATCTCTACAACTCTAGCGTCACCGAACCTTAAGTGTGTAGACCCTACGGGTTCGGGAGACATGCAGACATGACCGAGACGACTCTCCGGTCAATAACCAACAGCGGGATCTGGATACCCATGTTGGCTCCCACATGTTCCACGATGATCCCATCGGATGAACCACGATGTCGAGGATTCAATCAATCCCGTATACAATTCCCTTTGTCAATCGGTACGTTACTTGCCCGAGATTCGATCGTCGGTATCCCAATACCTTGTTCAATCTCGTTACCGGCAAGTCACTTTACTCGTATCGTAACGCATGATCCCGTGGCTAACTCCTTAGTCACATTGAGCTCATTATGATGATGAATTACCGAGTGGGCCCAGAGATACCTCTCCGTCATACGGAGTGACAAATCCCAGTCTCGATTCGTGCAACCCAACAGACACTTTCAGAGATACCTGTAGTGCACCTTTATAGTCACCCAGTTACATTGTGACGTTTGGTATACCCAAAGCACTCCTACGGTATCTGGGAGTTGCACGATCTCATGGTCTAAGGAAATGATACTTGACATTAGAAAAGCTTTAGCAAACGAACTACACGATCTAGAGCTATGCTTAGGATTGGGTCTTGTCCATCACATCATTCTCCTAATGATGTGATCCCGTTGTCAATGACATCCAATGTCCATGGTCAGGAAACCGTAACCATCTATTGATCAACGAGCTAGTCAACTAGAGGCTCACTAGGGACATGTTATGGTCTATGTGTTCACACATGTATTACGATTTCCGGATAACACAATTATAGCATGAACAATAGATAATTATCATGAACAAGGAAATATAATAATAACCATTTTATTATTGCCTCTAGGGCATATTTCCAACATATACGAGATATGGTGATTATACGGTCACTGGCTCAGCATATAGCTCCGTATTTGTCTGGTTGACCAGTCAAACAGTCCGCATGCGCCTCATCAGCTCGTGTTCTTTATCTATCTACGGGGGCCTACCCATCAATGGAGAAAGAAATACTGTAAAAACCAAAATTATGCGTATGTGGGGAATCAAACCACGGACTCGTCACTGCAACGCACCCTCGTCAGCCAAATGAAAATGAAATACTTCGCGTCAGACACTCACGCTCACGCTGTCAAAGCATGCTAATGCATGCACGTCGCCCTCTAAATCAAAGTCCTGCTCATGGCGCAACGCAAACGGCGAGGCCATCACCTGCGCGCCCCAGCGGTGCCTGACATTACTGTTTAGACGTTTGATGGAGGCCTACGCGAACGCCGAGCATGTATTCACCTGGCTCAACACCAACGGTCATACTCGGACCGCCTTGCTCATGTATATCGTCCATCACAACGACAATCTATAAAACAACCTAAGCTATAGAGGGTACTATGGTAGTATGGTACGGAGTATGTACTATCGTGAGCGACCGATCTTAGTGACACTGCACATCGAAACCCCTTCCATCGCTAGCGCGCGCTTCCCGCCTGAAACGGTCACCGTCTCTCCAGAATGTCAATGCCGCATTCACCGGACTTAACTGCAGGTGCAATTGGTGTGTCACTGACATGCGGGCCAGATGCCCGTTGGGCCCACATGTCAGTAACCCAAACGCATCTGCAATTAAGTCACTGAAGCAGTGTCCGCATTCACGCCCGACGAACCTACTCCGGCGCCAGTTGTCCATCCATCTGCCGTGGCTCATTGCCATTCGCCCGCTATATTAACTTGAGCCCTAGCTCCCAGCCATAGCCAAAGACCCACACTTATTCTCCTCCGGTCCCTTCCTTCTGTCGGCACCACTTCAACCATGGCCTCCTGGTGCTCTGAAGCTCTCTTGGACGTACTATCGCAGGAGCAGACGAGGGACATCGGCGGCTCCGCTCCGGGCGCGCTCCAAAGCTCTCTTTGATGTACTGTCGCAGGAGCAAACGAAGGAGATCGCCGGCACCCCCCCGGCCGCCCTCCGCCGCCACGACCACAAAGCCGGCGCGCGTGCGCGGGCGCAGCCGGCAGCGAGGAAGAGTAGTACACGGTAGGTCGCCGCCGCTCTGGAGGAGGAGGTTATCGAGGCGGATGAGGTGGAATGGCCGGCTTTCTCGGGTTCATGGCTGGGCATGGTGGTCGGGCGCCGGCGATCGTTTAGATTAGGTTTACAGTAGGTTTTAGTATGGTTTGTGCGAAATATGTAATGAATTTCGTCCAGTTTGTAGGAAAAGTTTTCGATATGTAATGAATTTCATCCAGTTAATTTGAAATTTGCTTTGTTTGCACGAATTTCGTCTGGTTAGTTCATATAGTTGTCGAAAGGTATGCGGGCAGCATCGGATGGCATCCATCAGTGTCCTCGGACAGATGCTGGTGTAAATTTGTGGGCCAGCGCTGGAGATGCCCTAACTATCATGCTATAATCGCTAACAATCCTCCATTAATTGGTACGGAACAGTTATCCCTCGATCAAAATCAGATCCGCGGTGTTTCACACTCCTCCCACGTAAGAGTGTAAACTCTTGCTTACATAAAAATGGAGCAAGTGGACGGCACTGTAGCACGTCATATCACTCAAACTAGCCCGCCTAACGAGCGGGAAAGCACCGCCCTCGTCATTTTGTTCTGGATTTCTATCGGTCGATCGCGCGAAAATGTTACGCTTCGCAAGTTCTAAAGGAAAAGGCGACACACTTACGATTCGACGCGTCGCAACCCCGACAGTCAGGCTCGCACGCCGCTCACCAGAGGGGACACGCGTTGTCTTGCAATTTCACTGACATGTGGGACCGTAATTGAATAAACCGTCGATAGCCGAAATCTAATTGCTCGGTGGGCGTCGGCTGAGAAGAGAGAAATGGGGGAGGGAGAAGAGATCGCCCGCCCGCCGCGCACGGACTCCAAGAAATATATGGTGTAATGTGAGATGGGCCATGCTGGAGTCCGGACCGCTTCCGGAGCCCGCTCTCACCGCCCTGGCCCCTCAAGACGCCAGCTGACCACCGCATGCATGCATAGCAAGTAGTACTCCTTATGTGGAGGAGAGAGAGGCATTGACAAAGTCAAGGAGTGGGCTCTGCAAGAGCCCGTCTCTACACGTGCTCCTAGGTATAAAAAAATAATTCTAAAAAGGCATAAAAAACAATTGTGTCTTAAAAAAGAAAGGTAAAAAACATTTGAGAGGAAATAAATAGAGAGAAAGTGAGAAAAAGCTGTAACCTGGGCATTACATGAGGAAGGAGGGAGTGGTGCACATGCCAAGTTCACTGGGCTGCCGTGTTTCACACTCCTCCGTCATAACAGTGGAGACAATAGCTTTCATCAAAAATAAACAATGAATACTCGTTGCTCGTCCTCTATATCGGAAAGAATACTTTCATTCGCCGACATGTGGGACGTCGACCATCCTGGTCCACCTGCCATGCAGAAAATTATCCTGGTCTACCCCGGTCGTATCGCAGGCCCAACCTTTCCCACTGTAAGTTGTTCGGACGAAGGAACCATCATGACTTCGTTGAATTCCGCTTCTTCAAGAAAACTTACTGTACCCGCAATACTGCTACCACACGCGAAGACTGGACGGCACTGTACCACGTCATATCACTAAAACCCACTAGGCCAAACTAGCCCGCCTAGGTCATCTATTTTGGAACGGAGGGAGTACGTCTCTGCACTGCTATGATTTTGTGTTGCATGTTCTCTGTACTTTTGCTACGATTTTCCTACCCTATGAACCAAATGAGGCCTGAATGTATGTCAACTATTGTCTGATCGATCGCTAAGCCTACAATTTTAGGATCTAGGGCTATTGGTCGATCGACGAGGGATAAGTATAAGCGTACCACGAGCTCAACAGCCCCAACGTTTCTCTTCGGTGAGTGTTTTGCAAGTACTATAGCTCGCACAGTAGCTAGCCTACTAACACCAAGAATCATCAAACAAGCCCTACTGATATGATAAATAGTTCAAACTTACATCTAAGCATGCCAAATGTTACATCAAAAGCTGGTGAGGATACATCTGTTTCCATAACTCGGAGAGGGTTCGCATGATTCATCGCATGATTCACTATCAAACAAAAGTAGCAAGATCCGCCCACACAAGACAGTGCACTAGCCCTAAGATGGTTTGATAACACACATCGTTCTGGTAATTAAACATAGGGCAATGCAAACTACCCTGAAGGATTAGCGTGACCAACTATTTCTTGTCATCGATCTCTCGGGCAATGACCACAGCACGGACAGCGGCATGGGAATCGATTTCTGGGGCGATGTCCACAGGACTGACCGCGACATCGGAATCGATCTCTGGGGCGATGTCCACAGGACGGACAACGGCATCGGAATCGATCTCCGGGGCGATGCCAACAGGACGGGCCACGACATCGGAATCATCAAGGACATCCACCGGCACCTGCACAACCCTAACATATTAGCAAGCACATTGAAAATAATCAAAAACCACAACTATGGTAATAAGCCATTATTTTTTTACCTTGTGCAGCTCACCGGGGGATCTCATCCCTCCGGGGGCCATCTCCTCGTCCTCGATGGGGGCCATCACCTTGCCAGGGGAATACTGCTTCTCAACGGCGACTATCTCCTCAAACTCGGTCTTGAGCTTCACATAGGTGGCAATCAGAGTTCCTGGGGTAGGCACGGTGGGGCCCTTGCTATTCTTCCAACTTTTTTTAAGGAGTTCGTCCGCCAACGTCCTCAACTCTTTGGCCAGTGCTTGTTTCTTGGAGTTCTTCGTCTCCATGGGTTGGCCCGCCAACATGTTCAACTCGTTGGTCGGTGCTCGCTGTCTCCAGTGGGTTGTCCGCCGGCAACTCTTTGCCTAGTGCTCTAGGATCCATCAATGAACTGACAAACAAAAAGCAATCGAAAGGAAACCACAATCGCAATGAAAACGGGAAAAGAATAGGATGTGAGAATCGGTCGGTGCTTCGCAAAAAGAAGATTCTTGGAATGAAAATATAGCAGCATAACTGATTCACCCACCTTTCCTTCGTCGGTACAGAAGAAAAATGGCAGAAGTGAGTAGCCTGGAGTGAGGTTTTCTTCAAGAAAGGGAAGAAAGGGCTTGAACGAGCATTCCAGTGAAATGATGGTTGCTTCGTCCAGTCCAACTTGGAGGCCACCTTACCATTGCTGGTAAAGGTGTGGGTTTTGTGATATGACGGGTCATGACGGCCACACCGGGGTGACAGGTGAGTCTCGACTGTAGCACCTCGCTGTGATTTGGTGGATGGCACGCGGGCCCGGATGCTTTGAAATGTCCCGCATGTAGATAGAGCGGCTAGTCATATAGGAGTGCTCAATATTGTGCACCGCGACCAAGGCGGAGAGGAAAATGAGAGAACTACGTAATTAATGCATGAGTTTAATTAGGGTAGTTTTGTAAAGTACGAGATACATTCCTCCAATCGCAAAATGCCTTGGTTCATGAGATTTGAGATTTGAGCCCTATAAACCGGAAGGGAGGGAGTACTGCACACGGTGTAGTCTAGTCACTTGTTGAAATCTCTAGAAAGGCAAATACTCCTTTCCGGTTTACAGGGCTATACTACTCCCTCCGTCTAGGTGTGTAAGTCATCTTACGAAAACCAAATAGTCCCAAAACACTTAGGCGCGGTGCATTAACTTCTACCTTGTTTCTTATTTCTTGACATATCAACCAATAAGAGATGATAGGTGTGCATGCTTTTAATGACTTGCAATGGCTAGGTCATTGCATGCAATGCTATTAATTAGCAAATAAACATTGGTGACCCCAGGAGGAAACGGTGCTAAGCGTGTGGACCTATGCAGAATGAGTATCAACCAATGGATAATGGAGTTTAATTGTTAAACAATAGCAATTTTGTCTCATGCAAGAGCCTGGCTAGTACTCCAAGGAACTGCACCACGCGAGCGTTCGCAACTGCCACGTTCGGGTTGTGCTTGGCTCTTCGCCTCTTCGAGAAGACGAACAATGATGTTACTCCTACTTCTACAGTATTGAATCCACTGTTGCATGTCCGTCCACCTCGTGCGTGAGGGATAGCGTGTAGCGAAAGCTTCTACTTACTGCTCCTGCCTTTGCGTCTATGATAGGTGGGCTCAACAGGTGGTTGGCCCTCCTGTCATGCAGCCAAAGGCAGGTGCAGTTAAGGCACCGGAGCTCAGTCCACGAGGGAGAGGGCGTTGTAGTAATCAAATTTCTCGGTCTTGTATGAGTTGACGCGACACATCAAAGCACTTCACTCGATATAAGTCTTTTTACACATTTCAAATGGGCTACTTCGTATGTAGGAGTAGACATATTCTGCTTCGTATGTAGTCACTTGTTGCAATCTCTAAAAAGACTTATATTTGGAAACGGAGGGAGTACAACGCATGCATGCATGCCGTGACTTCCCTTTTGATACTTGCATGTGTTGATTTGATGCACCTTGCCAAATTTTGACTATAAATTTAACTAACCAAATTTTCATGCATGTCACAAAAAATTATGGGGCTGTTTGGATTGTGACTATGTTTGTCTTATGTTGCCACATTATTTTTCCCACACTTGCCACACTTGCCTAACCTGAGTTGCTCAAATTGTTAGACACACGTTGGCTTGCCTAAGGGAATCTTGCCACAATTTTTGTGTCTATGACATATGGGGTTCACTGCTAATAAAAAAATTCTTGTCTTAGGTGTGGCTAATAAGAAAGACTTATATTTAGGAACGGAGGGAGTAGAAAGTATAAATAATAATGCATGTTGGGGCAACCCACGTTTTCGCTAATTTTAGCCGTGGGCTTGTTCACAATTTTTATGAGGGGGTGGTTGTTCATTTAATGGAGGGACTTGTAGTACCAGACTTGAACGATACAAAGTGCGACCTGGCACACCGTAACACCACTTGGAACAAGCGGGTTGCTATCTCAAAAAACAATCAACAACTAAAAAAACCGCGACCTGGCATGTAGTAGTACACAATTTTAAACGATTGTTTTGATGGAGTGAAAAAGGAAAACTACCCCACTACGTATATATAGGCCGGAGCCTCCGCGCTTGCTTGCTAGGGTTGCTCTATTCACACACTCTCATCCTCTCCAGATCTAAACAAGATAGGGGTAGTAACACTGTCTTTCTCCCTTCAAAAAACACTGGCTTTCTATCCTCACCGCTGGTTACAGATCCGGACGTATCCCCCTCCGCCGGTGAAGGGGAGGAGGGGCAGCATTTAGGCCGTCGTCGACAGCGAGGGAGGAGACCCACTGCCGGCCGCACCGTTATCTCTGGCCGAGCGCCGGCGCGGGAGGTCCTCCGATCCCTTCGTCGTTGCCTGTGGGCGGATCCGGCCTCCCGCCGCCAACCTATCCACATCCCGACGACCTTCAGGTATATCTTCGTTCAAAACCGCCTTAGCTCTACTTCCCCAGCTCGCTACGTCGCTGCATGTGCATCATTTTCTACCTCTCAGCCCCTCTCGATCGGATGGTCCAACGTCACATTTTTTTCTATTGTTAGAGGTAAAGGTACTTCATGGAGTCGAATCTTGTACTCCCTCCGTCCGAAAATACTTGTCATTGAAATGGATGTATCTAGATGTATTTTAGTGCTAGACACATCCATTTTGATGACAAGTAATTCCGGACGGAGGGAGTACTTGGTTCAAACAAGAAATAAAGTGGGGGTGGGGGAATTTAGTATGTACATCGGACTTGGTACAAATAGGAAGGAAAGGGGGTGAAAGTAGTACAGACTGGTCATCCAACCGGTCTCTTGGTCGAAAAGGGAAATATAGGGGTAACGCTGTACACAGTGGTATGACCAGGACTAGATTTGCTATCCACACATAGGAGTAGGTGGCTAGAGTGAACAAAAATGGGACCAACCCAGATATGTTTCTTGGATGTTTGTTTCTCGGGGCAACAAACTATGAATCACCACTTTATGCCCCTGTTTACGTACATGGTGCTGGACTGCTGGTGCACCCACTGTCCCATGCCCTTATACCAAATATTTAGGCTCCGTTCGGAATAAAGGGGCAGAAAACATAGGTCTTGATGAAAATAGAGGAATAGGAGAGGAATGTAGGTATAAACTATGGAACAGCGAACCGGAGGAAACTCTCAAGAGAATGTGTTCGGATGGACTACGAAATGTACATATTTGTTTTTTATAGTAGCATGCTTGGCAGTATGAGATGCTATTTGTTTATTCAGCTGCACAGTGACTACTCTTGTCCTCACCTCACGTACCACACATAGGTTGATTTTTTTATTCCGGCAACACAGCACAGCAACCTGTCTAACGCATGGCAGCGAGCGCCTGCCTCGGGCTTCCGCCCAAAAAATGATCAGCGTGTGGATGTTTCTAATCCTATGGAATCAGTACTACCAGACCAGCTTTCCTATGAAACACTATTCACCTTTCCCGTGTTCCGAACGGTTGGAAGGGAAATAATACCGTAGGAATTGTGTTCCTACGAAAATCCTGCACCAAACCTGTGAACCGAACGCAGCCTTAGCTGTTCTTAATCTAATGTCCCTGGTAAAAATGAAGCCATGCCACTATTATAAGCCATGACAAGTTTAGCCAAATGTTTTTGCTTGTAATTGTTTGAGACTCTGACTGTTTCCTCTATGCCTTTTTGTGCAAACAGGGATATCCAATTCACCTGGTTGCTGTTGTGACCTTTTGGTGCACTGCACAAAACTCTTCTTAAAAGAAGTGACTTTTGTGCTGTTTAACTGGAATGTCAGAATGGAACAGTTGGTTCATTTTGGTGGAACTGCACAAAGGGAGATCTGTGTTCCAATCCTCATCATCCATATTGGCGCCATAACCTTCCTTTAGGTAAGAATGATATTTAATGCATGTGTTCATCTCTATTTTCCGACTGCCATGAGAAAATAATGCTGTTTTTTACTAGTACACTTGTACTCCCTCACTAACAAAACCAATTCTGAATTAGAAGGCCAATCATGTACTTGGTTTCACCAACTGGTGAGGAGAAAGAGAAACAGAGCATGAAGAGGAAGAAGAAGAAGAATAAATAGTGCCAAGGCGATCTTGCTGAAGCCAGAGGCCTCAGTCGAGGCCATTCAAGGGCTCCGGCAACGACTACCTTACATGTGAGACGATCCTCCAGGTAGCCCTTCCACTTCTGCTGTCTCACTTAATTAATTAGGAGTACTTAAGTACCACTAATTTATTACTGCCTAATTTTCCTGTTGGAGTTAAACAAATCTTTAGTGTAGGACCCTATGCTGAATCATGTACGTGTGTATGTTTGTCTATGGAGGTGAATCATGTGGTGGAGCAGGGAGGGAATATTATTAGTGTCATGACATAATAGTGCTATTGTTTTGCATGTCAATTTATTGCCATTGGTTCAATGAGGCAATGTTTTGCGTATTGTCCATCATGAATTTGATGCTACTGTTTGAGTAATATGCTAATGTCTTCCTATCCTTTCTCACTAAGCTAATGAAGGTTTCACCTTGTCCCTACTTGTGCAAACAGGGATCATGTTGTGCCAATCATACATTTTAGTGGAACTACACAATACAATACAATGAACTGTATCCCAGCCAGTGCTTTAACTCTGCTGGAAGTTCTTGATAATCTCAGCACTGGTAAACAAGAGTGATTTCAACCATACATTTGAAGTGCACAAAAATATATACTATTGTGTGATTCCAGTGAGTGCTTTATCATCTCTTATGGGACTACATGAATAAGCTTTTTTTTCTCAGGTTGGTACGGGCCTAAGGCCTTCATCCATATTAGTTTGCTGTCATTTCTATTTGTATCGTGCTACTGTCATGAGAAACTCCTTTATCTTTGCACGTTAAAGTTTTGCAACCTATGATAAATGGCAATGCTTTGAGTGTTGAGTTGAGCTAATTGGCACTGATTAAATAAACTAATACCTCTCTTTAAGCAAGACTACTATGTTGCTAACTTTACCCATTAAGATAATGAGGGTGCTTCTATTTGTTAGTGTATGTTTCATCAACTAGTCCCACTATTACAGTAATCTCACTCTCTCAATATATGTGCCAACAGGGATGCTCGATTTTGGTGGAACTGCACAAAAACTTTGGGTGCTTCCTTGCCTCGACAGCTTCCGTCCTTTCCTGTCAGTCGCTAATCTCCGCTTGCTTTCTTCCTTTGCTGTCAGTCGCTTGGCTTATCTCGGCTTCCAGTCAAAGGAAATAATAATTGATATGCTACCTCACACAGGTTGGTACTGGTCTTTATCCTGATTATTGTGCCTGTCATATGTATTGGTAATTTGGTATTGTGCTACTGTTTGCCGATTTCATAAAGGAGTAATTTGGAGCCTGAACTCGCAGGCAAATCATTACATCGAGTGATTTCAGTAGAACTGCACAAAATGATCAGATGGACAGTTACTTATGCTGTTGCTATGTACTCGAAAGTTCACTCAGACAAGCATCGATGTTGACAAGAAGTGCCTATATTCATTCGAGTATCAACCGGCATCAACCAATTGTCAAACTCCAAGTATTAGGAGAGTGAACGCCAAAAATATTGCTTGGTGCATAACCCAGAAAAACGCAGTCCAGTCTTTGGTCCCAACTTGTGCCTTTATTTATCGGCACATATGGTAGCGAACTATATGGCATGGAGTCTAAAGATTCCAGACAAGTTGGTTGACGCGTATATTCATCTGGCACTTAATCAGTCTGCACGCCAAGGATGCTCCATTTCAGTTGAACTGCACAAAAAAATTGGGTGGTTCATTTTCTCAACCGCCTCCTTTCTCGTCTGCAATGTAGAATTTTGGCGAGATACAGGACCAAGATGAGCTAGTAAACTAGTTGGATGAAAGTAGTGGCCAAGTTGCTCAAACCTCCCTCGGCACGAGGCCACTATTTGAGGATAAACCTACAAGCAAAGTTCAGATTGTCTGTGCTGCCTCTTATGTACTCGAAAGTTTACTCGTAGAAGAACTAATTTTAGCAAGAAGTACCTCCGATTGAACACCATTTACCAGTCTGTACCCTAGGTAATTAAAGTTCGTCCATGGATCATATTGGCTGTGATCTCAATCATTTGGATGCATAAACATACTGAACATGTGTATATCTGAATCTTTTTGTGAATTATGTATGAATATTGTCATGTGGTCTATCAATCATTTGGATGCATAGATATGCTGAGCTTGTGTATATATGAATCTTTTGAGTTGTTGATAGTGAATGTTGGCTATGAATATGAACGTGTCCTGTGAACCTGAGTTTGATATGAATGTTTACCTTTTCTGTTGTATTTGTGTGTGAACTTGTTAGTATGCCTACTGTGGGGTATAAAACGCAGGTCTCTTATAAAAGTAATGCTGTGTCCAATTTATGTTTTCCCTTCTAACCACATTATATATATTTATATTATTACTATTATCGTATATTTTATAGAGACTTATATATACATTATAAAAACATCCCACGTGTTATTAACTTATAAAAGTAAATGTTTAACGGAAGTTGGCAAGGAAAATCCTGGTTGTTTTTGACTCACACGCAAGGAAAATCCTGGTGATTGCGTACAAAAGCTTGCGAAGATTTTAAGGACCAATTTAATAATAACGCGCTCATTTTTATTTTGAGCAATAACTCGCTAATTTCTTAATTATATATATACAGAATGTGCCTCTCCGGTTTATTCCTTGATATTAATTGCTCCTTCTAACATAACATTATATATATAACGAGCCCATCTAATACGTGTATTTCAAGGAAGTGCAAATGGGCTGGGATTTCTTAAAAAATATAAATGGCCCTGATTGACGCGAAATTATTTGTTCACCCAGCCCAGCAAATGGACTGTACATTCTAGAAAACATGGGTTAAATATATGCCACATTTTTGCAGGCTGACATGTGGGCCAATAGGTCGAAGCCTACGCAGGGCGTTGTCAACTTGGTCAACAAATGATTGTGTCATCCACAGCCATTGGATTTATATCCAACGGCCGGCATGCACCTTCAATCTCTCGTCTTCTTCCTCCAGCGTCGCCTGGACCGCCTGGTCCGGCCTCCGGCGGCTAGCGGCTCTACTTAGCACGCATCGCTGCGAAGTGCTACCCCACCACCGGCCAGGCTATCCCTCCACCCCTCGACACCTCCTGTTATTCTCCACAGACTACAGCCCCACGCCGCAACAGAACCAGTTATAACCCTTCTCCTCCTCTCAATCTGCGACTCCACTGCCGCGTTTTCCTATCTCCGAGTCGTTCTCGTCCAGGGCCTCGCCGTCGTCCACCGCCTCGCTGCGTTCGGTGCGGCGTGGTCAACAAACGAGAGTCATCAGAAGAGGACTATACGTGGAGAGCCTGACGGCTGGGACCCACGAGGTCCATGGTCGCACGCAAGGAAAGTTCCTCCTTATTAAGCTGAAAAAAAATGTTTCCTCCACCTGACAGCTGGGACCCACCGGCTGTATCTTCGCACGGAAGGAAGTGCCTCCTTGTTTTGCGAAAAAATTATTCATCCCGTTGACAGCTGGGACCCGTCAGATTTGGTGACTGACTTGTGGGCCTACTAAGCGGACGTGTACGCACGGCTTTGTCAACTTAATCAACAAATGATTCTAGCAGCTGGACCGTTGGATGTTAATCCAACAGCCGTGCTCCTTCTTCAACCTCTGTTCTTGCTCCTGTCTCCCGTGGGCGGCACCGCGGCTGTGCTGCCGCGCACCCAAACCAGTGAAGTTTCCCACTCCTCTCCATATGCGACTCCACTGCCCCGTCTTCCCCATCTCCGGGTCGTTCCAGTCTGGGTGCGCTCGGCACGGTGTGGTCAACGTGGTCAACAACCGAGAGTCATCGGAAGATGACTGTACGTGAGAGGCTGACAGTGGGGACGCACCACGCCCATGGACGCATGCATGCAACGGAACGCGGCGAGGTCAACGTGGTCAAGGAACGACTTCCATCGGAAGTATACTGTACGTGGAGAGTCTCAGCTGGGTCCACGGCCGCAGCAAGTAAGTGCCTCCTTATTACGCGGAAAATAATGATTCCTCCAACTGACAGCAGGGACCCACTGGACGGGCCACCGTATTTTGCGAAAAAACGTTTGCCCCTTGACTGCTGGGACCCACCTTATTACACGGAAAATAATGATTCCTCCACCTGACAGCTGGGACCCAGCGAACGGGCCACCGTATTTCGCAAAAAAAAACATTTCCCCTTGACTGCTGGGACCCACCAGCTACATCTTCGCATGCAAGGAAGTGCGTCCGGGCAAAAAGAAAAACGATTCGCCCCCCTGACTGCTGGGACCCACCAGCTACATCTTCGCAGGCAAGGAAGTGCCTGACAGTCGAGACCCACCTGGTCGAAGCGTACGTAGCGTTGTCATTCTTGTCGCGAACGTGTACGTACATATATACTGGTGGATGTAGAGGCGCGCACGTGTCGTAGTAGAGGCGCATACGTGTCGTAGTAGAGGCGCACACGTAGCATGTACACGTACGTACAGGGGCCAGGGTGCAAGAAAGAAAATACGGCCACGTATGTGTACATACGGGCGGGGTCTCAAACACCTACTCGCGCATACGTACGGCCAGGGCTCGTGTACATGGCTGGGTCGGAACGGAGAAACAGTGTTGTCGTCGTGTTCATGGGGAGGCAACGGAATGCGTCGTGTTCATGGGGAGGCAACGGAATGCGTCGTGTTCATCGGGAGGCAACGGAACGCGTGGGAGCCAACCGGCTAGGTCAGAACGGAATGCGTGGTCGTGTTCATCGGGAGGGCTTGGACGGAACAGGCGATGGAAACGAGGCCTGGCGTACCGCACAACGGAGGAAATGGACCTCCTACGTTCGGAATGGGGTATTGTTGATCGGGAGGGGTCTGGCGTACCGCAAAACGGAGGAAACGGACCTCCTACAGTTGAAACGGGAGTCCTGTTGATCGGGAGGGGTGTGGCGTACCACAAAACGGACGAAACGGACCTCCTACGGTCGAAACGCGGGTCCTGTTGATCGGGAGGGGTGTGGCGTACCGCAAAACGGACCTCCTACGGTCGAAACGGGGGTCCTGTTCATCAGGAGGGGTGTGGCGTACCGCAAAACGGGACTCCATGGGATACTGTTCATCTCCACCGTCGACCTCCTCCAGCCTCCACGGGCTACCGTCGACCTCCTCCAGCCTCCACGGGCTCCTGTTCATCCAGCCTCCACCGCGCGCTACTCCACCGGCTACTGTTCAACCACCCCTCCACGGGCACCCCTCCACCGTCTACTGTTCATCCAGCCCTGCACACCACGGGGTCCTGTTCAACCACCCCTCCACGGGCACCCCTCCACCGTCTACTGTTCATCCAGCCCTCCACCACACCACGGGGTCCTGTTCATCCAGAGGCAACGCCACCGCTCACTGTTCATCCAAACCCCCCCGCAACGCTCACTGTTCATCCCAGAGGCAGCATCGATCGGCTTTAGTTAGCAACAGTAGCGAAGGAATCGCTCGATCGGGTTCAGTTAACAGCCATCGATCGATCGCTCGGGTTCAGTAACGCGTAGCCTGCAGTGCAATCGCTCGGGTTCAGTTAGAGCCCAACGCCTCGCTCGGGTTCAGTTAGAGCCGACGCCTCGCACACATGCACGTACGTGTACAAGAGAAACGCGTATCGCTCGGCCCCCGACCTCCTACCGTAACCGGGAACTCCCCGAAATTTTCCTTGCCCTCGCTTCTACCATGGTTTTTTCCGTCATGGACGGCCCAAAGAATGTCATGCAGCTGCGTCTCCGGCCCGCCCAGGACGAAAAGCCCATTTTCTGTCATGATTTTTGGTCATAGAAGTAGGAGCCCACCACATCTATGATGATACCGGGTTTTGTAACAATTATCGTCATAGAAGTGTCATATGTATGACAGAAAAAAATTTCGTTCGGCCCAAAATGTCACGGATGTCTAATTACCAGTGGGATCCGGAGGTGATTGCCAACCAGTGGCAATCAGAGTCTTCTTCATCTCTGTACGACCCCAACTACAACTATGGATATCCGCCAGGCTATCCGTGGCAATAAACCAACTTAGGCCAAAAGCCTAAGCTTGGGGGAGTACGTATTTCTCACCGACATTATATTCATGTTCACACACTCATTGCTAGATGTCGGTGCTCATACTTTTTCACTGTAATATCCATGCTAGTTTATTTTCTTTTTACGTTTTTTTCTTGTGTGTTTAATAAACCTTAAGAAAAACTAAAAAAATTTAGTTGTAGCTTTTAGTTAGTTCACTTTTCTTGCAGTAGTAGTAATAATTAAAAGAAAACCCAAAAAGATTTCCTGTTCTTCTTTTGCTTGTTGGGAGCTTTCCCGTGTAAATAGTTTTATTTCTTTTCTTTGGGGGTTGATAGGAGAAGACCATAATTAAATTGTTGAAGTGGCTCTTATATGCATTATTGTTGAATTACCCAAGAGCCCATATTGCCTTGTCTTCTCCTGTTTATTGAATGCACGCAGATTCCAGCTTAGTCCAATGCACGTGCACTCTTATTATTATTCACATCGTTCAGTCGTGCAAGTGAAAGGCAATTATGACGATATATGATGGACTAACTGAGATGAGAGAAGCTGGTATGAACTCGACCTCTCTTGTTTTTGTAAATATGATTAGTTCATCGTTCCTGATTCAGCCTATTATGAATAAACATATTTGCAATGACAATTAGAGATCATAGTTGCTCGTGCCATGCTTGATTAGCTATGAGTTATAATGGTTTACCTTGCGTGCCAACATTGCTATTAAAATGGTTGTGATGTGGTATGATGGGGTGGTATCCTCCTTTGAATGATTTAAGTGACTCGACTTGGCACATGTTCACACATGTAGTTGAAACAAATCAACATAGCCTTCACGATATTAATGTTCATGGTGGATTATATCCTACTCATGCTTGCACTTAATGTTTATTAATTTTAATGCATGTTCATGACTGTTGTCGCTCTCTAGTTGGTCGCTTCCCAGTCTTTTGCTAGCCTTCACTTGTACTAAGCGGGAATACTGCTTGTGCATCCAATCCCTTAAACCCCAAAGTTATGCCATATGAGTCCACTATACCTTCCTATATGAGGTATCTACCTGCCGTTCCAAGTAAATTTGTATGTGCCAAACTCTAAACCTTCAAATGAAATTCTGTTTTGTATGCTCGAATAGCTCATGTATCAACTAGGGCTGTCTGTATCTTCCATGCTAGGCGGGTTATTCTCAAGAGGAGTGGACTCCGCTCCTCACTCACGAGAAAATGCCTGGTCACCGGGATGCCCAGTCCCACGCTTTATGCAAACTAAATCAAAATAATTGCAAACAAAACTCCCCCTGGGACTGTTGTTAGTTGGAGGCACTCGTTGTTTCGAGCAAGCCATGGATTGATGCTTGTTGGTGGAGGGGGAGTATAAACTTTACCATTCTATTTGGGAACCACCTATAATGTGTGTAGCATGGAAGATATTGCCATCTCTTGGTTGTTATGTTGACAATGAAAGTATGCCGCCCAAAATATTATTTATCTCTATTTCAAAATCGAGCTCTGGCACCTCTACAAATCCCTGCTTCCCTCTGCGAAGGGCCTATCTATTTACTTTTATGTTGAGTCATCACCCTCTTATTAAAAAGCACCAGCTGGAGAGCACTGCTGTCATTTGCATTCATTACTATTAATTTATATTGGGTATGACTATGATTGGATCTCTTTTGCCATGAATTACAATGTCTAGTCAGTCCTTGATCTTTAAAGGTGCTCTGCATTTATGTTTTGCGGTCTCAGAAAGGGCTAGCGAGATACCATCCTGTTATATCATATTATGATTGTTTTGAGAAAGTGTTGTCATCCGAGATTTAGCTAGTTGATTATGCCATTGATATGAGTAAACATGAGACCTAAGAGTTGTTGTGAATGTGGTTAGTCATAATCTTTGCTGAAAACTTGAATGTTGGCTTTACATATTTACAACAACAAGAGCAAACAGAGTTTGTAAAAGTTTTTCTTTATCACTTTGAGCTTATCAACTGAATTGCTTGAGGACAAGCAAAGGTTTAAGCTTGGGGGAGTTGATACGTCTCCGTCGTATCTACTTTTCCAAACACTTTTGCCCTTGTTTTGGACTCCAACTCCATATATTCGTGTTCAGGGAGAAAAAAATTAGAGAAAAAGATTCATCGCGTTTTACGACATGGAGCCGCCGCCAAGCCCTAAAACCTCTCAGGAGGGCTGATCTGGAGTCCGTTCGGGGCTCCGGAATGGGTACTCCGTCGCCGTCGTCATCATCAACATCCTCCATCACCAATTTCATGATGCTCACCGCCGTGCGTGAGTAATTCCATCGTAGGCTTGCTGGACGGTGATGGGTTGGATGAGATTTATCATGTAATCGAGTTAGTTTTGTTAGGGTTTGATCCCTAGTATCCACTATGTTCTGAGATTGATGTTGCTATGACTTTGCTATGCTTAATGCTTGTCACTAGGGCCCGAGTGCCATGATTTCAGATCTGAACCTATTATGTTTTCATGAATATATGTGAGTTCTTGATCCTATCTTGCAAGTCTATAGTCACCTACTATGTGTTATGATCCGGCAACCCCGAAGTGACAATAATCGAGATCACTCCCGGTGATGACCGTAGTTTGAGGAGTTCATGTATTCAGTATGTGTTAATGCTTTGGTCCGGTACTCTATTAAAAGGAGGCCTTAATATCCCTTAGTTTCCATTAGGACCCCGCTGCCACTGCATAATTCTCCATCACTGATCCAATGCCTACGAGCTTTTCACATATTGTTGTTCGCTTATTTACTTTTCTGTTGCTACTGTTACAATCACTACAAAACCCAAAAATATTACTTTTTGCTACCGTTACCGTTACTTCCATATTACTTTGCTACTAAATACTTTGCTGCAGATATTAAGTTATCTAGGTGTGGTTGAATTGACAACTCAACTGCTAATACTTGAGAATATTCTTTGGCTCCCCTTGTGTCGAATCAATAAATTTGGGTTGAATACTCTACCCTCGAAAACAGTTGCGATCCCCTATACTTGTGGGTTATCACTTTCCACTCAAATCATCTTTCCACCAAATCCAATCCTATGAGAGAGAGTTGAGTGTTGGGGAGACTATCATTTGAAGCACAAGAGCAAGGAGTTCATCATCTACACACCATTTGTTACTTCTTGGAGAGTGGTGTCTCCTAGATTGGCTAGGTGTCACTTGGGAGCCTCCGTCAAGATTGTGGAGTTGAACCAAGGAGTTTGTAAGAGCAAGGAGATCGCCTACTTCGTGAAGATCTACCCGAGTGAGGCAAGTCCTTCGTGGGCGACGACCATGGTGGGATAGACAAGGTTGCTTCTTCGTGGACCCTTCGTGGGTGGAGTCCTCCGTGGACTCGCGCAACCGTTACCCTTCATGGGTTGAAGTCTCCATCAACGTGGATGGACGATAGCACCACCTATCGGAACCATGGATAAAAAATCTCCGTGTCTCCAAATTGCGTTTGCACAATCCAATCCCATCCCTTTACATTCTTGCAACTTGCATGCTTTACTTTCCGCTGCTCATATACTCTTGCCATGCTTGCTTGATATGCATTATGAATGTTTAAACTTGTGCCAAAACTCCATATCAACTTAAGGAAATTAAAAACTGTAACTTTTCTTCTTAGAGTCTATTCACCCCCCTCTAGACACCTCTTCTCGATCCTTTCAATTAGTATCAGAGCTTTGGTCTCCATTGCTTTGGTTTAATCACCATTGGAGGAAGATGGATGTGTCTACATTGGGGAGTCTTAGACATAGAGTGCCTATTCTTGATGGAGAGTTCTTTAATGAGTGGAAAAATGAGATGCCTGAGATTTTCAATGAATATCATTTGAACAAGTACATTACTAGCCCTTGTGCACCTCATGTTGATCCTTTGCATCCTACCCTTGATGAGTCTATTGACATGATCCGCAACCTTAGAACTGTTAATCTTATCACTAGAGGATTGCCTAGAAACTTGATTGGATGTTTGCCTACTCTTGAGTGTGCCTACACTATATGGAGATTTCTTGAGGAAAGATTTCCAAACTATTCCTTTCAAAACTTAGATGAAATTCTCCATAAGTCTATTGCCTTGAGTAAGATGAGTACTAGTGATCCTAAATTTGGTGATTATCTATTTGAGCTTACCAATCTCATGCGTGCCAAAGGAGATGCTGGAATTATTAGCAATATCTTATCCGAAGCTATTAGAATTCACAAAGATGACTATTGTGATGATCATTTATCTAATGAATTACCCTCTCTAGGAATTGATCAAATACAAGACGATGTTGAACATGGATACTATGATGAGGATGATGATAGTGACTATGATCTTGACGATGCGATGAGACACTTTGGTCTTATGGCTAATCTTCACGACTACATGGCTGGAGGAAAGGAATGGGTCCTTGATAGTGGATGTACTGATCATATGACCGGCGACAAGGATATGTTTCATGAGTTTGCTGCAAACGAAGGCCCTCGAAAGTATGTCACCTTTGGTGATAACTGAAAGGGTAAGGTGGTTGGCCTCGATAAGGTGGCCATCTCACATGATAGCTCCATACAAAACGTCATGCTCGTTGAATCTCTTGGGTACAATTTACTTTCAGTATCTAGACTTGCCGATTTCGGTTTCAATGTCCTATTCACTGAAGTAGATTGCCAAGTGTTTCGGAGAGACAATCATAAAATGGTCTTTACCGGTATACGTAGAGGTGATCTTTACATTGTCGATTTCACTAAAAAGGCTCAACCTAGAACTTGCTTAATTGCTAAATCTTCTAAAGGCTGGCTATGGCATAGAAGGTTAGGTCATGTGGGCATGCGAAATCTTGATAAGCTTATTAAAGGTGATCATATCCTTGGAGTAAAAGATGTTATATTTGACAAGGATTGACTTTGTAGTGCTTGTCAAGCAGGAAAACAAGTTGGAGGGAGTCACCCCGTGAAGAACATCATGACCACGAGAAGACCGCTCGAGCTACTTCACATGGATCTCTTTGGTCCCAATGCTTACAAGAGTCTCGGTGGTAACTCATTTGGTCTAGTCATAGTCGATGATTTTTCAAGATTTACGTGGGTGTTCTTTCTAGATGATAAATCGCAGGTCCAAAAGATCTTCAAAAGCTTCGCTAGGAAGGCCCAAAATCAATTTGAAGTGAAGATCAAGAAGGTTCGGAGCGACAACGGAACGGAGTTCAAGAACGCAAATGTGGATACCTTTCTTGATGAAGAGGGGATTTCACACGAGTTCTCGGCCACGTACACACCTCAACAAAATGGAGTTGTTGAGAGGAAGAACCGGACTCTTATTGAGATGGCAAGAATGATGCTTAATGAGTACAAGACTCCAAAACACTTTTGGGCGGAAGCGGTTGAGACAGCTTGTCATGCAACAAATCGCTTGTATCTTCACAAGCTACTCGGCAAGACGGCATACGAGCTCCTCACCGGTAACAAACCCCAAGTTGGATACTTTCGAGTATTCGGCTCAAAGTGCTACATTCTCGATAAGCATCGTCGTTCTAAATTTGCTCCTAAATCTCATGAAGGTTTCCTACTTGGTTATGGCTCAAACTCTCACACTTACCGCGTCTACAAAAATTTCACCCGAAAGGTTGAAGAGACGGTAGATGTGAAGTTTGATGAATCTAACGGCTCGCAAGTAGAGCAATTGCCAATTGATGTAGGAGACAAAGACCCTTTGGAAGCAATCCAAGACTTGTCTATTGGCAAGGTTCGTCCAACGGAGGTGAAGGAGAGTACCTCGTCTGTCCAAGTGGAAGCTTCTACCTCACGACAAGGTGAACCAAGAGTTGATACGGAAGCATCCACAAGTGGGACACACCAAGACGAAGAAAACGAGGAAGTACACCAAGATGAACATCAACAACCTCCTTCTCCACCATGACAAGAGAACGACAACGTCAACAATGAAGAAGGCCAAGAAGAAGGACAAGATGAAGAAGATGTTCCTCCCCGATCAAAGCAAAAGCTCCCACGAGTTCGAGCAAGAGTCGCCAAAGAACATCCCGTCGAGCAAATCTACAATGATATCCAAACCGGGAGAATCACTCACTCTAAGATTCGTTTGGCTAATTTTTGTGAACATTATTCATTCATCTCTAGCATTGAACCTATGAAGGTTGAAGAAGCATTGGAAGATCCGGATTGGATAAATGCTATGCATGAAGAGCTACACAACTTTGAGAGAAATCAAGTGTGGACATTGGTTGAAAAGCCCCACAACAACCACAACATCATCGGTACCAAATGGGTGTTTCTCAACAAGCAAGATGAAGATGGACAAGTAGTTCGCAACAAAGCACGTCTCGTCGCCCAAGGCTACACTCAAGTTGAAGGTATGGACTATGGTGAGACATATGCCCCCGTTGCTAGACTTTAGTCCATTCGCATCTTACTTGCTTATGCTAATCATCATGATATCACCTTGTACCAAATGGACATTAAAAGTGCTTTTCTAAATGGTGAAATTGAGGAAGAAGTTTATGTTAAGCAACCTCCCGGCTTTGTCAATCCTAAGAAACCTAATCATGTTTACAAACTTCACAAAGCTCTTTATGGTCTTAAACAAGCTCCTCGAGCATGGTATAAATGTTTGACCAAGTTCCTTATTCAAAAAGGCTTTGAAATTGGAAAAATAAATTCTACTCTTTTCACTAAAAGGGTTAATGGAGAATTATTCGTGTGCCAAATCTATGTTGATGATATTATATTTGGTTCGACTAACCCTCACTTTAGTGAGAAGTTTGGAAAGCTAATGTTAAAGAAGTTTGAGATGTCTATGATGAGTGAACTCAAATTCTTTCTCGGTTTGTAAATCAAGCAAACTAAGGAAGGTACCTTTGTCTCTCAAACAAAGTACACCAAGGACTTATTCAAGAAGTTCAATATGCAAGAATGCAAAGGTATGACTACACCCATGCCTACTAGTGGACATCTTGATTTGACCAAAGATGGTGAACCAGTTGATAAAAAGGTTTACCGCTCCATGATTGGTTCATTATTATATCTATGTGCCTCTCGTCCCGATATTATGCTAAGTGTGTGCATGTGTGCACGATATCAAGCGCCCCCCAAGGATTGTCATCTTAAGGCTGTGAAAAGGATAGTGAGATACTTAATACACACACCAAATTTTGGCATTTGGTATCCTAAGGGGTCTTCTTTCGATCTTGTTGGTTACTCCGATTCAGACTATGTCGGAGACAAAGTTGATAGAAAGTCCACTTCGGGTACATGTCAATTTCTTGGTAGATCTCTTGTGTCTTGGTCCTCCAAGAAACAAAACTCGATATCCTTATCCACCGCCGAAGCTGAGTACATTGCCGCTGGTTCATGTTGTGCTCAATTACTTTGGATGACCCAAACTCTTAAAGACTATGGGATATATGTGAAACATGTTCCATTGCTTTGTGACAAAGAAAGTGCTATCAAGATTGCTCACAATCCCGTGCAACATTCTCGAACTAAGCATATTGAAGTTCATCATCATTTCATTCGAGATCACGTTGCCAAAGGGGGACATTGATCTTAAGCATGTTCGCACCGATAAGCAATTGGCGGATATATTCACAAAACCCCTTGATGAGAAAGTCTTTTGCCATTTGAGAGGTGAATTGAACATCATTGATGCTTCAAACTTGGAGTAGGAACTCCATTTGGATAGATGCAAGGCACGAGCCTTTGACTAATCCTTGATATTTCTTTCTTGTTGCAACCTATATGTCTTGGATATATTCGCACCCTTGCATGCTATCTAACCCTTGTAGGTACTTGGATGAATCTAAATCTATGAGATTGCAACCCACTCACATCTTGAGCAATTTCTACATCACCAAGTCTCTACACAATGGTGGTTGAAGACAAGGAAGCATGAAACCCTTCAAACATATCCTTTGACAATTCTATTAAGTCTTATGATTGTTGGATACACAGTGCTCTTCCTTGCAAGACTAACCCATGTAGGTAGATGAACTCAAATTCCAAGTGGCGCTTCCAACTCTTGATGAGCTACATCAACCTTGAGCATCCCACACAAGTTCAACTACATGATCAAGATCAACACCACCACCCAAGGTATGTTATTCCATCTTAGAGAAGCTTTGCTCCAAGACATGGGTCAAAGCAACTCAACAAGATGTGAATACATCAAGATGCTTAAACGAAAAATGGTAACCCCATTTTGAGCTTAAACGATGAGTATGACCAATGATCAAGTGACCTCACTTGACCCCTAAGTCAATATACTCTAACAAAGGTGACTTTGTCACCGACCAATTCTAGATGAAGTTCTCTTGTGTTTCTCCGTGCTCTTGCATTTGTCTCATGCATATTTGTTTCCCCTTTCCAAAAAAACTTCATCTAAATCTTTTCTTTTCTTTGTTCATTTGTGTTCTGCATTCCCTGCATCCAATTCATTGCAAATCTTTCAACTAATTCCTTGCAAATCCTTGTGTGATCTTAATTGTCTAGTGAGCTGAGGTGACAAGTGTTTTCACTATGATGAACTTGGTCATGCCAGTTTGTTTTCTTCGGTCCAACCGAATTCTTTCGGTGCCACCGAAGCACACAACTCGGTGCTACCAATTTAACTGCAGAAAATACAGTTTGCCACTTGTTCCTGCATTCCTTTTACTCCAGCTCCACTCAATGATTCTTGTCCTCTACCAGCATCACATTCGACTTGCTGCTTTGCTCTGTGACTCAAGGACCAGACCCATTTGAAACAAAAATCCAGAAGAACCCTTCTTGGAAATTGACGTCAAAGGGGGAGAGAGAGATCACATAAAAAGCTTAATCATTTTTATAAGGGGAGAGAATGCTCAGGGGGAGAGTGTAGAAACCCCAGATGCTTGGTATTCAAGAGGAGAGAAGTCACATGTATTTAAGAGGGGAAAACATGTTCATATTTGATTGTTTGCATTAGCTCTGTTTCTTGTCTTTGCTCTGTTTTTCTGTTCCCTATCTTCTCCCAGTATCCCATGCTAAATTCAGGGGGAGCAAGACATCTAAGGGACGGAAATTCTTGAATTCATTGCACATCTTTACCTTTGGGGACATGTCTATATCCGATAGAGTACTCGGTACTCACTCTCTACATGTCATCCCAGTCTTGGTACTCTTGTGGTTCCTGTTGTTTGCTCTGGCTAGTAGGTGTATCTGTGTTATCTAACCTTGTTTACTCAGGTTCACTCCTTCCTAAGCCAACTCAAGACCACAAGGTAAGTATATGCATCACAGTCATGTGTATGAGGATTTCTTGTTGTTGTACATACTGTTTGCAAGAAGGACTCATGAGCATGAAGGTACATTTCCCATATTTACATCATTTGCTCTGATGCATATAGCCAAGATACATGTAACTCATTGCTTGCTCTGTCATGATTGTGCACTCATATGCTCTTATGTTCCATATTCACATGATTGCATACATGTAGGGGAGCCTATGCATGTTACATGTCCTTGCAAAGCTTTACTTGTTATTCCCTATATCTTTATCTAAAGCTTTGATGTATGTTGTCATCAATTACCAAAAAGGGGGAGATTGAAAGCACAAGTGCTCCCTAGGTGGTTTTGGTAATTAATGTCAACATATCTCTTGTTGGACTAATGCTTCTACCTAGTATGTTTCAGATAAGTTCAACAATGAAGTGGCATGGACTAGAGGATGTGGAACCTCTTCAAGTTGCTGAGGACAAAGGATTGGCTCAAGCTCAAAGCTTAGGACTCTACAATTTCTATTTTAGTGATCCAAGATCACATTGAGTCCATAGGAAAGCCAATACTATTAAGAGGGGATGAGGTGTTGCTTAATGGCTTGCTTGCTCAAAGTGCTTAGTGATATGCTCCAAAGCCCTCAACCACTTTCTCCAATCCACATATGTCCCAAAACAAAAGTCAAACTCGGCCCCACCGAATCTTTCTATCCGGCGCCACTGAGTTCTCTTGACATAGCCACTACCAGAAACCCTAATCAATTCGGTCTCACCGATAGGGATCTCAGTATCACCGAAATGGGATTGCAAACTCTCTGTTACCTATTTGCAATAATTTCGGTCTCACCGAAATATGCAATCGGTCCCACCGAGATTGCAATGCAAACTCTCTGTCACCCTTTCGTAACATTTCGGTCTAACCGAGATGAGCGAATCGGTCCCACCGAGTTTGCCTGGCCAACTCTCTGTTTGTCTATTACCAAAATCGGTCTCACCGAGTTTGTGTAATCGGTCTCACCGAGATTACGTTATGCTAACCCTAACGAAATCGGTCTCACCGACTTGATGTGTCGGTCCCACCGAAAATCCTAACGGTCACATTATGAACTAAATCGGTCTGACCGAGTTTAACAATTCGGTCCCACCGAGTTTGATAAATTGTGTGTAATGGTTAGATTTTGTGTGGAGGCTATATATACCCCTCCACCCACTCTTCATTCGTGGAGAGAGCCATCAGAACATGCCTACACTTCCAACATACATTTTCTGAGAGAGAACCACCTACACTTGTGTTGAGGTCAAGATATTCCATTCCAACCACATAAATCTTGATCTCTAGCCTTCCCCAAGTTGCTTTCCACTCAAATCATCTTTCCACCAAATCCAATCCGATGAGAGAGAGTTGAGTGTTGGGGAGACTATCATTTGAAGCACAAGAGCAAGGAGTTCATCATCAACACACCATTTGTTACTTCTTGGAGAGTGGTGTCTCCTAGATTGGCTAGGTGTCACTTGGGAGCCTCCGTCAAGATTGTGGAGTTGAACCAAGGAGTTTCTAAGGGCAAGGAGATCGCCTACTTCGTGAAGATCTACCCGAGTGAGGCAAGTCCTTCATGGGCGACGGCCATGGTGGGATAGACATGGTTGCTTCTTCGTGGACCCTTCGTGGGTGGAGTCCTCCGTGGACTCGCGCAACCGTTACCCTTCGTGGGTTGAAGTCTCCATCAACGTGGATGTAGGATAGCACCACCTATCGGAACCACGGATAAAAAATCTCCGTGTCTCCAAATTGCGTTTGCACAATCCAATCCCATCCCTTTACATTCTTGCAACTTGCATGCTTTACTTTCCGCCGCTCATATACTCTTGCCATGCTTGCTTGATATGCATTGTGAGTGTTTAAACTTGTGCCAAAATTCCACATCAACTTAAGGAAATTAAAACTGCAACTTTTCTTCTTAGAGTCTATTCACCCCCCTCTAGACACCTCTTCTCGATCCTTTCGGGGTTAGGAGGGGTGTAGCTGGTTCTCTGTCCAACTGGGTAGGGGTACAATTTGCGTGAGTCTCGGTTATGTGTGGTAGGGCTGGTTCTTGGGCAAGTACAACCGTGGTTCTATCTGCATCGACAGGTAGCACGATCTTTTCTGAAGACCGTGTTTTTACTCCCACAGATACTGCCATCACCCCTCCAATTGAAATGGCTGATAAACAAGAAAAGTAATTGAATGTACATACATTGTAAGATAGACAGGTGCAATGGATAGTAGGGAAGAAAACAGGGCATGAAATAATTCACATTGATGTTGTCTAACCAAACAGAATAGCAGGACATAATTTCACATATATGATGGCTAATTAAACAGGATAGCATGACACAATTTCACATGTATGATGGCTAACTAAACAGGATAGAATGGCATACTTCAAAATATGATGACTATGTAAACATGATGACATGATATAACTATACGATATGTCTATTAAAGTGGTTGGCTTGCCATAAATCACAAATATGTTCTCGATGGAAACATGATGGCATGATATAATTCACGGATAGAATGACATAATTCAAAATATGATGACTATGTAAACAGGATGAGATGATATAATTATATTATGTCTTTAGAAAATGGGTTGGCATGCCATAATTCAGATACATGCTGTCTATGTAAACATCATGGCATGATATAATTCAAATATATGATTTATATACTAAGCAAGTGAGCATAGGGCAATCGCATATATGATGTGTCCACTAAGGAGATGGCATTCAATATTGTGTATATGATGTAAAAACTAAGCATTGCAATACAACATATGCATGATATGAGTAATATAACCCTACCAAGTTTGAGCATACACCTCAGGGGGATAATAGGACTGGTCATCTGCCTCTGAATCCTCCTCTGAAGAGCTATCTGTAACCAGTAAGATATCTGCTTCAGCAGGTAGCATTGTCTGCTCTGAAGACCTTGTTTTCACTCCAGATTTCTCCATCACCAATTCAAATGGCTGATGCACAGGAAGAGCAGTTGAATATACAAACATTGTCGACAAATGCAACGAGAAATACCAAAAAAGGATGGCATGATATAATTCACATATATGACGCTTGGCTATATAGCATGGCATTGCATAATTCACATATATAATGCCTTGCAACAAGATAGCATTGCATAATTCACATATATAATGTCTTGCAACAAGATGGCATTGCATAATTCACATATATGGTAATTAGACACTAAATAGGTGGCATTCACGCAAAGCATGTCTAAACCAAGCAAATTACATAGCAATGCAAGATACCATACGCACGATATGAGCAACATAACCCTGCCAAGTTAGAGCATGCACCTCGGGGGGGGTAGGACTGGTCATTGCTACCTCTTGAGCACTGCGTTGGTTTTCCTGAAGAGGAAAGGGAGATGCAGCAAAGTAGCATAAGTATTTCCCTCAGTTTTTGAGAAACAAGGTATCAATCCAGTAGGAGGCCACGCACGAGTCCCTCGCACCTACACAAACAAATAATTCCTCGCAACCAACGCGATAAGGGGTTGTCAATCCCTACACGGTCACTTACGAGAGTGAGATCTGATAGATATGATAAGATAATATTTTTGGTATTTTTGTGATAAAGATGCAAAGTAAAGAAAACAAAATAAAACGGCAAAAGAAATAGCTAAGTGTTGGAAGATTAATATGATGGAAAATAGACCCGGGGGCCATAGGTTTCACTAGTGGCTTCTCTCGAGAGCATAAGTATTTACGGTGGGTGAACAAATTATTGTTGAGCAATTGACAGAATTGATTATAGTTATGAGAATATCTAGGTATGATCATGTATATAGGCATCACGTCCGAGACAAGTAGACCGACTCCTGCCTGCATCTACTACTATTACTCCACACATCGACCGCTATCCAGCATGCATCTAGAGTATTAAGTTCATAACAACAGAGTAATGCTTTAAGCAATATGACATGATGTAGAGGGATAAACTCATGTAATATGATATAAACCCCATCTTGTTATCCTCGATGGCAACAATACAATACGTGCCTTGCTGCCCCTACTGTCACTAGGAAAGGACACCGCAAGATTGAACACAAAGCTAAGCACTTCTCCCATTGCAAGAAAGATCAATCTAGTAGGCCAAACCAAACTGATAATTCGAAGAGACTTGCAAAGATAACCAATCATACATAAAAGAATTCAGAAGATTCAAATATTGTTCATACATAAACTTGATCATCAACCCACAATTCATCGGTCTCAACAAACACACCGCAAAAGAAGATTACATCGAATAGATCTCCACGAGAGAGGGGGAGAACATTGTATTGAGATCCAAAAAGAGAGAGGAAGCCATCTAGCTAAAAACTATGGACCCGAAGGTCTGAGGTAAACTACTCACACATCATCGGAGAGGCTATGGTGTTGATATAGAAGCCCTCCGTGATCGATGCCCCCTCCGGCGGAGCTCCGTTACAGGCCCCAAGATGGGATCTCACGGGTACAGAAGGTTGCAGCGGTGGAATTAGGTTTTTGGCTCCGTATCTGGTAGTTTGGGGGTACGTAGGTATATATAGGAGGAAGGAGTACGTCGGTGGAGCAACGTGGGGCCCACGAGGGTGGAGGGCGCGCCCAGGGGGTAGGCGCGCCCCCTACCTCGTGGCTTCCTGTTAGCTTTCTTGACGTAGGGTCCAAGTCCTCTGGATCACGTTCGTTCCGAAAATCACGTTCCCGAAGGTTTCATTCAGTTTGGACTCCGTTTGATATTCTTTTTCTACTTAACTCTGAAATAGGCAAAAAACAACAATTTTGGGCTGGGCCTCCGGTTAATAGGTTAGTCCCAAAAATAATATAAAAGTGTATAATAAAGCCCAATAATGTCCAAAACAGAAGATAATATAGCATGGAGCAATCAAAATTATAGATACGTTGGAGACGTATCAAGCATCCCCAAGCTTAATTCCTGCTCGTCCTCGAGTAGGTAAATGATAAAAACAGAATTTTTGATGTGGAATGCTACTTGGCATAATTTCAATGTAATTCTTCTTAATTGTGGTATGAATATTCAGATCCGAAAGATTCAAGATAAAAGTTCAATATTGACATAAAAATATTAATACTTCAAGCATACTAACTAAGCAATTATGTCCTCTCAAAATAACATGGCCAAAGAAACTTCATCCCTACAAAATCATATAGTTTAGTCATGCTCCATTTTCGTCACACAAGAATGTTGTCATCATGCACAACCCCGATGACAAGCCAAGGAATTGTTTCATAGTTTAGTAATCTCAAACTTTTTCAACCTTCACGCAATACATGAGCGTGAGCCATGGATATAGCACTATGGGTGGAATAGAATATGATGATGGGGGTTATGTGGAGAAGACAAAAAAGGAGAAAGTCTCACATCAATGAGGCTAATCAATGAGCTATGGAGATGCCCATCGATTGATGTTAATGCAAGGAGTAGGGATTGCCATGCAACGGATGCATTAGAGCTATAAATATATGAAAGCTCAACAAAAGAAACTAAGTGGGTGTGCATCCAACTTGCTTGCTCACGAAGACCTAGGGCACTTGAGGAGGCCCATTGTTGGAATATACAAGCCAAGTTCTATAATGAAAAATTCCCACTAGTATATGAAAGTGACAAAACAAGAGACTCTCTATCATGAATATTATGGTGCTACTTTGAAGCACAAGTGTGGTAAAAGGATAGTAACATTGTCCCTTCTCTCTTTTTCTCTCATTTTTTTGGGCCTTCTCTTTTTTGATGGCCTTTCTCTCTTTTTTTATCTTTTTATTCCTCACTTGGGACAATGCTCTAGAAAATGATAATCATCACACTTCTATTTATTTACAACTCAATGATTACAACTCGATACTAGAACAGAGTATGACTCTATATGAATGCCACCGGCGGTGTACCGGGATATGCAATGAACCAAGAGTGACATGTATGAAAGAATTATGAAAGGTGGCTTTGCCACAAATACTATGTCAACTACATGACCATGCAAAGCAATATGACAATGATGAACGTGTCATGATAAACGGAACGTATATATCTCGGAATGACTATGGAAATGCCATAATAGATAGGTATGGTGGCTGTTTTGAGGAAGATATAAGGAGGTTTATGTGTGAAAGAGTGTATCATATCACGGGGTTTGGATGCACCAGTGAAGTTTGCACCAACTCTCAATGTGAGAAAGGGCAATGCACGGTACCGAAGAGGCTAGCAATGATGGAAAGGTGAGAACGCGTATAATCCATGGACTCAACATTAGTCATAAAGAACTCACATACTTATTGCAAAAATCTACAAGTCATCAAAAACCAAGCACTACGCGCATGCTCCTAGGGGGATATATTGGTAGGAAAAGACCATCGCTCTTCCCCGACCGCCACTCATAAGGAGGACAATCAAAGAACACCTCATGTTTCAAATTTGTTACATAACGTTTACCATACGTGCATGCTACGGGACTTGCAAACTTCAACACAAGTATTTCTCAAATTCACAACTACTCAACTAGCACAACTTTAATATCACTACCTCCATGTCTCAAAACAATCATCAAGCATCAAACTTCTCTTAGTATTCAACACACTCATAAGAAAAAATTTACTAATCTTGAATACCTAGCATATTAGGATTATTTAAGCAAATTACCATGCTATTTAAGACTCTCAAAATAATCTAAGTGAAGCATGAGATATAAATAGTTTCTATAAAACAAATCCACCACCGTGCTCTAAAAGATATAAGTGAAGTGCTAGAGCAAAAACTATATAACTCAAAAGATATAAGTGAAGCACATAGAGTATTCTAATAATTTCCGAATCATGTGTGTCTCTCTCAAAAGGTGTGTACAGCAAGGATGAATGTGGTAAACTAAAAAATAAAGACTCAAATAATACAAGACGCTCCAAGCAAAACACATATCATGTGGTGAATAAAAATATAGCTCCAAGTAAAGTTACCGATGGAAGTAGACGAAAGAGGGGATGCCTTCCGGGGCATCCCCAAGCTTTGGCTTTTAGGTGTCCTTAGATTATCTTGGGGGTGCCATGGGCATCCCCAAGCTTAGGCTCTTGCCACTCCTTGTTCCATAATCCATCAAATCTTTCACCCAAAACTTGAAAACTTCACAACACAAAACTCAGCAGAAAATCTCATGAGCTCCGTTAGCGAAAGAAAACAAAAGACCAATTCAAGGTACTGTAATGAACTCAGTATTTATTTATATTGGTGTTGAACCTACTGTATTCCAACTTCTCTATGGTTTACGAACTATTTTACTAGCCATAGATTCATAAAAATAAGCAAACAACACACGAAAAACAGAATCTGTCAAAAATAGAACAGTCTGTAGTAATCTGTAACTAACGCAAACTTATGGAACTCCAAAAAATCAGCCAACTAGGACGACCTAGAAAATTTGTTTATTGATCAGCAGCAATTGGAATCAATATTTTATCACGTTCTGGTGATTTTTAACAATTATTTTCGTGAACAGAAAGTTTCTGGAATTTTCTGCAAGATCAAATAACTATCATCCAAGAAGATCCTATAGGTTTAACTTGGCACAAACACTAATTAAAACATAAAAACACATCTAACCAGAGGCTAGAACAAATATTTATTCCTAAACAGAAGCAAAAAGCAAAAAACTAAAAATAAAATTGGGTTGCCTCCCAACAAGCGCTATCGTTTAACGCCTCTAGGTAGGCATAAAAGCAAGGATAGATCTAGGTAGTGCCATAGTAATAGGATAGATCATTAAAACTCATTTCATATTCTCTACGTTCAGCAGCAAGTTTCCTTTGAGGCAAGCAAAAGTAATCAAAAGGGCTAAATTTAATGGGAAAAAAGTCCCCAAGATCAATTTTAGGAGGTATAGGTTCCTCCTTCGGCCCTTCGTATTGCACAACAATTTCATCATTATAAGCATTCTTTTAACAGAACTTTGTGAGCCTATATTTGAGAGAATATCCTAGCTCATTATTTCGAATAGCAAAATCATCATTAAGTTCAGAAATTCTATCAACTAGAATATTGGTAGGAACCTTTTTTCTAAGGTTTTCATTAAAGGCAACATAATCTAGAGATTGAAAACACATTATTTCCTCTTGATCAAATAGGATAGTTTCTATGGGAGGACGTCCAGCGTCCACCCTATAATGCGCAAAGATTTCTTTGGCCTCGTTTATAATAAATCTGAATTCATGAGCCAAAAAGATAGTAGCGGCACGCTTAACAGAAGAATGCTCAATGTTAGAAAATTCTAGAAAAATCCTCTGTATGCAGGGATGCATGTGCATAAATTGTCTTTCAAGTTCAACTACAAGAATGGCGATAGCGTCTGCAAGACTACTAGTTCTATGCAGAATAGAACTACCCATAGAGGGCAAAGCACCGGCACAAGTAAAGAAATCTTGGATAACTCCTTTTCCAATAATGTTACCACTACCAATTCGGAATTTGTTTGTATGTAAGATAGGGGGTTCTTTAGCAGGAGCATCAGAATTGTCCATAACATTATTATTGTCCATATCAACAATAATTTCCCCAATTTCAGACATAACGGCAGAAGGAGCAAGGGAAAAAGGCGAGAGGATGGCGAACGGAAAAGAGAGGGCGAATAAAACGGCAAGGGTGAAGTGGGGGAGAGGAAAACGAGAGGCAAATGGCAAATAATGTAATGCGGGAGATAAGGGTTTGTGATGGGTACTTGGTGTGTTGACTTTTACGTAGACCTCCCCGGCAACGGCGCCAGAAATCCTTCTTGCTACCTCTTGAGCACTGCGTTGGTTTTCCCTTGAAGAGGAAAGGGTGATGCAGCAAAGTAGCGTAAGTATTTCCCTCAGTTTTTGAGAACCAAGGTATCAATCCAGTAGGAGGCCACGCACGAGTCACTCGCACCTACACAAACAAATAATTCCTCGCAACCAACGCGATAAGGGGTTGTTAATCCCTACACGGTCACTTACGAGAGTGAGATCTGATAGATATGATAAGATAATATTTTTGGTATTTTTGTGATAAAGATGCAAAGTAAAGAAAACAAAATAAAACGGCAAAAGAAATAGCTAAGTGTTGGAAGATTAATATGATGGAAAATAGACCCGGGGGCCATAGGTTTCACTAGTGGCTTCTCTCGAGAGCATAAGTATTTACGGTGGGTGAACAAATTACTGTTGAGCAATTGACAGAATTGATTATAGTTATGAGAATATCTAGGTATGATCATGTATATAGGCATCACGTCCGAGACAAGTAGACCGACTCCTGCCTGCATCTACTACTATTACTCCACACATCGACCGCTATCCAGCATGCATCTAGAGTATTAAGTTCATAACAACAGAGTAATGCTTTAAGCAATATGACATGATGTAGAGGGATAAACTCATGCAATATGATATAAACCCCATCTTGTTATCCTCGATGGCAACAATACAATACGTGCCTTGCTGCCCCTACTGTCACTAGGAAAGGACACCGCAAGATTGAACACAAAGCTAAGCACTTCTCCCATTGCAAGAAAGATCAATGTAGTAGGCCAAACCAAACTGATAATTCGAAGAGACTTGCAAAGATAACCAATCATACATAAAAGAATTCAGAAGATTCAAATATTGTTCATAGATAAACTTGATCATCAACCCACAATTCATCGGTCTCAACAAACACACCGCAAAAGAAGATTACATCAAATAGATCTCCACGAGAGAGGGGGAGAACATTGTATTGAGATCCAAAAAGAGAGAGGAAGCCATCTAGCTAAAAACTATGGACCCGAAGGTCTGAGGTAAACTACTCACACATCATCGGAGAGGCTATGGTGTTGATATAGAAGCCCTCCGTGATCGATGCCCCCTCCGGCGGAGCTCCGTTACAGGCCCCAAGATGGGATCTCACGGGTACAGAAGGTTGCAGCGGTGGAATTAGGTTTTTGGCTCCGTATCTGGTAGTTTGGGGGTACGTAGGTATATATAGGAGGAAGGAGTACGTCGGTGGAGCAACGTGGGGCCCACGAGGGTGGAGGGCGCGCCCAGGGGGGTAGGCGCGCCCCCTACCTCGTGGCTTCCTGTTAGCTTTCTTGACGTAGGGTCCAAGTCCTCTGGATCACGTTCGTTCCGAAAATCACGTTCCCGAAGGTTTCATTCAGTTTGGACTCCGTTTGATATTCTTTTTCTACTTAACTCTGAAATAGGCAAAAAACAACAATTTTGGGCTGGGCCTCCGGTTAATAGGTTAGTCCCAAAAATAATATAAAAGTGTATAATAAAGCCCAATAATGTCCAAAACAGAAGATAATATAGCATGGAGCAATCAAAATTATAGATACGTTGGAGACGTATCAAGCATCCCCAAGCTTAATTCCTGCTCGTCCTCGAGTAGGTAAATGATAAAAACAGAATTTTTGATGTGGAATGCTACTTGGCATAATTTCAATGTAATTCTTCTTAATTGTGGTATGAATATTCAGATCCGAAAGATTCAAGATAAAAGTTCAATATTGACATAAAAATATTAATACTTCAAGCATACTAACTAAGCAATTATGTCCTCTCAAAATAACATGGCCAAAGAAACTTCATCCCTACAAAATCATATAGTTTAGTCATGCTCCATTTTCGTCACACAAGAATGTTGTCATCATGCACAACCCCGATGACAAGCCAAGGAATTGTTTCATAGTTTAGTAATCTCAAACTTTTTCAACCTTCACGCAATACATGAGCGTGAGCCATGGATATAGCACTATGGGTGGAATAGAATATGATGATGGGGGTTATGTGGAGAAGACAAAAAAGGAGAAAGTCTCACATCAATGAGGCTAATCAATGAGCTATGGAGATGCCCATCGATTGATGTTAATGCAAGGAGTAGGGATTGCCATGCAACGGATGCATTAGAGCTATAAATATATGAAAGCTCAACAAAAGAAACTAAGTGGGTGTGCATCCAACTTGCTTGCTCACGAAGACCTAGGGCACTTGAGGAGGCCCATTGTTGGAATATACAAGCCAAGTTCTATAATGAAAAATTCCCACTAGTATATGAAAGTGACAAAACAAGAGACTCTCTATCATGAATATTATGGTGCTACTTTGAAGCACAAGTGTGGTAAAAGGATAGTAACATTGTCCCTTCTCTCTTTTTCTCTCATTTTTTTGGGCCTTCTCTTTTTTGATGGCCTTTCTCTCTTTTTTTATCTTTTTATTCCTCACTTGGGACAATGCTCTAGAAAATGATAATCATCACACTTCTATTTATTTACAACTCAATGATTACAACTCGATACTAGAACAGAGTATGACTCTATATGAATGCCACCGGCGGTGTACCGGGATATGCAATGAACCAAGAGTGACATGTATGAAAGAATTATGAAAGGTGGCTTTGCCACAAATACTATGTCAACTACATGACCATGCAAAGCAATATGACAATGATGAACGTGTCATGATAAACGGAACGTATATATCTCGGAATGACTATGGAAATGCCATAATAGGTAGGTATGGTGGCTGTTTTGAGGAAGATATAAGGAGGTTTATGTGTGAAAGAGCGTATCATATCACGGGGTTTGGATGCACCAGTGAAGTTTGCACCAACTCTCAATGTGAGAAAGGGCAATGCACGGTACCGAAGAGGCTAGCAATGATGGAAAGGTGAGAACGCGTATAATCCATGGACTCAACATTAGTCATAAAGAACTCACATACTTATTGCAAAAATCTACAAGTCATCAAAAACCAAGCACTACGCGCATGCTCCTAGGGGGATATATTGGTAGGAAAAGACCATCGCTCTTCCCCGACCGCCACTCATAAGGAGGACAATCAAAGAACACCTCATGTTTCAAATTTGTTACATAACGTTTACCATACGTGCATGCTACGGGACTTGCAAACTTCAACACAAGTATTTCTCAAATTCACAACTACTCAACTAGCACAACTTTAATATCACTACCTCCATGTCTCAAAACAATCATCAAGCATCAAACTTCTCTTAGTATTCAACACACTCATAAGAAAAAATTTACTAATCTTGAATACCTAGCATATTAGGATTATTTAAGCAAATTACCATGCTATTTAAGACTCTCAAAATAATCTAAGTGAAGCATGAGATATAAATAGTTTCTATAAAACAAATCCACCACCGTGCTCTAAAAGATATAAGTGAAGTGCTAGAGCAAAAACTATATAACTCAAAAGATATAAGTGAAGCACATAGAGTATTCTAATAATTTCCGAATCATGTGTGTCTCTCTCAAAAGGTGTGTACAGCAAGGATGAATGTGGTAAACTAAAAAATAAAGACTCAAATAATACAAGACGCTCCAAGCAAAACACATATCATGTGGTGAATAAAAATATAGCTCCAAGTAAAGTTACCGATGGAAGTAGACGAAAGAGGGGATGCCTTCCGGGGCATCCCCAAGCTTTGGCTTTTAGGTGTCCTTAGATTATCTTGGGGGTTCCATGGGCATCCCCAAGCTTAGGCTCTTGCCACTCCTTGTTCCATAATCCATCAAATCTTTCACCCAAAACTTGAAAACTTCACAACACAAAACTCAGCAGAAAATCTCATGAGCTCCGTTAGCGAAAGAAAACAAAAGACCAATTCAAGGTACTGTAATGAACTCAGTATTTATTTATATTGGTGTTGAACCTACTGTATTCCAACTTCTCTATGGTTTACGAACTATTTTACTAGCCATAGATTCATAAAAATAAGCAAACAACACACGAAAAACAGAATCTGTCAAAAACAGAACAGTCTGTAGTAATCTGTAACTAACGCAAACTTATGGAACTCCAAAAAATCAGCCAACTAGGACGACCTAGAAAATTTGTTTATTGATCAGCAGCAATTGGAATCAATATTTTATCACGTTCTGGTGATTTTTAACAATTATTTTCGTGAACAGAAAGTTTCTGGAATTTTCTGCAAGATCAAATAACTATCATCCAAGAAGATCCTATAGGTTTAACTTGGCACAAACACTAATTAAAACATAAAAACACATCTAACCAGAGGCTAGAACAAATATTTATTCCTAAACAGAAGCAAAAAGCAAAAAACTAAAAATAAAATTGGGTTGCCTCCCAACAAGCGCTATCGTTTAACGCCTCTAGGTAGGCATAAAAGCAAGGATAGATCTAGGTAGTGCCATAGTAATAGGATAGATCATTAAAACTCATTTCATATTCTCTACGTTCAGCAGCAAGTTTCCTTTGAGGCAAGCAAAAGTAATCAAAAGGGCTAAATTTAATGGGAAAAAAGTCCCCAAGATCAATTTTAGGAGGTATAGGTTCCTCCTTCGGCCCTTCGTATTGCACAACAATTTCATCATTATAAGCATTCTTTTAACAGAACTTTGTGAGCCTATATTTGAGAGAATATCCTAGCTCATTATTTCGAATAGCAAAATCATCATTAAGTTCAGAAATTCTATCAACTAGAATATTGGTAGGAACCTTTTTTCTAAGGTTTTCATTAAAGGCAACATAATCTAGAGATTGAAAACACATTATTTCCTCTTGATCAAATAGGATAGTTTCTATGGGAGGACGTCCAGCGTCCACCCTATAATGCGCAAAGATTTCTTTGGCCTCGTTTATAATAAATCTGAATTCATGAGCCAAAAAGATAGTAGCGGCACGCTTAACAGAAGAATGCTCAATGTTAGAAAATTCTAGAAAAATCCTCTGTATGCAGGGATGCATGTGCATAAATTGTCTTTCAAGTTCAACTACAAGAATGGCGATAGCGTCTGCAAGACTACTAGTTCTATGCAGAATAGAACTACCCATAGAGGGCAAAGCACCGCACAAGTAAAGAAATCTTGGATAACTCCTTTTCCAATAATGTTACCACTACCAATTCGGAATTTGTTTGTATGTAAGATAGGGGGTTCTTTAGCAGGAGCATCAGAATTGTCCATAACATTATTATTGTCCATATCAACAATAATTTCCCCAATTTCAGACATAACGGCAGAAGGAGCAAGGGAAAAAGGCGAGAGGATGGCGAACAGAAAAGAGAGGGCGAATAAAACGGCAAGGGTGAAGTGGGGGAGAGGAAAACGAGAGGCAAATGGCAAATAATGTAATGCGGGAGATAAGGGTTTGTGATGGGTACTTGGTGTGTTGACTTTTACGTAGACCTCCCCGGCAACGGCGCCAGAAATCCTTCTTGCTACCTCTTGAGCACTGCGTTGGTTTTCCCTTGAAGAGGAAAGGGTGATGCAGCAAAGTAGCGTAAGTATTTCCCTCAGTTTTTGAGAACCAATGTATCAATCCAGTAGGAGGCCACGCACGAGTCACTCGCACCTACACAAACAAATAATTCCTCGCAACCAACGCGATAAGGGGTTGTTAATCCCTACACGGTCACTTACGAGAGTGAGATCTGATAGATATGATAAGATAATATTTTTGGTATTTTTGTGATAAAGATGCAAAGTAAAGAAAACAAAACAAAACGGCAAAAGAAATAGCTAAGTGTTGGAAGATTAATATGATGGAAAATAGACCCGGGGGCCATAGGTTTCACTAGTGGCTTCTCTCGAGAGCATAAGTATTTACGGTGGGTGAACAAATTACTGTTGAGCAATTGACAGAATTGATTATAGTTATGAGAATATCTAGGTATGATCATGTATATAGGCATCACGTCCGAGACAAGTAGACCGACTCCTGCCTGCATCTACTACTATTACTCCACACATCGACCGCTATCCAGCATGCATCTAGAGTATTAAGTTCATAACAACAGAGTAATGCTTTAAGCAATATGACATGATGTAGAGGGATAAACTCATGCAATATGATATAAACCCCATCTTGTTATCCTCGATGGCAACAATACAATACGTGCCTTGCTGCCCCTACTGTCACTAGGAAAGGACACCGCAAGATTGAACACAAAGCTAAGCACTTCTCCCATTGCAAGAAAGATCAATCTAGTAGGCCAAACCAAACTGATAATTCGAAGAGACTTGCAAAGATAACCAATCATACATAAAAGAATTCAGAAGATTCAAATATTGTTCATAGATAAACTTGATCATCAACCCACAATTCATCGGTCTCAACAAACACACCGCAAAAGAAGATTACATCGAATAGATCTCCACGAGAGAGGGGGAGAACATTGTATTGAGATCCAAAAAGAGAGAGGAAGCCATCTAGCTAAAAACTATGGACCCGAAGGTCTGAGGTAAACTACTCACACATCATCGGAGAGGCTACGGTGTTGATATAGAAGCCCTCCGTGATCGATGCCCCCTCCGGCGGAGCTCCGTTACAGGCCCCAAGATGGGATCTCACGGGTACAGAAGGTTGCAGCGGTGGAATTAGGTTTTTGGCTCCGTATCTGGTAGTTTGGGGGTACGTAGGTATATATAGGAGGAAGGAGTACGTCGGTGGAGCAACGTGGGGCCCACGAGGGTGGAGGGCGCGCCCAGGGGGGTAGGCGCGCCCCTACCTCGTGGCTTCCTGTTAGCTTTCTTGACGTAGGGTCCAAGTCCTCTGGATCACGTTCGTTCCGAAAATCACGTTCCCGAAGGTTTCATTCAGTTTGGACTCCGTTTGATATTATTTTTCTACTTAACTCTGAAATAGGCAAAAAACAACAATTTTGGGCTGGGCCTCCGGTTAATAGGTTAGTCCCAAAAATAATATAAAAGTGTATAATAAAGCCCAATAATGTCCAAAACAGAAGATAATATAGCATGGAGCAATCAAAATTATAGATACGTTGGAGACGTATCAAGCATCCCCAAGCTTAATTCCTGCTCGTCCTCGAGTAGGTAAATGATAAAAACAGAATTTTTGATGTGGAATGCTACTTGGCATAATTTCAATGTAATTCTTCTTAATTGTGGTATGAATATTCAGATCCGAAAGATTCAAGATAAAAGTTCAATATTGACATAAAAATATTAATACTTCAAGCATACTAACTAAGCAATTATGTCCTCTCAAAATAACATGGCCAAAGAAACTTCATCCCTACAAAATCATATAGTTTAGTCATGCTCCATTTTCGTCACACAAGAATGTTGTCATCATGCACAACCCCGATGACAAGCCAAGGAATTGTTTCATAGTTTAGTAATCTCAAACTTTTTCAACCTTCACGCAATACATGAGCGTGAGCCATGGATATAGCACTATGGGTGGAATAGAATATGATGATGGGGGTTATGTGGAGAAGACAAAAAAGGAGAAAGTCTCACATCAATGAGGCTAATCAATGAGCTATGGAGATGCCCATCGATTGATGTTAATGCAAGGAGTAGGGATTGCCATGCAACGGATGCATTAGAGCTATAAATATATGAAAGCTCAACAAAAGAAACTAAGTGGGTGTGCATCCAACTTGCTTGCTCACGAAGACCTAGGGCACTTGAGGAGGCCCATTGTTGGAATATACAAGCCAAGTTCTATAATGAAAAATTCCCACTAGTATATGAAAGTGACAAAACAAGAGACTCTCTATCATGAATATTATGGTGCTACTTTGAAGCACAAGTGTGGTAAAAGGATAGTAACATTGTCCCTTCTCTCTTTTTCTCTCATTTTTTTGGGCCTTCTCTTTTTTGATGGCCTTTCTCTCTTTTTTTATCTTTTTATTCCTCACTTGGGACAATGCTCTAGAAAATGATAATCATCACACTTCTATTTATTTACAACTCAATGATTACAACTCGATACTAGAACAGAGTATGACTCTATATGAATGCCACCGGCGGTGTACCGGGATATGCAATGAACCAAGAGTGACATGTATGAAAGAATTATGAAAGGTGGCTTTGCCACAAATACTATGTCAACTACATGACCATGCAAAGCAATATGACAATGATGAACGTGTCATGATAAACGGAACGTATATATCTCGGAATGACTATGGAAATGCCATAATAGGTAGGTATGGTGGCTGTTTTGAGGAAGATATAAGGAGGTTTATGTGTGAAAGAGCGTATCATATCACGGGGTTTGGATGCACCAGTGAAGTTTGCACCAACTCTCAATGTGAGAAAGGGCAATGCACGGTACCGAAGAGGCTAGCAATGATGGAAAGGTGAGAACGCGTATAATCCATGGACTCAACATTAGTCATAAAGAACTCACATACTTATTGCAAAAATCTACAAGTCATCAAAAACCAAGCACTACGCGCATGCTCCTAGGGGGATATATTGGTAGGAAAAGACCATCGCTCTTCCCCGACCGCCACTCATAAGGAGGACAATCAAAGAACACCTCATGTTTCAAATTTGTTACATAACGTTTACCATACGTGCATGCTACGGGACTTGCAAACTTCAACACAAGTATTTCTCAAATTCACAACTACTCAACTAGCACAACTTTAATATCACTACCTCCATGTCTCAAAACAATCATCAAGCATCAAACTTCTCTTAGTATTCAACACACTCATAAGAAAAAATTTACTAATCTTGAATACCTAGCATATTAGGATTATTTAAGCAAATTACCATGCTATTTAAGACTCTCAAAATAATCTAAGTGAAGCATGAGATATAAATAGTTTCTATAAAACAAATCCACCACCGTGCTCTAAAAGATATAAGTGAAGTGCTAGAGCAAAAACTATATAACTCAAAAGATATAAGTGAAGCACATAGAGTATTCTAATAATTTCCGAATCATGTGTGTCTCTCTCAAAAGGTGTGTACAGCAAGGATGAATGTGGTAAACTAAAAAATAAAGACTCAAATAATACAAGACGCTCCAAGCAAAACACATATCATGTGGTGAATAAAAATATAGCTCCAAGTAAAGTTACCGATGGAAGTAGACGAAAGAGGGGATGCCTTCCGGGGCATCCCCAAGCTTTGGCTTTTAGGTGTCCTTAGATTATCTTGGGGGTTCCATGGGCATCCCCAAGCTTAGGCTCTTGCCACTCCTTGTTCCATAATCCATCAAATCTTTCACCCAAAACTTGAAAACTTCACAACACAAAACTCAGCAGAAAATCTCATGAGCTCCGTTAGCGAAAGAAAACAAAAGACCAATTCAAGGTACTGTAATGAACTCAGTATTTATTTATATTGGTGTTGAACCTACTGTATTCCAACTTCTCTATGGTTTACGAACTATTTTACTAGCCATAGATTCATAAAAATAAGCAAACAACACACGAAAAACAGAATCTGTCAAAAACAGAACAGTCTGTAGTAATCTGTAACTAACGCAAACTTATGGAACTCCAAAAAATCAGCCAACTAGGACGACCTAGAAAATTTGTTTATTGATCAGCAGCAATTGGAATCAATATTTTATCACGTTCTGGTGATTTTTAACAATTATTTTCGTGAACAGAAAGTTTCTGGAATTTTCTGCAAGATCAAATAACTATCATCCAAGAAGATCCTATAGGTTTAACTTGGCACAAACACTAATTAAAACATAAAAACACATCTAACCAGAGGCTAGAACAAATATTTATTCCTAAACAGAAGCAAAAAGCAAAAAACTAAAAATAAAATTGGGTTGCCTCCCAACAAGCGCTATCGTTTAACGCCTCTAGGTAGGCATAAAAGCAAGGATAGATCTAGGTAGTGCCATAGTAATAGGATAGATCATTAAAACTCATTTCATATTCTCTACGTTCAGCAGCAAGTTTCCTTTGAGGCAAGCAAAAGTAATCAAAAGGGCTAAATTTAATGGGAAAAAAGTCCCCAAGATCAATTTTAGGAGGTATAGGTTCCTCCTTCGGCCCTTCGTATTGCACAACAATTTCATCATTATAAGCATTCTTTTAACAGAACTTTGTGAGCCTATATTTGAGAGAATATCCTAGCTCATTATTTCGAATAGCAAAATCATCATTAAGTTCAGAAATTCTATCAACTAGAATATTGGTAGGAACCTTTTTTCTAAGGTTTTCATTAAAGGCAACATAATCTAGAGATTGAAAACACATTATTTCCTCTTGATCAAATAGGATAGTTTCTATGGGAGGACGTCCAGCGTCCACCCTATAATGCGCAAAGATTTCTTTGGCCTCGTTTATAATAAATCTGAATTCATGAGCCAAAAAGATAGTAGCGGCACGCTTAACAGAAGAATGCTCAATGTTAGAAAATTCTAGAAAAATCCTCTGTATGCAGGGATGCATGTGCATAAATTGTCTTTCAAGTTCAACTACAAGAATGGCGATAGCGTCTGCAAGACTACTAGTTCTATGCAGAATAGAACTACCCATAGAGGGCAAAGCACCGGCACAAGTAAAGAAATCTTGGATAACTCCTTTTCCAATAATGTTACCACTACCAATTCGGAATTTGTTTGTATGTAAGATAGGGGGTTCTTTAGCAGGAGCATCAGAATTGTCCATAACATTATTATTGTCCATATCAACAATAATTTCCCCAATTTCAGACATAACGGCAGAAGGAGCAAGGGAAAAAGGCGAGAGGATGGCGAACGGAAAAGAGAGGGCGAATAAAACGGCAAGGGTGAAGTGGGGGAGAGGAAAACGAGAGGCAAATGGCAAATAATGTAATGCGGGAGATAAGGGTTTGTGATGGGTACTTGGTGTGTTGACTTTTACGTAGACCTCCCCGGCAACGGCGCCAGAAATCCTTCTTGCTACCTCTTGAGCACTGCGTTGGTTTTCCCTTGAAGAGGAAAGGGTGATGCAGCAAAGTAGCGTAAGTATTTCCCTCAGTTTTTGAGAACCAAGGTATCAATCCAGTAGGAGGCCACGCACGAGTCACTCGCACCTACACAAACAAATAATTCCTCGCAACCAACGCGATAAGGGGTTGTTAATCCCTACACGGTCACTTACGAGAGTGAGATCTGATAGATATGATAAGATAATATTTTTGGTATTTTTGTGATAAAGATGCAAAGTAAAGAAAACAAAATAAAACGGCAAAAGAAATAGCTAAGTGTTGGAAGATTAATATGATGGAAAATAGACCCGGGGGCCATAGGTTTCACTAGTGGCTTCTCTCGAGAGCATAAGTATTTACGGTGGGTGAACAAATTACTGTTGAGCAATTGACAGAATTGATTATAGTTATGAGAATATCTAGGTATGATCATGTATATAGGCATCACGTCCGAGACAAGTAGACCGACTCCTGCCTGCATCTACTACTATTACTCCACACATCGACCGCTATCCAGCATGCATCTAGAGTATTAAGTTCATAACAACAGAGTAATGCTTTAAGCAATATGACATGATGTAGAGGGATAAACTCATGCAATATGATATAAACCCCATCTTGTTATCCTCGATGGCAACAATACAATACGTGCCTTGCTGCCCCTACTGTCACTAGGAAAGGACACCGCAAGATTGAACACAAAGCTAAGCACTTCTCCCATTGCAAGAAAGATCAATCTAGTAGGCCAAACCAAACTGATAATTCGAAGAGACTTGCAAAGATAACCAATCGTACATAAAAGAATTCAGAAGATTCAAATATTGTTCATAGATAAACTTGATCATAAACCCACAATTCATCGGTCTCAACAAACACACCACAAAAGAAGATTACATCTTATAGATCTCCACGAGAGAGGGGGAGAACATTGTATTGAGATCCAAAAAGAGAGAGGAAGCCATCTAGCTAATAACTATGGACCCGAAGATCTGAGGTAAACTACTCACACATCATCGGAGGCTATGGTGTTGATGTAGAAGCCCTCCGTGATCGATGCCCCCTCCGAAGGAGCTCCGGAACAGGCCCCAAGATGGTATCTCACGGGTACAGAAGGTTGCGGTGGTGGAATTAGGTTTTTGGCTCCGTATCTGGTAGTTTGGGGGTACGTAGGTATATATAGGAGGAAGGAGTACGTCGGTGGAGCAACGTGGGGCCCACGAGGGTGGAGGGCGCGCCCAGGGGGTAGGCGTGCCCCCCAACCTCGTGGCTTCCTGTTAGCTTTCTAGACGTAGGGTCCAAGTCCTCTAGATCACGTTCGTTCCAAAAATCACGTTCCCAGAGGTTTCATTCCGTTTGGACTCCGTTTGATATTCTTTTTCTGCGAAACTCTGAAATAGTCAAAAAACAACAATTCTGGGCTGGGCCTCCGGTTAATAGGTTAGTCCCAAAAATAATATAAAAGTGTATAATAAAGCCCAATAATTTCCAAAAAAAAAGATAATATAGCATGGAGCAATCAAAAATTATAGATACGTTGGAGACGTATCAGTCATGTGTCTCTGAATCCTCCTCTGAGGAGCTATCTGTAACCAGCAAGACATGCGCTTCGTCAGATAGCATTGTCTGCTCTGAAGACCTTGTTTCCACTCCAGATTTTCCATGACTGTGCCGAATGGCTGATGCACAGGAAGAGTAATTGAATGTACTAAAATTGTTGACAAATCTAACACGTAATTGTCGGTGTGGAACGACACCTATGGGATCATAAACTACGGTTGCCGGGGCACAGGGTTGCGAGAAGAGCAGGATTAGTAACCAGCACGAGGATCGTTTACCCAGGTTCGGGCCGCGAGGATGCGTAAAACCCTAGTCCTGCTTTTGTGGGTGTATTTCAGAGAGTTCTTGAGCTCTCGAACTAGCTATGGTGAGTGCGTGGTTCGAAAGAGCCGAATCCTTCTCCAGTATGCCATGGGCCTCCTTTTATAAGCGAAAGGGGCTGCCACAGTGGCATACAGGAGGTGGAAAGGCGCACAGTGCTATGAGCTTATCGCTCGTATTACAGGACAAGTCGCATTTTATGCACCGCTGAGGTGTCCCCTAGCTTTATCGGGGACGGGGGCAAGGCCCGTCCCGTCCGTCGCCGCTCCTCCTCGCTTCGACACGCGCCCTGGCCAGCGATGCGTGCGGCGTCATGTAGGCAGGCAGGCAGCTGAGGTGGCGCGGTGGTAGGGTCTTCACGAAGATCTGCATGTCGCGACGCAGGCGCTTGATGAGTTGGCCTGGGAGCTGCATGTTGCTACGCAGGTGCCTGCCCAGCTGGTTGGGTTGGCAGCTGCATGCGAACGGCGGTGGAAACTTGGTTGGTGCAGGCCTGACGGTGGCCCCGCTGGCGTCCTCGGTGACGGCCTTGCCGGGTGGCCCGGCAAGGGTCTCGCCGTAGCGCTGTCGTCCCCGGCAAGGATCTTGCCGGGGTCTTGTGGTTCCCCTCGGCAAGGATCTTGCCGAGGATCGCTGTCTTCTAATCCTCATCTGATCTTGAATATTCCTTGTCTTCACAAAGATCTACATGCCACCATAGAGGTGCCTCCCGAGCCCTGGCCCAACGTGATGTTGGAGACCGTGGGCTCAAGGGTGGCTCGCTCTCTTGGTGTGGGGCGAGCTCTTGCCGGGGCTGCTGAGGCTGCCCCTACAAGGGTCTTGCCGGGGGAACCTGCTTTGTCCCTCTGCTCTTTGTGGTCTTGGCCTTGGCGTTGCTCTGGTTATCTTGGGCTTCGGTCTTACCTTGGCTCACCTCCCCTGTTCTGCTTGGTGTGACCGTGGGCGCGGCTCCGACTGCCCGCGCACATGTAAAGGGGTACAAAAGTGCGCCCCACCTTTTGTACACTGACAGGAGCCCCCGGGCCTGAGCCACACATAAGCGCGACACGTTGTTGGGCCAGGCCCAAAACGGTGCGCGGGCAGGCGGGGCGGTTTTTACCACGGTAAAACTTTTTGCGCGCTGCGCTTCCCACCACCCGCGCGCGGCGCGGCGTGGCGTGGAGGGGTGCACGTGACGTGGGCGGCATGCATGGGGCGGTTCCTGCACGCATGCGTCACATCGTGGTAAATGGGCAGCGTGACCCGCACCTTCCCCATAAAAAGGGGAAACCGTGGGCGCACTGTTCCATTTACCTTTCGCGCAATCCAAATCTCGGAAGCCTCCGCTCGTCTTCCTCTTCTTCCCCAAGCTTCTCTCTCGCTCGTCGCCGTTGTGTTCTCGCCACCCTCTGCCTTGCCCTTCTCTCCCAGCCGCCATGGCGCTGAAATCCGTCAAGGGCAAGGGTGTGGCTAAGAATGCCGGAGCGGCGGAGCCGCCGGAGACTGCGCTGGCGGTGCAGCGGACGCAGTCCGCCTTCTTCGCCTCGACAGTTGACGTGTTCGAGCTCCGGGAATCCTTCAGGCCCCTGTGGGGGGTGAATACGGGGGGAGAGAAGTCGGGGCATCCAGCCACGCGCGTCATCCCCGCCAACTGCGCTGAGGCTGCCCCAAATCGGTACCCCTTCTTTGTCGACTATTTTTCCTGCGGGCTTTGTCCTCCCGTCTCCGATTGCTTCAGCGACATCATGCACACCTTTGGCTTCCGCCTCTTGGATTTTACCCCAAATGCGGTGGCGTGTATGGCCCTTTTCGCACACCTCTGCGAGGGTTTCACCGGAGTGCACCCCAACACGGCGCACTTCCGCCATTACTTCTTCCCTCATATCCAGACGGGAGGCGCCATTTTGGGTTGCATCGCCTGGATCCCAAGATCCAAGGGAGCGTACCCGGATGGCGCCATGAAGGAGAGGTGGGAAGAATGGCGGGGCCGGTGGTGCTGGGTCGAAGAGAAGGAAGAGGAAGACAGCAGAGGAGGAGGCGGACGACGAGTAAGTATCTGGCTCTTTCCCGTCATCCCTGCCTCCTCAATCCGTGTCATTTGTCTTGACTTGCTTTCATCTTGGCAGGGATGTGGAGATGCTGGCCCAGAGGGTGAAGAGGGCCAAACCCTCGGCGGGCGGCCAGCCCCCGGCTGGTACTTCAAGGGCGCCACTGGTGGTGCTGAGTAGCCCGGACAGCAGCCCCGGCCCAGCCCCCAGCGTAAGCTCGCTACCCTCCCCTCGTCGACATGTGCCAGGGGTACGATACTTTTGGTGCTGACATTGCCGGGTATGCAGGAGGAGAGCGGCAGCAGGAGGAGCCACAGAGGGCTACTCCCAACACGCCGCCCCCATCGACCACACTGCCCCGGGGGGCGTCCCTGGTAAGGGCGCCAAGCACCGAGCCCACACACATGGAGGAGGAGGAGAACTTGGGTGCTGGCGGCTTCGCCTAGACGCCAAACGTTGGCGGGGCGGGGACTTCCGTTTCCCAGCCTGGTACTGGTGCTGGTAAGTCGCTCGCCGTTCATCCCTGTTCCTTTTTCTTTCTGGCTCTTGGTCTTAGCCTTGCCTCACTCCCTTCTTTGGTGTCCAGATCCCTCCTCGGTGAACCCAGAGGACGTGGACGCCATCATCGAGGACGTCGCCAAGGCCGCCGAGGCGGACGCCGAGAAGATCGTCGCCGAGGAGGCTGCCAAGGGTGCTGCTGAGGACGCCGCCAAGGGGCCTGCCGGGGAGGCCGGCAAGGCCGCCGCTGAGGAGACCGGCAAGGGGCCTGCCGGGGAGGCCGGCGGGGCCGCTGCCGAGGAGGAGGAGGAGGTGGCTGATGACCAGCCTTCCTCCTCCACTGCTTCCGGCTCCGGCAAGTACCTGAGGGTGGGTGACGACTTGTTCGTCCACCTTCCAGGCGCGTCGAGCACCAGGACACCCGTCGAGGGAGAGGTGTTTGACGATGAAGTGCTTGCCGCCGCTGGGCTTGAGGTCGTCGACGAGCCGAGCATCGGTGGCGACGGCTCCCAGGAGGAGCAGCTGCTCCAGGCCATGGGTGCCGACTTTCGGAGGCTCCAGGCGCTCCATCGTGCCCGCCTGGACAAAGTCAGGTCCAGGACGGCGGTGGTGGAGAAAGCGGAGGCGGACCTCTAGAAGCGCGTCGTCGAGACGCAGGGCTGGTTCCGCCAGGCTCACAAGGAGCTGAAGGCCGCCCAGGGCGAGCTGGCCAAGCGCGACGTGGAGCTCGCCATGAAGCTAGCCGACATCAAGAAGGCCCAGGAGACGGCAGAGGGCTTGGCCGCGGCAGCCGAGGCCACCCGGACTCAGCACCAGGCCGCACTGAACTCCCAGGAGGAAGACCTCGCTGCGCGCGAGGAAAAGCTTGCCACCATGCTCCGCGGCAAGGATGAAGAGGTGGGGAAGCTTGTCTTGCAGCGGACCCGTGAGCTGGAGCAGAGGCACAAGGAGGAACTCGATGCCCAAGCCCAGGTGCATGCCGACAAGGTGAAGGAGCTGGAAGTGGAGCGGGACGAGCTGAAGGAGCAGGCCATGAAGCTGTCCTAGGAGAAGGACACGCTCAACAGTGCCCTGACGGAGGCGCAGGGCGTGGCCATCAGCAAGGCCGGGGAGCTCTCCGAGGCCAACAAGTCCCTCAAGGACCTCACACTAAAGCTGGAGGGCCTCGAGGGGATGCTCATGGAGGCCAAAGCCCGGGAGGGGACCCTGTCCAAGGAGCTGGAGACCGAGAAGCAGCTGCGGAGGGACGAGGCCGCCGAGCATAAGGATTTCAAGGAGTGTCGGAGTAAATGGCCACGGGTAACCTAACCGACTCCCCCTGGCTCTCTGAAAAATTATCAGGCCGATTGGGCCTTCAAGTATCCAAAACACAGTGCCGCCTTCCCCTGGTCGGCTATCTCACAGGCCGACTACCGGAAGGCGACCCGACCTCCAAAAACCTTCCCGAAGATAACCATAAGATGGTCGACTCCCAGAAGCCGGCCATAAGTAGACCGACTCCCAGAAGCCGGTCACAAGAAGACCGACTCCCGGAAGCCGGCCATAAGTAGACCGACTCCCAGAAGCCGGCCACAAGAAGACCGACTCCCGGAAGCCGGCCAAGACTGCACCCACATAACGGCGATGAGACGGGGCGTGGCCACAGTACAGCAAGCCACCCCCGAATCCCGGAGCATGCATGGCCGCAGTGCGCCGTACGGGTCAGCCATCCCCCGTCCGGCGCGGCACTATTGCCATGTTGACCGTGACGTCACCCACGACATGCGCCAGTACGGCCCGCAGGCGGCGGGCCCCTTCAGCCAGAGAGACGCTCGAAGGCGGCCAGGCCTCCCCTAGTCGGCCTGAGGCGTAGCTGGCTCCCAATAGCCGACTACCTCCCTCCCTCGAAGTATGTGCATCATTAAGGAGACAAGACGAGATGAGGTTACAGTGAGAGCCCGCCAGGCGGCGGCACTGTAGCCATGCTTACCTCGACAAAGCCCTCGTCATCAGGGGTGAGGCAACAGTAACCAGCCGCCGACAAGGCCCCCAGGCGGTGGGGCCAGCCTGTCGACCAAGAGGCCGGCTGCCGGCGGGACCCACCAGTCGGCGGGCCCCAATGGCCGACGGAGAAGCCGGCGAGCGCAGACACTGACGGCTGGGACCCGCACCCAGTCAGATTACCATTGTATCCCTGGGGGGTAGGCCTATATAAACCCCCCAGGGCACCCATGCAATGGGTTGATCTCTAAGATAGTTTTAGCCACCACGTAGAGGGAAGAGGAGAGCTAGCCTTGCCTTTCTTCCTCCTCTAGCCAAACAGCTCAAGGAGCACTTGTAGCTACTTGTGTTGATCTAGTGATCATGCGGAGACCCCGCAGAGCAGGACTAGGGGTGTTATCTCCACGGAGAGCCCCGAACCTGGGTAAGATTCGCCGGCGTGCATGTCTTCGCCTTATCCCGTTTCTAGGCACCGGCGATGTCTTACTAGCTCCCACAATGATAAGTCACCCGTTGGCATATGTCGCACCTACCACCCGACATTTGGCGCCCACCGTGGGGCCAGGTGCACCGTCGTCCGGAGACCTGTTCTGGACGGGAACCCTTTTCCTCCCCCGCGAGCGTAGCCAGCCCGCTACGCCCGATGGCGCTTGCCCTGACGCGCTGCAAGGTGTCAACGACGCCTGCGCGGCGAGCTGCCTCGCCGATCTTCTTGGCGAGGCTCGCATCTCCGACGAGCCTGCGTCCGACACGGGCACAGACTGCCCCGAGAGCCGCCTCGTCAGCCTCCTCGACCAGCTTCACGTCTCTAGCGAGCTTGCTGTGGACTTGGAGTCGGTCGGCTCCACAGACCCGATGCTTGTCGACTCCGACACGACATCGCTTGACGCCTTCCCCACCAACATGGTGATCATCGACGACCCTCGAGCCGACAGTGGCAGCAGCGCTGTCACTGAGGTGCTAGTCATTAGCCACGGCGCCGTCTCGGGCGAGAACGCCCACGACGCCCTACAAGCGGCGCTGCACGACTTGTCCGTCCCCATCCCGGCCGACGCCGACGCCGAGACTCTGGAGGCACGCCGCCTCGCCCTCATCGCGGAGGGCCAGAAGATAGCATCCATGAGACGCCTCACTGAGGCTCACCAGCACGAAGTCGACCGCGCCGCCTTTGGTACGCCGCCTCCTGGCGGGCCGAGCCGAGCCGGCCTCATCAAGAAGCGCGGCGCGGCCATCGCCAGCATGCTGGGAGCAGACCGCCCAGTCTACGCCACGCCACTCGAGAACCAGCATGCCGCTCAGGTGGCCGTAGATGAACTGAACGGGCTGGGGGCTGATGAGCTCCCCTACATGACTAGACGCATCCAGCAGCTGATCGACGCGGCCGCAGAACGGCATGAAGCCGGCGCCCGTGCTGAAAGTCCTTCCCCACGCCGAGAGCACGCCACGACATCCCGGACGTCGACTGCAAGCGGCGCCCGCGCAAGAAAAGACAAGGAGCCGGCTGCTAGCCGCAGTCGGACTCGGGTCACCATTGAGCGCGACGCAGAAGGCCGCCCCCGAGTGGTGGAACGACAAGGCAATCCGCCTCCCCCCTGCCTCGTGGGGAGAGATATCCCACCCCGCCGCCTGTCACGCATCCGACTCTCGGCGGACGACTAGGCCACCGCGAAGGAGTCGACGAGAATGATGCCCGCCACCGGATCGACCGCCTAGCGCGATCCCTGGCGCAAGAAGAAGAAGATGATGTCGGCCCGCCTTGCTTTGGCCCCCGCATCCGCGACGAGCCCTTCCCCAAAGGGTTCTCACTCCCAAGAGACACGCCAAAATACAACGGCTCCGTGAAGCCGGAAAATTGGTTGATCGACTACTCTACTGCAGTCAGCATAGCAAACGGCAATAGGCGCGTTGCCGTGAAGTACGTCCCTCTCATGCTTCAAGGCACGGCACGCACCTGGCTGAACAGCTTCAAGCCCTATAGCATCAACAGCTGGCTAGACTTCACGGAAGTCTTCGTCCGCAACTTCACCAGCACATACAAGCGGCCTCCCAAGCCCCGCCAGCTCTCCTTATGCGTCCAAGGGCCCAGCGAATCGACTCGCGACTACCTCACGCGTTGGGCCGAGCTCCGCAACTCCTGCGAGGGGGTGCACGAGGTTCAAGCCATAGAGTACTTCACCGCCGGGTGCTGAGAGGGCACCCTCCTCAAGCACCGACTCCTCTGCGACGAGCCGACTACCCTCGACGAGCTGCTGATCATAGCAGACAAGTACGGCACGGCTGACTCCTCAATGAAGACCGAGCTCCGAGTGGACGCCTCTGGAAAGGTGCTCGCTCCGGCTCCCAAGATGCCGGCTGGTGACTCCAACCGACGCCCCTACCAGAACGACCACAAGTGCAAGGCCCCTATGCCGCCTTCCACCAGTCGACAAGTAGCCACCGTCGAAGACGAACAGCCCGAAGAGCGGCCCGCGCCCAAGAAGAAGGGCGGCAGGCCGGCTTGGCAGCCGGCCTTCTCCTACGAGCACACTCTTGATGCCCCCTGCAAGTTCCACAGCGGCGCGAAGCCGTCCAACCACACGACCCGGAAGTGCCATTGGCTCACGCGGATCTCCAAGGGCGAGGGGCTGCTGCCGCCTACACCTCCTGGCCCGCCGCCTCCAGCCCCTCAGCAGCCGGCTGTTCGACCCGTAGTCGGAGCCATTCAAGATGAGTTCCCGGATGAGCACGCCGCCTACGTCGTCTTCACGAGCCAAATTGAAGACAAGCGCAGTCGGCGCCGACAGCACCAAGAAGTCAATGTGGTCGCCTCCAGCAACCCCGAGTTCATGCATTGGTCTGAGAAGCCTATCAGCTGGAGCCGGGCCGATCACCCAGAGCTGATGCCGTCTCCCGGCTCTTATGCACTGGTGTTGGACGCCACCCTCGGGACAGAAAGGCGAGCTGCCCGTTTCTCCCGTGTGCTGATTGATGGTGGAAGCAGCATCAACATACTGTACCGCGACACCATGGATAAGTTGAACATCAAGGCGAAGCAACTCATGCCAAGCCGGACTGTGTTCCATGGCATCATACCCGGCTTGTCCTGTTCCCCGATCGGCAAGATCAAGATGGATGTTCTCTTCGGAGACAAGGATCACTTTCGCCGAGAAGCAATCTGGTTTGAAGTAGTGGATCTAGAGAGCCCTTACCACGCCTTGCTTGGCCGACCTGCCCTGGCCAAGTTCATGGCTGTGCCCCACTATGCCTACCTCAAGATGAGGATGCCGAGTTCAAAGGGGATCATCACCATAGCCGGAGACTACAAGAAGTCCACCGAGTGCGCTGCGGCCAGCAGCCGGCTGGCCGAGTCCCTCGTGATTGCTGAAGAGAAGAAGATGCTGGACCGAGTCGTGGCCATGGCCGGCAAGCAGCCGGCCCTGTCCCCCAACCCCAAGGAATATGATGCTCAGGGCTCCTTCCAGCCGGCCAAGGAAACAAACAAGATACCTCTGGACCCGGAGAACCCGGAGAGGTTTGCTGTCATTGGTGCAAACCTGGACAGCAAATAGGAAGGCGAGCTCGTCGACTTCCTCCGTGAGAATCGGGACATCTTTGCATGGTCCCCAAAGGACATGCCGGGTGTTCCGAAGGATTTCGCCGAGCACAAGTTATACGTCCGAGCGGACACAAAACCAGTCAAGCAGCCTCTCCGCCGACTGTCGGAGGAGAAGAGAAGGATCGTAGGAGAAGAGATAGCCCGGCTCCTGGCAGCCGGCTTCATCATGGAGGTGTTTTTTTCCAGAGTGGCTTGCCAACCCGGTCTTGGTGCTGAAGAAGAACAATAAACGGCGTATGTGTATAGATTACCCCAGCCTCAACAAAGCCTGCCCCAAAGATCCGTTTGCCCTACCACGGATCGATCAAGTGATTGACTCCACAGCCGGATGCGAGCTGTTGAGTTTCTTGGATGCTTACTCAGGCTACCACCAGATCAAGTTGGACCCAGCCGACCGCCTGAAGACCGCCTTCATCACACCATTCGGAGCTTTCTGCTACCTGACTATGACATTCGGCTTGAGAAATGCCGGTGCCACTTTTCAGCGTTGCATGCAGAAATGCCTCCTCAAGCAACTCGGCAGAAATGCCCACGTCTATGTAGACGATATTGTGGTGAAGACGGAGAAGCGCGACACCTTGCTGGAAGACCTCAGAGAAACATTTGCCAACTTGCGCCGATTTCAGATCAAGCTCAACCCTGAGAAATGCGTGTTCGGAGTACCAGCCGGCCAGGTTCTAGGCTTTTTGGTCTCGCGCGACATTGAGTGCAACCCAGTGAAGATCAAGGCCATAGAGAGAATGGAGATTCCTACCAAGCTGCGAGACGTTCAGAAGTTTACCGGGTGCCTGGCCTCCCTAAACCGCTTTATCAGCCGGCTAGGGGAGAAGGCTCTCCCCATCTACCGACTCATGAAGAAGTCCACCCACTTCGAGTGGAACGACCAAGCAGACCAAGCTTTCCACAAGTTGAAGAAGACGCTGACCACACCGCCTGTCCTGGCAGCGCCGACTGAGAAAGAGCCCATGCTCCTTTACATTGCTGCGACTAGCCGAGTGGTCAGTACAGTCATCGTGGTCCAACGCCCAGAAGAAGGCCGAGCTCAGTTAGTCCAGAGGCCGGTATACTATTTGAGCGTAGTACTGTCCACCTCGAAGCAAAACTACCCACATTACCAGAAGATGTGCTATGGAGTGTACTTTGCCGCCAAGAAGCTGAAGCCCTACTTTCAAGAGCATCCCATCATGGTCGTATGCACTGCCCCGCTTGCCGTGATCATAGGCAGCCGAGATGCATCCGGCCGGGTGGCTAAGTGGGCCATTGCGCTGGCTCCTTACACGATCTTCTACCAGCCCCGCACCGCCATCAAGTCCCAAGCACTGGCCGACTTCCTTGTCGACTGGGCCGAGACCCAGTACCTACCGCGGGCTCCCGACTCCACTCATTGGCGGATGCACTTCAACGGATCCAAGATGCGCACCGGCTTGGGAGCCGGCATCGTCCTCACCTCTCCCAAGGGCGACAAGCTCAGATACACATTGCAAATTCATTTTGCCGCCTCCAACAATGTGGCCGAGTACGAGGCGCTCATACACGGGCTCCGGCTAGCCAAAGAACTCGGCATACGCCGGATCCTGTGTTATGGCGACTCGGATTTGGTGGTCCAGCAGTCATCTGGCGACTGGGACGCCAAGGACGCAAACATGGCGAGCAATCGATTCCTCGTCCAGCAAATCAGCAGATACTTTGAAGGGTGCGAGTTCCTCCACGTGCCACGGGCCGACAACGAGCAAGCAGATGCCTTGGCACGGATCGGCTCCACCCGACAAGCTATAACAACCGGCGTCTCTCTCCAACGCCTCCTCAAACCGTCTGTCAAGCCGTCTCCAGAATCGGACTCCATCTTTGTACCACCTGCCCCTGACGCAGTCAGATCCGACTTGGGGAGCCCAGCAGGCAGCTCGGGGACTTTGACAAGCGGCCCGGGACTGCCGTAGTCGCACCCAGCTCGGGGACTTCAGAACCCGGCCCGGGGACTGCAGCAGTCGGCCCGGGGACTACAACGACACAACAGGCGCTGGCCGACTCCAACTCTTCACCACACAACCCACCCACCCAGGTCACAGTAGCTGTACTAACAACAGAAGAAGTCACAACTCCATCATGGGCCCAGCCCATCCTCAACTTCCTACTAAACAGAGAGCTGCCGACTGATGAGATCTCGGCAAGACTAGTTCAACGCCGAGCCGGAGCATACGCAATAATAAATAGAGAACTTGTTAAGCGTAGCATCACTGGAGTCTTCCAGCGCTGCGTCGAGCCAGAGAAGGGCATAGCAATCCTCAAGGATATCCACCAAGGCGAATGCGGCCACCACGCGGCCTCAAGATCACTTGTCGCCAAAGCTTTCCGCCATGGTTTCTTCTGGCCGACTGCTTTGGAAGACGCCAAGGAATTAGTCAAATGCTGCAAAGGATGCCAAGTCTTCAGCTCCAAGCAACACCTGCCGGCTTTTGCACTCAAGACCATCCCCCTCACCTGGCCCTTTGCCGTTTGGGGGCTGGAGATGGTGGGCCCATTCAAGACAGCCCGCGGCGCGTGACACATCTGCTTGTCGCCGTGGACAAATTCACCAAGTGGATTGAAGCAAAGCCAATCAAGAAGCTGAACGGGCAGACTGCTGTGACATTCATCGCAGATATCACCACTCGGTATGGTATACCACACAGCATCATCACCGACAATGGCACGAACTTTGCCAAGGGAGCACTGGCACGTTTCTGCGCGACACAGGGCATCCGACTGGACTTAGCGTCCGTTGCCCACCCGCAGTCAAACGGCCAGGTCGAGCGAGCAAACGGCCTCATCCTCTCCGGCATCAAGCCCCGACTGGTCGTACCCCTGGAGCGTTCGACCGGCTGCTGGCTCGATGAGCTGCCGGCTGTCCTCTGGAGTCTGCGTACTACCCCGAACAAGTCAACCGGCTTCACTCCTTTCTTCCTTGTATATGGTGCCGAGGCTGTCATCCCAACTGACATCGAGTTCGACTCGCCTCGGGTCACCATGTACACGGAGGCGGAGGCCAAGGAAGCGCGAGAAGACAGTGTCGACCTGCTGGAAGAGGGTCGGCTGTTAGCACTCAGCCGGTCCGCCATCTACCAGCAGGGTTTGCGCCGTTACCACAACCGGAAGGTCAAGCGAAGATCCTTCCAAGAAGGCGATCTTGTGCTCCGGCTGATCCAGCGAACAGCCGGCCAGCACAAGCTCTCGGCCCCTTGGGAAGGCCCATTCGTCATCAGCAAGGCCCTAGGCAACGACTCCTACTACCTGATCGACGCACAGAAGCCGAAGGCACGCAAGAGGGATGATTCCGGCAAGGAGTCGGAACGACCATGGAACGCCAATCTCCTGAGAAGATTTTACAGTTAAAAGCAGTATGTATCACGCTACCTTTTTGTATTAAGTACAAGACAACGGCCCCCCGAGGCGCACTCGGGGACTACCCTCTTTTATCTATGAATGACGAGTGTCATACCCATGAATGTGCTATTACATTTGATTTTCTATCTGGCACCGGGTTCGACTAGTCGGCCCGGGGACTGGCCGCCTTGAGTTATATTAAAAGTTCTACCTAAAGTCAGACAAGTAGTGTGCCGGCACCCGATCCCTCTCTTATTGAAAGTCGCAGCTCGAAGAACCGACTGTCTGACTGGCAAGAGCCAAAGGCAGGAAAGGATGCCCACACGAAAAATGGCTAAGGACTAACGAACCTATATAACACAAGCCGGCCTCCCACCACACCTACCGGCTGTCAGAACAGTCGGCTGGCCGGCTTCCCAGTCACTTTGCTACAATCCAAGAAAGCCAGAGTACTTGCCCTCCCAACCGGCCAAGCACTTATCCAGCCACAGACTGCAGAGCAGCTGTTCGGCTGGGAAGGCGGCAACCAAGGGAGGGCGGCAAAGGAAACAACCAAAGGATGAAAAGTAAGAACAGTGGGAAGCCAAACACATGCATGATTATATTTACACAAAAGGCCTTCGAAAGGCCGGCACTTAACATAGTTTGAATACACCCCCAGTGGGTCGAACTATGCAAATTTAACAAAATATTGTTCAAAGAGTAATAAAACAGGAAAGTAAAGGCGGCAAATTAGGCTAAGGGCGCAACAGGCGAGCCGGGCTAGTCGGTGGAGACGGCAGCGCCAGCTGGAGGAGTGGCCGGCTGGCGAGTCTCGGCTTGATCATCGCCGGATGCAGGCGGAGCGCTCGCACGCGCCTTGTTGCTGGAGGCACGGTCAAGCTGAGGCTGGCCGGCTGCTCCACCATCTGGCACGACGTCTTCACCATCCTCCTCCTCCTCCTCCTCGCCCTCGTCGCTGGAGTCGATCTCCTCCGCCGAGTCCTCGCCATCTGCTGGGTTCAGCCCGAACCACTCCTGCGGCTGAGCAACGCTGTTATCATCCACCTCAGGAGCAAAGACGTTGGTGTCGGTGTAGTCGGCGATCGCCGAGGCACGCTGGATGATAGCCGGCCGCGCCGGCTCCAGCTCCATGTCGGCCTCCTGCCGCTAGGTGGCCAGCTGGTCCAAGCTCAGCTCAGGATACCAGGCTTTGATGAACTCCAGCGCCCGCCTGGCGCTAGACCGAGCTGCAGAAGCCTTCCAGGCCTCGAAGCGGCCGGCCGCTGCCTCCAGACAGTCGGCAGTCCGACTGGGGGTGCGGGGAATCACCTCGCCAGGCCAGAGAGCGGCCAGCACTTGCGCCCCAACACGTTGAAGCCGGCGGAGCATGCGGTGAGCCGGCTGGAGGCGGGCTTGAATCGCCAGGAGCTGTTCCTCAAGCGACCGGCGAGCGTTCGGCGCGATCTCAGCGCCAGCCTGCCTTTGCGCCTCGCGGTGGGCCTCAACGACCTGGTTGGCGGCAATAGAGTAACCAGGGAAGTACTCTGCACAAGAAAGAAAGAAAGAGAAAGAAGAGAAAAATACAAAGTTAGAGAATGAACCAAACGGCAAGCGGCAAGCAAGGAACGAAGAAGAAGGCGGCCTACCGTCAACCAAGTCCTCGATCTGGCCGTAGCCATTGATCAACGACTGCCTCGCCTCAGCCCAGCTTGCCGCCTCGGTCTCGTACTCGGCTTGGAGGGCAGCCTCGCTATCCTGCACCGCCTTCAGGGGCGCTTTGTGACTCTCCTCCTGGTCGGCCAGCTTCTTGACCAGGCGGTCACGCTCCTTAACCAAGGCGTCAAACTCGGCTTCCTTGGCGCGAAGGGCGGTCTGGGTCCCACCCAGCTGCTCCCTCAGGCTGGCATTGGCCTCTGCAGATATGGCAAAGAAGAAAAAAGCAATAAGAAAGAAGTCGTCAGGAAAGATCCGACCCGACTGCTCAGCAGTCGGCCCGAATCTCGGGGACTACACCCAGTGGGTGGGCTGACGTGCCCCCACGTGATATAGAAGATGAAGCACTTACTCCGGCTCTCAGTTAGATCAGCAGTCTTCTGGGTCAGCTCCCGAGCCTGGGAGTTGAAGGCAGCCGCACGGAGGTTGTGGTAGTCCCGCAAGTCGGACAGATAAGCGAATGAGAACAAGATAGCAAACAAAGTCTACCAAGAAGTTCCAAGCCGCCTGCTCAGCAGCCGACTCGGAACTCGGGGACTACACCAAGTGGGTGCGCTGACGCGCCCCCACGGAAGAAACAAAGATCAAGAAGCAAAAAACGGGAAGACTCACCCGAATGGCCGCCCGTGTCGCGAGGAACTCGTCATTATACTGCCTCAGCACTGCGGCCTGGGACTGAAGCCGGTTCCGGACTTCTTGCGCCGCCACATTCACCACGGCCGTCCCACCACCCAGCGTCCACCCCGAGCTGGCGCTGGCCATCTCCACGTCCTGGGCCGACGAGCTGGAGCCCGCGGCCTTCTACGGGTCCGGAGCCGAAGTTGCCTTCCCCGCGCACTGGCGCGATGGCGACCGGACCACCAGGTCCGTCCTCACAGCCGGCTCGCCTCCAGCCGATTGCGCAGGCGGCGCGTTAGGCCGGCTGCCTTGAGCCGCCCCAGTCGGTGATGGCGGTGCCGCCTCCCTCTCCTGGACAACGACGTCGTCCTCCTCCCTCTCCATCCCCGGCAGGTCGCCACCGGCTTCCTCCGGCGGGGGCTCCGGGATCTCGGGCGCCACGGCGCGCATGGGGGTGACAAGCAAGGCCCAGGCCGGTGCGGCTGCAGCCTCCGCCTGAGCCTTGGCCGCCGCGTCAGCTTGTGCCTTCGCCGACTCCTCCGCCTCCTCCTGCGTCGCCTTGACGGCAGCCGCCCTCAGCTCTTCCGCCTCCCGCTCCTCCCGCGCCTCCCGTGCATTTCGCTCCGTCGCCGTTTGAAGCTCGGCGCGGGGGTCCACGCGGCGGGTGCTCCCGGATCCTCCCGGCGATCCAACCACGGAGGCGGCAGCGACCCGCTCAAGAGAAAGCGGAGCCCTGTTTTTTGAGTCAAGACAAGGATTCAGAAACCGACTAGAAAAGAAGAAGGAATACGCGAGAGAATTGACACTTACGCTGAAACCTTTTGCGGCTGCTTCACCACCTTGCGGAAGCGGGCTGCCTTCGGGTCGCCGCCGCCCCGCCCTTGGGCTTCTTCGGCCGACTGCCGAACAAGCCCGACGCGGCCCGGCGCTTCTGCGCGCCGCCTCGAGCAGGCGGCGTCCGGAGGAACCCGCGCCATGGTCGGACGCCGACTGGCGACGCGGGATGATTTCCGCCTTGTCGTCATCCGGCCAGTCGTCGAAGCTGGCTCTGTGACACCCAAGATTTTTTTTTCAAAAGATTTTTTTGTGACTTGAGGGAGGTGATTTAAATTTCTCTTCAAGAGAACTCTCCCTCTCAAATATTTTTTTTATGGAAAAAGTTTTATGTGGATTCACCCAAGATCTGTCTTTGATCTTGGAGGTTCTTGCTTTTCTTTTGGACTCAAGACAAAATACTTTTCACTTGGGAAATTAACTTTTGAAAACCTTTTGAATTTGCACTATGGCTTTTGGAAAATCCTTTGCCACTTTCAACAACTCTTCCTTGCCATGGCATTAGTGCAAATCCCCTTCCCTAACCACTCCCTCACCTCTAGATCATGTTTTACACCAAATCCAGCAAGTTGAACCTCCCCATGTATCTATTTCCATTCAAATTCTTTTCAAATATATTTCTGCCTTCTTTTCTAGCACTTGGTGATTTTCAAAGGAACTCCTTTTTCTGTTTTGATCTTTTCCCCCAAACCTACTCTCCTCCCTGGTCCTTTGTACCCTCAACCTAGAACCATGAAGATCCACTGGTCTTCAGTTCAAAATTTTCAAACTACACTTGCTGCAAGTTTGGACCAGATTTGCCAAATTTGGTGAAATTCATCCCAAACCTTCTCCAAAAATTCCAAGTAAAATCAGGCAGCCTCTGGGTGCATTGAGTGGTCATCTCACCAAGTTACAGCTCCAGAAAAATTTATCTCAAAGCCAAAACCTTCTGTCGAACACCTGCAGTGCACTTTCTTTGTCACATTCAGTAAGTTCAGAGATTCAGTCAAGTGGCTGCTGTCGTTTTCTTCAGAAGCGGACGTCGATCTCGCCAGTGCCACCGCGTCGCCTTGCTCCTCGTCCCCGCTCTCTTGTTCCTGGACCGCACGAACGCCTGGCGCCTTGCGGGCGTCGGCGACGAGCAGCAGAAGGTGCGCCGCCCCGTGACCGCCGCCGCCGACGGCTTTGCGGACGCCAGCAGGAGACACGGCGCCGACGACGCCACCCAGCGCCGCCCAAACCACCGGAGCTCGCCGCATGGCCTTCCACTCCCCCGAACGCGCTGCTGCTCTCGTCGTGAACCGCAGGGCGCGGAGCGCGCTCTCTGCCGCCGTTGAGCCCGTGCGGTCACCTCACCATGGACCGACGCCATTACGCCAAGACCGACCCCGTTTAGCTACAAAACGAGTCCAGTAACCTCCACTGATGCTGCCCGGCCGCTCAAACCCCCTGCCAATCCACTGCTCCACCGTAATCACTCGCCAGAGATTCTCCGTTCACGGCCACCCCGTCGATCTGGCTATAAATAGAGGCCCCGAGCTTCAACTCGAGCACCCACCAGCCCTGCACTCCCCCTAGAGCACGCCTAGCCACTGGAAGAGCCCCGAGGAGGTCTCCTTCCTCGACTCCGGCCGCCGCGACCCGCCACGGGATCCAGCCCGATTCGCCCCCGTGTGTGCTCCTCCGCCTCCATTCGCTTACCGGTAGCTTCACCATGCACCCCTCTTTCTGACCCGCACTTCAATTTGAAGCTTGCAGCCCTCCACCGGAGTTCCCCATCCTCACCCGAACCGCCGTCCGCCGGAGAAAGTGTCGCCGTCGACATAGTGCTCCCCGTTGGACGAGTCCACCACCCACCGACGCGGAAGAGGACGCTGAAGCTCTTGGTACCCTCAGTTCCCCCTATCTCGCCGTGGTTCGCCGCCGGCGTCCACCGCTGTCTTCGGGCGCCGGCGAGCTTTTCAAACCTGACATGTGGACCCCGCATGTCAGCCTCTGTTCTTTTATTCGCGAACCGTTTTATGTTGGCGCCTTCGGGCAAAATACGTTTCCTCCTTTGCGCTTGCGCATTCCCAGCCGAAGCGTTTTCTGTTTTCTCAGTTAAAACCCTGGAACTTTTCTGTTTCATTACAGATAAGTCCCTGGACAGAAACCTTTATAACTTTTTAATAAAAAGGTATTTTTGAGTGATTCTTTTTCTGACAATCTTCAAATTTTGTCTAGTTGTTTATGGGATTTATTTGAAAAATGTTTGGAAAAGTTTCTGTGTATGTGTTGGTTTTTACGTTAGTACCCGTTTCGTGATTTGCCGTAGGTTCCGGGAGAGGTGACGGAGCCGCGAACTTCGCCGAGCTAGACTCCGACTTCTCCGAACCAGGCAAGCATGTTTTGAACATTTGATATGGCAGATGTTTTACATGTTCACGCGAGAGTTTGTGCGTGGCATATGAGTGTCGGTAAAAACCTCATTGTTTGTAAGGCAACGACCCGGTTGTCCCAAAGTTGCGATGACCTCTGTTGAGAGGTGGTCTAAGCATGTGGTGACATGAAGGGCAGCAAGGTGGTACTGTTGTGGCATACCAGCCTTGCGTCATCCAACTTTCTTCGACGTTAACGTGGTTGGAGCTACGTTATCGATCTTTTTCCGCCTCTTCCAAAGTTGCGATGGTCTCTGATGATAGATGGCCAAATCATGTGGTGACATGAATGGCAGCAAGGTGGTACTGTTGTAGCATGCCAGCCTTGCGACATCCGACTTTCTCCGACGTTAACGTGGTTGGAGCCACGTTACCGTTCTTTCCCTTTTCCGTGCTACCACATGTCTCATTGCCAGGATGCGGTTTAGTAAGTTGGTAACCTCTTTCCGTGTACACACCAAACAGAGAGGCCGGGATGATGGTACCTTGGCCCAGGATTAAAGCCAGTCATTCGGTCAGGGGGCATGGGTGTTTCCGGTTGGGACCGAGAGGGGGGCACCCCCTTAAAGCGCGCGTATAGAAATTTGATCCCATGCTACGCGAGGTTGTAGCCTCCCCGTCTCAAGATTTTTCTTGAAAGTTGCCGAGGGTGATCCCTGGCTTCGGATGGTTGAATTGGGTGTGTACTGGTTAGACGTGTTTCCTCCAAAACACCGTAGACGGAACTAGTCCCCGTGACTACTGAAATCCGTTGGCTGTGGTGAAGTACAAACTCTGCAGAGTCAATTCTTTCCAAATCATCGTATCCATGATCAAGTAATGAGAACATTATATCCATATCTATCCGTGTGAAGAACTTGTCCCCGGTGAACAAGCTCAAGTGGTAAAATTCCGATTTATTGTTATTCCTGTGGATGGACTAACTTTATTTTTGTGTCTCATGCTTGTGATAATTTATGTTCCCGAACTATTGTATTAATGAGATGTGATATAAGCCCTTTATGTGACATCGCGCAGACGTCCGACTGTGGCGTGTACTCGTTTCTCACTTTCAATATAACCCCTTTATGTGATGTCGCTCAGACGTCCGACTGCGGCATGCACTGTCTTCACTTTCTGTTATAAGCCCTTTATGTGGTGTCGCCCCGACGCCCGACTGTGGCATTATTATTCTGCATTTACCTCTCGAGGAGTCTTTCAGACACTCGTTTGGCACCCGCATTATTATTCCGCATTTTCCGCTCGAGGAGTCTTTCAGACACTCGTTTGGCACCAGTATTACTATTCTGCAGTTTCCGCTCGAGGCGTCATTCAGACCCTCGCTTGGCACCCAGTATTTATTTATGTGTGATCGCACTGGTTAACTTATTCATGTGCTTCATGTTTACTTTTGTTATACCTTATGTCCGAACTGTCTTGCGAGTACTTTCATAGTACTCACCTGGCTTGTTGATTTGGCCAGATGTTGATGAAGGCGATCTCATGGATGAAGAGTTTGATAGCGCGTCCGACGCCTAGAGGAGTCCCAGTCAGTCCTGCGCGATCCCGGATATTGGTCACTTGTATCGTTTACGCTTCCGCCACCCGCAATAAATCTTCTCGAGCCTCACTCAGACGCTCGATGAGTTGTAGTCTTCCGGAGTCATATCACTCGCTTCGCGGTGATATTTTCCACCACCATCATTGTCGTGAGTTAGTAGTTGCCACCCTATCCGCCGTTTTGTTTTAGCGGCGTGCATGAAATAAATTGTTGGGCAGCCTCGGCTCAACCTTGTATTATATTTAGTACTCCTGGTATTGTTCTTCTGTGACCAAGATATTTTCTACCAGTGAGAAGGAATTCTTCCTCGCTGGTCCGTAAAAGGGATCGGTCTCTCAATAATTATTTTATTGAAAAACCGGTCGTGACAAGCTTGGTATCAGAGCCAGGCTGACTGTAGGAAGCCACTAGGTGCGATCGCTAATCGGTTATTAGCGTTTTTGTTTTTCAGCTTTTTGCAATTGTAGCTATTTTCTGTTGGTCATCATAAATTTATGACATGACTACTCAGAATTTTTGCCTACTTTTGTAGATGGCTGGCAGCAGCTGTGAGAATCGAGTGTTCACCAACGTGCCCGAGGGGTTTGTCAAGCTCCTCGTCTCCATCACCAAGCTCGCGATCGGGCTAGCAGCTCGCCCGGAGTTCACGCTCTATCAGCACAAGCTCAGTGACGACGTATCTATGCACCAAGCCGTGGTACAGTTCAGGGGAGGACGTTCTGCTGCTCGTCACTTCCGTTTTACGGGAAGGGCCATGCCTACGGAGAGGCATGCCATGCAGATGGCTGCCCGCGAGGCGATAGCTCGCCTTCGGGACATCCTTCCTACGATGAAGACTCGTCGCTACCGCTACCTCCCATGCCATGTGCCTTACACCAGCCACTATGCGTTCGCCTGCCATCGGGGAGAACGAGCTGAAGCCATCGAGATGGTTGTGGAGTATCTCAAGGCTCTGGAGGAGTCTTTCGACAACCTCGTGGATGATCTTGTGGCTGCCCGCATGGACTTAGTCCGGGGCGGTCCTGCCAGCAGGAAGGAGCTTCTCCACACGGCGCCGCCTCTGACATTCGTCTCGTCTTCAGCCTCGTATGCACCGGCCATTTTGGCCACTGCTCGCCGTCTGCCTATCACTGAGGAGTTCGACCGTATCATCGCTCCTACTCCAGTCAGAGCCGCACCGCCTGCCGCACGCGCTCTACCACCAGTCGCCCCCGCACCATCACCGCAGCGCAGCGTCCCGCGCCAGGAGCCAGCTAGAGAGGAGGAGGTTGATTCTCCTGGACCGCTGAGCCTTGCCATCGGCAAGGGGAAGGAAATCTTCACCATCTCCGACTGAGAGCACCGAGTAGCCGCGTGTTATGCCTGCTTGTATGATGTGTTGTTTTATCTGTACGCTAGTTTGTATTGGTGTGTTTGCTGCCTTCTGAGTGGTACGCTAGTTTTTAAAATAACATGTCAGGATATGTACGCACATCCTGAGTGCTGTATCATGTGTTTGCTTTTCGCATGTAAGTTTTATGTTAAGCACTTCTTCTCCGTGAAAAATCATTTGTGTTTCTTTGAAACCTTGAAGCCTTTCTATTGTTTTTGCCTTTGCGAGATTTTTTTGCTACACAATTGTTCTCATGGGTTTGCAAATAATACCCCAGACTGGAAAAATGTCTCGCCCGTGGACTCGCTCCATGCCCAATCAGCCAGAAGAGGTTTACGGGACACAGACCAGCAACAATTTCACTCAGGGTCAGTCCAGCCAACAAGACAGCGAAGCGGCACTGTCACAAGTATGCTGTCTCTTCGAGCAAAGCCAGCAACAGCACCAAGAGATGATGAACCATGTCATCAACATGGGAAACCACCGTGAACCCTATCAACCCCATTCCAAGTTATCTGAATTACAGAAGACTCGCCCCTCAACTTTTGCTCACACCGACAGACCGCTGGAAGCCGATGATTGGCTTCGTGAGATTGAAAGGAAACTGATTATTGCTCAGTGCTCAGATCATGAGAAGGTGCTTTATGCACCACACTACCTTACTGGAGCAGCCGTAGCATGGTGGGAAAACTTCCTACACATGCATCCCAGGGAACACAACATCACCTGGGAAGAGTTCAAGGAAGGTTTCCGTGGGGCACACATCCCCAGGAGCATCCTAAGGATCAAGAAGAGAGAGTTTGATGACCTGAAGCAAAGAGGCATGTCAGTGACCGAGTACAATGGTCAGTTCACCCAGCTGTCTCGTTATGCCTACGACGAGCATATGACAGAAACCAAGAAGATGGAAAAATTCCTGGACGGCCTGACACCAGCACTGAGATGCCAACTGATTGTGCACACCTTTCCGGATTTGAAGACGCTGGTGGACAAGGCCATCACCCTGGAGAATGAGCGCCGTAGTCTGGAAGATATCCGCAAGCGAAAGAGGGACAAGACGACTCTTGCCCGCAGCAACCGAGGCAAGACTGAAGTCCCGAGGACAGACACAAGGAGATCCACGACTACTGAGCCAAGACCCGTTGGACAATTTCATGCCAGAGACAAGGAGTTCACATACCGCCCAGGGGTCACCTACTATGCTTGTGGTCAACAAGGGCATTATGCTAAACAGTGTCCGAAGCCGAGAGACTCGGCACCCAAGCCGAACAATGGTGGGAACAATCCAGCCCCCAAGCGCAACAACTTCAACCCCATTAACAACCACAGGAAGGGTCACCTGAACCATGTGACCAGGGAAGGAGCGCAGAGTGCCCCAGACATCGTGCTCGGTACGTTCCCTGTCAACACAGTACCTGCCACGGTTTTGTTTGATTCTGGAGCTTCCCATTCGTTCGTTTCGAAGAGTTTTGTTTCGCAACACCGTTTTCCGATACTTCCCTTGGAAAAATCTATGATCATCAAGTCCCCCGGAAATAAGCAAATCGCTCAAGGTTACTGCCAAGGAGTGGTCATTGAGTTCGAAGGACTACAATTCCACGCAAATCTCATCGTGTTGGAAAGTAAAGGACTGGATGTCATTTTAGGGATGGACTGGTTGACCACCAACAAAGGATTCATCGACTGTTTCAATCGGACAGTGATTCTCACTCACCATCACGGCAAGACTATAAGAGTTTCCGCTCAAGAAAGGCCACGATCACAGCAGCCAAAGCTGAACAAAATGGACATTGCAGAACTAAGGAAAGTTCCAGTGGTATGCGAGTTCCCTGATGTGTTCCCGGAAGAACTACCAGGCATGCCACCAGACCGAGAGATAGAATTCAGCATTGAACTAGCACCTGGCACCGCTCCCATCTATAAGAAGCCTTATAGAATGGCACCCTCAGAATTGGTGGAGTTGAAGAAGCAGATAAAGGAATTGTTGGACAAAGGATTTATTCGAGCCAGCTCCTCACCTTGGGGTTCGCCTGTGTTGTTCGCCAAAAAGAAGGATGGGACACTGAGGCTGTGCATAGACTATCGAGCCCTCAACATGGTCACCATCAAAAACAAATATCCGATGCCACGAATAAATGATTTGTTTGACCAGCTCGCACAGGCCAAGGTATTCTCAAAAATTGATTTGAGGTCGGGATATCACCAGTTGAAGGTACGGACGGAAGATATTCCCAAGACAGCTTCCACTTCCAGATATGGGTTATACGAGTTTACAGTGATGCCTTTTGGACTAACGAACGCCCCCGCATATTTCGTCCACCTCATGAACAAAGTGTTCATGAAATTCATGGACAAATTTGTGGTGGTATTCATTGATGATATTCTGGTTTACTCGAGGACACCAGAAGAGCATGCGGAGCACCTTAGAATTGTTTTGGGAGAATTGAGGAAACATCAGTTGTACGCCAAATTTAGCAAGTGCGAGTTTTGGCTAAGACAAGTTGGTTTCTTAGGCCATATACTGAACCAAGAAGGCGTGGCCGTAGACCCAGAAAAAGTCAAGGCCATACTGGACTGGAAGCCACCCGCGAATGTTACAGATGTGCGGAGTTTCCTAGGAATGGCCGGATATTACAGAAGATTTATTGAAGGGTTCTCCACTGTGGCAAAACCTATAACACAGTTACTCAAGAAGGACAGGAAATTTGTATGGACGGAAGCATGCGAGCAGAGCTTCCAAGAACTCAAGAAGAAACTAACAACCGCACCGGTCTTAACCGTACCGGACATACACAAGAGTTTTGAAGTGTATTGTGACGCGTCCCGAAAAGGTCTCGGATGTGTGCTAATGCAGGATGGCAAGGTTGTCGCATATGCCTCTAGGCAGCTGCGAAAGCATGAGGAGAATTACCCAACACATGACCTGGAGCTAGCAGCAGTTATACATGCACTCAAGGAGTGGAGGCACTTTCTGTTGGGAAATCGCTGTGAAATATATACGGACCATAAGAGCCTCAAATATATTTTCACACAGCCAGAGCTGAATTTACGCCAATGACGCTGGTTGGAACTAGTCAAGGACTATGACGTCGGCATTCACTACCACCCAGGGAAAGCAAATGTAGTGGCCGATGCCTTTAGTCGAAACCCCAGCCCGGACAGTGACGGTCAGCAAAATTTGAGGCCTGAGTTTCAGCGAGAGTTCACTCGGCTCAACCTGATGTTAGTCTCTGAGGGCACCGTATCGAACGTGGAGATACAACCCACCCTAGTGGAACAAATCAAGAAGGCTCAACAAGGACATCCCTGTATCGAAGGCATAAAGAAGAAAATGAACCTTAGTAAGACTTCAGAATTCGTCACGGACAGTGAAGGAACATTATGGTACCGGGACAGGCTTTGCGTACCCAACATTGAGGAACTCAAGCAACAGATCTTGACGGAAAGCCACACCGCCCCATACTCGATCCATCCTGGAGGAACCAAAATGTACAAGGACATCCAGGAAAGATTTTGGTGGCACGGTATGAAAAGAGATATAGCCACATTCATCGCTTGTTGCGATTCATGTCAGCGCATCAAGGCCGAGCACCAAAAGCCAGCAGGGCTACTCCAGCCTAATAGGATACCGGAGTGGAAATGGGACGAAATCGGAATGGACTTCATTGTCGGATTACCCCGATCACAACGCGGAAATGACGCCATATGGGTCATCACAGACCGACTAACCAAGGTTGCTCATTTCATTCCCGTGAAGACTACCTACTCCACACAAAGACTGGCAAAACTGTATCTCTCCCGTATAGTTTGCTTGCACGGAGTCCCAAAGACCATAATATCAGACCGAGGCACCCAATTCGTCTCCAAATTTTGGGATCACCTACAACAAGCTCTGGGCACGCAACTGGCTTTCAGTACAGCATACCACCCTTAGACTGACGGACAGACGGAACGTGTGAACCAGATCCTAGAGGATATGCTAAGAGCCTGTGTGCTCACCTATGGATCCAGTTGGGAAGAGAGTCTGCCATATGCCGAATTTGCTTACAACAACAGTTACCAAGCCAGCTTGCAAATGGCACCCTTTGAAGCATTGTATGGACGGAGGTGTCGTACCCCACTGAATTGGTCAGAGACAGGTGACAGCCATATCTTCGGCCCAGATATGCTTAAGGAGGCCAAGGAGAAAGTGAAACAAATCAGGGACAGACTCAAGACAGCACAGAGCCGACAAAAGAGCTACTATGACCAGAAGCACCGTGAGGTCAGCTTTGAACCTGGTGATTCCGTATACCTCCGAGTATCTCCTATGAGGGGTCTGCAACGGTTCAAAATAAAGGGGAAGCTAGCTCCAAGATTTATTGGGCCATTTTGTGTAAAGGCACGAAGAGGCACGGTAGCCTACCAACTAGACCTCCCCAAGGAGCTGTCAGACGTCCATGACGTGTTCCACGTCTCACAATTAAGAAAATGTGTGAGCAACCCAGAAAAACATGTACCTCATGAGGACATTGATATGCAACCAGATCTCACCTACAGAGAAAGGCCAGTAAAGATTTTAGAAGAGTCTGAACGGAGGACCCGTCAGAAAACGACCAAGTTTTTCAGGGTTCAGTGGAGCAACCACACTGAGGATGAAGGTACATGGGAAAGGGAGGATTTCCTTCGAGCAGAGTATCCATATCTATTTGAGGATCAGCAGAAATCTCGAGGACGAGATTTTTCCTAAGGGGGTAGGTGTTGTGACACCCAAGTTTTTTTTTCAAAAGATTTTTTTTGTGACTTGAGGGAGGTGATTTAAATTTCTCTTCAAGAGAACTCTCCCTCTCAAATATATTTTTTTATGGAAAAAGTTTTATGTGGATTCACCCAAGATCTGTCTTTGATCTTGGAGGTTCTTGCTTTTCTTTTGGACTCAAGACAAAATACTTTTCACTTGGGAAATTAACTTTTGAAAACCTTTTGAATTTGCACTATGGCTTTTGGAAAATCCTTTGCCACTTTCAACAACTCTTCCTTGCCATGGCATTAGTGCAAATCCCCTTCCCTAACCACTCCCTCACCTCTAGATCATGTTTTACACCAAATCCAGCAAGTTGAACCTCCCCATGTATCTATTTCCATTCAAATATATTTCTGCCTTCTTTTTTAGCACTTGGTGATTTTCAAAGGAACTCCTTTTTCTGTTTTGATCTTTGCCCCCAAACCTACTCTCCTCCCTGGTCCTTTGTACCCTCAACCTAGAACCATGAAGATCCACTGGTCTTCAGTTCAAAATTTTCAAACTACACTTGCTGCAAGTTTGGACCAGATTTGCCAAATTTGGTGAAATTCATCCCAAACCTTCTCCAAAAATTCCAAGTTAAATCAGGCAGCCTCTGGGTGCATTGAGTGGTCATCTCACCAAGTTACAGCTCCAGAAAAATTTATCTCAAAGCCAAAACCTTCTGTCGAACACCTGCAGTGCACTGTCTTTGTCACATTCAGTAAGTTCAGAGATTCAGTCAAGTGGCTGCTGTCGTTTTCTTCAGAAGCGGACGTCGATCTCGCCAGTGCCACTGCGTCGCCTTGCTCCTCGTCCCCGCTCTCTTGTTCCTGCACCGCACGAACGCCTGGCACCTTGCGGGCGTCGGCGACGAGCAGCAGAAGGTGCGCCGCCCCGTGACCGACGCCGGCGGTGGCTTTGCGGACGCCAGCAGGAGACACGGCGCCGACGACGCCACCCAGCGCCGCCCAAACCACCGGAGCTCGCCGCGTGGCCTTCCACTCCCCCGAACGCGCTGCCGCTCTCGTCGTGAACTGCAGGGCGCGGAGCGCGCTCTCTGCCGCCGTTGAGCCCGTGCGGTCACCTCATCGTGGACCGACGCCATTACGCCAAGACCGACCCCGTTTAGCTGCAAAACGAGTCCAGTAACCTCCACTGATGCTGCCCGGCCGCTCAAACCCCCTGCCAATCCACTGCTCCACCGTAATCGCTCGTCGGAGATTCTCCGTTCACGGCCACCCCGTCGATCTGCCTATAAATAGAGGCCCCGAGCTTCAACTCGAGCACCCACCAGCCCTGCACTCCCCCTAGAGCACGCCTAGCCACTGGAAGAGCCCCGAGGAGGTCTCCTTCCTCGACTCCGGCCGCCGCGACCCGCCACGGGATCCAGCCCGATTCGCCCCCGTGTGTGCTCCTCCGCCTCCATTCTCTTACCAGTAGCTTCACCATGCACCCCTCTTTCTGACCCGCACTTCAATTTGAAGCTTGTAGCCCTCCACCGGAGTTCCCCATCCTCACCCGAACCGCCGTCCGCCGGAGAAAGTGTTGCCGTCGACATAGTGCTCCCCGTTGGACGAGTCCACCACCCGCCGACGCGGAAGAGGACGCTGAAGCTCTTGGTACCCTCAGTTCCCCCTATCTCGCCGTGGTTCGACGCCGGCGTCCACCGCTGTCTTCGGGCGCCGGCGAGCTTTTCAAACCTGACATGTGGACCCCGCATGTCAGCCTCTGTTCTTTTATTCGCGAACCGTTTTATGTTGGCGCCTTCGGGCAAAATACGTTTCCTCCTTTGCGCTTGCGCATTCCCAGCCGAAGCGTTTTCTGTTTTCTCAGTTAAAACCCTGGAACTTTTCTGTTTCATTACAGATAAGTCCCTGGACAGAAACCTTTATAACTTTTTAATAAAAAGGTATTTTTGAGTGATTCTTTTTCTGACAATCTTCAAATTTTGTCTAGTTGTTTATGGGATTTATTTGAAAAATGTTTGGAAAAGTTTCTGTGTATGTGTTGGTTTTTACGTTAGTACCCGTTTCGTGATTTGCCGTAGGTTCCGGGAGAGGTGACGGAGCCGCGAACTTCGCCGAGCTAGACTCCGACTTCTCCGAACCAGGCAAGCATGTTTTGAACATTTGATATGGCAGATGTTTTACATGTTCACGCGAGAGTTTGTGCGTGGCATATGAGTGTCGGTAAAAACCTCTTTGTTTGTAAGGCAACGACCCGGTTGTCCCAAAGTTGCGATGACCTCTGTTGAGAGGTGGTCTAAGCATGTGGTGACATGAAGGGCAGCAAGGTGGTACTGTTGTGGCATACCAGCCTTGTGTCATCCAACTTTCTTCGACGTTAACGTGGTTGGAGCTACGTTATCGATCTTTTTCCGCCTCTTCCAAAGTTGCGATGGTCTCTGATGAGAGATGGCCAAATCATGTGGTGACATGAATGGCAGCAAGGTGGTACTGTTGTAGCATGCCAGCCTTGCGACATCCGACTTTCTCCGACGTTAACGTGGTTGGAGCCACGTTACCGTTCTTTCCCTTTTCCGTGCTACCACATGTCTCATTGCCAGGATGCGGTTTAGTAAGTTGGTAACCTCTTTCTGTGTACACACCAAACAGAGAGGCCGGGATGATGGTACCTTGGCCCAGGATTAAAGCCAGTCATTCGGTCAGGGGGCATGGGTGTTTCCGGTTGGGACCGAGAGGGGGGCACCCCCTTAAAGCGCGCGTATAGAAATTTGATCCCATGCTACGCGAGGTTGTAGCCTCCCCGTCTCAAGATTTTTCTTGAAAGTTGCCGAGGGTGATCCCTGGCTTCGGATGGTTGAATTGGGTGTGTACTGGTTAGACGTGTTTCCTCCAAAACACCGTAGACGGAACTAGTCCCCGTGACTACTGAAATCCGTTGGCTGCGGTGAAGTACAAACTCTGCAGAGTCAATTCTTTCCAAATCATCATATCCATGATCAAGTAATGAGAACATTATATCCATATCTATCCGTATGAAGAACTTGTCCCCGGTGAACAAGCTCAAGTGGTAAAATTCCGATTTATTGTTATTCCTGTGGATGGACTAACTTTATTTTTGTGTCTCATGCTTGTGATAATTTATGTTCCCGAACTATTGTATTAATGAGATGTGATATAAGCCCTTTATGTGATGTCGCGCAGACGTCCGACTGTGGCGTGTACTCGTTTCTCACTTTCAATATAAGCCCTTTATGTGATGTCGCTCAGACGTCCGACTGCGGCATGCACTGTCTTCACTTTCTGTTATAAGCCCTTTATGTGGTGTCGCCCCGACGCCCGACTGTGGCATTATTATTCTGCATTTACCTCTCGAGGAGTCTTTCAGACACTCGTTTGGCACCCGCATTATTATTCCGCATTTTCCGCTCGAGGAGTCTTTCAGACACTCGTTTGGCACCAGTATTACTATTCTGCAGTTTCCGCTCGAGGCGTCATTCAGACCCTCGCTTGGCACCCAGTATTTATTTATGTGTGATCGCACTGGTTAACTTATTCATGTGCTTCATGTTTACTTTTGTTATACCTTATGTCCGAACTGTCTTGCGAGTACTTTCATAGTACTCACCTGGCTTGTTGATTTGGCCAGATGTTGACGAAGGCGATCTCATGGATGAAGAGTTTGATAGCGCGTCCGACGCCTAGAGGAGTCCCAGTCAGTCCTGCGCGATCCCGGATATTGGTCACTTGTATCGTTTACGCTTCCGCCACCCGCAATAAATCTTCTCGAGCCTCACTCAGACGCTCGATGAGTTGTAGTCTTCCGGAGTCATATCACTCGCTTCGCGGTGATATTTTCCACCACCATCATTGTCGTGAGTTAGTAGTTGCCACCCTATCCGCCGTTTTGTTTTAGCGGCGTGCATGAAATAAATTGTTGGGCAGCCTCGGCTCAACCTTGTATTATATTTAGTACTCCTGGTATTGTTCTTCTGTGACCAAGATATTGTCTACCAGTGAGAAGGAATTCTTCCTCGCTGGTCCGTAAAAGGGATCGGTCTCTCAATAATTATTTTATTGAAAAACCGGTCGTGACAGGCTCCAAGCCCGGAGCCGCCTGCTTCGCCGCCTCCCGCCTCGGTGTTGTCGTCCAAGGCGGCTGCCCCCAAGTCGGGGTCCTCTAAGTCGTGCTCCGCCCGGTCGGGGAGAAATTGGCGATCCGCCCCCGCTGTCCCGGCCGCAGGCCGAATGAGAGGGCTCTGCCAAGACGTACCGACTGGTTAGAGTCGGCCAATAAAAACTTGGTGACAAAACTAAAAGAAGAGAAGATAAAGAAAGCATACCATACGCGGGGGATTGGCACAGGAGTACGGCTCCTTGCCAAACTGCCACTCTGCGGAGAGCTTGCAGTTCGCGAGATAGTTCACCATATGAGTCACCTCGTCATGAGGCATCTCCTTGGTGCACATCCGACTCGGATCGAGTTGGACACTCATTTGACTGATCAAATGAGGGCGGCTTTGAAGCGGGAGCGCCCGGTGCACCACGAAGGCGGCCAGCAGGTCAGACCCAGTCAGGCCCTCCGACTGGATCATTACCCGGAGTCGGGCGACGGCGGCGGCTCCAGCCGGCGACAGCGTCCTGGCCCGGTAGGACCACTGGGGCCGCCTACCAGCCGGCGGGCCGGCTACGTAAGCCGGCAAGTTGACGTAATCGCCTTGCGGGGCGACGTTCTTCACGTAGAAGTACGATTTCTGCCAGCGCTTCACCGACTGGATCAGCGTGATGATAGGGAAGGGGTTGTCGGCTGCTAGCCTCCGCATCGCGATGAAGGCGCCGCTCTGAGCCGACACGCCCTGCATGCGGGTGCCAAGCTTGGATTGGAAGAATTCCCCCCAGAGCTCGAGGGTGGGAAGAACGCCAAGAAAGCCCTCGCACAGAGTGACGAAGGCGGACAGCAGCACCACCGTGTTTGGAGTGAGGTGGTGTGGCTGGAGCTGATAAAATTCGAGGAAGGAGCGGAAGAAGGCGCTCGCGGGCAGGCCGAGGCCGCGCAGGAAGTGCGAGCGAAAGATTACCCGCTCGCCTTCCTCCGGCGCCGGCGTGATCTCCTTCTCCGGCGCGAGACGGACCTGCACCTGGTCCTTGCCGGGCAACCGCCGCGTCTTGCGGAGGAAGTCGATGTGGTCCGCGTGGACGTTGGAGCCGTCCCAGTCTCCGCCGTGCTGCATGATGGCAAGAAGCTGACGAGAAAGGGTGTGGCGGCGGAGAAACCACGGCCCCACGGCGGCGAGGTTGTGTGGTAGTGCGAAGATTGGTGGGACGGCGCGGCGGCAAGAGGCTGCTGCGCTGGAAAGAAGGAGGAAGAAGATGGCGGAGAGAGGATGAGCGTGCGAGCGTCTGCCGCTCCCCCTCCTCCCCCTACTTATAGCCTCGTGCGGCGAAGCTGAGGAGGCGAGGCGTGGGGGGAACGTGGGATTAACTGCGCCCACTCCCCCACGTCCCGCGATTATAGTGCCCTAGCGACGTGCAGAAACTGCCGTCGGAAGGCGAGCGGCCCGCTTTGGGCCACAGAAAATCGGCGCCTGGGCCTAGGCGTGGAAGTGGTGGGCCCCGGCCTGCGGCGGCGTCCCGTCGCGCGCGTGGGCTGGCAGGCCTTTTTCACCCGGAAGGTGCCACATGGCGCGTGGGCGGCCAGCGGCCGGCCCGCAGCCCGGCGAGCGCACCGGCTGGCTCCCGCCTTCAGACTTCAAAATCTCGCCAAGACGGCGTACCCAACCAAAGCCAGCTCCTAGCTGCTGGCTTTTCAAGATAGGAAGCTGACCGAGCTTCTCGTCGTCTTCTCAGCCTCGAAGCCCAACCAGCTTCGGGGACTTCTGTTGGAGTAAATGGCCACGGGTAGCCTAACCGACTCCCCCTGGCTCTCTGAAAATTATCAGGCCGATTGGGCCTTCAAGTATGCAAAACATAGGGCCGCCTTCCCCTGGTCGGCTATCTCACAGGCCGACTACCGGAAGGCGACCCGACCTCCAAAAACCTTCCCGAAGATAACCATAAGATGGCCGACTCCCAGAAGCCGGCCATAAGTAGACCGACTCCCAGAAGCCGGCCACAAGAAGACCGACTCCCGGAAGCCGGCCATAAGTAGACCGACTCCCAGAAGCCGGCCACAAGAAGACCGACTCCCGGAAGCCGGCCAAGACTGTACCCACCAGGGCTGCACCCACATAACGGCGATGAGACGGGGCGTGGCCACAGTACAGCATGCCACCCCCGAATCCCGGAGCATGCATGGCCACAATGCGCCGTACGGGTCAACCATCCCCCGTCCGGCGCGGCACTGTTGCCATGTTAACCGTGACATCACCCACGACAGGCGCCAGTACGGCCCGCGGGCAGTGGGCCCCTTCAGCCAGAGAGACGCTCGAAGGCGGCCAGGCCTCCCCTAGTCGGCCTGAGGCATAGCCGGCTCCCAATAGCCGGCTACCTCCCTCCCTTGAAGTATGTGCATCATTAAGGAGACAAGACGAGGTGAGGCTACAGTGAGAGCCCGCCAGGCGGCGGCACTGTAGCCACGCTTACCTCGACAAAGCCCTTGTCATCAGGGGTGAGGCAACAGTAACCAGCCGCCAACAAGGCCCCCAGGCGGTGGGGCCGGCCTGTCGACCAAGAGGCCGGCAGCCGGTGGGACCCACCAGTCGGCGGGCCCCAACGGCCGGCGGAGAAGCCGGCGAGCGCAGACACTGACGGCTGGGACCCGCACCCAATCGGATTACCATTGTATCCCTGGGGGGTAGGCCTATATAAACCCCCAGGGCACCCATGCAAAGGGTTGATCTCTAAGATAGTTTTAGCCACCACGTAGAGGGAAGAGGAGAGCTAGCCTTGCCTTTCTTCCTCCTCTAGCCAAACAGCTCAAGGAGCACTTGTAGCTACTTGTGTTGATCTAGTGATCATGCGGAGACCCCGCAGAGCAGGACTAGGGGTGTTATCTCCACAGAGAGCCCCGAACCTGGGTAAGATTCGCCGGCATGCATGTCTTCGCCTTATCCCGTTTCCAGGCACCGGCGATGTCTTAATGGCTCCCACAATGATAAGCCACCCGTTGGCATATGCCGCACCTACCACCCGACAAGGAGGGCGTGAACCGCTGGATCGGCCGCTTTGAAGACGTCGCCGGCAGGATTACCGCGCAGCTGGCTACCATGGGGATGCCAAGCGTGAGGTACGCCCCAGAGCGCAGCGGGACCACCAAAGCCAAGTTAACCTTGTTCTTCGAGTGTGTTCTCGGGGCCCTAGAGCAGCTTCACGCCAACCGGGCGGCCTCGCTGGCCAACGAGGCTCGGAGGCTTTGCCAGGGTGCCATGACCAAGGTTCTCACCAAGGTGGCATACTGGTACCCCGACCTCGACTTCGACACCGCGCTGGAGAGCTTGCCGGAAGGTACCGACCTCGCACCGCTCAGGGAGCGCATCGAGCCCATCATCAGCCGTGTCGGCGGAATTCTGAGGGTGGAGGGCCAGCGCCGGGATTAGGCACCCCGTTTCTTATCGCCGCTGCAGGTTCACAACCAAGACAATTGCTATCTCTAGTTAGAACCACAGCAACAATTTGATGTGATATGATTCTGCAGGATGTTTAGTATCATGCATGTTATTTTCCTGTTCGATTTTCCTTTGTATGTCCACCCTACGTTAACTGGGTAGGTTTGCCGGCGCGTAAACCCAGGGCGGCATCTTGGGGACAGGTCCCCAGTGGCCTGCCGGGTGTGCTTGCTATCGGGCGAACCACCTTACCGCCCTTAGTGCGGCCGCCCGAACTATCGAGTTTGACTCGAGTCAGAGTCGGGAGCGTTGCCAAGTGCGGAAGGCTACCCCGCCACTCTCAACGCGGCCGCTTTGAGCTGTTGAGCGGACTCAAAATAGAACAAGGGTGTTGCCAATTGCGGGAGGGCCCCTTTGCGTGCAGGTTTCTCATACATAGGCAAGATCCCCGAGGACGATAACCTTATATATAAAAGGAAATAACTCAAAGCTCTGAATGACTTAGCTTCTCTATTGCCGCACTGACGTCCTTCACGTTCGCAGGCGGCGCCCCTTTCTCCTGGTCGTCTCCTTCCTGGGAGCTATGGTGACGAAGAACTGCTGGGCTAGCCACTAGACCAGATTCTCACAATTGCACCCCCTACCTTGCGCGCCAAAGATGTCGGTGTGGAACGACACCTATGGGATCACAAGAATCCCTACTACGGTTGCCGGGGCGCAGGGTTGTGAGAAGAGCAGGATTAGTAACCAGCACGAGGATCGTTTACCCAGGTTCGGGCCGCGAGGATGCGTAAAACCCTAGTCCTGCTTTGGTGGGTGTATTTCAGAGAGTTCTTGAGCTCTCGAACTAGTTGTGGTGAGTGCGTGGTTTGAAAGAGCCAAATCCTTCTCCAGCATGCCATGGGCCTCCTTTTATAGGCGAAAGGGGCTGCCACAGTGGCATACAGGAGGTGGAAAGGCGCATAGTGCTATGAGCTTATCGCTCGTATTACAGGACAAGTCACACTTAATGCGCCGCTGAGGTGTCCCCTAGCTTTATCGGGGACGGGGGCGAGGCCCGTCCCGTCCGTCGCCGCTCCTCCTCGCTTCGACACGCGCCTTGGCCAGCGATGCATGCGGCGCCATGTAGGCAGGCAGGCAGCTGAGGTGGCGCGGTGGTAGGGTCTTCACGAGGATCTGCATGCCGCCACGCAGGCGCTTGATGAGTTGGCCTGGGAGCTGCACGTTGCTATGCAGGTGCCTGCCCAGCTGGTTGGGTTGGCAGCTGCATGCGAACGGTGGTGGAAACTTGGTTGGTGCGGGCGTGACGGTGGCCCCGCTAGCGTCCTCGGTGAGGGCCTTGCTGGGTGGCCCGGCAAGGGTCTCGCCGTGGCGCGCTGTTGTCCCCGGCAAGGATCTTGCCGGGGGTCTTGTGGTTCCCCTCGGCAAGGATCTTGCCGAGGATCGCTGTCTTCTAATCCTCATCTGACCTTGAATATTCCTTGTCTTCACAAAGATCTGCATGCCACCACAGAGGTGCCTCCCGAGCCCTGGCCCAACGTGATGTTGGAGACCGTGGGCTCAAGGGTGGCTCGCTCTGTTGGTGTGGGGCGAGCTGCCCCGGCAAGGGTCTTGCCGGGGCTGCTGAGGCTGCCCCGTCAAGGGTCTTGCCGGGGGAACCTGCTTCGTCCCTCTTCTCTTTGTGGTCTTGGCCTTGGCGTTGCTCTGGTTATCTTGGGCTTCGGTCTTACCTTGGCTCACCTCCCCTGTTCTGCTTGGTGTGACCGTGGGCACGGCTCCGACTGCCCGTGCACAGGTAAAGGGGTACAGAAGTGCGCCCCACCTTTTGTACACCGACAGTAATAAAAAATGATGGCATGATATAATTCACATATAAGATGACTGGCTAACCAGGGTGGCATTGCAAAATTCACATATATGATGCCTGGCTAAACAAGATGGCATTGCATGATTCACATATACGATAAAGAAACTAAACAGATGGCATTCACACAAAGCATGTCTAAACTATGCAGATGACATATTTGATGTATAAAGTAAGCAACGCAAGGCACCATATGCATGATTTTACCAACATCAGCATGCCAAGTTAGAGCGAAGACCTCAGGGGGTAAATAGGTGTGGTCTTATCCTTCTGAATCCCCCTCAGAACAGTTATCTTCCTCTTGATTACAATCCAAAATGGGTGGAGGGGGGCTGCCTTTGCGCCCACCATGGAGCGACGTCTGCATGAAATTTTATTGCCATGCAAGGCTCATCTCTTTTGCTCTACATGTTCAGTTCCATTGTGTACAATAACTGACATGCATAGGAATAAAACATAGTGAGATTATCTAAGGATTGCATGCACAAATCCAGAGTGATGGTAGCAAATTGTGGATAGACCCAAAACCAATTATAGCAGGCAGATAATAGCTTTAGTTAAAAAATACAGATAATGGCTCCTTTAATGTTTGTTTGCACCCAACATGAAACTCATAGTAGACACCCGAGATTAACCAGATAGTAGACAAATAGTACTGATTTCTGCCCCAATATGTACCCCACAACGATTTAAAAACTCAAGTTTTAGCATTACTTTGGACCTGACTCGGAGTCTAATAGGTGAACACGACGATAAAGTAGCATGTCATCATATTAAGCGATGCATAACATAAGCAGACACGAAAGAGTGTGTCCTCTCTTGCGGACCCGTGTAGTCCTCAAGGTCATCTGCTCAGTTGATGATGGTAATGCAGTTGTCGTGGCTGCCGACGGCGGGGAAGAAGATCTGAGGCGGCGAAAGACAGTCTGGAGAGCGGATCCCTGCTGTGGTGAACCCTTCCGTCGTTGGAGCAGCTGAGTTGGGGTGGAACACAGCGCAACAGGAGCAGGCCAAACCACACAAGGTTTTCTTTGACACATATCTGTAACAGAAGTAATTGTGTAAGGGCTTGTTTGAATTTTAGCATTCTAACAATGCAGGGATAGGAAATAGACAGGAATAGGATAGGAATGCACGTGCAAAACAGAGAATTTAAAAACACAGGATTTCTGCCAATCTAGGTGTTTGGTTCACAAGAATTGGAAGATCACATGATGCAAAGAAGCATGGTGAGATTAAGTCAAACCACAAGAAAATGTACGGTTATAATGCTATTATGCTACTATCTCTTAGTCTTGTGCTTCATGAATAGGATTTTGAAAAGGAGGACAAGTGAAAATTAAAATTCCTACGTTTTTTCTTTCAAGGAGACACTGAAGGAACAAATCTTACAGTTTTCCTTTGCTCCATTCCTTTGAACCAAATGCATGAATAGTAGTACCATAGGAAACTTTCCAATTCCTATGTTTTTCCTTCACTTTTCCTTTCAAGCACTGGCAATTCTAGTAGGCAGGCTTGAGTAAGGAAAAGCCTACACTCAAAAAATGTTTTTGTGCTACTTCTACTACTTTGGACCCAGGCCACTGCCCTAGTAGCTCAACTCCCAGGTGAGGGAGTCCTGGATTAAGGGGTCCTCGGGTGTCCGGACTATGTGACGTGGGCCGGACTGATGGGCCGTGAAGATACAAGACAGAAGACTCTCTCCCGTGTCCAGATGGGACTCTCCTTGCCGTGGATGGCAAGCTTGGCATTCGGATATGAAGATTCATTTCTCTGTAACCGACTTTGTACAACCCTAGTCCCCTCCTGTGTCTATATAAACCGGAGGGTTTAGTCCGTAGAGGCAATCATAATCATACAGGCTAGACTTCTAGGGTTTTAGCCATTACGATCTCGTGGTAGATCAACTCTTGTAATACTCATATTCATCAAGATCAATCAAGCAGGAAGTAGGGTATTACCTCCATAGAGAGGGCCCGAACCTGGGTAAACATCGTGTCCCCCGCCTCCTGTTACCATCGACCTAAGACGCACAGTTCGGGACCCCCTACCCGAGATCTGCCGGTTTTGACACCGACATTGGTGCTTTCATTGAGAGTTCCTCTGTGTCATCGCCTAGAGGGCTCGATGGCCCCGTCAATCATCTACAACGATGCTGCCCTGAGGGAGGTCTTTCTCCTCGGCCAGATCTTCGTATTCGGCGGCTTCGCACTACGGGCCAACTCGCTTGGCCATCTAGAGCAGATCGACAGCTATGCCCCTGGTCATCAGGTCAGGTTTGGAAGCTTGAACTACGTTGCTGATATCCGCAAAGACTTGATCTTCGACGGATTCGAGCCCACGGCAGCCGCTGCCTGCCACCGCGATGAACATGACCTAAATCTGTCATCGGACCATACCCAGGAGATAGCGCCTGTAAGTGCTCCGGCCCTAGATCCGAAGCAGATTGCGCCATCCGAGGACGGGAAGCTCAACCCCGCCACGGAAGCCGCAGTCTCAGCGGCGTTGGAGCTGCACACAGACCCAACCTCGAGCGGGATCTGCGTCACCGGAACCTTGGATTCGTCTCCGGCCACAGGTTCTGAACCACGTGCATCCGCGTCCGTCGAGCCTGATCAGGTGTCGATCGTCGAATTCTGCTCCGTGGACATGTTCCGGCACTCACCTTTAGGCGATGTGCTAAACTCATTAAAAACCCTCTCCTTAGCAGGGGACTCACAGCTGAATTGTATCTGGTTTGAACTGGAGGCTGATGACGGAGAATTTCGCTTCCCACCCACCGCCCACTTCATAGGCACTGTCAAAGACTTAACCGACATGCTCGATTACGACTCCGAAGACATCGACGGTATGGACGACGATGCCGGAGAGGAGCAGGCCCGAAAACCGCCATTCACCGGGCGCTGGATAGCCACCTCCTCGTATGACGTGTACATGGTGGATACACCCAAAGAGAATAACGGCGATAACGAGAAGGATCCAGTCGAGGATAAACCTCCTGAGATACAGCCAAAGCGTCTACTTCAGCGGCGCCGCTCTAAATCACGCCGTGGAAAAGACAGCAATACCGGCACGAGAGAAAACAATACTCCAGACGATGCCGAAGACAAAGAAGACCCCGTCGAGCCAACCTCTGAACAGGACGACAGGGAAGATGGGCGAGTCAGCCCTGATGAACAGGCCATAGACGAAGACTCGGAGGACAGTAACTATCTTCCACTCTCCGAGGATGAGGTGAGCCTCGGCGACGAAGACTTTATCGTGCCTGAGGAACCCATCGAGCAGGAGCGCTTTAAGCGCTGGCTAATAGCCACTACGAGGAGCCTGAAAAAGAAGCAGCAGCAACTTCAAGCTGACCAAGATCTGGTCAATGACAGATGGACTAATGTCTTGGCAGCCGAGGAATACAGCCTCGAGCGCCCAACCAAAAGTTACCCGAAGCGCAAATTGTTGCCTCAATTCGATGACGAGGCGCTGGAGCCCGTACCATCAGCGCGTAATGCGCCTGACCGACCACCACATGGCCGGGACAAAGTAGCAACTCAAGCCGAACACCAGCCCATACTACCTCGTCGTAAAGACATAGACATAACAGCTCGGGGTTATACATATGACCTGCGGCAGGACTTGGATAACAGAGCAAGTCAGACCAGATCGATCTACGGATCACGGGGGTGTGCCCCGACGCGTGACGACGACCATCTGGCCGGACGTGACAAACATAACCACGCCCGGGCCAAAAATCGCAAACGGACTACATCCGAACTACGTTGCAACTTGGCCCGATATAGAGGCGCCGCACATCCCCTCTGCTTCACTGATGAAGTAATGGAGCACGAATTCCCAGAAGGGTTTAAACCCGTAAATATCGAATCATATGATGGAACAATAGACCCCGCGGTATGGATTGAGGATTTTCTTCTCCATATTCATATGGCCCGCGGTGATGACCTTCACGCCATCAAATACCTCCCGCTAAAACTCAAGGGGCCAGCTCGGCACTGGTTAAACAGTCTGCCTGAAAACTCTATTGGCAGCTGGGAGGACTTTGAAGACGCCTTTCGCAACAACTTCCAAGGTACATATGTATGACCTCTGGATGCCGATGACTTAAGTCACATAGTTCAACAGCCCGGAGAGTCAGCCAGGAAATTCCGGACTAGGTTCCCAACTAAAAAGAACCAGATCATCGACTGCCTGAATGCCGAAGCCCTAGAAGCCTTTAAGCATAGCATCCGTGATGAATGGCTTGCCCGTCACCTCGGCCAAGAAAAGCCGAAGTCCATGGCAGCCCTCACGGCACTCATGAACCGCTTTTGTGCGGGCGAGGATAGTTGGCTAGCCCATAGCAATAACACTGCAAGCGATGCTGGCACCTCTGAAGCCAAAAATAGCAACGGCAAGCCCCGACGCAATAGGCACAAGCGCCGAAGCAACGGTGGCAATACCGATGACACGGCGGTCAACGCCGGATTCATTGGCTCCAAGTCCGGCCAGTGGAAGAAGCCATAGAAAAGAAACAATCCGGGCTCATCCAGCTTGGACCGCATACTCGATCATCCATGTCAGATCCACGGCACCCCTGATAAACCAGCCAATCATACCAACAGAGACTGTTGGGTTTTTAAACAGGCCGGCAAGTTAAATGCCGTGAATAAGGAGAAGGGGTCGCAAAGCAAGGACGATGACGAGGAGTCCCGTACGCCGAACACAGGAGGACAGAAGAAGTCCCCCCAAGTCAAAACGGTGAACATGATATACGCTACCCATATCCCCAAGAGGGAGCACAAACGCGCGTTCAGGGACATCTATGCGATGGAGCCAGTCGCCCCAAAGTTCAACCCATGGTCGTCCTGCCCGATCACCTTCGATCGTAGGGACCATACGACCAGTATCTGTCATGGCGGTTCAGCCGCACTGGTCCTCGACCCAATCATCGATGGATTCCACCTCACGCGAGTCCTCATGGATGGTGGCAGTAGCCTAACCTGCTCTATCAGGATACAATACGCAAAATGGGCATCGATCCCTCAAGGATCAAGCCCACAAATACTACCTTTAAAGGAGTCATACCAGGTGTAAAGGCCCGCTGTACGGGCTCAATCACACTGGAGGTTGTCTTCGGATCCCCGGACAACTTCCGAAGCGAAGAGTTGATCTTCGATATCGTCCCCTTCCGCAGTGGCTATCACGCACTGCTCGGACGAACCGCATTTGCTCGATTCAATGCGGTGCCACACTATGCTTATCTCAAGCTCAAGATGCCCGGACCACGCGGTGTCATAACAGTTAATGGAAACACTGAGCGCTCCCTCCGTACCGAGGAGCCCACCGCTGCCCTAGCAGCAGAAGTACAGAGCGGCCTTTTCAAGCAAAACCTTAATTCGGCGGCCAAGCTCCCGGACAATCTCAAACGAGTCCGGACTACTCTGCAGCGGGACAGTCCAGCTCGTCAAGACCTTGACAAGCAATTTGGCCTCCGTCCCAGTCCCGACCAAACGGCGGCGTTCGTACCGCGTGAACATAACTACGCACTCAAAATACCATGGGCATAGACGGAGGCATAACTAGATTGTGGTCCATAATATGGCTCGACCTCCCTTGGACACACATACTTTCACATTTTCTTTTTCATCCTTTTCAAGTTTCTTTTCCACTGGCCTTTCCTGATGGCCTGATCATCGGTCCTTTCGAAGGATAGATACACCAAGACGGCAAGAAGCATTGACGTATAAGGGAACCTCTAGGTAGTCTTTTTGACGATTACTCTACTTGTTTTCAGGACCCGCACGCATCTCTCCCTTGGTCGTGGCATGTTAAATAGCCCTGTTGCTTATCGCACTACTTGTACAAATACACTTTGACGTATTAATCAAACTATAATGGAAACAGTTTGTGGCCCAACTTCTGTGGCACTAGCTTACTACTTCATTTTTTCTTGATAATCTTATCAATTGCACCCGTACACTTTGGTACGCTTTAATTCGCCAGGGGCTTCATTGCGCCCCATAATACGGCAACAAAGTCCGAACACTTTTTACGGTATAGTTCGGCACCCCAAATTTAGCATTATATGCATTGGCTCTCAATCATGTCTTTTGTCAATAGTTGGGTTGCCCGGCTCCTGTGCTTACTACCTTACGTTCCACTATATCGGCTAGGGTAGTAAAGGGAGAACTACTGCGATTGTGTCCTGGTTTATCCGGATGAGCACCTCAGTAGAGAAAGCCGAAAACGGACTGTCGTGATGCGGCGTGAGCCGGTCAGCTGTTCGGAGGTTACAAATCTTTTGTGATTTTTTCCGCATTATACGACGAATCGGTCTTTACCAGATCAGATGTTTATGGCACCCTAGTTTGGACTCACGAATACAAGGGGCTGCGCCTAAATTTCTATTGTCAAACTCCTATGGCTAAGTGAGGGTGATAAAGCCACATAGTCCGATTGCCTGGTTCGTTGTGCTAAACACCTCCTTCAAGGACCAAACCTTTGGATCAAGAGTGTTTATTCCATCTCGAACACCCCCGTACTACCTACGTGGGGGCTGAAGCCGACGACTGGCCAACTCTCAGATTTAATAAAAAGGCCGCATAATAAACAAGCATTATATTACATATCAGCTTTGTTTCATACTATAGGACAGGATAAACATGAATGTATTCATTCAAAAATAATTTCCTTAGCACATTGCTCCGCTACAATGCGGGATCCCTCCAGGACATCGTCAAAATATCGCTCGGGCATGCGGTGCTCCTTGCCCTCGGACGGTCCCTCGGTCGCGAGCTTGACGGCATTCATCTTTGCCCACTGCACCTTGACACGGGCGAAGGCCATCCGCGCACCTTCGATACAGACCGGCCGCTTGATGGCGTCAAGCCGGGGGCAGGCATTGACCAGCCGCTTCACGAGCCCGAACTAGCTGCTGGGTATGGCTTCGGCAGGCCACAGCCGGACTATCAAGTCCTTCATGGCCAGTTCGGCCACCCTATGCAGTTCGACCAGCTGTTTTAGCTGATCGCTAAAGGGCACTGGATGTTCTAGCATAAGGTATTGCGACTAGAACAGCTTCTCCGTTGAGCTCTCCTCTTCGGCTCGGAAGAATTCCGCAGCGTCAGAAACACTGCGCGGCAGATCCGCAAACGCCCCTGGAGAACTCCAAATCCGGGTTAGTAAGAGATACCTCTTCTTCACATACTTGCTTTGCATAATAAAAGCCTTACCCGTCGCGATTTTCTTGGCCTCTTGGATTTCCTGGAGGGAGCCCTAGGCTTCAACCCGGGCCTCTTGTGCACTTTGGTGGGCCTTTGCAAGCTCGGACTCTTGATCCACAATCTTGCGCTCCAAGGACTCGTATTTCTTCACGACGTCCTGGAGTTCTTGCTGGATCTCCCCGACCCTGGCCTCGTGCTTTTCGCGGACGGATTGTTCTTCCGCCGCTCTCTCCTGGGCTTTTGCTAGCGCGGCCTTGAGGGTCTCCACCTCGGTCGCAGCTCCTACGACATATCATGATACTGTGATCAACATGAAACAATTCATATCTTTCTAGATTTGAATAGGCCATTGCATACCTTGCTTGTCCTCTAGCTGCTTTTTTACACGGCCGAGATCTTCCTCGGTCCGCTCCAGACTCTGCTTCAGTCCGGAGACTTCGGCAGCATGGGAGGTCACAGCCAGCAACGACGCCTGCTTATTCACATAGACATGTATGGTTAGTCTCTTGCGAAAATTATTTGATCCTCTGTCCGGTTTTTTCCGAACACTGGACAGAGTCTCAGGGGCTACTGTCTATACTGTAACATTCTTTCGTAATAATTGCGTTGCTTACCTCAAAGCTTGTTAGAATGCTTGTGCAGGCTTCGGTCAGTCCGCTCTTCGGGGACTGGATCTTCTCAATCACTGTACCCATGAGGGTACGGTGTTCCTCAACAATGGAAGCACTTCGCATCGCTTCCAGTAGAGTATCTGGTGCCTCTGGTTGGACAGAGGTCACTGGCAGAATGGGCACACCTCCTTCTTTTGAAGGAGGCTGCTTGCCAGATTCCGGAACCGTATAGGTCTCCGGGACCGTATTCGGCTGGGGGGCGAATGGGATATGGCCCCCATCGCCAGTCTCCATGGGGATTTGCTCCCCCATGTGTCCGGCGGACGAGGTTTCACCCTCTGGCGCCGCCCTGACGGCCTCCTCCGTATCTACCTGGCCTGGGATCCTTCGGGACAACACCTCGGTGTCATCGATGGCCCTGGGAGAGGAGGCCACCGGAGGGGACCCGCTGTCCATCACCTTCGGGTCCAGTGAATTCCCCGAAGATGAGGATCGCTCGAGGTCGGAACGAGCCGGACTGCAAGTGCATGATTCAACGTGTTAAAACTACGAAGTAAAGAGGTTGATATATGAATGCGTCAGGGTCTTTGAGTACTCATGATTCGGCCAGGGGCTTATCTCGGGGGTGCCGCTCTGGGCTGCTATCGATGTCCCACGCGGAGTTATTCGCGAGGGAGACCTTCCCCTTCTTGGACGCATCTGCCTCCAGATTTGTGGAGGCCGCCCTCTTCTTCCTTCCCCCTCAGAGGGAGAGTTGCTTTCCTCCTCCTCCTCGTTGTCCTCGGTGGCGGAGGAGTGAGTCTCGGCGTCTTCGGACGTCACGTCTGAAGCGCCCTTGCTGCGGAGACCACTTCTGGTCTCCTTGGCCTTTTTCTTGGCCTTCTTCTCCGGCGCCTGGTAGGGCGCCGAAACCAGCATCTTCGTCAGAAGCAGGATGGCTGGTTCCTTGGGCAGCGGAGCCGGATGCTGAATCCGCTCCGCCTTCTTTGTCCAGCCCTGAAAAAATAAATAGTAAGGCTTAGGCACCTTCGCTGAAAAAGCAAGTAAAGGATACACCTTGAAATGCGAAAGACTTACCGGACTGGCGGGATGGGCCAGGTCCTGCCCACGGTCCTCGATCGTCTTCGGCCACGTCTCGTCGGCCTTGAAGAGAACCTTCCAGATATCTTCGTGTGTAGTTCCGAAGAACCATTGCAAGGTCTGGTGCTCGGCCGGATCGAACTCACATAGATGGGAAGCCCGGCTCTGGCATGGAAGGATCCGGCGAACTAGCATCACCCGGATCACGTTGACGAGTTTGATGTTCTTGTCAACCATGCTCTGGATGTGCGTCTGCAGCGCTGTCAGCTCATCCGACGAAGCCCAATTCAGGCCCTTCTCTAGCCAGGAGGTGAGCCGCATTGGGGCGCCGGACTTGAATTCGGGAGCCGCGGCCCAGGTGGCGTCGCGGGGCTCCGTGATATAGAACCACAGTTGCTGCCACCCTTTGACGGTCTCCACAAAGGTACCTTTGGGCCATGTGACGTTGGGCATCTTGCTCACCATGGCGCCTCCGCACTTTGCATGTTGACCATCCACCACCTTCGGCTTCACATTGAAAATCTTTAGCCACAGTCCGAAGTGGGGTGGGATGCGGAGGAAGGCCTCGCACACGACAATAAATGCCGAGATGTTGAGGAAAGAATTTGGGGCTAGATCATGGAAATCTAGCCCGTAGTAGAACATGAGTCCGTGGATGAAAGGGTGGAGAGGAAACCCTAGCCCACGGACGAAGTGGGGGATGAACACCACCCTCTCATGGGGCTTCGGAGTGGGGATGATTTGTCCCTTGGCCGGAAGCCAGTGGGCGATTTCCTTGGCCAAATACCCCGCCTCTCGGAGCTTCGTGATGTCCTTCTCCGTGACGGAGGAGGTCATCCACTTGCCTTGCGCTCCAGATCCAGACATGGTCGGAGTGCTTTTTTGAGGCGGAAAAGATGAGAACTTGGGCGCTCGAGCTCGAGAATGGGAGGGGCGGAGAGACAGAAGGCGTGGGTGAAAGAAAGGAATCCTTATCTCCTTATAAAGGCAGTGAATATCAAGCGCCTCCCCACTCGCCTTAAAACTCGCCTATTCCCAAGGGCCGTGCAAACGGCACGGTTGGATTACCTACACCCGTATTGATGAGAATTCCGTAATAAAGGGACACGATCTCTGTTGCGACAAGACGTGCCAATGGAAACCGCATCTTGAAGTGTGGAGTGGCAGGCTAAAAAACGGTTCGAAATAATAACCGGGCAGCGATGTGATGTCACGCTACAAAAAGTTGTCAGCAGATTGGACTGGTGAAATATTACACTCTCTGCGGTTGTGTGTGGTATTTGTTTTGCAGAGCCGGACACGTTTCCTGTGTTCGAAGGTTGCTTTGGAGTATTCGGAGGAGGAACCCGCCTTGCAATGCCGAAGATAATTTGCACGCCGGACACGTTGTCATTGAAGCCTGGTTCAGGGGCTACTGAGGGAGTCCTGGATTAAGGGGTCCTCGGGCGTCCGGACTATGTAACGTGGGCTGGACTGATGGGCCGTGAAGATACAAGACAGAATACTCTCTCCCATGTCCGGATGGGACTCTCCTTGGCGTGGATGGCAAGCTTGGCGTTCGGATATGAAGATTCCTTTCCCTGTAACGGACTTTGTACAACCCTAGTCCCCTCCGGTGTGTATATAAACCAGAGGGTTTAGTCCGTAGAGGCAATCATAATCATACATGCTAGACTTCTAGGGTTTTAGCCATTACGATCTCATGGTAGATCAACTCTTGTAATACTCATATTCATCAAGATCAATCAAGCAGGAAGTAGGGTATTACCTCCATAGAGAGGGCCCGAACCTGGGTAAACATCGTATCCCCCGCCTCCTGTTACCATCGACCTAAGATGCACAGTTTGGGACCCCCTACCCGAGATCCGCCGGTTTTGACACCGACACCAGGCCCATCGACAAATGCAGAGCTCAAACGCGCAAAGACAAATAATGATGGCGTTCAAGAGAGTCCATCATGGATAGCTAAGTTGCCTGGTACCTCACTGCTTGTCATATAGTAGGATAAAATAATCGTATTTCACGTTACTACGTGTGCTCAGTGGACAATATATATAACATGTAGAGTAAAAAAGAGATGCAACAAGTGTACAACCTCTATGGCGAAGCCATGTCGATCTCAGCGTGATTGGGTTGGTCGGTGAGGATGCTCCGGCTGACTTGGCTATCAGAGGAGGGGAAGAGCATCTTAGGCGTCAGGAGATGGAGCCCAGGGTACTGCTCCGCTGTGATGGAGGGTTTCGTCATTGGTGTAGCTCCGGTGAGTTGTACGAGGCCGAGGCTGAAGCAGGACAAGAGAGACAACGTTAACCTGAGTGGAATTCTAATAGCATCTCCAATAGATGACGTAAAATACATAACCACAAAGTGCTAGATGTAAAATACATCAGCCGCTCATCTCTAAACTTAACTGTCAAAACTGAATTTAACTGTTGAAACTTAACTTAACTGTCGAAACTGAAGTTTGCTGTCGAAACTGAATTTTACTATCAAAACTGAACGCACTAGTAGCAGAAAAGTAGTAGCAGCAGCGCGTGCGAGAGCCGAGGCAGCTGGTCGTGTAGCAGTTCATCTTCAACCTCCACCCCCATGAGCCGCTAGCCACCACCGGCCAAACCGCCGCCCCCCGCCGCCCGCAGCCGGCGGTGCGCCGCCTCGCCCGCCCCGAAACCACTCCCCACTGCCGGTCTGCCGCCGCCCCGGCCATCCCTCTAGGCCCCCCGTGCCGAGCATTTTCTCCGACGATCCCCACGCCACCGCCCCACCACCGCCCCCACCCTGAACCCTAAGACAGATAGTGGGGTACCTCTCCGGCGAGCCCCCCTCCCCGATGCGGCTGGTTCTTCCTTAACTCCGGCGAGCCCCCCCTGAAAATCGACTGACCCAAAAGTCGATTTAGTCAACTGAAGTGTAGCTAAATCGGAGCAGTATCGCAAGCAAGAGCAAGAGCGAGAGCAGCAGCGCGAGCAAGAGCAAGAGCAGACCAGGCAGGGGACCGAGAGCAAGAGCAAGAGCAGACCAGGCAGGGGACCGAGAGCAAGAGCAGAGCAGCAGCGTGAGCGAGATCTAATCAGCAGCAGCTCCTATTGATGTGGACGTCGCCGCCGAGGGAGCGATGTCGTGGAGGAAGTGGGCCGACGACGCCGCCGTGGATGGAGTCGCGCCATGTCGGCTCGGGACCGAGCGCCGGCAGCACCATGAGATCGAATCAAGAAGAAAATGCAGCGATTAGTGTACAACCTCTTTGGTGGCGCCGATTAGGCCTCAGCTTCATCCGAGGAAATGGTGATGATGCTGCTCTTCCGGTGGTGCAGGTGAAGACAGTGGTGTGGGAATGGAGGTAGCGCGAAAGACGAGGGGAACGTCGGGGCAGCTCCTTGGAGGTGGAGGACGGGGTGGATGAACCGGCGGGATGACGAGATCGACGACGGATCCTCATCTGGTACGGTGGATGAGGGACGTCGAGGTGTTGCTGTGGACGATGTCGTCGGGGAAGAGGCTCTGGCTGGGTGGCGGACGGAGGAGGGTGTGGGGCTTCGCGGGTTTTGGCGGCCTCGGTGTACGAATGGGTGGGTTGATGGGATGGGAGTGGGGAACCATGGCTTAGGGACGCGCTTGTCCGAAATGTGGGGTAAGTTACGAAAGTACCCCCACCGATTTGAGCTAGGAGGTTCTTTCGGTTCAGGGGTATCACGGGCATTTCGCGTGTCGGGATTTCGCAGGAGGTGGTAGTTTTCACGCGTTGTAATTTTGGGATAGCAAGGCACGGGTTGAGATGGAGGGAGTATTCGGAGCACAACGAGACAAAGATATATCTTAAATATTTCGGGGTTACAAGGCGCGGGTTGAAGAGGCGGGAGTTTCACAACACGATGGACAGAGATACTAGCTTGAAATTTCGGCATAACAAGGCGCGGCTTGAAATTTCGGGAGAACAAGCTTAACGTGTACCCAAAAAAAAAGACAATTCACACCTTATCACTAGAGAGAGCCATGTCCCGTTCTACTATATTACTAGAAATGCATTCAAATACAACAAAAAAACTAAAAAAAATCAGGACAACAAACATAACGTGTACAGTACCAAAACAATTTGCACTTCCCTCAACAATAAAAAAACAATGTGTGTTGTCTAGCATATGGACTAAATTTGAGTACATTTTCCCTGTTTGAATGGGATTGTACTCGGGTTAGTTATACAACCATCTAAATATTATTTTCACAACACATGACATGAATATAGGAGAAGTAAATTCCTATATAAATATGAACTACATGTACATACGATCTCAAATTCAAATATATGTATCCATTTTATGTTGAATTCAAATCATAGTACATGTATGCTCTAGCTAGATGTTCGGAATCTAAACCATGTATGATACTACATACAATGTGTTTAACATGCACAACACACACACAAACACCATTTAGACTAGTAAGGTACACGTGCATTGCATGCATGAGATTTGGCAACCAAATTATGAATAAATACCACATTATAGCATCTAAGCTTTGAGTCATATATGCATGGATGTTCGTTTAATTCTTATAGTTCATTTCATTCAAAATCATCTAGTTTTTATAAGAAAGCTAATCTATTTTAAGATTCATGGAATTGTGCGTTGTAAAGCATAGAGTAAAAACAAATAATGGCAAATCATGTAGAAAAAAATTTGGGCAATTCTGATACGGAAGATTCTAGAACAAAGAAGAAGTGCTTGTGTTTTCAGGTTTGTGCATTATGCTTAAGTTCAACCATGGAGTCTTCTAGATTGTACATGTGGCAAAATCTGGTGGAATATAGATGATATCCAACGGCCAGTAGTGCTCAAATTTGCCATCTCTGCACCATCGGATTGGCTTCATCCAACAACCATATTTCAAAGTTAAATTTATCCGTACACTATATAAAAATATAAAATATAATATATAGGGGTATAGATATAGATATGTGATGCGAAAGCCACCCATCATCTCCAATTAGAATAGTGTGTCCATGCACGGATGCAACGTGGCCAAACGATGTCTGCCATCGGTATCTCAAATTCAAATCAGTCTGACCTTGTCAATGTGTATACAGTACAACATGCTCGTTTCCAAACCACACCGCACATATCTCAGTTATATTCATGCATGCATGGGTTTCAAACATCATGATCTCTTATTCAAATATTTGAATTCAACTTTACATTGATTATGACCTCACCTAGTCTTTTACACCCACCATGGCTTCCTCGCGCTCCAGCGCTCTTCGGGACGGGCGGACGACGGAACACAAGGAGATGGCAGCCATTGCTGCCGACCGGCTGGCCGGCAGGCAGCCGGAGGACGACGACGTCCCAATGGAGAACATGGTAGTCGACGATCCGGCGCCAACCCCCTCCTCCACGCCATCCTCACCGGTGCATTGCACCATGACCATCGGCGAGGCCCGTGCCCAATATATGGACAGGGTGAGGCAGATGTGTGAGGAGTTGTTCCGGGAGGCGCAGGCCGACGCCGCCTACAACCACCATCTCCTCCAGGAGCACCTGCAGGCGGAGGAGCAGATCGCCGTGGAGCGGGCGGAGCAGGAGGCACTGCTCGACTCGTACCGCTCCGCCCGCAAGGGCCGCCATGAGCGCTGGCGGTACCGCATGCGGGTGGCGGAGGCTGCGGCCGCCTACAAAGAGGCTAGCAAAGAGGGCGATGAAGCGGGCGAGGCGCTGTTTGGCGAGACCGAGGACGAGGCAGAGGACAATGCCGGCTCCGACGAGGCACTGCTCCGCCGAGGCCCCACGGCGCCAACAACGAGGCAGAGGACACCGCCGGCTCCGCCGAGGCCCCGCCCCGCCAACAACGAGGCAGAGGACATCGCCGGCTCAGCCGAGGCCCCACCCTGCCGGCAACGTGGGGGAGGATTTCCACCGCTCCGCTGAGGCGCCGCCCGCCGGCAAAGAGACAGAGGACATCGCCAGCTCCGCCGAGGCCCCGCTCCGCTGCCAACGAGGCCGCACCACACAAAAAACGAGGAAGAGTAGAACATGGTAGGTCGCCGCCGCTCGGGTCCAAGTAAGGCCACCGCTGCTACCCTCCAGTTGAAGCCAAGCTAGGCGGGTTGACCATTGACGGCCGGTTAGCTTCTTGGCGGCGACGTGGAGTCGGAGAGCTACGCTGGAGAAGAACGCTGCTTCTACTTAACTACTGGTGCAGTTGGCTGACTGACACATGGGCCCAACAGGCCACATGTCAGTTACGCAACTGCACCTGCAGTTAAGTTACTGAAGCTTATGTTCGGCTCAGCGGGACACAGGTGGGTAGCTTTAGTTAATTAATTATACCTCCAGCGCACCCCTTTTTAGTTGAAGAATGTATGAAATGTAATGAAATCCGGCATGTTTATATGAAATCCGACCGTGTATGAATGAATTTATTTCGATTAGTTCGAATTCCTGTATCACTGGCATTGGATGAACATGCAAAACAATACGTACTAGCATTATTCCCAGGGTGATCACCTCGTTTGCAGCAGTTTCACATGTACTCCCTCCGGTCCTTTCTAGTCTGCATACAAGTTTTGTCTGCAGTCAAAGTATCTCTACTTTGACCAATCTTATACAAAAAAGTATGCACTTTCACAATGTGTGAAGTAAAAAGGAACAAAAGGAGTACAAAGAGTTTGAGCAGCTTTTTAGCGTTTCTGTACATTGCAATCAAACACACAGGCCTGGCAATTCATAGAGAACATTCAAAACAATCGATGATTATGCATCTCAGCGACTCACATGTCAGAGGCAATATTTACTTCACAACTAAAGAATAAAGAAAAAATTGATCGACGCTGCTGACAGCAAAGGGCGTCCCATTCGAAAATACCAAACGCATGTCTTGCTAAAATCAATGAGCAAAATTTGACAAGGTTGTCCCATTCCAAAATATCAAATGCCTATGATTGTGGAATGGGAAGGGTTTGGCATCAGTTCGAACATTGACATGGCACCTCGTGCTAAATAAACCACCTGTTCTTTTTGTGCAGTTCCACCAAAATCAACCAAATTCGCGCGTAGCTTGTATGATTTCGCCCTTATATGTTGCAACGCCTTGAACTTATCGGCACCTCCTTTCTTGTGGTGGAAATGAATGATTCGATGTATTCATGAACATTTTGTGCAGTTCCCATTGAAATCAAGCTGAGCACCCCTGTTTGCACAAATACAAAAAAGTGATTAGTATAAAGCAAACTGTACTATGAATTGACAGTTTCAATAGGCACATACATGGTCCATGTAGAGCACACTTTTAGAAAAATGGAACTCACCAGAAAGAATCCTAGAACAACATTGTACTCGCGCATCACAGCAAAAAAATGGAGATTTGTCAGTCCTTCTGAGCTGAAGTTAGTTTGGTCTTGTGGGGAGTAATGTAACCATCCTTCAACTGCTCCTTCTGATGAGAAGATAGACAGGGCTTCTTCATCCTGGCATAATCGGAACTAGTCGCTTCACGTACTCCATATTCTTCTTCAGAGGAAGATGATCCTGTTGTGCAAAGACAAGAGGACTACTAAATGCTAGCATCCCTGTTTGCTCGAAAAAAAGGAAAGGAAATATTTAAAACAGCACAGATGAAGCACTTCTCAAGGACAATACCACTTTTTCATGACAGTATCTAAACAGTAGCACAACACCAATAGAGATGACAAAGCTCAATCATATGGATGAAATCAGTGGGCGAGTACCAACCTTTGTCAGGAGGCTTATTGTGTAGAGCATACAGATGAAGCACTTCTCCGGAACCATCTATTGCTATCTACGGTGGTTGCCATGCTTACTATATACTCCTCGATTAGTTTAATGTTTCCAACATCTTCTTGTGTAGTTCCACTAAAATATATGGTATCTTCAAATAAGATCCCTGTTTGCACAAGTAGAGATAATTACATATTACATTAAGAGTGGCATCAAATCAGTGGCAAAACAATTGCTCGTTCCAGCCATAGCAATAAATTAAGATGCAAAACTATATCATTACTTGTGTCATCACAGTTCCAGTGCTTCATTACAGCACCGGGAGTTGATTTTTGTTTTTCTTCCGCTTGTTCTTCCCCTTCATCACTTGGTTCAATAACAGACAAGCTTCGCCTTCAATGTAAGATTTGGCATGTCAATTAGGGAGCACAAGTATAGTACTAAACTTAATTTTCTGATGAAAGTGGCAAAATACAGGCCAGCAGTTGTGAAATATCCTTATCTTACCTCAATGGGGTATAACGGTGCACATACAGATTGGAAGTCTTGTCTCCATTTGTGTAGTTCACTAAAATCAAGCAACATTATCGTACAAGTAGCACAGCATATGAAAGCACACTGCAGAATCATGTGAAAGAAGGCTAGTACTGACCTCTCATGATGCGGAATTCAAACAACTCACAAGAAGAAGATCTGAACCAAATTCGCCTTAACGGATAGGAAGTAAGATCTCCTCTTGTGCAGTTCCACTAAGATCAAGCAATCAAGCAACGTTGTCGGTGTGACATTTTGGTTGAACTGCGCAAAACACTCTTAAAACAAACGTGTTTTGTGCAGTGCAACAAAAGGTCACAATGGCAACGAGATGAAGTAGATAACCCTGTTTACACAGAGGTGCAAAGGGAACAATTAGTGGTCAATAACGGTGGATGACACAGAAGCCAACAAAAAGAAGCAACTACCTTATCTAAATGGGAAAGAAAGCAAGACAGTAGCATTTCTCAAACGGTGGCATTGATTAATATTAACATAGAGATTATATTAACAATAAAATTCATTAAACATGTAATTTGCTTTTAACTGTGGCATTGCATCAATTTTCCAGCGGCATTATTAGAGGGTGTTTGTTTACAGGGACATTTTGGTGTAGGGACTAAAAAAACTCCGTGTCAGTCCCATCTAAACCAAACAGGAGGGACTTTTAGGGACTAAAAGTGGGCATTTGGGACTAAAGAAAGAAGACCCCGAGGGAGTCTTTTTGGGACTTTTTCCAATAGTTGCCCCTGCCACGCATCGCACCTTGTCTCTATTAGTTCATTACTAGGGGTAACATGGTCTTTTAGCATGTCATTTAATAACCTCTAGTCCATGTTTAGTCCCTGGAACCAAGCAGGTAGGGACTAGGGAGTTTTTAACCAAACAGGGCCTTAGATTAACAACAGCTAATGAGTTGCACGGGACAGTGGACGCACCAGCACCATGTGCATCTACCGATGTACTGTGGTCATGCACAGTCTGTTGCAACAAAGAACAAACAACCAAGGAGCATATTTGTGTTGGTCCCAGTTTTGTTATCTTTAGACACCTTTCCCTATGTGAGCGCAGCAAATCTAGTCCTGCTCAAACTCTACAGCCTTGTCCCTTCCTTTCCTTTTTGAACTAGTACTTTTGCCCCTTCCTTTCCTCTTTGAACCACGTCCTAGATTTATGCGATACAACTTTCCCCACTACTTTCCCCCATTCCTTTCCTCTTTGAACCACGTCCTAGATTCATGCTATACAACTTTCCCCCTTCATTTCCTCTTTGAACCACGTCCTAGATTCATGCTATATACAACTTTTCCCACTACTTTCCCCCACTCCTTTCCTCTTTGAACCACGTCCTAGATTCATGGTATACATGCAGCTAGAGCAATGCATGTGGAGTAAGTAAATTATACCTTAAGGTTCTTGGGGCATGGTTCGGTGGGCGACGGGACGACGGCGAAGAAGAAGGGGTCGGAGGCCCTCCCGCGCCGCCGCTGGGTGGAAAGTGAACAGCTGCGCCGGTAGTCCCTCGCCGATGGCGACAGCGTTAAACCTCCTTCCCGGCGGACGGATCCTGCCAGCTCTTTGAGCAGCAGTGAGGGGAGAGAGAGGCCAACGAAGTCTTGTTTAGATCTGGAGAGGGCGAGAGAGTGTGAAGAGAGCAACTACAAGCGCTGAGGCTCCAGCGGGAGAGGGCGAGAGAGTGTGAAGAGAGCAACTACAAGCGCTGAGGCTCCAGCGTGTATATATATACTGGAGAGAGAGTGTGAAGCGTGCAAACCCTAGAAAACATTTTGACCAGTCAAAGAATCCTCCTGGCACAAATTATGCTCAAGTGTAGTTGTCGAACCCGAGACCTCAAGTTTGATGAGCGAACAGGCTAACCAGCTACACAACCCTCCCGTTATGTTCAACGAGAGGGAAATAACCTTTTATACATTCCTGCATTCGTGTGACAAGCATGCCGTGTTTTTTTTGTGTGTGTGGGAGTCATTGGGATTTCAATCAGAATCGTGTCATGTGGCTTTGGTGGTAAGACTATCCACAGTGGTGCAGAAATAATGCAGCCTTAGTCACCTTACCTCTCTCCACGTAGTACGTTGGGTCCCACCAGTCAGAGAGTGAAACAAACAAATTAATAAGAAAAATTAAAAGCGCCAGCGGTGTATCTTACCTCACACATCTCGCTACTGCTCGGGAACACTGTCCAATTGATCCCTCTGTTCGCTCACGTACTATTTTAAGTGAATCCTTATTATAACATGCACACAAATTTTGGGCACTTGTATTCGACTTAAGTCAGTGTGCCACCGTATCTCGTATACTTACTACTCCCTCCGTCTAGGTGTAATAAGTCACGTTAGAAGGTGCAACGGGACCAAGGTGCGTGCGTGTGCGTGTGTGTGTGTGTGTGTGTGTGTTTAACAACATGTGTGTGTTAGAGAGAGCGACAGATCGACCTACTCCTACAGAGAGATGTTGTGTAGTGTACGATTTTAGCCGTGAGAGTCGGTGCATCCTCTTGTTTCCGGGCGTGTCCGGTAGGGACATGCGGACAGCTGCCACGCCCGCTCCTGACCAGCCTGGCCCACCCAAAGCCCCTCCATCGCCCGCGCGCGCTTCTCGCCCGAAACGGTCAGCGCCGCTCCAAAGAATTGGTGCCGCATTCATGCCCGGGCAGAGCGGACGTGACCTCTCACTAGCGCAGGAGTGATGGTTGCTTCGTCCGTCCAACTTACTGCTGGGTCTATGTGATTTGACGGCTCATTGGTCTTTATTACTGAGGTGGTAGGACTGCTGGATGTCCCACGCTTTCGGCGAAAGGAGGTACTACTACTAGATTACAATTTTCTCCATTCTTACAGCGGAGGCGTGCAAGAGCAGTGAAAACACGCAGGCTCAGTGATTACATGGCCCACCTCACACTATCACCGTGCGACACCTAACTCTTCACATAGTACTCCCTCCGTTCCTAAATGTTACTAGATGAGTCCCTGCCCGTTGCCGCGGAACAGCGGTATATCTCTCTGCGCAAAATTATCGATTTCATAGAACTAAAAAAACTCTATAACCGCATGACAAATGTGGTAGCCAAACTAAATAAACTCCCATCATCATTTAGATCATCCCACGTAAGGAAAAAAGATCAGCCAACTCCTACTGCATAATGGGGTTATATTTTTCTTTTTGACATGTTAATGGGACTTAAAAGCTCACTTACATGCATGCTACCGGTGCATGCTTGCATGCAGACATGTTGATGTGATTTAAAACCCACTCACATGCATGTGCCACGGTATTTCTGCATGCTTGCATGTGGCTTAGTGCGGAGCCTCTCAACGTCTAGATCAGACGGCTATTATGGACTGATTTACTTCATCTAATGGCTACATCAATTTTGATGATGTGGCTCAAGGAGAGGATAGATAATTCCTAGTAGTGGGGGCTAGCTATTACTAGTAGATAAGTCTTTGTAGATATTCCACTACATACGGAACAAAATGAATGAATCTACACTTAAAATGCATCTATATACATCCGCATGTGGTTCATGGTGAAATCTCTACAAAGACTTATATTTAGGAACGGAGGAAGTACTAGTATAGTACGTACTATAATTTATCAGCGAGATAAATTTGTACAATGCTATGAAGCTTCCAGCTTCTGTTACATGTATCTTGCGTCCAAGGTTGCCCGTTGCAACATTTCATCAAATACAAAGGAGACTAACATGCATGCTATTGCATCTCAATGATTGACAGATCATTGCAAATATGTACTCCCTCCGTTCCAAAATAAGTGTCTCAACTTTGTGCAAACTTTAGTACAAAGTTGTACTACTACTAAAGTTGACACTTATTTTGGAACAGAGGCAGCTAAAGAAAAAAAACGATCCATGCAGTCCCTAGCCCTTGAACCGTGAACCCTGACCAGGCTTCAATTTGCTGGCAACGTTCAAGCTTCCTAATAAATGAAGTTTGCAACCTTTTGACCATCGGATCATTTTGTGCAGTTTCACCAAAATCGAGATGAGCATCCCTGTGGCAAAGAAATTGAAGAAGTGTGATTAGAATAAGATTACTGGGACTAGTTGATGAGACATAAACTCATCACAAATACAGTACATAGAAGCCAGTAGAGGTATGTGCGGGGCAAAGAAGTAGAGAAATATCCACAGGGAGTGATGTGGGCAGCTGGAGCAGTGGTGCAAGCCGGCTGTAAAGGGAGTTGTACCTGAGGGACGTAGCTCAACCTTGAGGAGGGCGGCGGGAGGCGGCAACGGCCCACGTCGCGGCAGTGAGCAAGGGACGAAGGCAACCTCACCGGCTTTGTGAGAGAGAACGGCGGGGACCCCTGATCGGGACATGCCGACAGTGGGTTTTCGCCGTCGGCGGCGGCCACCGCATCTACACTAAGCATCCACCCCTTCCCCAAGCGGACGTGATCCGCCGGGATGTTAGAGATGTGGCCACAGTCGTTTTGTGCGAGAGAGTGTGAAGAGAGCAACCCCAGCAAGCAATCGTGTAGGCTAGCCCGTCCTGACTATGTATATAGTGGAGCGGTTTCCTTTTCTCTCCATATGAACCTATCATATTGCGTACGTGCCACTGAAGAAAAAAACTTTATTTATAAATGACGCGGCACCTACTACTCGTTCTCCTATAACCTTGCACTTGGCATCTCCAAAATATTAACCTTGCGATTGGCTCTTCGCCTCTTCGGGAAGTCGAGCAATAATGGTAGTGCAGTATATATCGTTTTGGCTATATGAGACCGAATGAATTGCTGCACATCCACCACATGGGCGAGGGTCGAGGGGCGAGGGAGAGTGCTACATACGGAGCAAAATGAGTGAATCTACACTCTAAAATACGTCTATATACATCAGTGTTTGGAGTATGTACTAGTAGTTCATATTGAAATCTACTAAAGGACATATATATTCCAAACAATATGATATAATCTCTATAACCAAGGTAGTAGGGACGAGGAGTAAACGAAGGGAGTAGTAAATTTTTCTCCTCGTCCTGCGAGCCACCGCGCGCATGGGCGAGGGAGCAGGCGTAAGGCGGAGCAAGCTTCACCTCATCCTGCGAGCCACCGCGCCCGTGGGCGGGGGAGACGGTGTACTAAGCAAGCTTCTCCTCGTTCTGCGAGTTGACGGGACACATCAAAAGTACTCCAGTGTATAGAGCCTTGCCTCTAAGGTAGGCCCCACATGGTTTGCCTCTTTTTTTAACATAACACGTCAAGTCGCAATTTGTTTGTTCACCCGTGGTAGGCGATCCTCCCTCCACCAAGTGGACAACCAGTACACGTGCCAAATTACCACGTGGGTTGCCTTTTTCGTACAGAAATGAGCTCCACCATGTACTCGCGCGGGTGTGGTTGGGAAAGAGACGGGAGTACGTGCGCCGTGCATGCACCTCTTCTCTTCGTGCACGTCCCCCAACTACGTGGGTGTGTGTGAGAGATACAAACCGCGTTCGTGAGTGTTTTTTGTTTTGGGGTGGGGGTGGGGTGGGGGGTTGATTTCGTGAATTATTTGTGGGAATATGTGTCGATGACATCTCAATCAAAATTTTGCATGCAATGTGTGTGAAATGGAGGCCTATCCATATCATACATAGAGGGTCGGGCAATCCACGAGAAGAGAGGGAGCGGTCATAGCTATCGATAGAGTCGAAGAGAGGATCAAGTGGGTGGGTGCGAGATCGATGAAGAGAGCCATCGAAATTGTGTGTGTGTGCAAGTCAAAGATATAGGGCGACTGGCCTACCGGAACGTTAGAGGGCACATGTCAAGTTTGTGTGTGGCAGGGAGACATGACTAGAGCGCTCGATGTATCGGTGTGTGTGGGGGGAGGGGGTGGGGGAGGGGTACGCAGAGGCCTAACTATAGAGGTAGAACGACTCGTATATGTGTTGAGAAGGAGAGACCCGGCTATGTCTTGAGGGAGATCGGTCGACATCCATACATAACTGAAAGACGGGAAATATGATGGGACAGAGAGAAAGAGAGGAGAGAGAGAGAGGGAGGGAGAGGGAGGGAGAGGGGTAGAGTGTTGGATGGGTGATGGAGTTGCTTCTCGAAGATGGTGGGAGAGGCCTACTCGACAAACTGAGGGTGGAACTGCAATGTTATCAATAAGAGTGGGAATGTGTTTCTGTGTGTGCCTGTGCGTGATAGATCTATCGGGACGCATCCATGGATGATGAAGGGGAACCATGTGTTTGGTAAGCAAACCTAACTAGATCGGTAGATCAATTGTTGTTTGTCGGAGGAAGGGAGAGACACAACTAATGAGGTAGATCGATTGACGTGTGGGTAAAAACGAGTTATAAGGACCTAGCTAGCTATATGTATAGCGAGAGATCGGTCGGTGTACGTCCATTTGTTAGAGGCAAATAAAGGCCCAGCGAGATGGATAGACAGAGAGAATGGAGCTAGGAGGTGGTGCGAGAGGCCCAACTACTAGCTAGATAGGGGGAGGAGTGTGCGGTTGTGAGATCGATGAAAAGAGGGGCGAGAGTTTACACGTGTGTCTGGCCGTATGAGAGACACGAGGCAAGGACACATAAAGGAGGAGATTGAAGGTGTGTGTGTATGTTGTAGGCAGGCATCGCTGGAGAGGTTTATCGATCGGTGTGTGTCGGAAAGGAGTTGTGGAGACTCTGGGAGAACGGCCTAAAGAAAAAAATGAATGTGCCCGGTGGATAGAATGCCGAGGGAGGGGGAGGGCGAGGAGGGCGTGTGCATGCACGAGAGAAAGTTAGTGGTAGCTACAAAGGTTAGAGGATTGTGTGGGTGTAAGAGACTAACAAAGATCATAATTTGATATGAAAGCGGATTCATATATTTGAATAGGAGATCATAGTGTTTTAAACATTGCATGCATGAATATAGCGGTGATACACGTGATGTGCACATGTTATACCATAATGTGATAATGCATGGCGTTTGCAACTCACAGCTAAATGCCGAACAATCTAAACCATACTATACATCAAACAATCTCACATTTTATTTGAATTTGTGATAATGTGTGGCGTTTGCAGCTTATAACTAAATATCGAATAATCTAAACAATACTATATATCGAACATTCTCACATTTTATTTGAATTTGTGGTAATGTGTGGTGTTTGCAACTCACATCTAAATACTTGTAGGCGTAGGGGGCGGGGCACCATACATAATGTGATAAAAACATTATACATATGAGACCTGGTTTAGATTATGAAGATCTAGCTAGAGCTAGAAATGTAATGTGATTTGAAATCAAAATAAAATGGATTCAAAAAATCTAGTTCGAGTTCATATAGTACACATAGTTCATATGTAACTTGAGACTAATCATGTGGTGTGCTGTGAAGATAATACACAAACGATGGTTTAACTTGACAATAATGATGATTGTAGATCTTATTAAAACAGAGAAACGAATTCAAATGCTTTGACTTCACAACAATCATTACTGTAGATCTTATTCAAATAGAGAAATGAATTCAAATTTAGTTCATATTGAAGCGGTAGTATATACGTTTGGAATGCACTAAAACGTTCATTTGAGTAGTAGGTTGCATGCATTATACACGTAGCGAAATATTTTAATTGAACATCACATGAATTCAAAGTTTTGAATGACATTTGTAGTGCGCATTGATTTGGTACAGTACACGTTAGGCTTGTCCGGAAATTTAAACCCGCGCCTTGTTAGCCCGAAATATTTAAGATATATCTTTGTCTTGTTGTGTTCCGACAACTCCCTCCATCTCAACCCGCGCCTTGCTATTCCGAAATTACAACGCGCGCGAAAACTCCCACCTCCTGTGAAATCCCGACACGCGAAATGCCCATGGTACCCCTGAACCGAAAGAACCGCCTCAAATCGGTGGGGGTACTTTCGTAACTTACCCCACATTTCGGACAAGCGCGTCTCTAAGCCATGGTTCCCCACTGCCATCCCATCCGCCCACCCATTCGTACACCGAGGCCGTGAAAACCCGCGACGAAACCCCACACCCTGCTCCGTCCGCCACCCAGCCAGAGCCTCTTCCCCGAGGACATCGTCCACAGCAACACCTCGACGTCCCTCATCCACCGTACCGGATGATGATCCATCATCGATCTCATCATCCCGCCGGTTCAGCCACCCCGTCCTCCACCTCCAAGGAGCTGCCCCGATGTTCCCCTCGTCTTTCGCGCCACCTCCATTCCCACACCGCCGTCTTCACCTGCACCACCGGAAGAGCATCATCATCACCGTTTCCTCGGATGAAGCTACGGCCTAATCGGCGCCACCAAAGAGGTTGTACACTAATCGCCGCATTTTCTTCCTGATTCAATCTCACGGTGTTGCCGGCGCTCAGTCCCGAGCCGACACGGCGTGGCTCCATCCACGGCGGCGTCGCCGGCCACTTCCTCCACAGCGTCGCTCCCTCGGCGGCGACGTCCACATCAGTAGGAGCTATTGCTGCTTTAGCTCTCGCTTGCGCTGCTGCTCTACTCTTGCTCTCGGTCCCCTGCCTGGTCTGCTCTTGCTATTGGTCTTGCTCGTGCTGCTGCTCTCGCTCTTGCTCTTGCTTGCGATGCTGCTCTGATTTAGCTACACTTCAGTCGACTGAATCGACTTTTGGGTCAGTCAATTTTCAGGGGGGGGGCTCGCCGGGGTGAAGGAAGAACCAGCCGCAGCGGGGAGGGGGGCTCGCCAGAGAGGTACCCCACTATCTATCTTAGGGTTCAGGATGGGGGCGGTGGTCGCCGGCGTTGGCGGGGCGGTGGCGTGGGGATCGCCGGAGAAAAAGCTCGGCACGGGGGGGGGCTAGAGGGATGGCCGGGGCGGCGGCGGACCGGCGGTGGGGAGTGTTTTCGGGGCGGGCGGGGCGGCGCACCGCCGGCCGCGGGCAGCGGGGGGCTGCTGTTTGGCCGGTGGTGGCTGGCGACTCAGGGGGGTGGAGGTTGAAGATGAATCGCAGGCCCTTGATTTCGTATCCAACGGCTGCAAAATCGACTGACCAGAGATGAAAAAGTCAGTCGACCGACGTGTAGCCTCACCTTGCTAGTGCGTTCAGTTTTGACAGCAAAATTCAGTTTTGACAGCAAAATTCAGTTTCGACAGTTAAGTTCAGTTTCGACAGTTAAGTTCAGTTTCGACAGTTAAGTTCAGAGATGAGCGGCTGATGTATTTTACATCTAGCACTTTGTGGTTATGTATTTTATGTCATGTATTGGAGATGCTATTAGAATTCCACTCAGGTTAACGTTGTTCGTTGTCTCTCTTGTCCTGCTTCAGCCTCGGCGTCGTACAACTCACCGGAGCTGCTCCAACGACGAAACCCTCCATCACAGTGGAGCAGTACCTCGGGCTCCATCTCCAGACGCCTAAGATCTTCTTCCCCTCCTCCGACAGCAAAGTCAGCCGGAGCATCCTCACCGGCCAACCCAATCACGCTGAGATCGACATGGCTTCGCCAAAGAGGTTGTACACTTGTTGCATCTCTTTTTTACTCTACATGTTATATATATTGTCCACTGAGCACACGGATTTGTTCCTTTAGTGTCTCCTCGAAAGAAAAAACGTAGGAATTTTAATTTTCACTTGTCCTCCTTTTCAAATTCCTATTCATGAAGCACAAGACTAAGAGATAGTAGCATAATAGCATTATAACTGTACATTTTCTTGTGGTTTGACTTAATCTCACCATGCTTCTTTGCATCCTGTGATCTTCCAATTGTTGTGAATCAAACACCCAGATTGGCAGAAATCCTGTGTTTTTAAATTCTCTATTTTGCACGTGCATTCCTATCCTATTCCTGTCTATTTCCTATCCCTGCATTGTTGGAATTCTCCAATTCAAACGAGCCCTTACAAAATTACTTCTCTTACAGATAGTTGTCAAAGAAAACCTTGCGTGGTTTGTCCCGCTCCTACTGCGCCGTCGTCCACCCCAGCTCAGCTGCTCCAACGATAGAAGGGTCCAGCACAGCAGGGATCCGGCCTCCAGACTGTCTTTCGCCGCCTCAGATCTTCTTCCCCGCCGCTGGCAGCCATGAAAACTGCATTACCATAATCAACCGAGCAGATGACCTCGAGGACTACACGGGTCCGCAAGAGAGGTCGCACTCTTTCGTGTCTGCTTACGTTATGCATCGCTTAATATTACATGCTACTTTATCGTCCTGTTCACCGATTAGACTCTGAGTCAGCTCCAAACTAATGGTCAAACTTGAGTTTTTAAATGGTTGTGTGGTACATATCGGGGCCGCTATCAATAGTATCTATCTACTATCTGGTTAATCTCCGGTGTCTACTATGAGTTTCATGTCGGGTGGGAAACAAACAGTAAAGAAGCCATTATCTGTATTTTTTAACTGAAGCCATTATCTGCCTGCTATTATTGGTTTTGGGTCTATCCACAGGTTGCTACCATCACTCTGGATTTCTGCATGCACTCCTTACATAATCTCACTATGTTTTATTCCTATGCATGACAGTTATTGTAAACAATGGAACTAAACATGTAGAGCAAAAGAGACGAGCCTTGCATGGCAATAAAATTTCATGCAGACGTCGCTCCATGGTAGGCGCAAAGGCAGCCCCCCTCCATGCATTTCGGGTTGTAATCGAGAGGAAGATATCTGTTCTGAGGGGGATTCAGAAGGAGAAGACAACTCCTATTTACCCACTGAGGTCTTCGCTCTAACTTGGCATGCTGATGTTGGTTATATCATGCATATGGTGTCTTGCACTGCTTACTTTATACATCAAATATGTCATCTGCTTAGTTTAGACATCCTTTGTGCGAATGCCATCTGTTTAGTTTATTCATCGTTTATGTGAATTATGCAACGCCATCTTGTTTAGCCAGGCATCATATATGTGAATTTTGCAATGCCATCCTGCTTAGCCAGTCATCTTATATGTAAATTATATCAAGCCATCCTCTTTTTTCGTTACATATTACATTTGTCAACAATGTTAGTACATTCAACTGCTCTTGGTGTGCATCAGCCATTTGACACGGTGATGGCAAATTCTGGAGTGAAAACAAGGTCTTCAGAGAAGACTATGCTATCTGACGAAGCGCATATCTCGCTGGTTACGGATAGCTCCTCAGAGGAGGATTCAGAGATAGATGACCAGTCCTATTCCCCCCCCCCCCCCGAGGTGTATGCTCTAACTTGGCAGGGTTATGTTGCTCATATCGTGCATATGGTGTCTCGCATTGCTATGTCATTTGATTAGTTTAGACATGCTTTGTGTGAATGCCACCTGTTCAGTGTCTAATTACCATATATGTGAATTATGCATTGTCATCTTATTGCAAGACATTATACATGTGAATTATACAATGCTATCTTGTTGCAAAGGCATTATATATGTGAATTATGCAATGACATGCTGTTTAGCCAATCATCATGTATGTGAATTATATCATGCTATCATTTTTTTGTATTACGTGTTCCATTTGTCGACAACGTTTGTATATTCAACTACTCTTCCTGTGCATCAGCCATTTGAAGCGGTGATGGAAGTATCTGGAGTGAAAACAAGGTATTCAGAGCAGACAATGCTACCTACTGAAGCAGACATCTTGCTGGTTACAGAGAGCTCCTCAGAGGAGGATTCAGAGACTGATGACCAGTCCTATTTCCCCCCTGAGGTCTATGCTCAAACTTGGCAGGGTTATATTACCCATGTCATGCATGTTGTCTTGCATTGCTTAGTTTTACATCATATATGGATTGCCATCTGCTTACTTGCTTACTATATAAATCATATATTTGAATTATATCATGCCATCATGTTTACATAGTACATACACATCATCTATCTGAATTATGGCATGGCAACCCATTTAATAAAGACATCATATAGTTATATCATCTCATCATGTTTAGTGTTTACAGTCATCATATTTTGAATTATGGCATTCTATCCGTGAATGTATGTGAATTATGGCATGCCAACCTATTTAATAAACACATTATATAGTTATGTCATGTCATCCTGTTTACATAGTCTCATATTTTGAACTATGTCTTTCCATCTTTTTTAGTTAGCCATCATAATGTGAAATTGTGTCATGCTATCCTGTTTAGTTAGCCATCATATATGTGAAATTGTGTCATGCTATCCTGTTTGGTTAGACAACATAAATATGAATTATTTCATGCCCTCTTTTATTCCCCACTATCCATTGCACTTGTCTATCATACAATGTCTATACTTTCAATTACTTTTCTTGTTTATCAGCCATTTGAATTGGAGAGCGTGATGGCAGTATCTAAGGGAGTAACAACACGGTCTTCAGAAAATATAGTGCTACCAGTTGATGCAGATAGAACCACGGTTGTACTTGCCCAAGGACCAGATCCACCACACATAACCCAGACTCTCGCAGATTGTACCCCTACCCAGTTGGACAGAGAACCAGCTACACCCCTTCTAACCCCAACCCCGGCAGATAGTAACCCAGTTCCAGTTGACACAGCACCGTCTCCACCACAGAGCACCCAAACACGAGCAGTTAGTAAGGGAACTGCAGTGCCCAAAGCACGAGGACCACCACTCCGAATCCCAACTCAACGCTTAAAGGAGAAGAAGATTTTTTTCTCAGGTTAGGTTCTGTAGCTATGGTTCATACTCCTTTGCTCTTGCATTATTGTATTTACTCATACCAACTATTTTCAAATTTGAAGGATGGAATTGAAACTCCAATGGCGCAACAGGTATGTTTTAAACCTGTTTCTTTAACTGGTTTGCTGTTGTAACCTGCTCTATGTTGATTTCAGTTTCAATTGAATAAACAGTTATGTTCTCATGTCATGCACATTACAAGTGTTGTTATTGCTCTATAGTTACCCACACTTATATTCTGTCTATTCTGCTTTGTCTTGAACAAATATTATTTGAACTGTGTCTCTATCTTGATTTGGCAACAAAAACTATAATGATATAGACCATAAAGTGACCATGGTACATAGATATATGTTTGTTTCATGATGTTATCCTGTCCACTTTACTACTGAACTCATTTACCAAAATGAGTTTCATATACAACATGGTAAACATGTGATGTGTCTGCTTGTTTCTCTTTTAGAATGCGGATAAAATATTGGAGAACAGTACCGTGTTATCCAATGGTAAAGGAAGTGATGCAGATAAGGTTCAAGATAGTGAGACATCCCTGTTGGTCTCCAAGAAAGCTGATAAAAACTATCTTGACGACAGTGAGGGAACCCAAAAGTCCTGTTGTCGGGTGGTAGGTGTGACATATGCCAACGGGTGGCTTATCATTGTGGGAGCCAGTAAGACGTCGCCGGTGCCTGGAAACGGGATGAGGTGAAGACATGCACGCCGGCGGATCTTACCCAGGTTCGGGGCTCTCCGTGGAGATAACACCCCTAGTCCTGCTCTGCAGGGTCTCCGCATGATCACTAGATCAACACAGGTAGCTACAAGTGCTCCTCGAGCTGTTTGGCTAGAGGAAGAAGAAGGGCAAGGCTAACTCTCCTTTTTCTCTCTATGTGGTGTATGAAACTCTATCAGATCTCTCCTTTTGCATGGGTGTCCCGGGGGTTTATATAGGCCTACCCCCTGGGGGTACAATGGTAATCCAGCTGGGCGCGGGCCCCAGCCGTCAGCGTCTATATTGGCCGGCTTCTCCGCCGGTCAGTGGGGCCCGCCGACTGGTGGGTCCCGCCGGCTGCCGGCCTCCTGGCCGACAGACCGGCCCCACCGCTTGGGGGCTTTGTCGGCGGCTGGTTACTGTCGCCTCGCCTCTGATGACGAGGGCTTTGTCGAGGTAAGCGTGGCTACAGTGCCGCCGCCTCGCGGGCTCTCACTGTAGCCTTACCTTGTCTTGTCTTCTTAATGAGGCACATGTTTTGAGGGAGGGAGGTGGCCGGCTATTTGGAGCCGGCCACACCCCTAGCCGACTAGAGGAGGCCAGGCCGCCTTCGGACATCTCTCTGGCAAAGGGGGCCCGCCGCCTGCGGGCCGTACTGGCACCTGTCGTGGGTGACATCAAGGCCAACACGGCTACAGTACTGCGTTGGACGGGGGATGGCTGGCCCGTACGGCGCCCTGTGGCCATGCCTGTTCCGGGATTCGGGGGTAGGGGGCCATACTGCGGCCACGCCCCGTCCCATCACCGTTACGTGGGTACAATCTTAGTAGGCGCAGTCTCGGCCGGCACCTGGGGATCGGCTTTCTCCATGGCCGGCTTCTGGGAGTCGGTCCTCTTGGGGCCGGCTTCCTGGAGTCGGCTATCTCGTATCTTCCCTTGGAGGAGGTTTATGTGGTTGGGTCGCCTTCTGGGAGTCGGCCCTGGGGACAGCCGGTCGGGGGAAGGCGGCCCTATGCTTTGTATGCTTGAAGGCTTGAATGGCTTGATAATTTTTCGAAGAGCCAGGGGGAGTTGGTTAGGCTACCCGTGGCCATTTACTCCGACAGTAGTCCCCGAAGCTGGGTGGGCTTCGAGCCTGAGAGGAGGTCGAGAAGCTCGGTCAGCTTCTCATCTTGACGAGCCAGCAGCTGGGGGGCGGCTTCGGTTGGGCGCGCCGTCTTGGCGAAATTTTTGAAGTCGGAAGGCGGGAGTCTGTTGGCGCGTGCGCCGAGCTGCGGGTCGGCCGCTCGCCGCCTGCGAACCACGTGGCGTCCCTTGGCTGAAAAGAGCCTGCCAACCCACGCACGCGACAAGACATCGGCGCAGGTCGAGGGCCCACCACTCCTACGCCCAGGCCCAGGCACGGATTCTTTGCGGCCCAAAGCCGTCCGCACGTCTTCCGGCGGCGGTTTCCGCACGCCGTTAGGGCGCAATAATCACGGGACGTGGGGGCGTGAGCGCAGTTAATCCCACGTTCCTCCCCACGCCTCGCCTCCTTGGCTTCGCCGCACGAGGCTATAAGTAGGGGGAGGAGGGGAAGTGGCAGACGCTCGCACGCTCCTCTCCTCTCCGCCATCTTCTTCCTCTTGCTTTCTCTCGCAGCAGCGCCTCGCCGCCGCGCCGTCCCACCATTCTTCTCTCCGCCGCCGCACTCATTCTTGCCAGCCTCACGCCGCTATGCAGCATGGCGGGGACTGGGACGGCTCCAACGTCCATATGGACCACATCGAGTTCCTCCGCAAGACGCGGCGGTTGCCTGGCGCGGACCAAGTGCGGGTCCGTCTCGCGCCTGCGAAGGAAATCATGCCGGAGCCGGAGGAAGGCGAGCGGGTGGTCTTCCGCTCGCATTTCCTGCGCGGCATCGGCTTGCCGGCGAGCGCTTTCTTCCGCTCCTTCCTCGAATTCTATCACCTCCAGCCGCACCACCTCACCCCGAACACGGTGGTGCTGTTGTCCGCCTTCGCCACCTTGTGCGAAGGCTATCTTGGCGTTCTCCCCACCCTCGAGCTCTGGGGGGAGTTCTTTCAATCCAAGCTGGGCACCCGTATGCAGGGCGTGCCGGCCCAGAGTGGCGCCTTCATTGCGGTGCGGAGGCCGGCGGCCGACAACCCCTTCCCCGTCATCACGTTAATCCAGTCGGTGAAGCGCTGGCAGAAGTCATACTTCTACGTGAAGAACGTCGCTCCGCATGGCGACTATGTCAACTTGCCGGCTTATGTAGCCGGCCCGCCGGCTGGGAGGCGGCCCCAGTGGTCCTACCGGGCCATGACGCTGTCGCAGCCAGGGGCAGCAGCCGTCGCCCGACTGCGGGTGATGATCCAGTCGGAGGGCCTGGCTGAGCCCGACTTACTGGCCGCCTTCGTCGAGCGCCGGGTGCTTCCGCTTCAGAGCCGCCCTCACCTGATCTGCCAGATGAGCGGCCAACTCGATCCGAGTCGGATGTGCACCAAGGACATGCCGCACGACGAGGTGGCCCATATGGTGAACTACCTTGCAAACTGCAAGCTCTCCGCAGAGTGGAGGTTTGGCAAGGAGCCATATTCCTGTGCGCATCCTCCGCCCATGGTATGTTCTCTTTTTCGCTTTCTTCTCTTAGTTCTGTCGCCGAGTTCCTTTTGGCCGACTCTGACCAGTCGGCACGTCTCTGCAGAGCCCTCTCCTTCGACCTGCAGCCGGGCCGGAGGCGGAGCGCCGATTCCTCCCCGACCGGGCGGAGCACGACCTGGAGGACCCCGACTTGGGGGCGGCCGCCATGGATGACAACACCAAGGCGGGTGGCGGCGAAGCCGGCGTCGAGGCAGGAGGCTCCAGGCTTGGAGCCAGCTTCGACGACTGGCCGGACGACGACGAGGCGGAAATCGTCCCACGCCGCCAGCCGGCGTCCGGCCACGGCGCGGGTTCCTCCGCCGCGCCGCCCGCTCGGGGCGGCGGGCAGAAGCGTCGTGCCGCATCGGGCTTGTTCGGCAGTCGGCCGAAGAAGCCCAAGGGCGGGGCGGCGGCGACCAGGCGGGATGAGGCGGCCGTGAAGGCGGCCCGCTTCCGCAAGGTGGTGAAGCAGCCGCAGACGGTGTCGGTGTAAGTGTATACTCCTTTGTACATTCTTTCTTCTTTTCTTTGGTGATTTCTGAATCCTTGTCCTTTCTCAAAAAATCAGGGCTCCGCTGTCGCTCGAACGAGTTGCTGCCGCCTCCGTCGTTGGATCGCCGGGAGGATCCGGGAGCACCACCCGCCGCGTGGACCCCCGTGCCGAGCTCCAGGTGGCGACGGAGCAAAACGCGCGGGAGGCGCGGGAGGAGCAGGAGGCGGAGGAGTTGAGGGGGGCTGCCGCCAAGGCGGCACAGGAGGAGGGGGCGGCGAAGGCGCACGCCGACGCAGCGGCCAAGGCCCAAGGGGAGGTTGCGGCCGCGGCGATGGCGGAGGGGGCCTTGCTCGTCACCCCTCTGCGCGTCGCGGCGCCTGAGGCCCCAGGGCCCCCGCCAGAGGAGGCCGGCGGCGACCAGCCGGGGTTGGAGAGGGAGGACGACGTCGTCGTCCCAGAGAGGGAGGCGGCACCGGCCCCGCCGACTGGGGCGACCCAAGGCGGCCGGCCTAACTTGCCGCCTGCGCAATCGGCCGGGGGCGAGCCGGCCGCGAGGACGGATCTGGCGGTCCAGTCACCGTCGCACCAGCGCGCGGGGAAGGCCGCATCGGAGCCGCAGAAGGCCGCGGGCTCCAGCTCGTCGGCCCAGGACATAGAGGCGGCCAGCGCCAGCTCGGGGTGGACGCCAGGTGGAGGGACGGCTGTGGTGAACGTGGCAGCGCAGGACGTCCGGAGCCGGCTTCAGTCCCAGGCTACGGCGCTGAGGAAATATAATGACGAGTTCCTTGCGACGCGGGCGGCCATTCGGGTCAGTCTTCTTGTTTTTGCTTGGAACTTCTTAGCGGGTCTTGTTTTGCTATTCTAGTTCTCATTCGCTCCTCTGCCTGACTTGCAGGACTACCACAACCTCCGCGCGGCTGCCTTCAACTCCCAGGCTCGGGAGCTGACCCAGAAGAATGTTGATCTGTCTGAGAGCCGGGGTAAGTGCTTCGTCTTTCATCTCACGTGGGGGCGCATCAGCGCACCCACTAGGTGTAGTCCCCGAGATTCGGGCCGACTGCTGAGCAGTCGGGTCGGATCTTCCTTGACGACTCCTTCTTTACTGCTTCTTTCTTTTCTGCCATCCCTGCAGCGGCCAACACCGGCCTGAGGGAACAACTGGGCGGGGCTCAGGCTGCCCTCCGTGCTAAGGAGGCTGAATTTGACGCCTTGACAAAGGAGCGTGACCGCCTGGCCAAGAGGTTGGCCGACCAAGAGAAAAGTCACAAGGTGACCCTGAAGGCGGTGCAGGACAGGGAGGCCGCCCACCAAGCCGAGTATGAGACGGAGGCGGCCGGCTGGGCCGAAGCGAGGCAGACGCTGATCAACGGCTATGGCCGGATTGAAGACTTGGTTAACAGTAGGCCGCCTTCTTCTTCGTCCTTGCTTGCCGCTTGCCGTTTAGCTCATTTTCTGACTTGGTGTTTTTCTCTTCTTTCTCTTTCTTCCTTGCGCAGAGTACTTCCCTGGCTACTCTACCGCCGCCAACCAGGTCATCGAGGCCCACCGCGAGGCACGAAGGCAGGCTGGCGCCGAGATCGCGCCAAACGCTCGCCGGACGCTAGAGGAGCAGCTCTTGGCGATTCAGGCCCGCCTCTAGCCGGCTCATCGCATGCTCCGCCAGCTTCAGCGCGTTGGGGCGCATGTGTTGGCCGCTCTCTGGCCTGGTGAGGCGATTCCCCGCACCCCGAGTCGGACGGCCGACTGGCTGGAGGTGGCGGTCGGCCGCTTCGAGGCCTGGAAGGCTTCTGCGGCTCGGTCCGGCGCCAGGCGGGCGCTGGAGTTCGCCAAGGCCTGGTATCCCGAGCTGAGTCTGGACCAGCTGGCTACCTGGCGGCAGGAGGCCGACACGGAGCTGGAGCCGGCGCGGTCGGCTATCATCCAACGGGCTTCGGCGATTGCCGACTACACCGACACCAGCGCCTTCGCTCCTGAGGTGGACGACAACGGCGTCGCCCAGCCGGAGGAGTGGTTCGGGCTGAACCCGGCAGATGGCGAGGACTCGGCGGAGGAGATCGACTCCAGCGATGAGGGCGGGGAGGAGGAGGAGGAGGGTGAAGACGCCGCGCCAGATGGTGGAGCGGCCGGTCAGTCTCAGCTTGACCGTGCCTCCAGCAATAAGGCACGCGTGAGTGCACCGTCTGCAGCCGGCGATGATCAAGCCGAGACCCGCTAGCCGGCCACTCCTCCAGCCGGCGGCGCCGTCTCCCCCGACCAGCCCGGCTCCCCTGCTGCGCCCTTAGTCTAGTCTGCTGCTTCTATTTTCCTGTTTCACCATTTGCTTTCAACAGTGTTTTGTTAAGTTTGCACAATTCCACCCACTGGGGGTGTGTTCAAACTATATTGACTGCCGGCCTGTTTGGGGCCTTATGTGTAAATATAATTATGCATGCGTTTGGCTTTCCCTTGTTCTTTGCTTTTCATCCTTCGGATGTTTCCTTTGCCGCCCTCCCTTGGTTGCCGGCTTCCCAGCCGGACAGCTGCTTTGCAATCTGTGGCTGGGAAGTGCTTGGGAGGGCAAGTACTCTAGCTTTGTTGGATTATAGCGAAGTGATTGGGAGGCCGGCCAGCCGGCTGTTTTGACAGCCGGTAGGCGTGGTTGGAGGCCGTCTTTGCGTTATATAAGTTCATTAGTCCTTAGCCGTTTTTCGTGTGGGCATCCTTTCTGCCTTGGGCTCTTGCCAGTCGGACAGTCGGTTCTTCGAGCTGCGACTTTCAACAAGAGAGGGCTCTGGTGCCAGCACACTACTTGTCTGACTTCAGGTAGAACTTTTAATATAACTTAAGGCGGCCAATCCCCGGGCCGACTAGTCGAACCCGGTGCCAGACAGAAAATCAAATGTAATAATACATTTATGAGTATGACACTAGTCATTCATAGATAAAGGAGGGCAGTCCCCGAGTGCTCCTCAGGGGCCCCGTTTGTCTCATATTTAATACAAAAACGGTAGCGTGATACATACTGCTTTCAACTGTAAAATCTTCTCAGGAGGTTCGCGTTCCATGGTTGCTCCGACTCCTTGCCGGAATCATCCCTCTTGCGTGCTCATGGTTTTTGTGCGTCGATCAGGTAGTAGGAGTCGTTGCCTAGTGCCTTGCTGATGACGAAAGGGCCTTCCCAAGGGGCCGAGAGCTTGTGCTGGCCGGCTGTTCGCTGGATCAGCCGAAGCACAAGGTCGCCCTCTTGGAAAGATCTTGGCTTGACCTTTCGGTTATGGTAACGACGTAAACCCTGCTGGTAGATGGCGGACCGGCTGAGTGCTAACAGCCGGCCTTCTTCCAGCAGGTCGACGCCGTCTTCTCGCGCTTCCTTGGCCTCCGCCTCCGTGTACATGGTGACCCGAGGCGAGTCGAACTCGATGTCAGTTGGGATGACAGCCTCGGCACCATATACAAGGAAGAACGGAGTGAAGCCGGTTGACTTGTTTGGGGTAGTACGCAGACTCCAGAGGACAGCCGGCAGCTCGTCGAGCCAGCAGCCGGCCGAGCGCTCAAGTGGTACGACCAGTCGGGGCTTGATGCCGGAGAGGATGAGGCCGTTCGCTCGCTCGACCTGGCCGTTTGACTGCGGGTGGGCAACGGACGCTAGGTCCAGTCCGATGCCCTGTGTCACGCAGAAACATGCCAGTGCTCCCTTGGCAAAGTTTGTGCCATTGTCGGTGATGATGTTGTGCGGCACGCCATACCGAGTAGTGATGTCGGCAATGAACGTCACGGCAGTAGGCCCGTTCAGCTTCTTGATTGGCTTTGCTTCGATCCACTTGGTAAATTTGTCCACGGCGACGAGCAGATGTGTCAAACCGCCACGGGCTGTCTTGAATGGGCCCACCATGTCCAGCCCCCAGACGGAAAAGGGCCAGGTGAGGGGATGGTCTTGAGTGCAGAAGCCGGCAGGTGTTGCTTGGAACTGAAGACTTGGCATCCTTTGCAGCATTTGACTATCTCTTTGGCATCTTCCAAAGCAGTCGGCCAGAAGAAACCATGGCAGAAAGCTTTGGCCACGAGTGATCTTGAGGCTGCGTGGTGGCCGCATTCACCTTGGTGGATATCCTTGAGGATTGCTACACCTTTCTCTGGCTCGACGCAGCGCTGGAAGACTCCAGTGATGCTGCGCTTGACAAGTTCTCTGTTTATTATTGCGTATGCTCCGGCTCGGCGTTGCACCTGTCTTGCCGAGATCTCATCAGTCGGGAGCTCACTATTGACTAGGAAGTTGAGGATGGGATGGGCCCATGATGGAGCTGTGACTTCTTCTACTGTTAGTACGGCCACTGTGACTCGGGTGGGTGGGTTGGGTGGTGGAGAGTTGGAGTCGACCACCGCTTCTTGTGTCGCTGCAGTCCCCGGGCCGACTGCTGCAGTCCCCAGGCCGGGTTCTGAAGTCCCCGAGCCGGGTGCGACTACGGCAGTCCTCGGGCCGCTTGTCGAAGTCCCCGAGCCGCCTGCTGGGTTCCTCCAGTCGGATCCGGCTGTATCGGGGGCGGGCGGTACGAAGATAGAGTCCGATTCTGGAGACGGCTTGATAGACGGTTTGAGGAGGCGCTGGAGAGAGACACCGGTTGGTATAGCCTGTCGGGTGGAGCCGATCCGTGCCAGGGCATCTACTTGGTCGTTGTCGGACCGTGGCACGTGAAGGAACTCGCACCCTTCGAAGTACGCACTGATCTGCTGGACGAGGAATCGATAGCTCACCATGTTTGCATCCTTGGCATCCCAGTCGCCAGATGACTGCTGGACCACCAAGTCTGAGTCGCCATAACACAGGATCCGGCGTATGCCGAGTTCTTTGGCTAGCCGAAGCCCGTGTATGAGCGCCTCGTATTCAGCCACGTTGTTGGAGGCGGCAAAGTGGATTTGCAGCGTGTATCTGAGCTTGTCGCCTTTGGGAGAGGTGAGGACGATGCCGGCTCCCAAGCCGGTGCGCATCTTGGACCCATCGAAGTGCATCCGCCAATGAGTAGAGTCGGGAGCCGGCGGTAGGTACTGGGTCTCGGCCCAGTCGACGAGGAATTCGGCCAATGCTTGGGACTTGATGGCGGTGCGGGGCTGGTAGAAGATTGTGTAAGGCGCCAGCGCAATGGCCCATTTAGCCACACGGCCGGATGCATCCCGGCTGCCTATGATCTCGGCAAGCGGGGCGGTGCATACGACCGTGATGGGATGCTCTTGAAAGTAGGGCTTCAGCTTCTTGGCAGCGAAGTACACTCCATAGCACATCTTCTGGTAGTGTGGGTAGTTTTGCTTTGAGCTGGATAGTACTTTGCTTAGATAATATACCGGCCTCTGGACTAGCTGGGCTCGGCCTTCTTCTGGGCGGTGGACCACGACGACTGTACTAACCACTTGGCTAGTTGCGGCGATGTAGAGGAGCATGGGCTCCTTCTCAGACGGCGCCGCCAGGACAGGTGGAGTGGTCAGCATCTTCTTCAACTCATGGAAGGCTTGGTCTGCTTGGTCATTCCACTCGAAATGAGTGGATTTCTTCATGAGTCGGTACAGGGGGAGAGCCTTCTCTCCTAGCCGGCTGATAAAGCGGTTTAGGGAGGCCAGGCACCCGGTGAACTTCTGCACATCTCGCAACTTGGTGGGAATCTCCATTCTCTCAATGGCCTTGATCTTCACAGGGTTGCACTCAATGCCGCGTTCGGAGACCAGAAAGCCTAGAAGCTGGCCGGCTGGTACTCCGAACACGCATTTCTCCGGGTTGAGCTTGATCTGGAATCGGCGCAAGTTGGCAAATGTTTCTTTGAGGTCTTCCAGTAGGGTGCCGCGCTTTTCTGTCTTCCCTACAATGTCGTCTACGTAGACGTGGGCATTTCTGCCGAGTTGCTTGAGGAGGCATTTCTGTATGCAACGCTGAAAAGTGGCACCGGCATTCCTCAAGCCGAATGTCATAGTCAGGTAACAGAAAGCTCTGAATGGTGTGATGAAGGCGGTCTTCAGGCAGTCTGCTGGGTCCAACTTAATCTGGTGATATCCTGAGTAGGCATCCAAGAAACTCAACAGCTCGCATCCGGCTGTGGAGTCTACTACTTGATCAATCCATGGCAGGGCAAACGGATCTTTGGGGCAGGCCTTGTTGAGGCTAGTGTAGTCTATACACATACGCCATTTGTTATTCTTCTTCAACACCAAGACTGGGTTGGCAAGCCACTCTGGGAAAAATACTTCCATAATAAAGCCGGCAGCAAGGAGCCGGGCTATCTCTTCTCCTACGATTCTTCTCTTCTGTTCTGACAGTCGCCGAAGAGGCTGCTTGACTAGGTTTGCGTCGGCTCGGACATGTAACTTGTGCTCGGCGAAATCCTTCGGAACACCCGGCATGTCCTTTGGGGACCATGCGAAGATGTCTCGATTCTCACGGAGGAAGTCGACGAGCTCGCCTTCCTATTTACTGTCCAAGTTTGCACCAATGACTGCAAACCTCTCCGGGTTCTCCGGGTCCAGAGGTATCTTCTTCGTCTCCTTGGCCGGCTGGAAGGAGCCCTGCGCATCATATTCCTTGGGGTTGGGGGACAAGGCCGGCTGCTTGCCGGCCATGGCCACAACCCGCTCCAGCATCTTCTTCTCTTCGGCCACTACGAGGGACTCGGCCAGCCGGCTGCTGGCTGCAGCACACTCGATGGACTTCTTGTAATCGCCGGCCACTGTGATGATCCCCTTTGAGCTCGGCATCTTCATCTTTAGGTAGGCGTAGTGGGGGACGGCCATGAATTTGGCCAGAGTAGGCTGGCCGAGCAAAGCGTGGTAAGGGCTTTCCAGATCCACTACCTCGAACCAGATCGCTTCTCGGTGAAAGTGATCCTTGTCTCCGAAGAGAACATCCATCTTGATCTTGCCGATCGGGGAACAGGACAGGCCGGGTACGATGCCATGGAAAACGGTCCGGCTCGGCATGAGCTGCTTTGCCTTGAGGTTCAACTTCTCCATGGTGTCGCGGTACAGTATGTTGATACTGCTTCCGCCATCAATCAGAACGCGGGAGAACCGGGCAGCCCGCCTCTCTGTTGCAAGGGTGACATCCAACACCAGTGCGTAGGAGCCGGGGGACGGCATCACCTCTGGGTGGTCGGCCCGGCTCCAGTTGATAGGCCTTTCGGACCAATGCATGAATTCGGGGCTGCCAGAGGCGACCGCATTGACCTCTTGGTGCTGTCGGCGCCGGCCGCGCCTGTCTTCAACCTGGCTTGTGAAGACGATGTAGGCGGCGTGCTCTTCAGGGAACTCATCTTGAATGGCTCCGACTGCTTGTCGAGCAGCCGGCTGCTGGGGGCTGGAGGCGGCGGGCCGGGAGGCGGAGGCGGCACCAGCCCCTCGCCCTTGGAGATCCGGGTGAGCCAGTGGCACTTTCGGGTCGTGTGGTTGGATGGCTTCGCGCCGCTGTGGAACTTGCAGGGGGCATCGAGAGTCTGCTCGTAGGAGAAGGCCGGCTGCCAAGCCGGCCTGCCGCCCTTCTTCTTCGGAGCGGGCCGCTCTTCAGGCTGCTCGTCTTCGACCGTGGCCACCTGCCGACTGGTGGAAGGCGGCATAGGGGCCTTGCGCTTGTGGTCGTTCTGGTAGGGGCGCCGATTGGAGTCGCCAGCTGGCGTCTTAGGAGCCGGAGCGAGCATCTTCCCAGAGGCGCCTATTCGGAGCTCGGTCTTCATCGAGGAGTCGGCTGTGGCGTACTTGTCTGCAATGACCAGCAGCTCGTCGAGGGTAGCCGGCTCGTCGCAGAGGAGTCGGTGCTTGAGGAGGGTGCCCTCTCGACACCCGGCGGTGAAGTATTCGATAGCTTGAATATCGTGCACCCCCTCGCAGGAGTTGCGGAGCTCGGCCCATCGCGTGAGGTAGTCGCGGGTCGACTCATCGGGCCCTTGGACGCATAGGGAGAGCTGGCGGGGCTTGGGAGGCCGCTTGTACGTGCTGGTGAAGTTGCGGACGAAGACTTCCGTGAAGTCCAGCCAGCTGTTGACGCTGTAGGGCTTGAGGCTATTGAGCCAGGTGCGTGCCGTGCCTTGCAGCATGAGGGGGACGTACTTCGTGGTGACGCGCCTGTTGTCGTTCGCTATACTGACAGCAGTGGAGTAGTCGATGAGCCAATCTTCCGGCTTCACAGAGCCGTTGTACCTGGGCGTGTCTCTGGGGAGCAAAAATCCTTTGGGGAAGGGCTCGTCGCGGATGCGGGGGCCAAAGCAGGGCGGGCCGACATCGTCTTCTTCTTCTAACGCCAGGGATCGAGCTAGGCGGTCGATCCGGTGGCGGGCGTCGTTCTCGCCGACTCCTTCGCGGTGGCCTAGTCAGCCACCGAGAGTCGGATGCGTGACAGGTGGCGGGGTGGGATATCTTTCCCCTCGAGGCGGGGGAGGAGGCGGATTGCCTTGGCGCTCCACTGCTCGAGGGCGTCCTTCCGCGTCGCGCTCGATGGTGATCCGAGTCCGGCTGCGGCTGGCAGCCGGCTCCTTGTCTTTCCTTGCTCGGGCGCCGCTCGCAGTCAGTGACCGGGAAGTCGCGGCGTGCTCTCGGCGTGGGGGAGGACTTTCAGCGCGGGCGCCGGCTTCATGTCGTTCCGCGGCCGCGTCGATCAGCTGCTGGATGCGCCTTGTCACGTAGGGGAGCTCATCAGCCCCCAGTCCATTTAGCTCTTCAGCGGCCGCCTGAGCGGCTCGCAGATTCTCGAGCGGTGTGGCGTAGACGGGGTGATCCGCCCCCAGCATGCTGGCGATGGCCGCGCCGCGCTTCTTGACGAGGCCGGCTTGGCTCGGCCCGCCATGAGGCGGCGTACCGAAGGCGGCGCGGTCGACTTCGCGCTGGTGAGTCTCGATGAGGCGTCTCATGGAGGCTATCTTCTGGCCCTCCGCGATGAGGGCAAGGCGGCGTGCCTCCAGGGTCTCGGCGTCGGCGTCGGCCGGGATGGGGACGGACAAGTCATGCATCGCCGCTTGCAGGGCGTCGTGGGCGTTCTCGCCCGAGTCGGCGACGTGGCTGATGACCAACACCTCAGTGACAGCGCTGCCGCCGCTGTCAGCTCGAGGGAGGGGGTCGTTGAAGACTACCACGTCGGAGGGGTAGGCGTCGAGCGATGCCGTGTCGGAGTCCACAAGCATCGGGTCGGTGGAGCCGACCGACTCCAAGTCTACAGCAGGCTCGCTGGAGACGTGCAATTGGTCGAGGAGGCTGACGAGGCGGCTCTCGGGGTAGTCCGTGCCCGCGTCGGACGCGGGCTCGTCGGAGATGTGAGTCTCGTCAAGAAGATCGGCGAGGCAGCTCGCTGCGCAGGCGTCGTCAACGCCTTGCAGCGCGTCGGGGCAAGCGCCATCGGGTGCAGCAGGCTGGCTGCACTCGCGGCGGAGGAAAAGGGTTCCCATCCAGAACAGGTCTCCGGACGACGGTGCACCTGGCCCCACGGTGGGCGCCAAATGTCGGGTGGTAGGTGCGACATATGCCAACGGGTGGCTTATCATTGTGGGAGCCAGTAAGATGTCGCCGGTGCCTGGAAACGGGATGAGGCGAAGACATGCACGCCGGCGGATCTTACCCAGGTTCGGGGCTCTCCGTGGAGATAACACCCCTAGTCCTGCTCTGCGGGGTCTCCGCATGATCACTAGATCAACACAGGTAGCTACAAGTGCTCCTCGAGCTGTTTGGCTAGAGGAAGAAGAAGGGCAAGGCTACCTCTCCTTTTTCTCTCTATGTGGTGTATGAAACTCTATCAGATCTCTCCTTTTGCATGGGTGTCCCGGGGGGTTTATATAGGCCTACCCCCCAGGGGTACAATGGTAATCCGGCTGGGCGCGGGCCCCAGTCGTCAGCGTCTATATTGGTCGGCTTCTCCGCCGGTCAGTGGGGCCCGCCGACTGGTGGGTCCCGCCGGCTGCCGGCCTCCTGGCCGACAGACCGGCCCCACCGCTTGGGGGCTTTGTCGGCGGCTGGTTACTGTCGCCTCGCCTCTGATAATGAGGGCTTTGTCGAGGTAAGCGTGGCTACAGTGCCGCCGCCTCGCGGGCTCTCACTGTAGCCTTACCTCGTCTTGTCTTCTTAATGAGGCACATGTTTCGAGGGAGGGAGGTGGCCGGCTATTTGGAGCCGGCCACACCCCTAGCCGATTAGAAGAGGCCAGGCCGCCTTCGGACATCTCTCTGGCAAAGGGGGCCCGCCTCCTGCGGGCCGTACTGGCATATGTCGTGGGTGACATCAAGGCCAACACGGCTACAGTGCTGCGCCGGACGGGGGATGGCTGGCCCGTACGGCGCCCTGTGGCCATGCCTGTTCCGGGATTCGGGGGTAGTGGGCCATACTGCGGCCACCCCCCGTCCCATCGCCGTTACGTGGGTACAATCTTAGTAGGCGCAGTCTCGGCCGGCACCTGGGGATCGGCTTTCTCCATGGCCGGCTTCTGGGAGTCGGTCCTCTTGGGGCCGGCTTCCTGGAATCGGCTATCTCGTATCTTCCCTTGGAGGAGGTCTATGTGGTTGGGTCACCTTCTGGGAGTCGGCCCTGGGGACAGCCGGTCAGGGGAAGGCGGCCCTATGCTTTGTATGCTTGAAGGCTTGAATGGCTTGATAATTTTTCGAAGAGCCAGGGGGAGTTGGTTAGGCTACCCGTGGCCATTTACTCCGACACCTGTCTTGATGTAGTGTTCGAGTTACTGGCCACTACTGCTGGCACAAGCTCTTCGAACTCGCTGCCTGAATCAGTTCGTCTTCTTGAGTCTCAACTTCAAGTTGAAAGACATCGATCAGATGTGCTGCGACAGGAAGCTGAAGGACTGAGGAAGTCCCTGCAGAATTCAGATGCATATTTTCTGGTGCAACAGCAAGCGCTGGAGGATTTAAGCGCCAAACAAGAGAAAGTTAATAAGCTTGCTAAGCATCTTGCAAGCATTATGGGTACCCAGGATATTGTTTCTTGAGATCTTCTGAAGTGGTTTCAGTTATGGATTTGTTTTGCTGCGGCGTTTATTTGCGCTGGTCGCCAAGTTTGACAACCAGTGTATATGATATGCTGCTTTGTTCCCTATATTTGCACTGGTGGCAAACTTTGATGCCCAGTGGATGTAATATGTGTAATAGCCGTGATAGCCTAGCGTTAGTTGCTTGCTTATTTATTTCCTTGTTGTCTTGTTTATTTGTTTGCTTGTAGTCATTGCAGTTCTTTTTTCGCGGTTAGCTAGTGGCTGCAATAACCTATTTTTTAAAACTAGGCCACAATAACCATGGGCTAATATTTACTGTAGTGACACTGGGCCTCCTACTGGCCGTAGAAACAGTGGGCCTTCTACGGGCCATAGAAACAATGGGCCTTCTATGGGCCGTGGAAATAATGGGCCTTCTGCGGGCCGTATCATCAATGGGCCTTATACGGGCCGTATGATCGATTGGCCAAACATGAGCCAAACAGACCGCATTATGGCCGTAAACGGGCTAGAGTTGGAATCGTCCGTTCATGGGCCAAACATAACGGGCCATCGTTAATAGGCCGTATTTGGTGATGCTATGAAAATGGCCCAATAGACTAACGGTCCACAAACGGGCCGACTGTAACGACGGGCTGAATTTGGCCCACAAGCAGAAAATGATAGTAGCGGGCCGTAAGTAACCGAATGCTGCAAATCAGCCCAAGAATAAATGGGCCCTCAGAAGGCCGAAAGTTAACTTGGGCTGGAAACGGCCCAACGAAATAACGGGCCGTTAATGGGTATAAAGTGATACACTGTTCATTACGGGCCAGTTTCACCACGGGCCGTTAATGGGTGTAAAGTAATACACTGTTCATTACGGGCCAGTTTCAGCACGGGCCGCTAATGGGCCAAGAGTTACAAAGGGCCTCATATGGGCCAAAAGACGTCATGGGCTATACATGGGCCAGAAGTGAAAATGGGCTGGAATCATATTGGATGGCCTAGATGACGCTACTGGGCCTAATTCGGATAGGGTGTAACGGGCCTTGGGTTAGCGGGCTGCAAATGGGCTATATGCGAATAGGCCGTTAACAGGCTTTCCATGGGCCGGCCCGCCAGCTTTTGACCAAGTCAAACGGGCCGGCCTTTTCACAGGAATGGGCCACTGTTGGGCTGTGCCACGTGTCGACGTATCATAGGCGCCTTCTGTCCAGTGAGTGGATGACATCTGTCCCAACGATGAGCCGACACGTGTTTCCTCTAGCCAATGATGATTTTACACGTGGAAAATCCCCATTGGTCGAGGCTGTTAACAGGTTATCGGATCCAAAACCCGACCCGATAGCTTAACGGCGTTCCGTTACGGTGCATGCCACGTGTCGGTCACCCTTGACGAAAGCACTTCTGTGACGCGCGATTTATCGTCATGGAAGTGGACACTTCCGTGATGATAATTTTGGTAATGTCATGGAACACTTCTACGACAGCACAGGTATAACTATCTTGATTCTGTCATAAATTTGTCATGGATGTACATGCATGACAAAAAACGCGACCTACTGTGACAAACACGTATCATCACGGAAGTGTATTTTTTTGTAGTGCTAGCTCATTTATTTTTCATCGCTCCTCCACTGCGTGCAACAGTGCACGTTCTCACCCCTCTCTTTAAATATCGATCTCGCACTTGTGCACTCCTTCATAGTCTCCCTCCACTTGGCCCCTCGCACCATCTTCTAGCCCCCACCGGATTTTGCCACCTGTACAATCTAGCAGACTCCATGGTTGAACTTAAGCATAATGCACAAACCTCAAAACACAAGTGCTTCTCCTTTGTTCTAGAATCTTCCGTATCATAACTGCCCAAACTTTTTTTTCTAGTTGAATTGCCATTATTTGTTTTTACTTTATGCTTTACAACACACAATTCCATGAATCATAAAATAGATTAGGGCTTCTTTGATTCAAAGGATTCTCAAAGGAATTTTGGAGGATTCTAATCCTTAGGAATTTTTCCTATCTTGGTTGTTTGATTCGTAGGATTGTAAACCATAGGAATTTTTCCATAGGATTCATTTGCACTAGATTTCATAGAAACATCCCATCCACTCAAACCTCTTTGAAAGAATCCTGCGTTTTTTCTATGCACAATCAAACACTCATACAATCCTGTAGGATTCAAGACGACATTCCACTCTAATCCCATGTTTTTCCTATTCCCGCGTTTTGGAAATCCTACGAATCAAAGAGGCCCTAGCTTTTTTATAAAAACTAATTGATGTTGAATGAGATGAACTATAAGAATTAAACGAACGTCTACATCAGGCATATATGACTCAAAGCTTACATGCTATAGTGTGGTATTTATTCATAATTTGGTTGCCAAATCTGATGCGTGCAATGCACATGTACCTTACTAGTACTTCGAGTATGTGCAAAACACGTAAATTAGAATTCCAATGGCACGCTACACAGTGTCTCTCTTACAGTTCATGAAGCCACGTGGCACATGTGGAGGCGTTGTCGTGACCTCCTTGTGTGGATTGATCACAGTGACGTGCTGCTGGTTCCAGAAGAATGTACTCGTCCTCTCTGAGGCACACTGGCGGTACATGCACGAAGCGAAGATGTGCACCCATGCCACGCACGCACTCATTCCCTCGCACGCACACGCGGGTACACGGGGGGGTGCATTTTTGTATGAAGATCCACCCCATGTGATAATTTGACGCGTGTAAAGTCCTTCACTTCATTGATGGTCAATTAATACAGCGCATGCAAATTGAGTGGACGTTAGGGAGGAAGAAAGACATTACTACTCCACTGCGTGCATGCGAGTAGTTAAATCATGGGTTGCTACTTCCATTGGTCTCCTTCGTATTTTGTACCAATTTTTGACCATATTTTTAAGTAACATGATATTTATGCGGGAGAATTGATTTTATGCCCCTAGTTGGGTCACACTCGGCAGGTTTACCCCTAGTTTCCAAAAACACTTGTTCTTGCCCAAACCACTTTGCTCCTCTTATACTTTTGCCCTTTGACTGTTTGACCATCACTTTGAAAACTTCATAAAAAATTCATACTAACTCAGAAAAATTCAAATAAGATATCAAAATGTTCAGAAAAGCATCACCTATATGTGCATGTCATTTACATTCATGAAAAAAGTGTTGGCCAGTCCCCATCTTAGTTTTAGCTCATATGATCTTAGCATGAACAGTAAAATCTAAAAAATTCTAAAAATTCTAAAAATAATTTGGTGGCAAACTTTGACCAATGTTTTGAGTGCTTGCCAAGTTTCATATGGGAATGACATTCGTGGAAGTCATGGCAAAAAAACAAAAATCAATGGTCCAAAATTTCATTTTTTACCACGACTTCCACGAATGCCATTCCCTTATGAAACTTGGCAAGCACTCAAAACATTGGTGAAAGTTTTCCACCAATTTTTTTATAATTTTTAGATTTTTTTTAGATTTTATTGTTCATGCTAAGATCATATGAGCTAAAACTTAGATGGGGACTAGCCAACACTTTTTTCATGAATGCAAATGACATGCACATATAGGTGATGCTTTTCTGAACATTTTGATATCTTATTTGGATTTTTCTGAGTTAGTATGAATTTTTTACGAAGTTTTCAAAGTGATGGTCAAACGGTCAAAGGGCAAAAGCATAAGAGGGGCAAAGTGGTTTGGGCAAGAACAAGCGTTTTCGGAAACTAGGGGTAAACCTGCCGAGTGGGACACAACTAAGGGCACCAAATTAATTATCCCTATTTATGCATGTCATAAAAAGTGGCACAAAAAAAGGGGGCCAATAAACCAGGACGCAGGCAGCATGATCAATTTTTGCCAGGGCTACTGTTGGTGGCCTTTGTATTTAAATATGGATGGAGTGGAGTAGTACTATCTTTATCTTAGCCTCGTAGGGCTCTCCCAGCGCCTAGGCTCGCCTCCCCGCCTCGCCCACCGGATCCCACCATGGAGGATCCCGCCATGGATAATCCCTTAGATCCCAGGATCCCGCGGGCTGCCCTCTCGCTGCGGCCCGCAGCACTGCCGCCTTTGAGCGAAACCAACATGTGTTTTAGAGGGGATCCATTGCTCTGGAATCACAGATCGGTGGCACCAGAGGACATGCCAGGGCTGCGTTTCAGGTGGTGGGCAGCAAGGGCAAATCCGATCGAGGAAGCGTCACATCAATTGGAGAGAAGTTCCAAGGAGCTGCGCCTGTCGCAGCACAAGGCGAAGGCGCAAGTCGATCTAAGGGGAGAGATGCTGAGGGATGTCAGCATCTGGCAGCGTCGCGTTGATTTCGAGCTAGGGCTAATGGCAGAGATCATATTCACGGAGTCGACTGCGGAGGAAAGAACGCGCATGCCTGCGCAATGGCATGAGCAGCCGGTGTAACTGTTCAAATGGGCGGTAGGAGAAGCCAAATCTCGGGACCAGTTGCGGCGGCGCCGCTAGGCATGCATCGTAGGCAAGGTGAGCTGCCCTCCTTCCCCGCCAGCGATGCAGTGACCTAGTCAGTTGCTACTACAGTGAACTTGCAACGCCATGTCGGTTTGCAACCTTGACAATCACTCCATCTATATGTATTGTATTCCTAGGAAAATACTTGGTCGTTTGGAAAAATATGGTAATTGATTTATCACTAGTTTTAGAATGCTTGCTCGTGACAATCAACCGAAGCCACAACCAGAAATCTCCATCGCGTAATACTTTACGGTCGGTCGCACCAACAGACGGTCGGTCGGACCCGCGTCTCACCGAAGGGACACACATCGGCTTGGTATGACATGTACGACCAGTTACATCACTGACTTGTGCGACCGCATTTGAGCAGTGCAGTACTCCCTCTATCTGAGTTTACAAGTCTTGCACGTGTACCTAGGTCGTTAATTTGACCAATTTAATAAGAGGCATACATTATGAAAAATATATCATTACAAACTTCAAATATTCTATTTTTTTAATCATACATTTTTTATGTTAAACAATTTATTTTATATAAGTTACATTGACGACCTAGATACATGTGCAAGCCTTGTAAACTGAGATGGAGGGAGTACTTGAAATTTATGTTCCACTAAACTCATCGGGAGCGTTTCGGGCCTCGAAACCAAAACCATCAATTAATCTTTACCTTGTTCCCATCACATTCCAAAGTATTAGTGCTACAATTAAGTGCAAGCCTGCTCACACCTACTAGTACGTACCAAACCTGAACATGTTCCCACTATGTAGGTTTTAGTACTAGTGCTAGTACTTGGGTTATAAAAAGGGGAACTACCTAACCAAAAATTACTCTACCTTCCTCCTCATAAGTCCTTCTTCTTCATCCGTCCTTGCCATGGCCAGTGTGCAGAGCTCTAGGTCGAGAACTACTCGTAACAAGGGAGCGGCAACCAAGGCTGCGGAAAAAAAGAGGGCTCGCCGCCTCGCAGAGACCTCGAAAGATCACTCATTGGTAGGCGATGGCTCCCAGGAGCGCCCTAGCCGCGGAGGCGAACATGCCGAGCTGGCGGCGCTGGAGTCGTTATCCCTCGACGGCATGCCTGATCAGCTCAATAAGGACCTCAATAAGAAGAAGGAGTTCATCCATGGCTTGGTGGAGCTGCTGAAGGAGAGCCTCAACGACATGCCCGCTGAGCTCAATGAGCAGGGGGAGTTGACCACCGGCTTGGTGATGCTGCTGAAGAAGAGCATTGCCTCGGAGAAGAAGGCGACCGGCGAAATCCTGCAACTTCAGGAGGACAAGGCGAAGCTCTACCACGAGCTCGACCTGTTGAAGGAGGAGAACGCCGGCTGGAAGAAGCTGCATGAGAAGAGTAGTTCCTCGATGAAGATGCTGCAGGCCCTCGTCATGGAATAGAAGGAGGAGTTGGCGAAGCTCCGCATCAAGCACCCGGCTGCTGTCAAGGTATGTAATGCGGCCGTGGAACAGATGATGAAGGCTCGCGTCGAGAAATCCCGCGTCATGGACAGAATGAAGAAGATGGCGGAGGAGACACGCAAGGAGATGGAGGTCGTGGAGGCGATGAAGAAGCAGTTACGACTCCGCGGCCAGCAACCCTTCATGTAGTAGAGAGCAGCGCCCCAGACTTGTGTGTGCGTCTTCCTTCTTTTTTGGGGGTGATAATCTTCCTTCTTCTTTTGCTTCGGTGTTTCTTCTTTTGCTTCGGGTGTTTCGCCGCACGTGTCATGTTCTCTGCAAGGCATGAATAGAACAATGCTAACAATGAGATGACTAGCAAATTAGATCATTTTTATCGCCATATGGCACTGGGCTGCCGTGTTTCGTGCTCCTCCGTCGTACTCCAGTGGAAAACTTGAGTATACGTCAGGGTTCTTTGCTCCTCCTCAGGTCGTCGGCACATTTATACGAGCAGTCAAATCACAAGGCCCCGCCTTCGAGCAGTAATGAGCTGTCAAATCACAAAGGCCCTCGCCTCTCTTGAAACCGACCAAGCTAGACTCTCCCGCCCTATAGCCTTTTAAAAATGTATACTTTTGTACAGTAGTACTACCTCCGTCCTGGTTTATTAGTCCCCTTTGTAATTTGTGCGAAATTTTGACCAAAGATTTAACTAACAAAATATTAGTGCATGTCAAAAAAATTATATCGTTGGATTTGTATTGGAATATAGTTTTCAAAGATATAATTTTTGATGACATGCATGAGTATTTTTTAGTAATTTATGGTCAAAGTTTAGCATAGATTACAATGGGGACCAATAAACCAAGATGGAGGTAGTAGTATCGATGGATCGCGCCATGGAGCAAAACTAACAATATGAAATTAAAGAAAAAAGGTGGTACATATAGAAAGCGCTCATCGCCAAATTATGCATATAGTACTATTAAAAAAAGCTAGTACGTGCTTAAATGGGGTGCTAAATTCTATTAAAGAAATTAGCATACCTATTTAATTCTTGGGTTCTTATTATTTATGCCACTAGTTGTGTATCACTACTCAGTTTTGCCATTAGAAGTTACAACTACTCAAAAATGCCATCGATCCGTGAGATGCCTGCTCAAAAATGCAATCAGATATCTCAAAAATGCCATCATTAAGTTAGATGTTTGCTCAAAAATGCCATTAGACATTGTTATTTTCACGTCAAACCCGTTGACCATGTTATATGACAAAAATAAGCCGATTCTCACAATGATAAGTGTGGCCCCGCTTGTCAGGAGTAACCAAGCAAATAATTTTACAGGAAAATAAGAACGCTGTTGGGATCAAGTAGGCCCCACACTTTATTTTACTGTAGTGAGATAGAGGGAGAGCTGGCATGTTGGTCCATCGGTATTTATGTCATTATAACATGGGAAAAGAGATTTGAGTCACAATAATGGTGTCCAGCACAACACACCCCTCAAATAAAACTAAGCACCCTGAAATTCTTTGACAAAACTAAGCACCCTGAAATTCTTTGACAACTAAACTGCTGGCTATATGATGTTTGCCATATATACTGTACGTATATAATGTGAAGAAACGAGTGGTAGTACTACACCAACTAAAAGATGAACTGTAAAAAATACTAGTATGTACACACTGAAGAGTTAAAGTAACGAGAAGGAACATAACATAGTTCTGCTGGGGGCTCAGCACAACACACCCCTCAAATAAAACTAAGCACACCTGAAATTAATCTAAGCAACTAATCCGGTAGACACTGCATTAGAACCACCATGAGCAACGACAGTGCCACCTTACTCGGACTCCTCGTCCACGTGCTCGACTTCGTCCTTGTCCCTCTTCCTCTTGGCCGATACTTCTTTGCTTGAACCGCACACTTGGATCTTGCTCTTCATCCAACCCTTGTAGATATTGAAACAAAGGTAGGCATCCATTGCAGCGTAGTGGATGTGGTCTATATCTAGTACATTCCACTGCCATGCACGATGAAACTTGGGCGAAGGTTTCTTTAGTTTACCGTACGAAGGATGAACCATGTCTCTTGCCAGGGTCAGCACTGAAGGCTGATCACGGGAGGGCACCAGCTGTAAGGGCATTTTATCCCTTAGTTGGTTTTGGTGATTGATGACAATGCTTTTGCGGACTAATCATGTGCATCAAATATTTCAGATATATTGACTAGGCACAAGATGATTGGGTTCCCCTCAAAGGGTATAGAAGACGGCGTTTCTCTTCGGTTCTTTTCGGTGGTATTGAGTCGTAGGGAAGCCGTACTATTAAGAGGGGGTCCGCTTTGGAAAGGTTGGGTGGATTCATCACGTACACATCGTCCCTTGCACCTCCTTTCCTCTTGCCTTTGGAGCATCCTAAGTTTTCCGTGTCTATGCAATTATAGCTCTTGTCTGCCGAACTAGGAAGTGCGGTAGTACCGCTCCTCAGAGCGGTACTACCGCAGGACCTTGCGGTAGTACCGCCCTCTGGTGCGGTAGTACCGCAAGACCCCACGGTAGTACCCCTTCTAGTGAGCGTTAGTACCGTGGTCCCTGCTTAGTTCTGCAACTACGCGGCTGTAAGGGGCGGATGTAATTTTTTACATCCGCACCTAGCGCGGTAGTACCGCGGCTGGCTTACGGTACTACCGCGTCGGGTTTTTGCATCGACTCCAACTCTGCGGAAGTAGCCACGGATGTAATTTTTTATATCCGTGCCTTCCCATCCCTGGACAGCCCCTGCCTTGCGGTAGTACCGCAAGGGGGTGCGGTAGTACCGCGCCAGCAGTACTACCGCCCTCTGTCGTATTGCTGTGTGGCTGTTCTGGTCTCTGCTGCGTGGGCAGTAGTACCGCGGGGCTCTGCGGTAGTACCGCGTGCCCCTGCGGTAGTACCGCGCCTCAGGTGCGGTAGTACCGCGTGCCCCTATGGTAGTACCGTGCCTCAGGTGCGGTAGTACCGCGCAGCGCAGGCTGAGTTGGTGGATAACGGTTGGATTTGTTCTCCCACTATATAAGGGGTGTCTTCCTCCTCTAGTTGACCACCTCTTCCACCTCCAAGCTCCTTGTTGCTCTAAGCTCCATTTTCGCCCGATCTCCTTCCCTAGCCAATCAAACTTGTTGATTCTCTAGGCATTGGTTGAGGAGGCCCCGATCTACACTTCCACCAAGAGATATTTGAATTCCCCCCACTAATCCCTTGTGGATCTTGTTACTCTTGGGTGTTGAGCACCCTAGACGGTTGAGGTCACCGTGGAGCCATAGTCCATTGTGGTGAAGCTTCGTGGTGTCGTTGGGAGCCTCCAATTAAGTCGTGGAGATTGCCCCAACCTTGTTTGTAAAGGTTCGGTCGCCGCCTTCAAGGGCACCAATAGTGGAATGACGGCATCTCGCATTGTGTGAGGGCGTGAGGAGAATACGGTGGCCCTAGTGGCTTCTTGAGGAGCATTGTGCCTCCACATCGCTCCAACGGAGACGTACTTCCTCTCAAAGGGAAGGAACTTCGGTAACACATCCTCGTCTTCACCGGCTCCACTCTTGGTTATCTCGTGCCTTTACTTGTGCAAGTTTATTTGTGCCTTATCTCTTGCTTGCGTGTATGCTTATTGTTGTTGCATCATATAGGTTGCTCACCTGGTTGCATATCTAGACAACCTACTTTGATGCAAAGTTTAAATTGGTAAAGAAAAGCTAAAAATTGTTAGTTGCCTATTCACTCCCCCCTCTAGTCAACTATATCGATCCTTTTCAATTGGTATCAGAGCCTCGTCTCTTTATTAAGGACTTTACCGTCCGAAGAGTATGGTTGACGTCGTAGACGGTGTGGAGGAGCACTCCGGTGTGAATCCGGTCTCGTCTACGGGAGACGGGGGAACCGCGGTCTCTCGTGAGGAATTAAATGTGGCGTTGGACACATTGAAAACCTCCATGACTACCGAGGTCGAAAGCATGTTTAATAAATACTTAGAAGGGCTTAAGCTTTCCACCGCACCGTTGAAAGTGGGTGTCCCACCAACAAGGTGATGGATGCTACCTCCGACAAAGGGGAAGCTACTAGCGAGAAAGCCCCTTTTTCTAGTGGTAGAAAGGGCACCGGCATCTTTGCCCATGTGGAATGTCACAGCCCCAGATCAGCCCTTGTCTGACTTTGCTTGTTCCTCATGCATCATGTTTAAAATTTGCTTAAACTTGAAATAGGGGTGATCAATCCCTAGCACCCAAAAGAACTCAACTAGGTTCAACTTAAAAACATTTTCAATGAACCCAAATGCCCTTTAGAAAAGTTCATGATTTTTGATAAAGGTAAAAACCTCTGCCAAAAATGATAAACATATTTCTAGGTCATTTTTGGATTTTTGAATTAACTCATATTGTATTTGAATTGGGGCATTTAAATCCTATAAATATTTTAAATGCTCTAATAATTCTGAAACTAGTTGAGGGCTGTTGGAAATATTTTCAAAAGTGCCCACAATTTTTATCAGGATTTTACAAAATGAGTTAGTATTTTTACTAATTCAAAACAGATCAAAATAATTAGAAAACAGAAACAAATTAGAAAAACAGAAAGCAGAGAGAGGAGATACCTACATGGCACCCACCACAGCCACCTGGCCGGCCCAGCTGGCGGCCCAGCCCACCAGGCGCTCTCCTGTCGCCTTCCTCCTCGCGCCAGTAGGCGAGGGCGCGTGCCCGACGCGCGCAGCTACACGCCGCGGCCACCTCCTCCCTCCCAGCCTGCCTGGCTCCTCCCCGTTGCACCTAGACGGCGCCACGATACCCCCTCGACGCCTCGACCTCTCCCCCGAACGCTCTCCCCCTCCTCTGTTCTTCCCGCCGAACGCCTCCGTCGCCGCCGCTCGCCACCACCGCGGACACCGCCATCCCGACGACGCCCTGAGATGCCCAAGAGCTCCGCCTAGTATCCCTCTTCCTCCTCGTCGAGCTGTGCAACGCCGGACGCCCCCGAGTGCCTCCACGTCGTCGTCTTCAACCTCCCAACGCCGGAGATCCCTCTCGCCGCCCCGCTCGCTCCAGTGCTTCCCCGAGCACGCCGAGGCCACCTCTGCACTCACTGTGAGCCCCTGCGTCGAACCCCCCTCCTCTCTGCTCCGTTTTCTCATTGTAGACGCCACCCCCTTGCTCACCGTAGCACGCCGCCGCGCGAGCTCGACGCCAGCATCACTCCGGTGACCATTTGGTCACGCGCGGTGCCTAACACACTCACCGCACCTCGTAGCGTCTCGCTAGTGCATCCATTCACCCACTAGCACGCTACAGCAGCAAAACCACCGACGCCCGAACTCCGGCCGCCGCATTCGTGCTCGCCGCCGTCGACTTAGACCACCCCAGCTCCTCCCGCTTGGCCTACTAGATGCGCGCGAGCCCCAGCTACGCGTAGGACCAAACCGCGGTCGATTTGGTCGACCGTGGGCAAATCCCGAGCCCCTCCGCCGTCCCGGGTTTCACCGGCGACGAGCCGTGGACCAAGTCCGGCGGGTTTGACCCTGCTTGACCGGGGTTTGACTTCCCCCCTGACCCACTGACGTGTGGGGCCAGCCCCTGTTAAAAGTTAGTTTAGTTTAAAACCTAAACTTAATTAGGCACTGAGAGACTGACAGGCAGGTCCCACGGGTCAGGTTTGACCCTGGCCAGCCCGTTGACTCGCTGACGCAGTGATGACGTCAGGCTGACGCAGTATTACATTTTCTGGATTTAAGTTTATTCAGAAAATTCCAGAAAATAGTATAAACTTCTAAAAATCATATAAAATCAACAGTAGCTCAGAATGAAATGATTTATATATGAAAAATTATCAGAAAAATCCAAAGAATCTGTTTATGGCATCCTCATGCATGTTTGAACAACTTACAGCCACTGTATATGACAATTTAAATAAATGGCATCTGAAATGTCTTATATGGAGTTTGAATTTGAACCTAAGGTTCAAACCAACTCCATTTAATATGTTGCTAGCTGCATTAGCTCAAAACACATTCATATTGCCATGTCATAATCATGCATCATAATTGTTGCATTGCATTGATTGTGTTCTTCCTTGTTTGCCGGTGATTGTCCCCTCTCGATAGTCGTGATTCCGACGATGAGATCGATGACACCGATGAAGAGCTATACTATCTTCGGAAGTGTCAGGCAAGCATAACCCCTTGTTCATTCCGATACAATCCCACTCTCTCGCTCCTGCTCTCTTTACTGCATTAGGACAACAACGATTCAACTGTACATGCTGCGGTAGTTGAACCCCTTATCCTCTGCATGACCTGTCATTGCCACAGTAAATAGATGAAACCCACTAGCATGAGTAGGAGTTGTTTGAGCCCTGATGTGCCTACTCATTCATGTCTGTTTGTCATGCCTGCTACTGCTTAGAGTTGAGTCGGGTCTGATTCGTCGGGGATGAATTGGAATGGTGATGAACATGTCCTACTGTGTGTGAGCTAAGTGTGTGAACACGATTTGGTAAAGGTAGCGGTGAGAGGCCATGTAGGAGTACATGGTGGGTTGTCTCATTGAAGCCGTCCTCAGGAACTGAGTTCTGTGTTTGTGATCCATGATACAGTTACTACCACGCATTGGGCCCGAAACCAATGGACCCTCTCGGCTTCTTAATCACCCTTGTCCTCTGTCCAGGAGTTGCAAGTAGTTTCTGGTGTTTGTAGTATGCTGGGGGCCGTGGACAGCGCTGACCGGAGGGGTGGGCTGTGATGCGGTAGGCACGTGGCACGGTGTACCGGGCGCCCGTTTGGTGTCTCGGGAACCCTGCACACATCGTTCGGGGCCGTATGTGGAAACCTCGGCCGGACTCCCTGCGGATGGAACCTGAATAGGCGATAAACCTGGACTAGAGACTTGAGTGTTTAGGTAGGCTGTGGCCGACTCCCTCGCCAGGCTTCCGCTTGAAGGTTGCCGAGGTACACGACGTGTACATGGTGGTAAGTGGCGAGAGCGTGTGTGACGAAGTACACCCCTGCAGGGTTAACATCATCTATTCGAATAGCCGTGTCCGCGGAAATGGACTTCTGGGTTGCCTATAACAGTTCATAGACAAGTGAAAGTGGATACTCTAAAATGCGCAAGATAAGCGTGAGTGCTATGGATGGCGTTCTCGTAGGGAGACGGGAGCGGATCCATAGTGGTGTATTGATATGGTGAATATGTGGACTCGTGTGCGCCACCTCAAAAGAGTTGCTTGCAGTCGTAGTTAGGATAGCCACCGAGTCAAAGCTGGCTTGGTGCAGTTAAACTCCACCACCCCCTTTGTTGATACCGATGCATATGTAGATAGTTCTGATGTAAGTCTTGCTGGGTACATTTGTACTCACGTTTGCTTATTTTATGTTTTGCAGAGAGACGTCAGTCTCGCTAGTAGTTCCGTGTGGACTTCGACGTTTAGCTTGATACCTCAGCTACGATCTTGTGCCCTCGGCAGGATCTGGTAGATAGTCAGGCTTCTCAGCCTTTTTCATTTGTAGATGTCTGTACTCAGACATGTTAAGCTTCCGCATGTGTTTTGACTTGTATGCTCTGAATGTTGGGTCAAGAGGCCCATGTTTGTAATATCTGGCTCTTCGGAGCCTAATGAATAAATACTCTGAGTCGTAGAGTCTTGTTGTGATGCCATGTTGTATTTGCACATATCGAGCATATTGTGTGTATGATTGAAATGCTTGGTATGTGTGGGATCCGACAACCTAGTTGTTTATCCTTGGTAGCCTCTCGTATGGGGAAATGTAGTCCTGTGCTCCCATGAGCCATAGTAGTCCGCTACAGCCCGGTTCACCGGAGTCCTGCTAGCCCAGCACTACTGCTCCGGAACACTTGACTGGCCGGCATGTGTTTCATATCGTTCCTGTGTCTGTCCCTTCGGGGAAATGTCACGCGGTGACATCCGGAGTCCTGCCTAGCCTGCTACAGCCCGGGTTCCCGGAGTCCTGTTAGCCCAGTGCTACAGCCCGGATTCGCACGCTGCTGACCGACACGTTCGATGTTGATTCAGGTATGCCTGTCCCCATACGTTAGTGCCGCTTTGGGTTCACGACTAGCCATGTCGGCCCGGGTTCTCTGTCATATGGATGCTAGCAGCACTGTCATATACGTGAGCCAAAAGGCGCAAACGGTCCCGGGCCATGGTAAGGCGACACCCGTGGGACTACCGTGCATGAGGCCGCAAAGTGATATGAGATGTTACAGGCTAGATCGGTGTGACTTAGAATCAGGGTCCCGACATGGAACCTCCACCTGTCTATGGTGGACCGCTCCCTTCCACTCATTTAAATCATGCCGGCCCGGCTCCTAAGATTGAGAAGAATGTAGATTTTGATTTTTGGGTCTATCGTTTTAAGCGTCATTTAAATCATGTGAACACTAACTTTTGGAGAATCATTGAAGAAGGTTTCTATCCGCATGACCGAAGTAACTTCACTCCTAGAGAAGTTGTGGATCATCAATTCAATGAGAATGCTCTCTTCATCATCCAAGAAGCAATCCCACCCGAAGATCTTCCTCGTCTCCGGCCTTACACCGTGGCCAAAGATGCTTAGCTCCAAGTTGTTTCCCTCTATCGGGGAAGCGCAAGCATTCAACGCTCCAACTATGAAGTAGTGCAAGATGAAGCCGACGAGTTTGCAATGAAAGAAGATGAAGAACCTCGTGAGCTTTTTCAGAGAGTAACCAAACTCGCGGTCTCTCTCCGAGATCATGGAAGTAAGGACACGGATGACAATTGGATCAAGCGCAAATTCCTCAAGGCAATTATGCCCTACCACAAAGCCATGTCCTCCGTAATTCGTCAAAGGCCGGACTTTCACACCTTGTCCTCAAGTGAAGTGTTGGATGAGTTTGTTGCTATGAGCATCTTGGACAAGACCGCCGACAATGCGGTTCTTCGTTCTCAAAGAGTAAAGAAGCCCAACCTTGCTCTAAAGGCCAAGGTTAGTAGGGAGGAAGAGCATGAAGAGGAAGAAGAGGAGGGCAACCTCAAAGATATGAAGTATGCCTATCATGAACACATGGCTCTTGCTTCAAGGCAATTTTGGAGCAAGAAGAACACAAGGCCAAACTTCAACAAGAGCAATTCAAGTGGCGCAAAGGGCAAGCAACGAGTGAGGACTTGCTTCAATTGTGGCAATGTGAGCCACTTTGTTGTGGAGTGCCCCTACGAGAAGAGGGAAGACAATGGTGGCAAGCTCATTAGAAAGGACAAGGCCAAGTCGTTCCCCAACAAGAGCAACTTCACCAAGAAGACTCCTCCCAAGGCATTGGTGGTACAAGAAGAGTACAATGAGGATGATGACGATGATGAAGATGGTAAGTCGGTTGCCATGTCCTCCATTGCCATTGCGAAGACTCCACGGATGTCTCTCTTCGACTCACCCAATGAGAACATCACCGCCAAGTGTCTCATGGCTAAAGCCACCAACAAGGTAACCCCCAACATCAAAACTACCATCATTAATCATCCTTCTTCGACGGATAGCATTGATGAACATGAGGGGACAAATGTGGAGGAAAATGAGTTTGAGACCTTTATGGGTAAGCTCAAGGGTAAATCCAAGAAGCACTTCGTTTCTCTCTTGGAACAACTTGGTGAAGCCAATGACATGATCGAGGCTCACGAAGATACCATCTCTAAGATGGAGGGGCATAGTCGTGACTATGCCGATGAGATTTCGGATCTTTCCAATGCTCTTGATGAAGAGCGTGGTCTTCGTTTGGCTCTTGAGGAGTCATACAACGATGATCATGCTAAGTTAAAGAAAGATCTTGATCATGCTCTTGTTGTGTCTCGTGTGCTAAACTCCGAGAAGGCAAAACTTGGGGTTGATCTTGCTAGACTTAAAGAGGAGTTTGACATTCTCGACAAGGCTCACAAAGTCTTGAAGGGTGTTCATGCTAGCCTCAAGGAGTCTCATGATCAACTCCAAGTAAAGCTAACTAAGGAGAAAGCCACCTTTCCTCGTATGGTGTTAACTGATAATGCAAATGCTACTAACCCTTGTTGTGAGCATGTGCACCTTGTTGAGGAGAATGCTAAGTTGAAGGAGCAGCTTGAGAAAGGCCTTGTGTCATGCATACAAGGTGAGAAGAACCTCAACGACCTTTTGAGAAACCAAAAGGAAGTTGTGGCCAAGGAGGGGATTGGGTTCACACCCAAGCCCAAGAACAAGAAGAAGAATGACAAGACCAAACGACCTCCTCCTCTCAAGCAAACTTTTGTGAAGGAGGGAGAGGGTGCTTCCAAGGAGAAGAAGAACAATGCAAAGGGTGACGGTGTCAAGAAGGGCAATACCACCCCATCCAACAAAGCCAGCGACTTTAATCCTTCTTATGTGCTATGCCGTGCTAGTGATGGGCATGTTTATGCCAAATTTGTTGGTTCTCCTCATGAGTATATTGAATGGTCTATTTGGGTTCCTAAGACCCTTGTTACTAACATCAAAGGACCCATTAAAAAATGGGTACCTAAAACCAAGCATTGATCTCTTGTAGGTGTTTGCTTCCGGTGGGGGATCATGGTTGCTCGATAGTGGAGCTACAAATCATATGACCGGAAGCAAGGACTTGGTGGTGGACGTGCACAAGATTCCATCTATGCCCACCAATGTCGAGTGGGGTGATGCCTTGTCTTCTAAGGTATTGGGACTCGGCAAAGTTGTCATTTCTCATGATCTCACGATCGAGAAGGTCATGCTAGTTGAGTCCCTTGCATACAATTTACTTTCCGTTCGTCAACTTGCTATCATGGGCTTTGCCACTTTCTTTGATATTGATACCGTGGCCCTCTTGTGGAGCAAGACTCTTAAAGTAGCCTTTGTTGGGCATGTCGAAAACGGTCTCTATGTGATTAACTTTTCGGAGCGACCCACTAGGACCGCGACATGCCTAATGGCTAAAGTTGACGTGGGATGGCTTTGGCATCGCCGGTTAGCCCATGTCAATATGAGATCTTTGCAAAGTCTTCTCAAGGGGGACCATGTCCGTGGACTAACGAACGTTAGTTTTGCTAAAGATCGTGCTTGCAGTGCTTGTATCGAAGGAAAGCTTCATGAGAAGGCTCACCCTCCCACGACTCTCATTTACTCGAAGAGGCCTTTGGAGCTCCTTCATTTGGATCTCTTTGGGCCTCCATCCTTTGATAGTCTTGGGGGTAGAAAGTATTGCTTGGTAATTGTGGATGACTATTCAAGATACACTTGGGTGTATTTCTTCAAGAGGAAGAGTGAGACCCAACAAACCGTCATTGACTTTGCAAATGAAGCCCAATGTCAACACAATGCAAAGATCTTGACAATAAGAAGTGACAACGGCACCGAGTTCAAGAACTACACCTTGGATGAGTTTCTTAGTGATGAGGGGATCAAGCATCAATATTCCGCACCTTACACCCCTCAAAAAAACGGTGTTGCGGAGAGGAAGAACCGGACGTTGATGGATGCCGCAAGGACCATGATGGCGGAGTTCAAGTCTCCATACAACTTTTGGGCCGAAGCCATCAACACCGCGTGTCATGCATCCAATCGGCTTTACCTCCGCAAGGGCTTGAACAAGACTCCGTATGAGATACTCACCGGTAACAAGCCCAACCTCAAGTACTTTCGGGTGTTCGGGTGTAAGTGTTTCATTCTCAAGAAAGGTGTTCGATTGTCTAAATTTGAGGCTAGAGCATATGAGGGCATATTTGTTGGTTATGCTACAAACTCTCATGTTTACCGTGTCCTCAATAAATCCACAGGACTTATTGAGGAGACATGTAACGTGGAGTTTGATGAGAATAACGTCTCCCAAGTGGAGCAAAGTGGCACTTGTGATGTAGGTGATGAAATTCCTCCTCAAGCCATAACAAGAATGGGTGTTGGTTTTATCCTACCCATTGAGGAACCCCTTGTGGCCGAAGGAGAAGGACAATGCTCCACTCAAGTGGAGCCATCACCAACCCAAGGCCCACACGCTTACGAAGAACAAAGTGAAGGCCCTCAACCTCATGAACAAGACCAAGGGCAAAATCATGATCAAGACGGTGGTGACACACCAAGTGATGCCCAAGGTCAAGTTCTCTCCCCCGAGCAAGTTCAAGATCAAGAACAAGCTCAAGACGGCGCTCAAGATGATCAAGTGGCCGCTCCTCGACTCACCACCGAGGAGGAATTGGAGCGTCGTGCCGCCAAGATTGCATCCAAGCTCTCCACCAAGGGTCATCTCATGAAGAATGTGCTTGGAAGCATTCAAAAGGGGGTAAGCACTCGTAGACAATTGGCAAACTATTGTGAACATCACGCGTTTGTCTCTTGTGTTGAACCCCATAAGGTATATGAAGCACTCGAAGATCCGGATTGGCTTAATGCCATGCATGAAGAACTCAACAACTTCGAGTACAACAAGGTGTGGAGATTAGTGCCGAGGCCAACGGGGAACCACAATGTCATTGGAACCAAGTGGATATTCAAGAACAAGCAAGATGCTCATGGGACCATCATTCGCAACAAGGCACGATTGGTGGCACAAGGCTACTCCCAAGTCGAGGGTATCGACTACGGTGAAACCTTTGCTCCCGTTGCTTGCCTTGAATCTATTCGTTTGTTGATTGCTTATGCCTCTCATCACAACTTTAAGTTGCAACAAATGGATGTGAAGAGTGCTTTTCTTAATGGTCCCATTAATGAGTTGGTTTATGTCAAGCAACCCCCCGGGTTCGAGGATCCCTACTTTCCCGATCATGTGTATCAACTCGATAAGGCACTCTATGGCCTTAAACAAGCCCCACGTGCGTGGTATGACCACCTTACCGAGTTGTTACAAGATCGTGGGTTTGAAGTTGGGCTAATCGACCCCACTCTTTTTACTAAGAAGGTCAAAGGGGAGTTGTTTGTATGCCAACTATATGTTGATGACATTATCTTTGGTTCCCCTAACAAAGCTTTCAATGAGGAATTTGCCGCACTCATGACCTCAAAGTTCAAGATGTCTTCCATGGGAGAGTTGAAGTTCTTTCTCGGTTTCGAAGTAAAGCAAAGAAGAGAAGGAACCTTCATCAACCAAGCCAAATACACTCAAGACATGCTCAAGAGATTCAAACTAAGTGATGTCAAGCCGGCGTCCACTCCAATGCCCACCAAGTGCCAACTTGACATCGATCCCAATGGTAAAGCGGTGGATCAAAAGGTATATCGCTCCATGATTGGTTCCTTGCTTTATCTTTGTGCATCTAGACCGGATATCATGTTGAGTGTGGGAATTTGTGCACGGTTTCAAGCCGCACCTAAGGAAAGCCACTTTGTGGCGGTCAAGCGAATCTTTCGATATTTGGCTCATACCCCAAACTTTGGCTTATGGTACCCAAGAGGAGCAAACTTCAAGCTTGTAGGATATTCGGACTCCGATTGGGTGGGAGACAAAGTGGATAGGAAGTCCACTTCCGGAAGGTGCCAATTCCTTGGTTTCTCTTTGGTAAGTTGGTCTTCTAAAAAGCAAAGTTGTGTGTCTCTCTCGTCCACCGAAGCGGAGTATGTGGCGGCCGGGAGTTGTTGTGCACAACTCTTATGGATGAGGCAAAGTTTAAAGGATTACGGTGTCATTTGTGACAAAGTGCCTCTTTGGTGTGATAATGAAAGTGCCATCAAGATTTCTCTCAACCCCGTGCAACACTTCAAGACGAAGCATATTGAGATTCGGTATCACTTCATCCGAGATCACATTAGGCGAGGGGAGATCGATCTCAATTACGTCAACACCCATGATAACCTTGCAGATATTTTCACGAAGCCTTTGGATGAAGCAAGATTTCGCAAGTTAAGGCATGAGCTAAATATCATTGATTCGAGCAATGTTGCTTGACCCCTTGCACACCCCACCACACTCAACTTGTTGTCTATTCTAGGTGTAGGCATGGATATAGGGGGAGTGTTGTTCTCTCAATGAACTCTCCCTCCCCCCATTATGCATAAAGTGATCAACTCTTTCACATTAGCCATTTTTGATGGTACTTGTGCTTCAAAGATGAGTTTTGGTCATGGGCCCAGGGATAATTCTTCGCGGTGCCATACCAATTGACTCAAACATAGGTGGCTCTGGCCACCGCCCTCCCTTTGGAGAGGTTGTGTCTCGTGGTTGATTCTTGTTGTCTTTTGCCTTTCTCTCTTCGTGTTGAGCGTGTTCTTGTGGTGTCTTGTTTGCTTGAAGATTCCGTGCGAAGACCATTTTTTTCTTGTGTTTGAAACGTGCATCTTCTTGAGCTCACGGTACTACCGCAGCCTGCCACGGTACTACCGCGTGTGGAGTGCGCGGTACTACCGCACCTAGCGTGGCAGTAATTTTTTACTGCCGCCTGGGGGAGCGGTACTACGGCCTCGGTGCGGTACTTCTGCCCGGGCGGTACTACCGCGATGACGTGCGGTACTACCGCGGGAGGAGTGAGCGGTACTTCCGCACCCGGCGCGGCAGTATTTTTTTACTGCCGCCTGGGGGAGCGGTACTACGGCCCCGGTGCGGTACTTCCGCCCGGGCGGTAGTACCGCGATGACGTGCGGTACTACCGTGCGGTCACGGGCGCGTGGGGGTTAAACACGGGCAGGGGGAGTTCTAACTCCCCCATACCCATTCGTCTCTCTCCCCACTTCGTCTCTCTCTCTCTCTCGCTCGCTCAAGAACGGCGCCGGAGGCCCTCGCCGGATCTCCGTCTCCAGCCGCTCTCCTCGGATTCCAACCGGTGGGATCGTTCCCCCCACTCCCTCTTGCCATGGAACAAGGTTTCTCCCCAATCCCTCTCGTTTTCTTGTTCATCTTGTTGCTTTTAGGTTTTGGGGAGATGCAAGTTGTTCTTGAGATTTTAAGTCAAATCTATGCAAGAGTAGGATGTAGGAGAGTAGTTTTGCGTAGTGTTGGTACTTGCTATAGTTGTCCCGTGATGGATTTGATCGACCGTAGTACCGCGTGTTGACACGGATGTGCTCAGATCTCCATGGCTATTTCGGATCTGCAACCGTGCGGTACTGCCGCTCTGCGGGCGCGGTACTACCGTACGTCCGGTACTACCGCCCTACCGGCGCGGTACTACCGCACGTCCGGTACTACCGCTCCTTGGAGCGGTACTACCGCACGTCCGGTACTACCGCTCCTTGGAGCGGTACTACCGCACGTGGCACAACACGCGTTACTACCGTTGTCACAAATCCCTCTTGTGGCACTTCTTACGTGCCATGTCTACTTGTTTCACCTGCTTTGCTGTGGTCTTTGCATTGATCCTTCTCGTGTTTCGTGCGTGTTTGTTTTGTGGTGTGTGTTTTAGGTGGTGGCTCAGGTGCTCCAGCTCGCCGCTCCAATCCACCCCGTGACACGGGGTCCAAGCGTATGCGCAACACACAGGAAGCAGAGGGCTCCAATGCCCCCCAACGGAGAACCAAGACCACTACCAGCAAAGAGAAGGAACCCACCAAGGGCATGGATGAGATACCGCTTGCTGAGTTCATCGCTCGGAGGAAGGTCAATCCGTATGGAAACCCTCGTGCCATCTTTCGAGGGAATGATCTATTCTGGGCCAAGCAGCGGAATCTCATTTATCTGGATGTCATCAAGGCAAAGCAAAATACCCATGTGGAGGTGAAGTGGATCAACATGCATCACATGCGCAAAGAGGCGCACCGGGAATACTTTGGTGAGGCTTTGGACCTCGTGGAGCAATTTGGCATTGAGCATATCATCTCATTCCACAAAGACTATGATCCTGAGATCCTTGCCCAATTCTTTGCCTCCATGCATTTTCATCCCAATGAGGAAAGGACCATGACTTGGATGACCAATGGCCGACAGCTGGCTGCTACCTGGAAGGAATTCATGACACTGCTTGGGATTCCGGATGAGGGGCTCACCACACCCCAAGGTGTTCGCCCTCATGCCAATTCCGAGTCTGCCAACAAGAACAAGCTCATGCCCTACCTTGTGGATAAGAAGCTCTCCAATGGCAAGTCAACTTGGGTACTCAACTCATTTCTTGACATCATGCACAGGATCTTCCGCAACACTCTGTTCCCACGCATTGGGGACAAGGACAAAGTGCATGCCTATCTGGTGGATATGATGCTGTTGTGTGAAGATGCTCGCAACTCTCAGACTCAGCCACTTGATGTCTCACATATCATGGGGACTAAACTTCGGTTTGCGGTCTACAACCGCAAGGTCCCCATCTATGGACCTTATCTGTTTCAGTTGATCTCGGCTACTTGGGAGCGGGTCTACCCTCAGGATGAGTTTGAGGCCCCTGGTTGGATCTGGCATGAGCCCATCAACCTCCGTATCAAGTCTCAGTGGGCCAACACTACCTCTCGTGTTGATACTGCGGCTGCCATGGACATGGATGCAGATGAGGATGAGGAGGAGGCAGCAGACGAGGACAGTTCTGAGGGTTACATCCCTCCCACCTCTGAGCCTTCTTGGGCTAAGCGATTGAAGAACAAGATGAAGATGTTGTTTTGTATGCAAGCCAAGGGGCAGTACCAGACCCATGTGGCTTCCAAGGAGGTTCGCCGCCGCAACAAGCGGATTTTCAGGACTTTTGGCAAGAATATATCTAGCGGGTCAGAGGTGAACATCACCCCAGGCAGAATGGCTGCACAAGCAGGGCTACCGGTGGACCGAGTCTGAGGAGGAGTCCGTCCCAGCTGCAGAGTCCGACGAGGAGCGTGCCAGTGACTACTCCGCTTGAGCCACCCCTATTGATGTAGGTGTCCTCTCTGCCTTTTTGGCGTCTCGATGCCAAAGGGGGAGAGAGTGTAGGATTTGCTGCGAGTTATGTCGTGTTTGGGTCAGTTGAACTTTGTTTATTTCGTTTGCTTTGGTTTGCTTTGGTTTGCTTTGGTTTGTGCTCGTGAGACCTTCTATCATATGGTGTAAGACATATGCACTCTATTGTGCCGTAGTAAACTTATTATATCGTGTGCTTATTACATTATGCTCCTGTCTATCTTGCTTAGCTTTAGCTTTATTGCAAGATTTGCCATGTCTATAAAATATAGGGGGAGTGTTGATCCTAGTATGTGTGCCGTGCAGTCCAAAGCACTCATCGAGATAGCACACATCTAGGGGGAGCCCGTCTATATTTTAGAGACTTGGGGTTTTCCCTTGCTCTTTGTGTTATACCCTCGTGCAAATCCCGTGTTGTCATCAATCCACCAAAAAGGGGGAGATTGTAAGGGCATTTTATCCCTTAATTGGTTTTGGTGATTGATGACAATGCTTTTGCGGACTAATCATGTGCATCAAATATTTCAGATATATTGACTAGACACAAGATGATTGGGTTCCCCTCAAAGGCTATAGAAGACGGCGTTTCTCTTCGGTTCTTTTCGGTGGTATTGAGTCGTAGGGAAGCCATACTATTAAGAGGGGGTCCGCTTTGGAAAGGTTGGGTGGATTCATCACGTACACATCGTCCCTTGCACCTCCTTTCCTCTTGCCTTTGGAGCATCCTAAGTTTTCCGTGTCTATGCAATTATAGCTCTTGTCTGCCGAACTAGGAAGTGCGGTAGTACTGCTCCTCAGAGCGGTACTACCGCAGGACCTTGCGGTAGTACCGCAAGGCCCCACGGTAGTACCCCTTCTAGTGAGCGGTAGTACCGTGGTCCCTGGTTAGTTCCGCAACTACGCGGCTGTAAGGGGCGGATGTAATTTTTTACATCCGCACCTAGCGCGGTAGTACCGCGGCTGGCTTACGGTACTACCGCGTCGGGTTTTTGCATCGACTCCAACTCTGCGGAAGTAGCCACGGATGTAATTTTTTATATCCATGCCTTCCCATCCCTGGACAGCCCCTGCCTTGCGATAGTACCGCAAGCGGGTGCGGTAGTACCGCGCCAGCAGTACTACCGCCCTTTGTCGTATTGCTGTGTGGCTGTTCTGGTCTCTGCTGCGTGGGCAGTAGTACCGCGGGGCTCTGCGGTAGTACCGCGTGCCCCTGCGGTAGTACCGCGCCTCAGGTGCGGTAGTACCGCGTGCCCCTGCGGTACTACCGCGCTGCGCAGGCTGAGTTGGTGGATAACGGTTAGATTTGTTCTCCCACTATATAAGGGGTGTCTTCCTCCTCTAGTTGACCACCTCTTCCACCTCCAAGCTCCATTGTTGCTCTAAGCTCCATTTTCGCCCGATCTCCTTCCCTAGCCAATCAAACTTGTTGATTCTCTAGGGATTGGCTGAGGAGGCCCCGATCTACACTTCCACCAAGAGATATTTGAATTCCCCCCACTAATCCCTTGTGGATCTTGTTACTCTTGGGTGTTGAGCACCCTAGACAGTTGAGGTCACTGTGGAGCCATAGTCCATTGTGGTGAAGCTTCGTGGTGTCGTTGGGAGCCTCCAATTAAGTTGTGGAGATTGCCCCACCTTGTTTGTAAAGGTTCGGTCGCCGCCTTCAAGGGCACCAATAGTGGAATCACGGCATCTCGCATTGTGTGAGGGCGTGAGGAGAATACGGTGGCCCTAGTGGCTTCTTGGGGAGCATTGTGCCTCCACACCGCTCCAACGGAGACGTACTTCCTCTCAAAGGGAAGGAACTTCGGTAACACATCCTCATCTTCACCGGCTCCACTCTTGGTTATCTCGTGCCTTTACTTGTGCAAGTTTATTTGTGCCTTATCTCTTTCTTGCATGTATGCTATTGTTGTTGCATCATATAGGTTGCTCACCTAGTTGCATATCTAGACAACCTACTTTGATGCAAAGTTTAAATTGGTAAAGAAAAGCTAAAAATTGTTAGTTGCCTATTCACCCCCCCCCCTCTAGTCAACTATATCGATCCTTTTCACCAGCCCATTCTTCTGGAGGTCGAAGGGCTTGCCTACAATGAGGCCTATCCGACCCAGGACTGTTCTGTCGTTCGTAAAGTCTATAGTAACGAATTTGACTAGGCCGCCCTTGAGGAAGTTCTTAAATTCCTCGCACTCAACGTCGGCATGGCATATGTGGTAGACCAAGCATAAGTCATGCACGCAAACCTGGATCACGGCGGGCTTCATCTTCTCTTCCTCCTTTAGATTCTTCTCTTTGTCCACGGCTGTGGTGTACTCAACATCTAGCCCAGCGACCCACTCATCATTTGACTTTTAGAACATGCGTCTGAAGCGAAGAAGGCATCCTTTCACCGTCACGGAAGAACGGGTGTAGATGACGTCAAACTCATCGCCGGTGATAGTTCTAACCTTGTACTCACTGCCGATCATGGAGATTTGGGACGCCATGGATTTGGGAGGAGGGTTAGGATTAGTGGAACTGCCGTAATGTGAAAGGACGGGACGACTAGGAGTGAACTATCGTAATGTTAAAGGAAGTCCGGGGACGAGTATGAGCGAACTGCCAGCGGTTTTTCGATTGTAAAAATGCTGAGTGGGGTGTGCGAACAGTAGGGTAGTGGCTTGCCTGGTGGATAAATGGATTCATGCATAGTACTATGGGGGCCCAATTAGATGTCATGTCTACTCGACGCCCAATTAAATGACTTTCGATGTCATGTCAAGCGTCGGGAAAATTACAGGTGATACAAAGCTTTCCATTCTCCCATGATACGGGCTTTCGAGATCCCTTGGATCTGAGATCGAACGGTTGCATGGCGTGATTCTAGACCTATGGGTGAATATCCTATCCTGGAGGGTTATTCTGCAAATTTTCAGCAACTTAGCATGCGACCGTTCGATCTCAGATCCAAGGGCTGCCAGCAGCCCGTATCATGGTCGCGCCTACCACGACCGTCGCCTCGCTCGCGCAATCGCGCCCTTGGAGATTTAACACAGTGCGTTAGGCTATCTGATGTTTGCATGTCATACATAGTCATCACTTAGTCACTCATACAACAAGGTTAGCTATATGGTTAGCTATAAGAGTATTTTTTTACTTCTCTCTATCTCTTTTTTCGTAGTATTTATTGCATTTGCCAAGGAGTGACCTATTCCAATGAAATGGTGCTTAGATGAGGTGCTAAGGGCATTAAATGGCTTAGCAACTCAAGTCCCCAATGCATAGGTGCTTAGTTTTTTGTTACTAAGTTTGCTTCATTTAATTAGCTATAGACTCAAAATTGTCTTTTCACCTAGGTACATGCGCTTAGCACCATTTCTTCGTGAGGTCACCAAACTAGTCTCTCTCTTCTTAATTAACTTGCCACATCAGACTTTATGCCTATGTGGCAGGCTTAGCACCTGTACGAGCAAGTACAATAGTGGGCTATAAGCCCGCTTACATGGCATTTTTGCATATGTCGAGGAAAGACGCAAGGAAAAAGTGGAGGAGTGGGCTCTCATGCAAGAGCCAGCCTTTACATGGTGGAGCATTGGGAGAGGCACCTGTATACCAAGGAGGTGGTTAGGAATCGGGAGACTCACGCCGGTCGTAGCGCCGTAGTTAAAATGATAATGGCAAGTCAAATCACGGGGCCCCACCTGTCCAGCAGTAACTCGTTGTCAAATCACACAGCCCTACGTTTGCAGCAGCCTACTCCCTCATCTTCTCGCGTCTCTGTCGAACCGACTAGGCGGAACTGCCCCGCCTACCGCGCGGGAAAAGCCCCGCCCTCGAATTTTAAATAGTACTCCATGGATTGCGCCATGGAGCAAAGCCTCAAGAAAACGGCAGTACACATGTACGGAGTATACAGCACGCCCGTCGCGTTCGCGTCGCACCCCAGACGGACGGTCGGTCTGGCACGCCGCTCTCCGAATGGAACGCACGTCATATTGCGTTTGCACACACATGTGGGACCGCAATTGAGAACCGACCATAGGCACACTCCCCGGCCCCGCAAGTCGGGTGAGTTAATAGAAGAGAGAGACGAGCAATAGTACTAGAGAAGTGTTGTACAGACGTTGGTGCATGGATGATCCCTGGATGACACGGAAGATCAGTTCGTCCATGCATGTGACCAGAATCCAGCAGACACGCCTGGATTGGCTATCGTCTACATATCGTGCAGGTTGTGTTGTATAGGGCTGTAGTTCTGATGAGAAATCTAAAAAAAGGTTTCTTGTCATCTCGCAATATTAGGTGTCATGTGCTTCGAATCACTGCGAGGGTTAAACAGCGACAACTGAGTTTCTCCAAGGCGCTGGTCATTGGGGGCACATGCATGAAGACTACTCGGCTGCCATCTAGGTCAAGCCGGCTATGTTAATTAGGACATCTATCGATGGACCCCTTTTCTATGAGTTTATCTTTAATTTGAGCTTTGATCCTCGTCTAGTTTGTCCGTCGGGATTCATGTTGTCTCTTTTGGGCAGTGAGGTTATGGTTTCTTGTCATGTGGCATTTTTTCGTGTTATATGTTATAATCCGGTGCTTCAGATCAAAATGACGACAACTGCGCCTCCGGGGCACATGCATGAAGACTTCCCGACAGTCATTCACGAGGTCAAGCCGGCTCCGGTAGACAAAAGAAAACTAGTACTCCACTATATAGGCAGGAGCCTTCGCACTTGCTTGCTAGTGTTGCTCTCTTCACACTGTGTCGTCCTCTCCAGATCTAAACACGACAGTGGTGGCCACACTCTCTCTCTGCTCACCGCTGGTTACAGACCCAGCTGGATCCTCTCCGCTGGGGAAGGTGAGAAGGTGCAACGTTCACGCGGTCGTCCTCGGCGACGGCTCTTACCCACTGCCGGCGCGTTCCGATCAGCGTGCCTTGCCGTTCTCTCCCAAGCACCGCTGGCTAGGGAGGGCCTCCGACCCCTTCTTCCTCGCTGCCGTAGTGTGGATAGATCAGCCTCCCGCCGCCCACCTAGCGACATCCCGGCGACCCTCAGGTATAACTTCCTTCGAAACCGGCCTTGCTCTACTTCCCGAGCTCCTGACATCACTGCATTTGTATCTTTTACTATTTCTCAGGCCCCCTCGTAGATAGGATCGATCGGCTGTTCGAAAGCCACCTAAATTTTTACTGTTAAGAGGTAAAACTAGTTCACGCACTCGAATCTAGTACTACTTGGTTCAAACCAGGAAGAAAGGGGTGGGGGTGGGGGTGGGGGAAGATTTGTTACCTGAATCTAGGACTTGGTAGAAAGAGGAAATAATGGGGGCGAAAAGTAGCAGAGACTGGCTATCCAACTGGTCTCTTGGTCTAATAGGGAAATAAAGGGAAACGCAATACAAACTCAATATAAACCCGATCTATTGGTTGAAAAGGGAAAGAAAGTGGGGACTAGGGGACAAGTCAACAGAGTAAGTCTAGCACTAGATTTGCTAGCCTCACATAGTATAAGGTGGCTATACCGAACAAAAATGGGACAACCCAGATATCCTGTTCTGATGTTTGTTGCCCCGAGCCACTCTTATGTAATGCCACTGGTAAAATGTAGCAGTCGCATTGTTAAAAGTAAGGACACGTTAAACTAATGTTGTTTTCAATGTAATGCCTCCAGTAATATGAATCAATGGCACTTTTTTTCATGTCCTGCTAAATTTCCCATTAAGGTAAGTTGCTTCTTTTTGTTAGAAATGCAACTGTCCTGGTCCGCCTACTCTCCCGTGCCCAAATACCAACTCTGTAGCAGTAATCCGCTTGTCGGTCTGACCGTTTGCCAAAGATCCTGCATGCTGAGTCTGCTCTTGTGCTACTGTTTTGGCACTGCCATGATAAAGCAGTAATGTTATTATTTTGCACCTTAATCTAGTGGCACTATTAATTTGAGGCAATGTTTTCGCACCGCTAGTGCCACTGATTTTTTTTATATATCAAAAGAGGGGGTTTCCTCCGATTTCATTAAAGAAACCCAACCATAGAGAACCATTATCCGACAACATCTCAGTGTAAACAGGCAGTTATGCAACTACTACTAGAACTGACTGAGTACTAGTAGGAGACAAGTTCGCCACATAAGATAGGGAGGTAGGGGGATGCAGCACCAGCTCGACCAAGTTTGGATTACAACCCAAATGCTACCACAGAAACATCAGGGGGGAAGCTAGGGACTGAAAGAGCCAGCTTTAGCATCCCAGTCTAAGGACCCCCGGCCTCCATCCTTGCGACGCACGGTACACCTCGTTTGCCACCTGCTCGACCCTAGTGCCACTGATAAAATGAAGTAATAATACAGTTAAAATAGAGCGAGTGTCATCTCTATCATTTCATTTCCAATGTAGATAAAGAAAGTGCTTCTCTTTGTTAGTATATGTTTCATCAACTAGTCCTATTGTTAATGTTTAAGCGTTTCTGCAAACTGGGGTGCTTAATTTTAGTTGATCTGCACAAAAATAGAGATTTGGAATGTCACAAGGCCCCTCCTTGTACTACCGTTGTACACTGATGTTCATCACTGGCAGAAGGTGTATCGGGGAGACTTGGGTCGATTTCCAGTATGAGGCGTACCGTATGAGGCGTCGCAGGGCCCATCTCGCCCTCGCAGCATGGCATACTATGATACTATCACAATATTTTCTTCTATTTATTAGTGTATGTTTCGTCAACTAGTGCCACTATAATGTAATCACGCTTTTTCATTATCTGTGCAAATAGGGTTATTCAGCTACATTTCGTAAGCATGATTTTCATTAGCTGACTGATTGTAAGCATGAGCAGATGGAAGATTAGGTTAGTGCGAAGCTTACCTTAAACCCTACCGCTGCTGTTGAAATGAGGCGAGCGTCGAGGGAACTGTGGAGAACGGCAGGGAAGGGACATTGCGCCATCCGGCCTCCTCTTGCGATGGGAGAACGAATACTCCTGTGGCTTTGGCTGGCTCTGCACCCTCACGAACGGCACACCGTACTCGATCGATTCGTTATCCTCTGGGTGCTTGACATTCGACCTGTACGCCCACCACCTCCGCCTGACTTTCGCCTCAGGCGAATCTGTCTGCTCCGTCACCCAGAGGAGATACTCGATGAACTCGAAGGACTGCGGCGTGACTACCGCCGAGGAGTACATCGCCGCCCTCATCGCCGCCGTCTCGCTCTTTCGCATACATTGCCACATGGTCCTCGCCGTCCTTGAAATCTCCCACTCATTGTCAAACCAAGTAAGGATCTCCTTTAACCTGACTAACTTTGCCTGGTCGCCGCCGGCGATCTGCCTGATTCGCTGTTGCATCCTCTCCATATATGTCCTTCTGAGTGGTCCGGTGCTAGATTTTGAAGATGGGAGGAGAGACGGTGGTCTTGCAATAGAGAAGAGGGAGAGGCGAGACGGTGGTTTTGGAATGGAGATGATGGAGAGGAGAGGGAGTGGTTTTGCAATGGAGAAGAGGGAGAGGCGAGACGATGGTTTTGGAATGGAGATGATGGAGAGGAGAGGAGGTGGTTTTGCAATGGAGAAGAGGGAGAGGCAAGACGGTGGTTTTGGAATGAAGATGATGGAGAGGAGAGGAGGTGGTTTTGCAATGGAGAAGAGGGAGAGGAGCGTGCGACAGCGATTTAGGATTGGATGAGGGGGCCGGCACGCTGTGACTGGATCAAAATCAAAATCAATTTACCCTTCAATTAAGAAAGCGACCCCACATTAACTAGTCTCCCTTTTATTCTAGGTCATAATTGACCATGATTTTCACAAATAAAATATATGTTATACATTGCAAAAATAATATAATTTGAAAGTACATTCAGATACGAACCAAACGATACAATTTTTGGTGACATGCACTCACATTTTGCTTGTCAAATACAGTACGTGGTCAAACTTTGATCCAAAATACGCAAAACAAAAAAATACTTCCAAGACCAGCGCTGCTCCTCTCCTCTTAAACCACCGCCGCTCCTCTCCTGTTCCAATCTAAATCCAGCGCCGCTCCTCTCCTCTTCCATTTCAAAACCACCGCCCCTCCTCTCATGTTCCGATCCAAAACCAGCGTCGCTCCTCTCCCGTTCTAATACAAAACTAGCACTGCTCCTCTCCTCTTCCATTCAAAAACCACCGCCGGCGAGTGAAGGTGTTGTGGAGAAGTAGATCGATGGAGGAGTACAACCGATACGTGAGGATCGTAGACGGCAACCCTGTGAAGCTAGCTAGGATGTTGGAGATACAGTCTTGGTTTGACAACAAGGACCAACTAGCGGCGACGGCGACATCCATGGCCAAATATCTACAACAGAGCGAAAAGGCGGCGATACTCCTGAAGGGAGTCGCGCGGGAGTACATAGAGCTACTCCTCTGGGCCATGGAGCAAACAGATTCACCGAATCTGATCATGAGGGAGCGGTGGTGGGAGTATCGATCCCAGATGGAGCATCCACCAGAGATTGAAGGATCGAGCATCTATGGGGTGCCGTTTGTGAGGGTGTCGTGCCATAGCGAGCCAGTGGAGTCTTCGTCGACCGAACCCAACTGCAAGAGGAGAAAAGCGGTTGGCCCGATGACGCTTCCCCGCCATCCTCTCCCTCGACGTTCACATCTTCTCACGGGGCGGCTGTCTGCCACCAAGGAATAGGAGGGGACTGCCCCCAGCCAAATACTCGGGCAGGTTGTGAATTGTCAGGAGGAGCTTAGGGTTGTCAGTATTTGCAGGTTGTGAATTGTGTTTTGTGTTGTGTATTTTGAGAGTACTTTCATATATGAATGCCTTTTGAATTTCAGAATTGCAGTGTTAAGCATATGAAGTATTTTATGAATTCTAGAGATCTATTTTTAGCACTTAAAAAAATGTAGTTTCATAGGAGTATAAAAGTGCAGACAATGTGATTCTCAGAGAAGAAACTACAAGTTTCAGTTTCAAATAAGAAACTGCAAGTTCAGTTTCAGATAAGAAACTGCAACTTTCAGAGGCAGAGCATTTATATTAACACGGCCTTTTTAAACAGGGATAACATCATGTTGGAAGTTTTATTCATGGTCGAAAATGGAACTACCAGCCAGTTAACATCATGCTGATCAACATGCATGCATAGCACATCTTCATATGACGCACAGTCAAAAAGATATGCTATTTTCAAAATGCCCACACAATGTTGAGTGTGCGAAAAACAGAGAAAACGAGGGACGAAGTTTTGGCAAGTGTTGGAAGTGGTGTGCGTAGATGACAATGGGGACCCACATGTCAATAATGGTAGAGGCAAAAAATTTGGAGATATTTTCCCTGCATCAGGTGGAATCGAACCCAGGCGGAACAGCTGCCGGGTAGTGTCACTTGGCCACTGGGCTAGTTCAGTACTTTCGTTACAAATAAGGCACTGCCTCAGGTGGTCCGATCTCCTCCTGCGCCTTTGTGCGCTCGTCGCGGCGCCGCTATCTGCCGTTGTGAACATGCTGAACAAATGAGAGGAATCTGGAGAGGACTGTACGTGGAGAGGCGGACAGTCAGGACCCACCAGGTCTATGGCCGTACGCAAGCAAGTGCCTCATTGAAAAAATACTTCCTCCTAATGCTATACTGACGTTGGGGCCCACGGGTTTGTCAACGTAGTTACATTTTTTTAGGTGCTTCAACGTAGTTACTAAAGGAGATAAATTCACAACGAAGCCGAGGAGCCGGCAGGTATCATTTATTATCACTGGGCAGCAAGTATCAGCTGGGTTGTGGGCTGCCCCGTCTACGCTTTCTTTTTTAACATGCGCAGCCCACGACATGCCGGTTTGTATTTTCTTGAGGGCCATCATGTATCGACCGGCCTATGGACCTCCCATCCGAGGTTTTTATTTTTCCTGAAACATCGGCAGCCCAACTTATGTATTTTTTTAAGAAAACGCAGAGGTCTGTTCTATTTTTCTATATAAGAATAGGAACGTCTGGTCCAACTTATGTTTCCCTTCTAACTATATTATATATATATATTATTTTATATGTTATTATATATTACTGTTATTGTCATCATATATTTAATAGATACTTACATATGTAAGAAAACAATATCCCACATCTTATTAACTTATAAAAATAATTTCTTAACAATAAAATCCTGGATTTTTTGGCAACGAAAATCCTGGTGATTGTGTACAAAAGCTTGGTAAGATTTAAGGACCAATGTAATAATAAATTACTTGTTATTCAAATATATCTATAACAAAATGCTCCGCCCCTGTTTATTTTTTGATAACATTGCTGCGCCCAACCCAACATTATAATTAGAATCAGCCCAGCAAAATCGTGTATTTCGAGAAAGTGCAAATGGCCTATAATTTTTTAGGAAAAAATAAATGGGCCGCATGTTCACCCAGCCCAGCAAATGGACTGTAATTCTAAAAAAAGAAATCAAATTGACTGTAAATTCTGAAAAAATGGGTTGAATACGTGCCACATTTTTGGAGGCTGAAATGTGGGCCAATAGGTCGAAGCCAACGCAAGTCGTTGTCAACTTAGTCAAAAAATGATTCTGACATTGTTAGCCATTGAATTTACATCCAACGACTGACATCCATCTTCAATCTCTCGTCTTCTTCCTCCAGCGCCGCCGGGACCACCTGCTCTCGCCTCCTGCTGCTAGCAGCGCTGCTTAGCACGCTTCGCTGTGAAGCACTACCCCACCGCCGGCCAGGCCATCCCTCCACCCCTCCACACCTCCTGTTCTTCTCCACCGACTGCCGAACCACACCGCACCAGAACCAATTAACCCTCGTACACCTCTCTGTCTGCGACTCCACTCCCGCGTCTTCCCATCTCCGGCTCGTTGTTGTCCGGGGCCTCGCCGTCGTCCACCACCTTGGATGCGCTCGGCGCAGAGTGGTCAACGAACGACATCCATCGGAAGTGGACTGTACGTGGAGAGGCTGACAGCTGGGTCCACGGCCGCACGCAACGAAATGCCTCCTTATTACGCGCAAAATAATGATTTCTCCACCTGACAGCTGGGACCCACCGGAAGGGCCTCTGTATTTCGTGGAAAAAAACGTTCCCCCCGCTGACAGGTCAGACCCACCAGCTATATCTTCGCACGCCAGGAAGTGCCTCCTTATTACGCACAATAAAATGAATACCCCCCTGCTAGCTGGGACCCACCATAGTGGGGGGCTGACTTGTGGGCCTACTAAGTTGACGGGGATGGAGTGCTTTGTCAACTTAGTCAATATGAATGATTCTAGCTCCAGTGACCGTATGATGTCCATCCAACGGCCGTAGTGCTTCTTCAACCTCTAGTCTTCTTGCTCCAGCCGCCCAAACCAGCGTCGGTCGTGCCGCGTGCTCCTGCCTCCCGTGGCCGGCTGTGATGCTGTGGAGGCCTCACCGCCCCCTATTACACCCACCGCTGGCCAGGACATCCACTCACCCACACCCCCTGTTATTCTGCGGCGACGGCAGCCTCACACCGCAGACGAACCAGTGAACCCTCGTACTCCTCTCCGAGTGGGCTTCCACTGTCGCGTCTTCCCCCGCTCCGCGTCATCCCCTTCCTAGGCCTCGTTGTCGTCCACCGCCCTGGTGCTCTCGGCGCGGCGTGGTCAACGTGGTCAAGAAACGACTTCCATCGGAAGAGTACTGTACGTGGAGAGGCTGACAGCTGGGTCCATGGCAGCAGCAAGGAAGTGCCTCCTTATTACGCGCAAAATAATTATTCCTCCACCTGACACCAGGGACCCACCAGATGAGCCACCGTATTTCACGAAAAAAACGTTTCCCCCCTGACTGCTGGGACCCACCAGCTACATCTTCGCACACAAGGAAGTGCGTGACAGTCAGGACCCACCTGGTCGATGCGTACGTAGCGTTGTAATTCTGGTCACGAACGTGTACGCACATACTGGTCGATCGGTCTGTCTGCAGGCTGTAGTGATGAACCGTGGCCGTGTAAGGAAGGGCACGTGTCGTAGTAGAGGCACGCACGTAGCATGTCACACAGTCCCGTTAATATTGTGTACACGTATGTACAGCGGCCAGGGTGCAAGAAAGTAAATACGACCACGTATGTACATATGGGCGGGGTCTCGAATGCCTACTCGTGTATACGTACGGCCAGGGCTCGTGTACATGGCTGGTTCAGAATGGAGAAACTGCGTCGTCGTCGTGTTCATCGGGAGCCAACCAGCTTGGATAGAACAGCCGATCGAAATGAGGCCTGGCGTACCGCAAAACGGAGGAAACGGCCTTGTGTTCGATCGGCCACGGTCGAAACGGGATCCTGTTCATCTGGAGGGGTCTGGCGTACCGCAAAACGGAGGAAACGGACTTCTCTTGGACCTCCTACGGTCGAAACGGGGTCCTGTTGATCGGGAGGGGTGTGGCGTACCGCAAAACGGAGGAAACAGACTTGTGTTGGAGCACTACGGTCAAAACAGGGGTCCTGTTCATCGGGAGGGGTGTGGCGTACCGCAAAACGGGACTCCACGAGATACTGTCCATCTCCACCGTCGACTGCCTCCACGGGCTACTGTTCATCCACCGTCGACCTCCTCCAGCCTCCACCTGCGACTATTCATCCACGGGCTCCTGTTCAACCAGCCTCCACCGCTCCTCCACCGGCTACTGTTCAACCAACCCTCTCCACGGGGTCCTGGTCAACCACCCCTCCACGGGTTACTCTTCATCCAGCCCTCTACCGGCTACTTTTCAACCAGCCCTCCACGGGGTCCTGTTCATCCAGCCCTCCACGGGGTCTTGTTCATCCACCCCCAATCGGCTCGATCGGCGTACTGTTCATCCAGCGGCAACGACCTCTACTACCACGGGGTCCTGTTCATCCAACCCCCCAACAACGCTCACTGTTCATCAAGAGGCAGCATCGATCGGCTTCAGTTAGCAGCTGTAGTGAAGGAATCGCTCAATCGGGTTCAGCTAACAGCCATCGATCGATTGCTCGGGTTTAGTAACGCGTAGCCTGCAGTGCAATCGCTCAGGTTCAGTAGGCGAACGCCTCGCTCGGGTTCAGTTAGAGCCCAACGCCTCGCACCCACGCGTATGTGTACAAGAGAAACGCGTATTGCTCGGCCGCCGACCACCCACCCTAACCAGGAACTCCCCGATATTTTCCTCGCCCTCGCTTCTACCACGGTTTTTTCCGTCATGGACGGCCAAAGAATGTCATGCAGCTGCGTCTCCGGCCCGCCCAGGACGAAAAGCCCAATTTCTTTCATGATTTTTTGTCATAGAAGTAGGAGCCCACAACATCTATGATGATACCGGGTTTTGTCACAATTATCGTCATAGAAGTGTCATAAGCATGACAGGAAAAAAATTCGTTCGGCCCAAAATGTCATGGATGTGTCTTTTTTTGTAGTGAGGGGTTCCGGGCATCCCCCCAGCAACTACATAGGCCTAATGGGCCAAGAAGGGGACAGACCAGCCCCTAGGGGGTTGGTGCGCCCCATGTAGGCCAAAATAAGGAGGAAGGAAAGAGGGGAAGAGAGAAAGGAAGGGGAGGGATTCGGCCTCCCCCTTCCTTCTCTCCTCCCTCCTCCTTCCTTCCCCCTCCGGATGAATATGGAAGGGGGGATGCCGAATTGGGAGGCACCCAAGTAGGATTCGTCCTACTTGGGGCGCCCCCATGGTTGCCTCTCCTCCCCTCCAAACTATATATATGAGGGGGCCACCGCTAGAACACACAACATTGATTCCTAGTCGTGTGTGGCGCCCCCTCCTTAGTTTACGCCTCCGGTTATATTGTCGTAGTGCTTAGGCGAAGCCCTGCGCGGATCACTTCAACTTCACCATCACCACACCGCCGTGCTGACGAAACTCTCCCTCGACACTTTGCTGGATCAAGAGTTCGAGGGACGTCATCGAGCTGAACGTGTGCAGAACTCGGAGGTGCCGTACGTTTGGTGCTCGATCGGTCGGAATGAGAAGAAGTTCAACTACATCAACCGCGTTGTCAAACGCTTCCGCTTTCGGTCTACGAGGGTACGTGGACACACTCTCACCCTCTCATTGCTATGCATCTCCTAGATAGATCTTGCGTGAGCGTAGGATTTTTTTTTTGAAATTGCATGCTACGTTTCCCAACAGTGGCATCCGAGCCAGGTCTATGCGTAGATGATATGCACGAGTAGAACACAAAGAGTTGTGGGCGGTGATCGTCATACTGCTTACCACTAATGTCTTATTTTGATTCGGCGGCATTGTTGGATGAAGCGGCCCGGACCAACCTTACATGACCACGTTCATGAGACCGGTTCCACCGACAGACATGCAACTAGTTTTGCATAAAGGTGGCTGGCGGGTGTCTGTTTCTCCAACTTTAGTTGAATCGAATTTGACTGCGGCCGGTCCTTGTCGAAGGTTAAAACAACAAACTTGATAAATCACCGCTGTGGTTTTGAGGTGTAGGTAAGAACGGTTCTTACTAGAAGCCCGTAGCAGCCACGTAAAACTTGCAGCAACAAAGTAGAGGATGTCTAACTTGTTTTTGCAGGGCTTGTTGTGATGTGATATGGTCAAGACATGATGTGATATACGTTATTGTATGAGATGATCATGTTTTGTAAAAGTTATCGGCAACTGGCAGGAGCCTTATGGTTGTCGCTTTATTGTATGAAATGCAGACGCCATGTAATTGCTTTACTTTATCACTATGCGTTAGCGATAGTTGTAGAAGCAATAGTTGGCGAGACGACCACGACGCTACGATGGAGATCAAGGTGTTAAGCCGGTGACGATGGAGATCATGACGGTGCTTTGGAGATGGAGATCAAAGGCACAAGATGATGATGGCCATATGATGTCACATATTTTGATTGCATGTGATGTTTATCTTTTATGCATCTTATTTTGCTTAGTACGGCGGTAGCATTATAAGATGATCCCTTACTAAAATTTCAAGGTATAAGTGTTCTCCCTAAGTATGCGCCGTTGCGACAGTTCATCATGCTGAGACACCATGTGATGATCGGGTGTGATAAGCTCTACGTTCATATACAACGGGTGCAAGACAGTTTTGCACATGCGGAATACTCGGGTTAAACTTGACGAGCCTAGCATGTACAGACATGGCCTCGGAACACTGGAGACCGAAAGGTCGAACATGAATCATATAGTAGATATGATCAACATAGAGATGTTCACCATTGAAGACTACTCCATCTCACGTGATGATCGGACATGGTTTAGTTGATTTGGATCATGTAATCATTTAGATGACTCGAGGGATGTCTATCTAAGTGGGAGTTCTTAAGTAATATGATTAATGGAACTTAATTTATCATGAACTTAGTCCTGATAGTATTTGCATATCTATGTTGTAGATCAATAGCTCGCGTATAGCTCCCATGTTCTATTTTTGATATGTTCCTAGAGAAAACTAAGTTGAAAGATGATAGTAGCAATGATGTGGAATGGGTCCGTGATCTGAGGATTATCCTCATTGCTGCATAGAAGAATTATGCCCTTGATGCACCACTAGGTGACGAACCTGTTGCAGGAGCGGATGCAGATGTTATGAACGTTTTACAAGCTCGGTATGATGACTACTTGATAGTTTAGTGCACCATGCTTTACGGCTTAGAACCGGGACTTCAAAAATGTTTTGAACGCATGGAGCATATGAGATGGTCCAAGAAGCTGAAAATGATATTTCAGACTCATGCTGGTGTTAAGAGGTATGAGACCTCTCACAAGTACTTTGCCTACAAGATGGAGGAGAATAGCTCAGCTAGTGAGCATGTGCTCAGAATGTCTGGGTACAACAATCGCTTGAATCAAGTGGGAGTTAATCTTCTAGATAAGATAGTGATTGATAGAGTTCTCTAGTCACTATCACCAAGTTACTAGAACTTCGTGATGAACTATAATATGCAAGGGATGACGAAAACGATTCCCAAGCTCTTCGCGATGCTGAAATCAGTGAAGGTAGAAATCAAGAAATAGCATCAAGTTTTGATGGTTAACAAGACCACTAGTTTCAAGAAAAGGGGCAAGGGAAAGAAAAGGAAACTTCAAAAAGAATGGCAAGAAAGTTGCCACTCCCATGAAAAAGCCCAAAGCTAGACCCAAGCCTGAAACTAAGTGCTTCTACTGCAAAGGAAATGGTCACTGGAAGTGGAACTGCCCTAGATACTTGACAGATAAGAAGGATGGCAAAGTGAACAAAGGTATATTTGATATACATGTTATTGATGTGTACTTTACTAGTGTTTATGGCAACCCCTCGGTATTTGATACTAGTTCAGTTGCTAAGAGTAGTAACTCGAAACAGGAGTTGCAAAATAAACAGAGACTAGTTAAGGACGAGGTGACGATGTGTGTAGGAAGTAATTCCAAGGCTGATACGATCACCATCGCACACTCCCTCTACCTTCGGGATCAGAATTGAACCTAAATAAATGTTATTTGGTGTTTGCGTTGAGCATTAATATGATTAGATCATGTTTATTGCAATATGGTTATTCATTTAAGTCAGAGAATAATTGTTATTCTATTTATATGAATAAAACCTTCTATGGTCATACACCCAATGTGAATGGTTTTTTGAATCTCGATCGTGGTGATACACATATTCATAATATTGATGCCAAAAGATGCAAAGTTGATAATGATAGTGCAACATATTTGTGGCACTGCTGTTTAGGTCATATTGGTGTAAAGTGCATGAAGAAACTCCATGCGGATGGACTTTTGGAATCACTTGATTATGAATCATTTGATGCTTGCGAACCATGCCTCATGGGCAAGATGACTAAAACTCCGTTCTCCAAAACAATGGAGCGAGCCACTGACTTATTGGAAATAATACATACCGATGTATGCGGTCTGATGAGTGTTGAGGCTCGCGGCGGTATCGTTATTTACTCACCTTAACAGATGATTTGAGCAGATATGGGTATATCTACTTAATGAAACACAAGTCTGAAACATTTGAAAAGTTCAAAGAATTTCAGAGTGAAGTGGAGAATCATCGTAACAAGAAAATAAAGTTTCTATGATCTAATCGCGGAGGCGAATATTTGAGTTATGAGTTTGGCCTTCATTTAAACCAATGTGGAATAGTTTCACAATTCACGTCACCAGGAACACCACAGCGTAATGGTGTGTCCGAACGTCGTAACTGTACTTTATTAGATATGGTGCGATCTATGATGTCTCTTACCGATTTACCACTATCATTTTGGGGTTATGCATTAGACACAGGTGCATTCACGTTAAATAGGGCACCATTTAAATCCGTTGAGACGACAGCGTATGAATTATGGTTTGGCAAGAAACCTAAGCTGTCGTTTCTTAAAGTTTGGGGTTGCGATGCTTATATGAAAAAGATTCAGCCTGATAAGCTCGAACCCAAATCGGAGAAGTGCGTCTTCATAGGATACCCAAAAGAAACTGTTGGGTACACCTTCTATCACAGATCCGAAGGCAAGATCTTTGTTGCTAAGAATGGATCCTTTCTAGAGAAGAAGTTTCTCTCGAAAGAAGTGAGTGGGTGGAAAGTAGAACTTGATGAGGTAATTGTACCTTCTCTTGAATTGGAAAGTAGCTCATCACACCAACTAGAGAGGAAGCTAATGATGGTGATCATGAAACTTCAGATCAAGTTACTACCGAACCTCGTGGGTCAACCAGAGCACGTTCCGCACCAGAGTGGTATGATAATCCTGTTCTGGAAGTCATGTTACTAGACCAAGACGAACCTACGAACTATGAAGAAGCTATGATGAGCCCAGATTCCGATAAATGGCTTGAGGCCATGAAATCTGAGATAGGATCCATATATAAGAACAAAGTGTGGACTTTGGTGGACTTGCCCGATGATCGGCAAGCCATTGAGAATAAATGGATCTTCAAGAGGAAGACGGACGCTGATGGTAGTGTTACTATCTACAAAGCTCGAATTGTCGCAAAAGGTTTTCGACAAGTTCAAGATGTTGACTACGATGAGATTTTCTCACTCGTATCGATCTTAAGTCTGTCTGAATCATGTTAGCAATTGCAGCATTTTATGAAATCTGGCAAATGGGTATCAAAACTGCATTCCTTAATGGATTTATTAAAGAAGAGTTGTATATGATGCAACCAGAAGGTTTTGTCAATCCTAAAGGTGCTAAAAAATGTGCAAACTCCAGCAATCCATCTATTGACTGGTGCAAGCATCTCGGAGTTGGAATATACGCTTTGATGAGTTGATCAAAGCATGTAGTTTTATACAGACTTGCAGTGAAGCCTGTATTTACAAAAAAGTGAGTGGGAGCACTACATCCTTTCTGATAAGTATAGGTGAATGACATATTGTTGATCGGAAATGATGTAGAATTTTCTGGAAAGCATAAAGGAGTGTTTGAAAGGAGTTTTTTCAAATAAAGACCTCGGTGAAGCTGCTTACATATTGGGCATCAAGATCTATAGAGATAGATCAAAACGCTTGATAAGATTTTTCAATGAGTGCATACCTTGACAAGATTTTGAAGTAGTTCAAAATGGAACAGTCAAAGAAGGAGTTCTTGCCTGTATTGCAAGATGTAAAGTTGAGTAAGACTCAAAACCCGACCACAGCAGAAAAAAAAAGAGAATGAAAGTCATTCCCTATGCCTCAGCCATAGGTTCTATAAAGTATGATATGCTGTGTACTAGACCTATTGTGTACCTTGCCATGAGTTTGGCAAGGGGGTACGATAGTGATCCAGAAGTGGATCACTAGACAGCGGTCAAAGTTATCCTTAGTTACCTAAGATGACTAAGGAAATATTTCTTGGTTATGGAGGTAATAAAGAGTTCATCGTAAAGAGTTACGTCGATGCAAGCTTTTACACCGATCCGGTTGACTCTGAGTCTCAATCTGGATACATATTGAAAGTGGGAGCGATTAGCTAGAGTAGCTCCATGCAGAGCATTGTAGACATAGAAAAATTGCAAAATACATACGGCTCTGAATGTGGCAGACCCGCTGACTAAACTACTCTCACAAGAAAAACATGATCACACCTTAGTACTCTTTTGGTATTAATCACATAGCGATGTGAACAAGATTATTGACTCTACTAAACCCTTTGGGTGTTAGTCACATGGCGATGTGAACTAATCACATAAAGATGTGAACTATTGGTATTAAATCACATGACGATGTGAACTAGATTATTGACTCTAGTGCAAGTGGAAGACTGAAGGAAATATGCCCTAGAGGCAATAATAAAGTTGTTATTTATATTTCCTTATATCATGATAAATGTTTATTATTCATGCTAGAATTGTATTAACCGGAAACTTGATACATGTGTGGATACATAGACAAAACACAGTGTCCCTAGTAAGCCTCTACTAGACTAGCTCGTTAATCAAAGATGGTTAAGTTTCCTAACCATAGACATGTGTTCTCATTTGATGAACGGGATCACATCATTAGGAGAATGATGTGATGGACAAGACCCATCCGTTAGCTTAGCATAATGATCGTTAAGTTTTATTGCTATTGCTTTCTTCACGGCATATACATATTCCTTTGACTATGAGATTATGCAACTCCCGGATACCGGAGGAATACCTTGTGTGCTATCAAATGTCACAACATAACTGGGTGATTATAAAGATGCTCTACAGGTATCTCCGAAGGTGTTTGTTGGGTTGGCATAGATCGAGATTAGGATTTGTCACTCCGAGTATCGGAGAGGTGTCTCTGGGCCCTCTCGATAATGCACATCATAATAAGCCTTGCAAGCAATGTGACTAATGAGTTAGTTGCGGGATGATGTATTACGGAACGAGTAAAGAGACTTGCCGGTAACGAGATTGAACTAGGTATGAAGATACCGACGATCGAATCTCGGGCAAGTAACATACCGATGACAAAGGGAATTACGTATGTTGTTATTGTGGTACGACCGATAAAGATCTTCGTAGAATGTGTAGGAACCAATATGAGCATCCAGGTTCCGCTGTTGGTTATTGACCAGAGAGGTGTCTCGGTCATGTCTACATAGTTCTCGAACCCGTATGGTCCGCACGCTTAACGTTCGATGACGATTTTGTATTATATGAGTTATGTGATTTGGTGACCGAATGTTGTTCGGAGTCCCGGATGAGATCACAGACATGACGAGGAGTCTCGAAATGGTCGAGAGGTAAAGATCCATATATAGGACGATAATATTCGGACACCGGAAGTGTTCCCGGGGTTTCGGGTCACCGGAAGGGGTTTCGGGCATCCCCCCGGCAACTACATGGGCCTAATGGGCCAAGAAGGGGACAGACCAGCCCCTCGGGGGTAGGTGCGCCCCATGTAGGCCAAAATAAGGAGGAAGGAAAGAGGGGAAGAGAGGAAGGAAGGGGAGGGATTCGGCCTCCCCCTTCCTTCTCTCCTCCATCCTCCTTCCTTCCCCCTCCGGATGAATATGGAAGGGGGGAGGCCGAATTAGGAGGCGCCGAAGTAGGATTCCTCCTACTTGGGGCTCCCCCTTGGCTGCCTCTCCTCCCCTCCAACCTATATATATGAGGCGTGGAGCACCGCTAGAACACACAACATTGATTCCTAGCCGTGTGCGGCGCCCCCCTCCATAGTTTACGCCTCCGGTCATATTGTCGTAGTGCTTAGGCGAAGCCCTGCGTGGATCACTTCACCATCACCGTCACCACACCATCGTGCTGACGAAACTCTCCCTCGACACTTTGCTGGATCAAGAGTTCGAGGGACGTCATCGAGCTGAACGTGTGCAGAACTCGGAGGTGTCGTACGTTCGGTGCTTGATCGGTCGGAACGAGAAGAAGTTCAACTATATCAACCGCGTTGTCAAATGCTTCCGCTTTCGGTCTACAATGGTACGCGGACACACTCTCCCCCTCTCGTTGCTATGCATCTCCTAGATAGATCTTGCGTGAGCGTAGGAATTTTTTTTAAAATTGCATGCTACGTTTCCCAACAGTTCGTCGGTGGCCAACGTCGACTCCAGCAGGTATGGATCTGAGATCCCCCCCTTTCCCCGCATTTCTGGCAATTATGTAGGTGTTCATGGTGGTTCTCCCCGGGGCGGCTTGATCCATACCACCGAGATGACGAGGACGGTGCGACTAGGAGGGAGACGGCTGGTTTGTTGGAGAGTGGTCGCCGGTGTAGGTAGTTCGGCGGCGTTGTAGGTCGCCGGTGTAGTTAGGTTGCAGGATTTGGATCTGCTGCAGGATTGTTTTACATAATTTCTGCACTGGTAATGTCATGCAAAGGGACTTGAAGCTGCAGGATCCCTTGTATTATTTCTGGATTTCTGGAGCTCATAGTTTCCGTAGGATTCCCTGTGATTTTCTCTGAAGCTCATAGCTTATGATGAACTTAAAGTTGCAGGATCCCGCGCGGCCAGTCTTTTTCTTTTTCTTGCAATAAGGGTCTTGTTTCAGTAGGTTTCTGCAACACAAGACTAGTTTCAGAAAGAAAGAAAAAATGATTCGGTGGTGAAGGTTTTTTTCTGCAACTCGGGTCTTGTTTCAAAAGATTTCTGCAACATGTCTTTTGTTTCAGAAAGAAAAGAAATGTTTTGGTTGTGAAGGTTTTTTTTCTGCAATAAGGGTCTTGTTTCAGAAACATAGCCCGAGTAGCACCGCCGGAGGAGTGCCCGACGTTAGAGAGTGAGTGGTCAAACATTGCAACATGACGCATGATTTCGGCGGCAGCGTTTTTTGCGGTGGTGGAGGCTGGCGCCGCGCTGGATGCAGCTGTGTCAGGACAGCGGACAGGGGAATATGTTTCCGAAACAGATGGGTTGTTGTAGGAAGTAAAAGGTGGTCACGCGCGCGCGATGGTAAGATCCGACGGTTGTTAGGGGGCTGATCGAACGGAGCTCCATGCGGCGGATGTTTCCAACACATCCGCCGGCCGACGCGTAGCAGCGCCCTTAAATGATTTGGAACTACAAAAAACTTTCAAAAATTTAAAAATGAGAATTTTGAAATAAAATGTTTAATAAATCATAATTTTTTTGTGGATTCAAAAAATATTCGCGATTATGTTTGCTTATTCAAAAAAGTTTGAACTTTTCAAAACAAATGTTCGGGAAATAAAAAATGTTCATGATTTTTTTAAGAAAATCATGCATTAAAAAATGCTAATGGAATTGAACAAACTTTTGCCAATTCAAAAAATGTTCATGAATGGAAAAATATCCTAAAAATTCAAAAACTGTTTGTGACTTACAAATATTTTTATTCATTCATAAAATGTTGGCTGATTAAAAAAATGGCCATGCATTTCAAAAAATGCTCATTAAATCAAAGAAAATGTTCATAAATTTTAAAAATTGTTCCACCAGTTTCCAGGAAAATGTTCATTGATTCTAGAAATGTTCGCGGATTCAAGAAAATTGTTTATAAAAATGTTCACAATTTGTTTATAATTTTTTTGTAAATAGTATAAAATGTTCATGAGTTCAAAAAATGTTTGAAAATTTATAAAAGTGTTCACGAGTTTTTTTTTTTATGATTTCACGAAGTTGAGAGTAATGGTGTATTTCAATGATGCACCAAATGTGATCATGACCATCTGAGATTATGCTTTTTTTTCCGGCCCTTTTGCTAGTAATAAAATAAAGAAACGGCCGGGTGTGTCTCAGTCCGGTCATCCAACAATACCAGCTAAGAATCATTGGCTTGGTCAGACTTTACCTGACCAAATACCTAATACTTAGGCAGGCTCATCAAACAACGCTTTTTATCTTTTTTCAGGATTTGGCCCGAACTGTTCAGCATTCTGCTTTGAACGATGAACTTGAAGTAATAGGTGTTCAGCATTCTGCTTCCAACTGATGAACTTGAAGCGAATTACGTTGGCCTGGACGCAGAAATTTCCATGACGCTCTAGTTCCCATGCCCATGTATCCTCCTCTAAACGTCCAGTGGGTAACCTCTGTATAGCTTCAGAGTCACCCGGAAAGTTTTAACCCAAGACACATTTAGGGAAAGTTGATTCAGCAAAATCTTCCTATCCAAACAACCCCTAAATATGAGGAAAGAGAAGAGAAAAATGTACGAACCTGCAACTCTATTACACAATTAATTAATTAATAAGGCTGATTTTTATGACATGGCAGTTTAGATCGTTGCACAAGATTTTACTAATTATTATGCAGTCTAAAAGGACACCCAATCTTGTTAAGAATTCACCATGCAGCGGCGCCTCAATGATAGCAGTCCAATGAACCTTCACTTTCAGCTTGAGGGAGCCGTGTTCGCACAGAGTCTCACTCAGAGGGTATTTGAGAGCAACAAGACTAGTAGGGTCGTCCCCATCATCCTCCGCACCCGCGCTTTCCATTTCATCAGGTTCCTCTTGGCCTTCTTCGTCAGACACAATGTCATCCTCATCTTCATCTTCTTCCTCAGGCCTAATATAATCCTCATCCTCAATCTCAGAACCAGCACCAAGAAAACACACATAGATCGTCTCTTGTTCATCTCCCTTGAGTGTGTTGTCTCGTATACGCCGCGAGACAGCTAACAGGTTATGATCCAACACAAGAGAGCCAGTTTCCGTCACCAAGTCCCCACTAGGCAGACGACTACTATCATAAACAACCATATGCTGTCTATAATTTCTAGCAGTCCCAACTGTTATTTTACCATTGAAGTGTACAGCACGATCACCAAGCTGTTGTTTTCTCACAAGACTGACTTCAACACTAGCTGCCATTGGAGATGCCACATGTTGCAATACCAATTTCACCGTACTCTGGAAACTAGGTAGCTGGCTGATCATGCGCTTGTTGTAGAAGTTGTGACGGTAGAGTATTACACCTTTGCTGAACTGTACATCACAATCAGGCCCACCCTTGCCCTTGACCTTTAAATCGAACTCGAAACACATCAAGCCATCAGTAACCAATGCTCGGCGTGGACCTGTCAGAGCTAACATATCCTTCTGCACAAGGGTTCAGAACAACAATTAGAATCAAAACATGACTCCAGGTAGTTGAACAAGCTTATAAAGTTGGACATGGAAAGCATGACTAGTCATCAGATAAACCAAAACCATTTCAAAAATCATACTCAACATCATTCTGTTGCTGCACTGCTGTTTCTACAGAGGGTCTATACATTTGTGACCTGTATGGTCAAATGAGCAAGACATGAGACTAAAACTTGCAAACATTAAGACACTTCCTGATTCAAATAATCCAACTTTACACAGAAACAGATTAAACAAGTGACAGGACCTGCACTGCTGTTTCTACAGAGGGTCTATACATTTATGACCTGTATGGTCAAATGAGCAAGACATAAGACTAAACTTGCAAACATTAAGACACTTCCTGATTCAAATAATCCAACTTTACATAGAAACAGATTAAACAAGTGACAGGACCTCAATGGAGAAATCTCACAGAAAATAAAAGGGGGCAGAACTGATGAAAAGGTGTTGTTTCTTGACAAGAAAAGGCAGATTACTAGTAAGTTATATCGACAAAACAATAGATAGCACATGATGACAACCTGCTAACACTATAATGTTCCAATTAATTAAATAAAACGTTTTAAAAGGAAGATAACATAACTGGTCAACCAAGGTGCATGGCAGATTTACAGTGAAGAGGGTACTACATCTAAATTGTACTACTGTATAAGAATGAAGGAAGGAACAAATATATACCTCCGAATTGATGAACTGGGCATCCTTCCTTTCACGATCGAACAGAACGACACATTTGTAGTCAACCTCATCCCTCGCAATAACTCTGACATAAACCTCGACTGGGTATGTGTGCTCAGGGCCAGATTTAACAACCCTCAAGGAGATGACATTGATGGATGAACCCGCCATATTAGCCGCATCAGCTTCATATGGTGGCCCAAGTGGAACTTTTGCTGCAAATTAATAAAGATCAAAGAAACAAATCAGAACAAACAAGAGCATGAACGCTTCTGATTATAATAGCTAGAGCTAGAAGGAAGTCTACGGTTGTGACCTGTTAATATAGAAGTACACTCTCTTCATCATGGTCGAAGCTGGCCAGGTGGAAGCTGCAGAAGCGGCTGGGGACAACAGCTCTCCTCTTAGGATCGTAGATCAAGAGTGCCTTAACTTTTTCCGTGTGCAAATCAGCCAGCTTACACCGGTCAGTGCCACGCACCAGCTCAACAAACGTGGGCTGCTTATCGATTTGCTGCTGGGTCTGATTGAAATTGCTAGAGAGAAGATTTCTGGCTGCATCTAGAAAGCCCAGTTGCTCGCTACACTGTTTCGTTCGATCGTGTGTTGGCGCAGTCCCGACGCCGAGTACTTTCCGACGACAACAACTACCGACGACGACGAACCAACTCACTGACTGAACTCGACGAAGTGCCTGTGCGTCGAGGTGAAGCTGGCCACCTGATCCCTAATTTTTTTTTTTTTTTTTTTGAGAATTGATCCTTTGCTGGACGTGAAAAGTACTAGTTATGCACTAGCACTTCTAGCAGGGCAGCAACACGCACGGTTATTTGGATAGCCAGCAGGCTCGCGTCGAGCCTGTGTTCTTCTTTATTGCTTTTCAACTCGTGGTTTGGTTTACAGGGGACTTGCACGGGTATAAATGGCAGCTAGCCTGCCTAGTTACATGATGAATCGGTATAGGATACTAGTCCTACACGGAAACTAACTCATATACTAGTTGGACACGTACTAACCAGACCGGACGTTGGGTTTACTTCCAACATCGTGTTGCGGTTGGTCACTAGACTTTTTACTTGTTTGTTTCACATGTATGAAATCTGCTTCCATCATTCTAGGAACTGTGTATCTGACGTCCGAATTCGGAGAAGCGTCAGTTGAAGCGGTGCAAGCGCGAGTGGGACGTGGCATTTAGGATCGCACCAGCTATCATCCTGTACGCCCTCTCCGACGGATGGACGGCGTCGAAGAAGACATATTTGCCGGCGTCGTCGCACGCCAGCGCGCTCTTCAAGCTCCACAGCGCCCCCGTCTCCACATACCCCGTGCCACTGCCACAGCATCCTTGGGCCGAGTTCTCAAACCCATATTCCCACGGCCTGGCGATCATGGCCGACAGGAGGCCGTACTGGTCGACGTACGCCACCCGCGCCCCGGGCAGCTCCCGGCCGAGCCTGCCGATCATCCCCTCGAGCCTGCGGTTGAAGCTCACGGCCGCCATGTTGTACGCGCTGTTGCAGTCCCCGGGGATGCGGAGGTTGACGGCCCTCTCCAGCGGCAGGCACCCCAGCGGCGGCAGGCCGGCGAAGGTGACCGCGCGCGCGCCGAGCCCGTGCACGGCCCGCACGGCCGCCTCCGCGGCGCCCACGAGGTACGCCTCGTACTCCGCCGGGGTGAAGCTGTAGCCCCTGACCGGGAACACCAGGTAGTTCTGCAGGAAGTCGCTGGCGCCGATGCTGAAGATGTAGAGGGCGCCGGCGATGATGCGGCGCGCCGCCGCCTCGCCCTTCGCCCGTCTCAGCCGCTCCGTGTACTGCCTGAAGTGGTCGATCTGCTCGCTCAGGGTCATCGCCGACTGCGTCAATCAAATTCAACTTTAGTTTTTCTTTTATTTTCTTTTTGAACATTAGTTGCATTTATGCATGGTTACCGGGATTTGCGCGGTAATGTTGTCCAGTCCGGAGCCTGCGGAGGCGAAGCTGACGCCCGAGGCGAGATGGTGGACGGTGTGGGCGGGGTCGAGGTACGCCGGCACCGAGGGCGGCAGGCCCAGCGCCTCGGAGACGAAGTCGGCGGGGAGGCGGCCATTGGAGAAGCGGCCGGTGGCGACGCCGCCGGCGTAGTCCCGCCCGTACGGAGCGTAGTTGCCCCTGGCTACGGTCTGGATGAAGTTGTTGTTGCCGGTGTCCGCGGTGGAGTCGCCGAACACAATCACCGCCGGGACCTCGCCTGAACCAGCGGCGGGGCCCTGGAGTGCCAGTGCCAAGACGGCATGCACTAGGACCAAGACCACGGGCATGGCATGTCGCAGAGAGGACATGTTTCTCTAGTTCGAATTCTCGCGTGCTGTGGGCAGTGGCTGCGTGAGCGTAAGATTTATAGTGCCGCTGCACTGTACGAGCCGCCAGGCATGGTGATTGGTTGAAGGATGAGCCGAGCTTCTTGCTCATCCATCTCTGAGGCGGTGACTTCTTGCAGCCGCCAATCTTGGCACTTGAGTGATTCGTTACATGCAACGTAGGACCAAGCTGGTACATTCTTCTAGCTCGTACTGCAAGCCAACCACTAGTAGCAGTTAACCAAGTTTCGGTGGCGCTTTCAATACGTGCAACCCGGCCGCCAATTTCATTCAACTCAGCCACTTAACCCATCCGAATCAATCCCGAGGCAAAGCAGGAAACCAGCGCAGGCCAAAAGGGGGGAAAAGCGGCAACTGTAACAGATAACAGCAGGAGCGAAGCATGTTGAGAATGAAGGCCGTCAACGCCACGACATAATATTATACAAGTTCAACAGCTGATCTCCAAGTGCTAGACTGTTTACAGCTGCTACAAACAAGCTGCCTATCTCAACATCATCATACAAAACAAAAAGGGCCGTGCCTTATATCAACACAAACAGTGGAGTGGAGTGGAGCTGTGGCCGCTCAGCTCCTCCCAGCCTGTATGGCAGCCCGGACAAAATCATCACATTTCGTGTACCCACTGGAGAACACGTCTGGCAGCGCCCCCATGACGTCGAAGGCCTCCTGCAAATCTTCAGACGAGGTCATGTCGTCGAGCCATGAGAGCAGGTCCTTTGATAGTCCCACCATCTCCTTCATGTTGCTCAGCCTTTCTTTCATCGTCGACTCCCACTTGCTGCTTGCTTCGTCTTTCTGGCTTGACTTGCTAGTCCCAGATGATTTGCCCTTCTTGAAGAATTGCTGCAGCTGCTCGACCAAGCCAGTGTACACCAGCATCGACTGGACAATGGCAAAGAGCCTCTTGCCGTCGTCGTTTGGATCAGCGGACGAACCTTCATCTGACCGGGCAGCGGAGGAAGACGACTCGGCGGAAAGCTTGAGGGCGGATCGCCCATGCTTGTGTTGCATGTAAGCATGGTAGATGCCCCTCTGCAGGAAAGCGGGGCGGTGCTGTGTCCAGCTCTCGTAAGACTCGGACAGCAGAGAGTTGACCATCATAAACTGCACAGTTTCCTCCGGAGACCCTGGACTACCCCGAGCTCCAGGGGGAGAAGCTGAAACTCGACTGGGAGATTCTGAAGTTGAGAGAGAACTGGACAGGTAAGTAGAGATGGCCTTGGCCATCGAATGGCGTTGCTGGTTGGCACTTCCATCTACAAGATGAGAAGCCATCTGGATCATGAAAGGAAGAAACCGTGAATTGCTCTCCTTCCCCCCACCCTTGCAGTCGGTGCTGAAAGAAGCACCTGTGGCAAACCTGGCCAGCATCTAGTAAAAACAACACAACAATTTTCTGCAATTAGTCGTTTGTAAGATGTGAAAGAACAGAAAATCTATCCACGGAAATGTTAACAACAATTCAGTGAATTGCTAGGCCAAATTTTACGTTCCCTGAAGTCCCAAACCCAGTGTTTGCCTCTCCCCTTAGGTAACAATAGGGGAGACTAGCTAGACAAGAATAATATTCACCAGATTTTGCATCCTTACAATAGCCATGTGGCCATGGATTTCAGTGTCATATTGCCATCAGATCACAAAATTACACGCTGTACAGGGTGTTTGGCAAAATAAAAAACAAAGAGTGTAGATTACACTAGATGTTTCAACTTTTCATTCAAGTAAAATAAACCAACATTTGTTAAGAATATTTTCTCTTCAGTTTGGAATTGTTTTTGGAGTTCATCACCTATTCCATTTGTAGATGGTTTTCATTACTTGGTTTTCTTGACTCTGCACAGAATTTTGTAACCTTGCTGCTTTTTGTTAATATAACCAGTAGGGCTCTACCCAACTGTTATCGTACAAAAGAAATGGTGATAGCGCAAACCCTTAGATTCATTTCTTATATTGTTTTAAGAAGGAGATCACGATAGCAACAGCCACGTACCAGAACAATGTCGTATGTCAACAACCGGAGACGACTTCCATCTGCCCGTCCTTGAGAATTCAGTTGGTCCCAATACTGATCGACACATCGGTTGTACTGCCCATGTGGAACAGATGGCCCCCTCAGCGGAAAGATACAATTACACAATGTCTCGTTGTTTCTCAGGGTAGCCCCATCCCATTCCTTTTTAGGAGTCTTCAGTGCAGCATCAGCTCGTTTGGCTTCCTGATGACATTGGTAGTGTATGATGTTGAAGTGGCTAACAGTAGTGAATACACAATCCCCACGGCCACTGCCAGAACTTGTTGCACCCAGGTTCACCCGTTTACTGAAAGCATAGACTCCTAACATGTCTGTTGGTCTTAAAGTATACCCTTCTCTACAGACCATACAGGCCAGCCCTTCTTCCTCTTCTTCCACATCATCAAAACCTTCGATTATAGGCTGAGAGACAACGATACGTCTACCTCCATCCGAACCAAATTCTTGCCGCATTCCTAGCCCCTAGAGAGAAAGAAAGCAGCAAAATATGTTACTTTGTGGTGCAAATGTAGACATTGAGATAAAACAACAAAGCATAAACTACACAAATAAAAACAAGGAATAATCAATAGCCTATAATTTCAGTTCAAGATTCAACGTGATTTTGCGCATTTGCAGAATAATCTTTGAAAAACAGGGTTAAAACAATCGGTTGAAACATAACAGCTGATGAAACTATATCTGTAGCGGTTACCTACTTACCTTAAGTAGTATTTCTCTTTTCTGGAGAGCACGGCGTCGCATCTCATCCCTCGTAGCATGCCGCAGTTCTTGAATCTTCCCCCACAGGAAGCCATCACCATTATTTTCTTTGTTCGCTAGGGTGTCCAAAAGATTTTCTGCTCGTGCACCAATTTCGTTTTCACCAGGCACCCCTTCTAAAGCATGGAGAAGTGGTAAAATGCCTTCTTCATCGACACACTTCTGTGTAGGCAAATGACCCTTTGCAAGCCCTTTCAGCATTGATAGGATGAATGGAATAGATGGCAGCTTTAATCCAGCTGCCCATTCTGCACTAGTTCTAGAGCTAGCCAGCCCTGCAGAAGCAAATCTTTCCTTCAGATGCCCTAAAGCAGCTTTTGTAATGCCCTTCTCTAGAATAATCTCCTTCAGCCTCTCACCACATGAACTCGTCTTGAGTGATTCCGACACTCGAACAAAGTTTTCAACAGCAGATCTCTGCATTGATGCCTTTTGGCTTAAATTGTCATCTTTTTTATTCTCTTCGTGCTGCTTCTGCAACCGGTCAAACTCACTCCAGTCCCTAAGGTAGGGCTCAAAATGTTCGACCAGAACTTCCATAGCTGCTGGCTCTCCATAGGTCAGGTAAGGCAAGATTCTGGCAACCATCTCCTCATTCCTTTGTTGCTTGTTTGATTTTTTGGTGCCTACAGGATGACATAACCTCTCCAAAAACATGAGAACAATTTTTTTGGCCTGCTCACACGCACCAGTCTCCTCAACACTAGTTGTAAATACACTTTGCGAGATACTTATGTCGCTCTCATTAGCTTCCAATGTAAGGCTTTCTACAATTAATAGAATACCCTCGGCTGGTTCCATTGCATCTACTGAGAACGCGCGCCTGGCTGTCTCAAGTAGCAAACCAAGGGCACCCAGACGTAGTAAGGCACATCTATTTTCACGGATTTTGCAACAATACTTGAGAAGGTTAAGAACTGAAGCCAACTCCTCCTGGTTAGATCTTAACTCGTCATCACGTAGGCTCTGGCAAAAAGAAAACTGGGATTCAATAAAAATAACAGAACTGAAGCATAACAGTTGAATAAATGTAAACTTTTTCAACTTCATGACACTGCACTTGAGGGACAAGAAAACCAAAAGTATTGACAGAACATACCTGAATCATGCTTAATATAATTTCCAGACCTCCACATTCCCTAACAGCACCTGATATGGCAAATTCAATTTCAGGATCTTGTGATTCCTCCCTTTCTTCTTCTAGCTCTTTAATCATGGGCTCAGTTGCTTCACCATCTAAACCCTGATCAGGGAAAAAAAATGGACACAACAGCGAATGATGTGAATAAATCAGGATGTATATTAATCCAAGAGGAGGCAGAAAATCAAACCATGCACAATCCTTAACCAGTTTCAGACCAAATAGACTATCCTCAAATTACTGAATTACTCAATACATGTACAGCAATATGATTTACCAATAAAAGCTATGATGGAACACTAGGCATGTATACAATTGTAATGTGCACACAATACCGGTTCAAAGGTTTGGCGCTTCACAGTTTTTAAAAGAGAGAGATTTGGTGCTTCACAGAGGACACAATTAAACATTTTCCATAGTAATGAAAATGCTCTTGGCTCGACATAGCCTCAATGCAGGGGTAAAGGTTAACGCAAACTTGTATATGGCCAAGGAGCAGCGCATGGAAACAAGCATCAAGATATCAAAAAACTGCTACAGCTAGCAAGGTGCTACATACACAGTAAAGAATTTAAGGCAACAAAAAATAAGTTAAACCCTCGTAATGTACCTGTAGTCTGTAGGTTACCGTCATTGGCGGGCAATCTCTGACAGATGACGTAGCAGAGAGTGTACTGGCACTCAACAAAGAATGCTGAGTTTGGCCGTGGTGCTTTCTCCACACTTGCTCATAGACCTGGGAGATGCTAAGATCAAGTGAAATTATATTCCCAGCAACCAGTAATTCCATACCATAGTCATCTTCTATAAGTCCAATCAAATCAAGTTGCCGACATATTTTGTTTTTCACATCTCTCATTAGTGGGCCAATCTCCACACTGGAGTATGGACTCTTTGTCATGGAACCCCTGATGAACTCTTCTTGAGTATGTGACTTGTTTAAAATCAAAAGGTAAACAGGCTCTGGTTTCACTGGGCAAATCAAATCACAGAGTTGCTCCAAAATAAACTGCAAAAGAGCATGATCACAATTAAGTTGCATTTTATTATGAGCGTTGATAGGAACAGGAAAAGAAGTTAAGCACAATATCCAAACAAAAAAAAATGTATGTGCTTGTACCAGAGATGTCCGTCTCTTTTTCTCCTTCACATGCTTCTGCAATCCAGAGATGCAAGCACGAATAAATTGGCGTTTGTTTGCAGTACTCTCTATAAGTAAGCTATCAAGAAGGTCTTTCAAAAGCCGATTGCAGTCATTGATTAACTTCGTCTTCTGCACAACTAGCCCACGAATAACCAAGAAGGCCTCAAGCACCTCGGACAGTAACTTGTCACTCATAAATCTGCAACATGGAGGAAATGTAAATACAAGATGGTGGGGTTCCGAATGAGAATATATTAAGATTTACCTTGCTCTAATATTGGGAATTTCGAGAAATTTATTCAGGAGCTCCACAAGTTTATGAAGAATGAATCCTTGTGATATGTCAATGCTAAGGCTTCTCTCCTGCGATTCAACATTGTACACTTCTTTTGTTATCAGGGAACACAGTGTGGCTAAGCAACCACGAACAGTTAAGAACAGACGTGAAGCCTCTGAATCAATCATTGTCCCCAGTAACTCAAAGTACTCCGCTGCACTCTCACCAGCTGACAGTGTCCGAGGAAGTAAAGACATGAGCAAGTTCAGTAACTGAAACTGTCTGGAAGAGTTTGACGGGCATAGCAAGCTTATAAGAGTGCATATCTCAGATCTTATCGACTGAGAACAGGAACTTAAAATCAAGTCTGAAACCCAGGAGCCCAAGGCAAATTTTGAGAAATCACTTTTAGATGACTTCCGACATGCACGACGCTTCCATCTGAGTCCATATTTCAGAACAAGGTAATCTGATTTCTGCGAATCATGACGTGCTTTCTGTACTCCTTTCACTGCCTGTGATACTTTGTATTGCCTCCTCACAAAATCCAGATATGACGCACCACTCTCCCATTCTGAATAGCTCAGCAGTGGCATATCCTGACCTCTTCGACTACCATCAGGACTTTTTCCAGATATATCAGACTGAACCTTGGAAGAGGATACATTAGTTGCCAAGTGACCTGTGGTATCATCATTCTTCGATTGCAACATCAAGCCAGATTTTCCCGCACCTGACTCCTTGTCCCCAGCATCAGATTTTGGAGGTGTGCAAGCCTGAGAAATTATTCTCAGACAAGGAAGAATAATATGCTCTGAAATTGCAGGGTGCTTTGCTCCAACTTTAATAGAAGAGAACAAAAGCTGAAAGGCAACACGTAACCTCGCTTCCCAAAACTCATCTACAAGGGCACATGTCTCTGAAAGTAGCTGTAACTCTTCTCGTGTTGATTGTGCAATATCCATGGAGCGATGGTGCTCAAGACAATACATTACCTTCTTCTGAATCAACTTGTCCAGTTCCTGGACTGCATCTGCATCACCTTCAGAGAATGAAGATAGCACAGCCCTGGCAAGAGTGCGTGAAGTTCTAGGGCCTTGATGGATGTTGTTTTCAAATAACTCAGATAAAATGCCAGTGCTGACAAGTTGCTTCCTGCAGTTCGTGTGTTTGGATAGCACTTGTAATAGCTCTAGGCATTGCGTAACAAACGTAGTACTACATCCATAGCAACTACTTGGAGACCTTGGTATTGAAAAGGCTGGCAATGCATTGGCATCATTAGAACTTTTCTGGTGCAGATATGCCATTAGAACACGGCGCAGTCCTTGTAGCGTCTGAACACTTTTGCTGACTGAGTCGAAAGCTGCTTTGCATTTTTCACCATACAGAACACCAAGAAGTGCAATCTTGCGATTTACCTTGCAAGTGGGACCAGGCAAGGACACCATCATCTGCTGGACAGCATCTTTCTGTTGTGAATCTATCTCCTGTTCACCTATGCTGGATACAAGTTTGATGAGAGGCTTCTTAAATCCCATCAGTTGCTGGTATCGCCTATGAGCGTTTTCTGACTCTGACTCAATTGCTGCCAATCCTTTTCTCATATCATCATCGTTTTCCATGTTATCAAACGAGAAGCTTGGTTTTGCCATGAAATGGAATTCAAAACGGCCATATTTACTATATCCACACTCGTTGCAGAGAAAAGAGTCAAGGTTTTCATAGTTAATATTTCTACATTGCCTGCACTGATATGCATTTTCATGGCAGTTGCTACAGATTCCATGCTTATCAGTGACAGACCTGCTGCACCGTGGGCACTGCAATGACTCGAGTGAAGAAGCTTGGAGATTTTCATAAAATGAATCGAGCTCAATCATGAAATTGCATGCTGTTATTGGGATGGGGAATTCAACCTTCAATTCAGTCTGATTAAAAGTAAGATGGCAGCTTTTGGCCCGTTTCCACAAAGACCAATTATTCTTCAGCTCAGACAAATCTGTTACAGGCCTGTTGTTGTAATACAGGTTCAGCACTTTCACTGACTTCGACTTACGTGCATCATAAACATTCATGGTCACTGACTGTATAGTAAAGCTTCCAGTACATTTTACTATTATCCTGTTGTCAGTAAATTTGGTCTCAGACTTGAGGCTTTCAAGCTTCATTCTTGAATACGGAACATCTGGACAGCTACAGGTCACACAAGGCTCACTCTCCAAATAATAGCCATCAAACTCCACTAAGCAACTCAGCGTATTGTATATATGGGAATTTGGATGGTTTGCTAACAGCTCATTCTGCGAATGGAGGGTGTCAAAAATGCAGCTTATTACATCAGATGTTAAACACTTATTCAGAAGTTCAGCTTCATTCTGCTTTGCACTAGAATCATTTGCTTTTCCTAGTAAACAGGTCATGAGGTCAGTGTACTCAATGATGTTCTGGCCATACATGGGAAGATATTGCACCTTCTGCAGTAGAACTTTCAACATTGTTTCCTTAAACAGGTTCTTTGCATGGTACCATAGTCCAAATAAAACACATTTGGCCTCATGGCGGACACTTCCTGAGTTCCATTCTAGCAAGAATGTGTCAACAAAACGCTTCAACACATCCCCTTCCTTGTCATTGAACCCTTCCACAGCCTGATCCATGTCCATGCAGGATTTCTCCGAAGTGCCTTCCGAAGCATCATCACCTTTCCGCTTCTTTTTTGAATCTGAAGATTGTGAACCAGTTCTTGTAGAACCTCCAAGATCCCCACTTTCTGTTTTTTGTACAGTTTGATTGACATCTTTCCCTGAATGGAAGGCCAAATTCAGAAGCTTGAGAGTCTGAATAATACACTCTTCACTGAAATAGTAAATGTTGTCCATCAGAAAAGGAAGAAGATCCATGTGCTTCAAGCAGAACTTCTGCCAATTTCTGGGCCTTGCTGCAGCCACATCACAAAGAGTAGACAAACATTTTATAAGCTTAACACTTCTCTCATATGGCACAGGATTTCGAAAACCTCCAGACTTGTTAATGATTTTATGAAGTTTCTTGACTTCATGGGAATATTGCCACGAATCCCTAACACTGTAATAGTGAGTCTTGCTGCCACACAAATGAAGGAATAGCCTCCTTGCATATCTACGGACAAATGTAGTATGTGGATTGCTAATATAACTGCAGAGAACATCCTGGTACCCGTCCAACTTGAGATCCTTAGCGTTGGGAACCTTGTAGCTTCTATCCTTTTCAGCCGATTTCTCCTTCTCCGGCCGAACCATGCTATATACTAGCCGGAAAGTATTCTCCAACAACAATTTGTTGTAGTCCATGAATAGATCAGTCGGATGAGATTTGGCATATGAATCAGAAAAAAAGGGAGAGAAGTTTCCAGCTGGTAGCTCTCTCCGCACTGTCAATAGGGATCCACATCCTGAACCAGAACCACCTTCTCCATTTGTGGACGATGACTTGAAAATATGAACAAGCTGTTGCAGTATGTCCATTAAATAATTCAGAAATGATTGTTGCCTGAGGGCAGAGCAAGCACGAATTAACTGAGAAGCAAATTCATTTTTATCCTTGTCATCACTGGAGGACGAGAGACCTGTCGTTGACACTGGAACCTGAACATGACCTTTCTCTGTCAAATCAGAGCTTCCACCAGACTTCGAATGAGAGCCATCACTCCCAGGCTGATGCCAGTTACGGAACATGAGTGTGAAAAACATGAAAATAAGGATAGATACTTCTCCAAAAGAACATCGTGCTTTGGCAGGAAATGGTTTACTTATATTGATTTCATCCATGAGCCACTTGACAAATTTTTCCAAATCAAAATATTCTGGCTTTGAGCTATCCATGAAAGGTCCACCAACTGCAGATGAAAGTCTATAGAACAACTGCATTATAGGTATGGCTTGAGTGCCAGCTGTGGTCCCCATCCAGCCTCTGAGCTCTTCAATTAGACAACTGAGTAGTAGGGAGTTAACGGCACGTTTGGATGCAGAAATTGAAACCGTCCTTTGGTCTGTCATGGACCCAGGGAAATCTGCAGATCCACTTGCATCCAGTACATGAATTGGTGACTGTGAGGTCTGGACACTTCTATCAGCAGCAGGAGGAGGAACACTGGTATCTGCTAGCTCATCAATAGAGAAATGAATATCACTGCCCTCACCTCCAAATGTATCAAGTTCAATTGTTACTGCTGACATAGGATGATCTTTTGAATGCGGTGCAGGTAGACGATCTGCATCAAGTATCTCATAGCAGGTTTCGCATAAGTCAAAGTCTGGACATATGTTGCAGTGCCACCTTTGCCTAAGTATTGGAACTGTGGAACAACCATCACAACAGTACTGCACTGACGATGTGGCAGGATCTTCTTCAATCATAACCTGGGCATTTCCACTAGCGGGATTCATAGCAGAAGCACTTGCTTTTGCATGATTATCAGAGCCATCATCATTAGCTATCATTGTCTGCTTAGGGAAAGGAACTTGTAGAAATCGTGATGAAATAGCCAAACTGAAAATAAGAAACAAAATTTAAGCTATCGGGAAGACTACAAGAGCTGATAGCAATAAAACAAAAACTGGGAAATGTCAATGTACATGCAAATACAGAAAGATCACCTGCTAGAAGTCTGAACAGCTTCATATGGAGCAAATAGTAGCTTCTTCAATAGAGCAACTGCAGGTGCCACTGAAACACCAGACTTCTCATTTGTATGCAGAGACAAGCATTCAGCATAGCTATAAATAAATTCCACACAAGGTATAACAAGATTATTTATCATTTGAGTATCTGGCCTGTCTAAATCCAAAATGTCCCAGAAAACTTGCATTAGACCGTCAACTAATTCTGTACCTGCAGAAGGCAAAGATAAGCTATTAATCTCCACAATGTATAAAATATGCCAATTTTACAGGCCATAGTTTAATTAAAATATGATTCACATTCCTAATACCAGGCTGTCACTTTTAATCAAAGACAACATCAGCAACAGTTACTACCGAAACATCATTGCAATTACACATAATTCGAATGGCATGTCTACTCATATTATCGATAAGAATATTCTTTCATGACATTTAGCAGAGCATGTCTTATTCTTAGAACAGAAGTGAAGAAGGTAGAAGAATCAACACAAAGAAAGATGTGTTGTCGCATTAGAAAAGTGCCTTTCATATTATTTAGTGCATCCTGCACCAGATGAACAGCAACCTCGCTTTACGTTAACTGGCAGCCAATAGGTCAATTAGCAAAAGAACTAAGGGCATTGCCTTGCCTGTTTAAGTAGTATCATTTGAACATGTATAACTAACCAAAAAAAAATCGATTCATTTGAACATTATTTTTTTAACCAAGTTACCTATTTAAACCCCAGTAATCACAGGGATCTCCAATTTGTTGCCATCAACTTTTGGAACACTAAAATTTACTTTTACTTTTTTTTAATCACAAGGATCTCCGATTTATTGCCATCAACTTTTGGAACACTACAGATCACTTTTACTTTCTTTTAAACACGACAGATCACTTCTACTAGCATCAAAAGTAACCAAGTATTTTATGCATCAGGCCTTTAAAGAGAAACACTTTAGCATCACAATCACAACAATACAACACAGTGGCTATTTGAGAATGTTAACATACAATAGGTAAGAATTTTAGAATTTGTTGCATAACCTAATCCCAACAGTAGGAATGACGTTTTTTTTGGTGCAGCCTTGTACAACTTTGGATCTAAGTTTATTGATATACACTAGCAAATTATAAGTATCATATTACCAAAATAACCTTTTGTGACAAGTATGGCAATGCCAATTTTCATGTGTTATATTGATCCTTATAAGTAATAAATGGTCACGCACTGGAATGGATAAGAAAATAAACTTCTTTTTTTTCACTAGTTGGGGCAATAAGAATTCACAAACATCAGACACGGAAGGAGTCCTCTGTATTAATTAAGTGCAGAGTAAGAATCCCTACCATGATTCTCAAGAAAAGATGCGAAGTTTAATTTCCTGTGCAAAGCAACTTTGGAGACTGTATGGATCTGGGCAATAAATTCTTTTACCACCCAGCTAGATGCAGTTCCTCCAACTCCTATTCTTGAAGTAATTGCTGGAAGTGACTTTATCACTCCCAAAAGGCGCATAGTGTCCTTAACCTGTGCAAAGATTAAGAATAAAATCAAAAGAGTAACAGCAGAGTAAGAGGGAACGAAAGCCCATAATATTAGGATTTTGCATAAAGATAATCAAAACTTACATGATAGTACACTTCCTTCTTTGGGAATACAGCCTGAAGGACACGGCATGCAGCAGAATGCAGCAGAGGCTCCCTGTCGCTTTGAAATATGGTTTCCAACAAAGCTCTGCATTTTAGACTATCAAGTTCCATGTCTGCATCAACCGTGTCAGTGCAGCAGCTTGTTTGGCAAAGCAGATAGATCCGTGAGAGGATCCTGAGCGCATCTGCCAAAATCTGCTCCTGCATAGGAGCAGTTGGCATCGTTTGGGGTCTCTTTCCAGATTTCCCACCGGCAGTACTACCCATGACATGGGCTTCCATATCAAGTACAGCATCCATTTTCTCTTTCCACCCAAACTCATCTTTAGCTCGACCATAAACTTCAATAGAATCTACCCTAGGCATAGATGAACCATCGAATGTTCGGCCAACTGTAATTGTGAATTCTTCATCAGCCAGAAGTGATTCTGCAGTAGTAAATGGAATATCATACCATGATCGCATGCCTTCATCAAGCTTAACAACTCTGTGAAACATCGTGATTTCAGACGGGATATTGCTAGCCGATGTGTTACCCACATGGATTCGACAACCAACCATTACAAGATCAGGATTTGGATTTGAAATAGATACCTACAGCCAAATAATAGAATGCAGATAAGTAACTGAAACGTCTGTTACAGGGTAGCAGAAAAATATAAGCAGTTGGGCAATAGCATGGGTGAAAAATTCACAGTAGTCACCACTTGGATTAACAGGTCAGTAATTCCTACCTTGAAGCCAGCAGATGTCAGGCTCTCTAAATACCCATCATCTGAGGTCAGTCTCTGCTTGATGCTTTCAGAATCACCACTTTTGGTTGTATCACTACTAAATTTGACATCAGACGTGATGCAAGTTGTCTTCTCAAAAAAGTCAAGAGGAAATTCTGGTTTGGTGCCAGCATAAGCTCTACTGGTGAGGATACTGCTGCCTAACTTCTTTGTTTGTTCTGCAGTAAGGCTCACTGAACTATCACCTCCACTAGGTGTATGCGAGTAAATATGAAGGCTTCCATCATCATATAAAAGAAGACAATGTGTTTTATCTTTGGATAAAGGCTTATATGCCGCAACACCCACCACTGGAGAATTTGAACCAGTACCATATCTCATGTTTTGTGCACACAGCTCATGAGGACCCAAAGACACAGCAAGAGGAGAATTTGATTTAAATTTTGATAGACAGGTAAGAGTTCCACTGCCAGCTATAAGCTCTCTCCAACGGTAAAGCCCAGCTGGTTTGGATTTACCATCTTGATCTTCTTCGCATACATATGATAGCTCAGTAACTGATGAAGAATCAGCATCTAAGCGCCCCATGAAAGTAGTGCCATCTTGATGAGACACGAATATAAGCCTGTAGGTTGATGAGAAGTACAATGATAATCCCTTGTGCATAGATACTGCATCTTTAACCAAGACTGTGTCAGTCAATGTTTTGGCACCAACATCGCCTGCCAATACAATATTGAGCCTATACAGAAGACCCCCTTCAGAAAGAACAAGTAGCACCAATTTGCCCATTGAAGAGGGAACAAGGGTGGCATCAACAATAACATCATCAGCCACAGTAAAATAATGCAATGGGCTGATGTTATCCTGCGAGAGATCATATATTTTCACAAACATGTTTGTTACCACCATGAGCTGTACCTGAGAACCTGAAACCCATTCCACACGACGAATGTAAGCTCCTTGCAGAGCAAGTTCTATGGCAAGGCGATCGGTTACTTCACCACGACTATTTAGTGTCAGTACTTGGCAATCCCCATATCCAGCAACAGCAAGGTAATGATCCTGTAATGGATTGAAGATCAGATGAACAATTTCAAAGCGGACAATGTTTCTGGAGAGTGGCTTCACATTTGTTTTGTCCGCTGTAATAGGGGCTGCAGTAGGCTGTCCAATGATTTGTCCCACATCAAATATAGCTACTTTATCCCCTTCTCCAACAGCAAGCTTGCCTCGACTGCTGGCAGTCAGCAATGATTTAGTAAGAGAACCATTAGCAAGATGTGACTTGAGTTCCCTTGAATTCGGATAATCAGCCTTTATCTTCAGATCCAGTGATCCGCTTTTGAAAGCTTTCTTTAGTTGGAATACATCAGAAGCTTGTGACACCAGCATATCACCTCCTAACAAGACTTTCCTATCTTTCAAAAGATTCAACTCTCTCTGGCTGAGTATTGTTGGAAGCAACTTCTTGCATAGTTCAAGCATTCGAACTTCAATATCAAGATTTTTCAGAAATACAGGGAGCCCATCACTAAAGCCTTTTGGCACAGATAACTTGAGGGAAGTATCAGCATCAGTTGAGATGTCATCTTCAAAATCAGAGCCACTATCTGCAACCTGTTCCAGATCATCGTGATAAGGCAACAACGGCTGGAAGCTGCAATCAGCAGGTGCTGGTGCACTGGATGTTCCAGTAAATTTCCGAGGTTTCAAGCACTGGCAGTTGCTTCCTCTCACACCACCAGCGCCACAATCACAGAAGAAACGGCTTGAGCGGGAATAAACAACACGGTGACCCCGATGGCACACCTTGGCACATACAGAACAGCAACCTTTGGAAACAGTCAAATCACATGTATAGCAGAAGTACCAATGCTGTTCCATAAAATTACTACCACTGGATGTAAATGTGCACACTTTGGATGCTAGTGCCCTTTCACTGTTTCCATCCTCTTCATCATCTCTATCCATGCTCCCCAATTCCCCATCAGATGTTCCATCATCTTCATCTTCCTCGCCAGAACTAGCATCACAATCAACAGCAGAATTACTTTCTTGATTGGTGCGAAGAACTAGGTTCTCTGGATTCTTCAACTGCTTTGGTATGAGAGATCCTGAACCACAATCGTTGCCAGAATTTTTAGATGAAAGCCTCTTAAGGGCAGTCCTATTTAATCCAGCCTCGCCAAACACTGACTCCACAAAAGTAAACAGAAACTTCAAAGTATGAAGCAAACCCTCATTACCAACCATCGTCTCCATCAGCATCAGTGTCTTATCAAATAGCTGTTTGAAATGTGATTCCTCACTCGACAGCTGGACAAGAAAATGGAAATATGCTTTGGCAGTTTGGAGATCACATGACAAAAATGCTCTATCAAGTAACAGTAGCATTGCACCAAAGAGATGATGTTGAAGTTCTTTGGCCAATGTCTCAGACGAAGGGCAGATAAGACGCATAAGAAAATCCACTGATGATTCTCTTAGGGTTGTTGAACCCACTGTAGTACCACTCTCACTTTCAGGTTTCAAAGGATGACCCAAAATTCTAAATTCTAACCAAGATGAAAATGAGGACGCCTCCATTCCAACAAATTTATTTTGCAACTCCACCTTAAGGGCGGGACAAAGGCCAGCACCTAAAATATCCGTGAACAAGTGAAGGATTTTTAAATTAACCTGCTCAGACTGGCATCTGTCCAATATATCAATAAAGACTGATATTTCAGCATGCTCGGGAGCAAAGAGACTGCTTGCTCCTTCAGGCGCACCTTCTACATCACCAAGGAAGAATTTAAATACATCTGTTTTTGAACGAATGTCCTCCACTAGATCAATAATGGTAGAAACCAGAATTTCTTCCGCCCCATGGTCGATGCTTTCTTTTGAGTTGATGTCAGCCAGGAACCCTTCTAACTGCTTCAGGGTAAACAGGTCAATGTATCCAGCTAGATCATCCCTGTAGTTGATTAGACTCATAAATATAGAATCACACTGTCCATAAATGGATTTGAATATTCGATCAGATCTAACAGTCATCACCATTCCAAGTAGTTTGGAAATAACACTCACATCAACTTGATCTCTGTCTCCTGGTTGCATGATCTTTATGTATCCATCAAAGGTGTGTATGATGTCATGTATTACGAGAATGCAAGAAAGGAGAGCACTGTTGCTAGAAATGTAATCTGATGGAAATCCATGTAACAGGCACTTCAAGGGAAAACAATTTTTCTGTACTTCACCTAGCTTTGTAGCAACTCCATCTATCCTTGATGGAAGATCACATATACGTTCCAGCACTGCCATGTCAGAACCAATTTTCTCAAAAAGGAGGAGATGCTTGGATTTGTCAAAGGCAGAATGCTTAAGCAGCAAAGAAGGATAACAATGATCCTTAGAAGGCCTTTCTCTATCAACAAGTGAGAGATATGCTTCCCTGAAAGTACAAAGATAGGTCTCCAAAAGAGATGATAAAATATTTAAACAATGTCCACTATTTTCACTTATGTATGTCACCAAACTCTTTCCAAGAACAGATTGCTCTCCATAAAAAACCACCTGCTTTCCGTATGAGTCCACATCAGTTTTTTCACTTGCTTGGTTCCTCCAAACACCAATATTGATGAGAGAGAGAATAAAAGAAAGCCATGCTCCTTTCCTGGAAAAATCCCAAGTTTCCAGCATGCTTGAAGCATTGAGAATCTCAGAATTCAACAACTGCAGGAATCCAAATACTACAGACGGCAGGTTGGCACCCACAAGAGACGAAGCATCATCACTTACACTGAGAGCAAATGTGAGGAAGAAATTGAGATTTACAAAATCAGGTTTGGACAGATCAACATTCTGAAGGAGGGTATCATTGCCATGGTAACCTATATCAGCAAGAGTGCTCCAGCAAATCAGAAATACATATCTTTCAACGATGAGATCATCAGCCAGTTCGGGTTTCATATCCCTCCAACTACCAAGTATTTCTGAAATGGTTGCACTTAAATCAGCCAAGTTCAAGCCTAAAGCTCCAACAGCGGACTTATCAAAATAGAACTCAGCATGAGCAGGAGTCACATCAATCAATTGCGAGAACAGACTACTAGCTGTAGCATACTCCTTGACAGTGTCCATGAGTAAACCCTCCACAATAGCAGTTGCAAAGGATGGCAAGCAATCATTCATGGAACGTGGCTGCTCTTCCTTCACTTGGATATCCCGCATCCTGGATCTTAATCTCATAAACAACCATGTTGGGCGTGTCTGCGGATATAACAGAATATGTCGCAGCACGAGCAGAAGTCTTGAAAGGACTAAAGCCCATCTTGTGAGTCCAGGTGCATTTTTCCCAGGTGGATAATGTTTCATTTTTTCTAAGGAAGAAAGCACAATGCTAACCAAATCAGACTTTTCTGACCCAGTGGTTGAATGAAACGCCACCAACAGAATTTCCAGATGAAAGGCACAAGGCAGAGTTTCACAGAACTCATTAAAATTCAATGAGCTGGATGACTTGTCATCTGCCTTCTCCAAAAGATAACCAACATATTGAACAAAAACTTTTCTTCCCAGAATATATGCCGACTTTGTCCCAGAGATAATTGCACGGGCAACTAGAGCAAGTGTATAGTTGTTATAAGTGTACTTCCCATTCTCAACATTAAACACTTTCTCCACAAGGTCTTCTCTTAAAGAAGCAGGACACTCATCAGAAGCAAGGAACATTTGTAGAAATTCAAAACAGGCCATGTTGATGTGCAGTAGGTTAGTCTCCATATGGTGAGATGATGTGTTTTCAGCACTGCTTTCGTCAGGAAGACAAGCTTGGCACTTAAGTATTGACATAAATTGTTCCAAATGATCTGTATGAAACTTCCTGCAAGCATCCATGTATGTAGCATTGCACCATTCAGGAGAGAAGATGCATGTTTTCATAAAGCATATCAAATCAGCAGCTAGCTGAATAGGCCCATGCTGGCTGCTTGATGAAACACTCCCAAGAGAAGTTGGCTGTTCAACACTATCAGCTACTCCAGTAGAGCGGGCTTCAGAAAAGAGATTCCCAAATAGTGCGTCTTCCTCGTGACTGGCCACAGACTCCACCTCTGACACACCGGCTTGTTTAGTGCAACTTATCTGCGGCTTCTCAAGTGCAGTCATTGATTTTACTCCTTCTTCATGGAGGAAAAAGATGAGATGCACCAAATCATCCAACCATTGCTCTTCTGAAGGGAAGATAAACTCCAGATACTCCTCACATGTGTATTTCTTCAGCAATGGCACCACCACAGAACGAGCTCGACAAGACAAACCATCAATCTCGGAATTGCATGAATAATCTAGAACATCTTTACAAGATTTGTCCCTGTCAACACGACTTGTCCATCTTTTGGTGCTTTCAAGAAGCTTTAGCACATATTGCACGGTATGAGGAGAGTAAGCTAATGGGGGTACTAAGCAAGAACCAGATTTTTCATATCTCCATGTCTTTGTACTAAATATGCCCAGAAGGGAAGCAAGTATGCATACTTGTACAGTACAACAAATATCACTATTGCAGAAGACAATTTGAATCAGCTGTAGGAATTCTTCAAGTATTTGCAGCAACATAATTCCAACACCATCTCCAGAAAATACTCTATCATGGTTAGAGAACTTGAACTTCAGCCCAAACAAGACCGGCAGACTATTAGCACACCTTGCTACTGAGCATAACATCATGGTATCAGAAACGTCACAAGGGAATTCCATTGCGAGACCATGGGCTAACTTCAAGATTCTTTGGGTAAAAGACAATCTCATGTTAAAATTGATATCTTCTATAACTTCCAAAGCTGGGGATTGACATAGCTTCTGAATCAATGTTAGAAGGCGGGGTATGCAGTGTAGATGCACAACTGCAAAATGTTGTGCTATTGACACCATGGCACTAGGAGATGCAGCATGCAGTGATTCAGTGGTCTCTGGAATAGCATAATTTTGCTGTAAACACTCTGGTGATAAGGTCAAACGAAACCGTTGCAGATCATCTCCACTATTTGAGCAGTTGAAGCCTGGTAATCAATCGTCAAGAATATACAAACATCAGCAGATGAAGCATCAAAAGCGCATAGAACCTTGAACCGCATTTTTAAAGACAAGATCTAAAACTCACCTTTTAAATAGCAGAAATATTTGTCCTGTGGGCTCATGCGCTCAGATTCGACTGGGACAGATGACCACTGCTCGATAACGTCATGTATATTGCTGGGCTCCAACGAGTAAACCTTGCTAGGAGACCCGCTAAGCAGCACAGATTCCATGAAAAAGGCAACTTCATTCTGAAAAGATGTGAAACATAATGAACACAAATTGTTGCTACTGAGAATGCGCGATAACACAATCCAAGAAAGTGCAAGTTAAGGGAACTCTGCACATTTGACAAAATACTGAATCAACTCTGCACAATACAAAATGCTGCCACCATCTCACAATAATAAGATCACAGCAAGGTGAACTTTGTGTGGCCACAATAAACATCCCCTTCAATTAAAATCAAGACGAAAGAGCTTACCAGTAAGCCAAAGTCATCACATGCATATGATGATTTTTCGAGATACAAGAGACAAAACTCCAAAGACCTCTCCGCAATCTCCACAACTGTTGACTCCACTTGCTCCACTAATAACAAGATTAGAAAGAAAACAAAGTGAGAAGCAGATCAAATATTTGCTAGACAAAGTGAGAAGCCGATCAAATATTTAAGCAAAATCTGAGGGAATGGTAAAAAGGAGGAATAACATTGGAGAGAGAAAATGCATTAATCAAAATCAGGTAAATGAAAAGCAACATTCGATTACAACAGTGCATGAACTGCAAGACACATTAGTACAACCACAATCATATTTACTCCCTAATCCCTACTGGCATCAGAAATAAGTTGAAGCCACACTAAGATCTGCTAAACCGACGCCTTACAACCTAGTCTCAGTAAAAGTAAATTCCAAATACAATACAAGTAAAGAAACAATAATTGCAAAGTAACATCAGAAGCATCAGCATACTCCTAACTTACAAGAGCACTCACAACTTACTGGACAGCATCAAATTCATAAGGCAGGCACCAAGATGCTCAAAAGGGTAATGAAATGTATCAAAGCAGGATCCATCCATATGAGAAATAAGTATATAATACACACCTATCTCTTGAAGTACAACAGTAAACTCCACAAACAAAGAACAAAACAATATAGTAAACAAGGTACTATGAAACATCAAATCAGCAACAAGCTGATCCAGAACCAAATAAGAATCTAAAAGGTGCATCAAAAAGCAAGTAAATTAAGATCTACAGGGATGTCTTCACATTTCATAAGTTTTCAGATGAGATGGATGAATGAATATGAAGTCCAGTATGACTGAAATTGTTATTCCCTCCATCCATTTTTAGAGGGCCTAATTTTCAAATCTCCCATACCAAGGCGATAGCATGGAAGTTGGGAGTAATTTCAGGGAGTAGATTTTGGCCAACAGGATCACAACAAATAGCTGGCTGGCCGCCGTTAAAATCTCGCATGCATCACTCATTAATGCATTAATCCTCTCGCCTCCTCACTGCATGCGGCTGCTAAGAGTTAACGTGGCTGCTAACAATTGGTTGATGCATGCAGAAAATTGATGGGAGAGGCCACGCACAACACGCGAGAGAAATATATTAATGGCTACATGCATGGGACAGCTAATTAGGATGAGTAATTATGGAAAAACGAAATTTGGGGTTAGGCCCTGTATAAAGGGATGGAGGGAGTAGCAAATATTTGCACATTTGTGGAAGCCTCAGCATATCAAAAAACATGAAGCTGGTATTGGAAGTAGTGTTCACAGACGTAACAAGAAGACAATTACAACTGTTAACCAAGACTAACCTAATTTGCTAATTTAGGCTTAGTAGAACTAGAACTGAGTACAGGAGGTGCGGTTTCAGTACAACTAGGCACGAGGAGGAGGTTAGCCTTGGCGGGCAGGTGGTACCTCAGAAAGACACCTTTCGATATTTGGGGTAATGTTGCAGAAGGATGGTGATATCAATGAATATGTGAGCCATCGAATCAAAGCTGGATGGATGAAGTGGCACCAAGCTTCTGGCGACAACTATGACAAGAGAGTGCCACAAAAGCTAAAAGGCAGGTTCTATAGGACAGCAATTTGACCGGCAATGTTGTATGGCACTAAATGTTGGCCAACTAAAAGGCGACATATCCAACAGTTAGGTGTGGCAGAGATGCGCATGTTGAGATGGATATGTGGCCACACAAGAAAGGATCGGGTTTGGAATGAGGATTATACGTGAGAGAGTTAGGGTAGCACTGATCGAAGAAAAGCCTGTCCAACATCGTCTGAGATGATTTGGACATGTACATCGCAGGCCTCCAGAAGCGGCAGTGCACAGCGGACAGTTAAAGCATGCTAATAACCAAACCTGACATGGGAGGAGTCCGTTAAGAGAGATCTGAAGGATTGGAACACCGCCAAAGAACTAGCCATGGACAGGGGTGCGTGGAAGTTAGCTATCCACGTGCCAGAACCATGAGTTGGTTTCGAGATCTTATGGGTTTCAACTCTAGCCTAACCCAACTTGTTTGGAACTAAAAGGCTTTGCTGCTGTTGCTGTTGTTTAGGAAACAGACATTCAGGCTTTATACCACAAATTACTAGACACAGATGATTCTTGCATAAGCTTGCCAATCTTTGGTCAAATACAGATACCTTGCTTGAAAAATAAACAGGGCCTAAAAATAACAAAACATAAGTTTCCACCAAATCAGTGAACAGTCAATATCTAGCCTATTTGCGCTGCCCTGCCAAATGTCAATCATCCTCTCAGCCAAGCGCCTGAGCAATGCAAATAAGAAAAGCATATCCGATACTACATTACTAGGCTATGAAGTCAGTATACGAGCATGGCACATGCATGCATCTGCGATTAGCTCATATATGAATCAATTCATGGTAGCTCATAATCAATTCATGGTAGCCCACAGATGTAAGCATCCATGACCTCACAGCACAAATAGTACTACCCAAGCTAAAACAAAAACATAAACCCAAACAAGCGTGCAATCCTCTCATGACACAGAAACAAGGTAATTGAAACAGAACAAGGCAAGTGAGGCTCGATGCATGAAACAGGAAGTATGATGCAAGCAATAAGGCAGAGGAAAGACTAAGCTAGGCAGAAAAATCAGACTCGTACCCTACGATCGTGCAAAAAGGAAAAGGCAAAACAGCAAACTACCGCTGGAAAGTTTCCCAGTTGTGTAAAGCGACGAAACATGGAAGCTCTAGATCGATCGGCAGGAGAAAACCCGCTATGATTTGAGCAGACCAGTCCAAAGCGTGGCCCTAAGCCATCCAACCATTGCTCTAACGAGGCGAATCCTGCTCCCGGAAAGGGATTAAACAAGCGGAGGATCATAATTCGCAAGCCAATGCAGTCTAGGAGCAGCTGCAGCGCATCTCGCACCCGCGAAGCTCACCACTGCGAGATCGCACAGCCTACTGAGCAAATCCAAAACCCTCGACAGAAGCAAAGTAGGTAGCTGCCTCGGAGAAGGCCGAAACGCTAGCCGCCCAAGGGCTCGGAGGATCGGGGGAGCTCACCGGAGGAGGAGAGGACGGTGGAGACGACGGCGCGGGCGGCAGCGAGGACCGCGCCGGCGCGGGCGGGCTCGGGCGGCGGGCCGGCGGCGAGGGCCCCCGCGAGCGCCTCGAGGCCCGCGCGGGCCGCGCCGGTGCGGAGGCGGCGGGCCGGCGGGTCCCGGTCGCCGGCGGCGGCGGGGCGCAGGAGGTCGAGGAGCGCCGAGATCTCCGCCGCCATCTCTGAGGGATCTCCGATCGGCGGCGGAGCCCTAGAGAGACGAGCTGGCGCAGGGTCGGATCGATCGCCCGGAGACGGCCAGGGTTTTTGCACTGCGTGCGTGTGCTCTAGAGAGAGAAAGGAGGGGGGGGAAAGGGGGGAGATGGGGAGGAAGAAGACGACGCGATGTGCCGAGTGGCCTTTCTTTATTTTACACGGGTGGGGTTGGGGTTGGGGTTTTGGTTCGATTTCTTCATGAGTAAGGAGGGCTGGATTCGTTTGATTAGACTCTGCTTAGCTGTGTGGTCAGTGGCCGCTCCTGATTAAGTCGGTTCACGGTGATATTTTTATGGAGCTTTTTTGTTGTATGACCCCTGTGGAACGGATGATAATATTTCTGGAGCGGATGATATTTCTACATTGCCCTCGGTGTGTTGTGCCCATATGGGCACACTCTTGTTTTGGTTTACTGTATCGTTGACAACATGCGTTGCAGTGTCCTTCTATTTTTACGAGAGAGCAATATGATTTTCATATATCTGTGCATAAATAAAGTGTTGAATGATGGATACAATTTTTTTTGTTAAAATTTAGATGGTGCAAACAGTTGAAAAGCATTGCACTACTCATACTAACATATTGTACATCAATTGAATAGTATACAGTGCATAGCAACACTAACCTTGATCCCTCAATAAAAGTAGTAACACCTTAGTATGACATGCCATATAAAAAATGAAGCAATATGCGTAAACCTGGTGAAAATGAGTCATATAACTTCAGTTCACAAGCTATACATGAACTCTAGCATGAAGTACACTGACTGACCCTAGCTAACTAAGGAATAATAAGTTGTGCGTAAGCACGGAATTACATAATTATCTGGCATTGTCTATTGTTTTGAATATACATCAACTCTAGCATACCGAAAAAGGCTTTCGCCCCGCTTTATATATAAAGCAATGACCGACCATAGCTCAGATACAAACGCACGCCACCCCAACACACGCACACACCCAAGGCTAGATACATAGGCACTGAGCGCAGCAACACTTCCCCTAGTACTACACGAGCAACCGGAGTTCCAAGGCGGCGCGAACACGCCAACGCGAAGAGAAGAAGCCGCATATGACGAACCGTGTGCTCCAAGGCGGCGCCTTCAGGAAGGTTACGACACCAGAGCGCTGTCACCGCCCGACCCGAGGATCAGAGTTTCCCCTGGAGCAACACGACGGGCAATGAGAGCCGTGACGACGCCTTCAAGAAGGGAGCGAGCTTCGCCGCCGCCAGTCCGTCCGAAGATAGATCAGGTTTTCACCCCGGCCAACACTCACCACCACCGGACGCCACATCCAAATGACCACGCCGCCCACACGGCCATGGCCACCAGGCAGCACCTAACCACGGGCTCTGCCCAAGAGCACCGCGGAGCCACCACCAGGGCCGCCGCCCTGGCATTCAAGACCTGGACACCACCTCACTCGAGACCCACCGCTACCCCAACCAAAGGTACGAGCGGAAAGGAACCGCCTTTCACACCCCTGGGCTGCCGCCAACGCCGAAACCCAAAGGCCGGCCAAAATTGGCCTCCATCGATCCGTCCTGCTGCCGGACGCGAGACGAGTACGGTCCTGCTGTCGGGCGCGAGACGGGCATGATCCTGCTGCCGGGCGCGAGACGAGGTCGGTCCTGCTGCCGGGCGCGAGACGAGCTCGGTCCTGCTGCCGAGTGCGAGACGAGCGATGGACCGTAGTCGAAGGAGGGCCGAACCTTCAACGAAGGTAGCAACCAGACGACGAGGAGAGGGCCGAAGGTCGAAACGGGCCGCCTACAGACAAGCCAACGCCGGAAAACCAGCCGCCGCCCTAGTCGACCCGCCGAGCTGCTATGGAGCCGGCACGGCGAAGCCACCTCGCTGCCGCCGCCCACAGCCGGGGCCGCAGCCACGCCGGGCCGGGGCCCCAAACCCGCGCCGCCGACCGGAAAAAGGCGAAATCCGGCCGGCACGCAACACCACCACCGCCACCATGCCGTCGACGACGAGCGCAACAGCCCCCGCGCGCCGCCGGCAGGCCCTTGCCGCCTCAGCCTATGCTGCCCGCGGGAAGGAAGCACAGCAACACCTTAGGTCGCCGGACGCCGGATCCCGTGCCAGCCACCGGACCCGGCCCGCGCTCGCCTGTTGGGGAACGTAGCAGAAATTTAAAATTTTCTACGTATCACCAAGATCAATCTATGGATTCATCTAGCAACGAGAGAGAGGGGAGTGCATCTACATACCCTTGTAGATCGCACGCGGAAGCGTTCAAGAGAACGGGGTTGATGGAGTCGTACTCGTCGTGATCCAAATCACCGATGATCCTAGCGCCGAACGGACGGCACCTCCGCGTTCAACACACGTACGGAGCGGGGACGTCTCCTCCTTCTTGATCCAGCAAGGGGGGAGGAGAAGTTGATGGAGATCCAGCAGCACGACGGCGTGGTGGTGGAAGTAGCGGGATCCCGGCAGGGCTTCGCCAAGCGCAAGCAGGGAGGAAGAGGTGTCACGGGAGGGAGGGAGGCGCCAGGGCTTGGGGTGCTGCTCCCATGCGCCTCCCCACTATATATAGGGGTGGAGGGGGCTGGTTTCTTGCCCTCCAAGTCCATTGGGGCGTTGGCAAAGGTGGGGGAAAGAAATCCCATCATTTCCCTTCCCCACCGATTGTTATCCCCCTTTTTTAGGGATCTTGATCTTATCCCTTCGAGATATGATCTTATTCCTTCTAAGGTGGGATCTTGGTGCGCCTTGACCAGGGGTGTGGGGCCTTGCCCCCACTACCCACATTCATGTGGGTCCCCCCATGCAGGTGGGCCCCACTTCGGAACCTTCTAGAACCTTCCCGGTACAATACCGAAAAATCCCGAACATTTTCCGGTGGCCAAAATAGGACTTCCCATATATAAATCTTTACCTCCGGACCATTCCGGAACTCCTCGTGACATCCAGGATCTCATCCGGGACTCCGAACAACTTTCGGTTAACCGCATACTAATATCTCTACAACTCTAGCGTCACCGAACCTTAAGTGTGTAGACCCTACGGGTTCGGGAGACATGCAGACATGACCGAGACGACTCTCCGGTCAATAACCAACAGCGGGATCTGGATACCCATGTTGGCTCCCACATGTTCCACGATGATCTCATCGGATGAACCACGATGTCGAGGATTCAATCAATCTCGTATACAATTCCCTTTGTCAATCGGTACGTTACTTGCCCGAGATTCGATCGTCGGTATCCCAATACCTTGTTCAATCTCGTTACCGGCAAGTCACTTTACTCGTACCGTAACGCATGATCCCGTGGCTAACTCCTTATCACATTGAGCTCATTATGATGATGCATTACCGAGTGGGCCCAGAGATACCTCTCCGTCATACGGAGTGACAAATCCCAGTCTCGATTCGTGCCAACCCAACAGACACTTTCGGAGATACCTGTAGTGCACCTTTATAGCCACCCAGTTACGTTGTGACGTTTGGTACACCCAAAGCATTCCTACGGTATCCGGGAGTTGCACAATCTCATGGTCTAAGGAAATTATACTTGACATTAGAAAAGCTCTAGCAAACGAACTACACGATCTTGTGCTATGCTTAGGATTGGGTCTTGTCCATCACATCATTCTCCTAATGATGTGATCCCGTTATCAATGACATCCAATGTCCATGGTCAGGAAACCATAACCATCTATTGATCAACGAGCTAGTCAACTAGAGGCTTACTAGGGACATGTTGTGGTCTATGTATTCACACATGTATTACGGTTTCTAGTTAATACAATTATAGCATGAACAACAGACAATTATCATGAACAAGGAAATACAATAATAACCATTTTATTATTACCTCTAGGGCATATTTCCAACAGTCTCCCACTTGCACTAGAGTCAATAATCTAGTTCACATCACCATGTGATTAACACTCAAAGTTCACTAGAGTCAATAATCTAGTCCACATCACCATGTGATTAACACTCAATGAGTTCTAGGGTTTGATCATGTTATGCTTACGAGAGAGGTTTTAGTCAACGGGTCTGCAACATTCAGATCCGTGTGTGCTTTACAAATCTCTATGTCATCTTGTAGATGCAGCTACCACGCGCTACTTGGAGATATTCCAAATAACTGCTCTACTATACGAATCCGGTTCACTACTCAGAGTCATCCGGATTAGTGTCAAAGTTTGCATCGACGTAACTCTTTACGACGAACCCCCTTTCCACCTCCATAATCGAGAAAATTCCTTAGTCCACTAGATACTAAGGATAAGTTCGACCGCTGTCATGTGATCCCTTCCTGGATCACTATTGTACCCCTTGACTAACTCATGGCAAGGCACACTTCAGGTGCGGTACACAGCATAGCATATTGTAGAGCCTACGTCTAAAGCATAGGGGACGACCTTCGTCCTTTCTCTTTCTTCTGCCGTGGTCAGGTCTTGAGTCTTACTCAATACTCACACCTTGTAACACAGCCAAGAACTCCTTCTTTGCTGATCTATTTTGAACTCCTTCAAAATCTTGTCACGGTATGTATTCATTTGAAAGTACTATTAAGCGTTTTTGATCTATCCTTATAGATCTTGATGCTCAATGTTCAAGTAGCTTAATCCAGGTTTTCCATTAAAAACACTTTTCAAATAACCCTGGATGCTTTCCAGAAATTCTACATCATTTCTGATCAACAATATGTTAACAACATATACTCATCAAAAATTCTATAGTGCTCCCACTCACTTCTTTGGAAATACAAGTTTCTCATGAACTTTGTATAAACCCAAAATCTTTGATCATCTCATCAAAGCTTTCATTCCAACTCCGAGATGCTTACTCCAATCCTTAGAAGGATTGCTGGAGCTTTGCATACTTGTTAGCATCTTTCAGGATTGACAAAACCTTCTGGTTGTATCACATACAACCTTTCCTCAAGAAAATCGTCGAGGAAACAATGTTTTGACATCCTATCTGCAAGATTTCATAAATAATGCAGTAACTGCTAATATAATTCTAACAGACTCTTAGCATCGCTATGAGTGAGAAAGTCTCATCGCAGTCAACTCCTTGAACTTGCCGGAAAACATCTTAACGACAAGTCGAGCTTTCTTAATGGTGACACTTACCATCATTGTCTGTCTTCCCTTTAAAATCCATCTGTACCCAACAGCCTTACGACCATCAAGTAGTTCTTTCAAAGTCTATACTTTGTTTTCATACATGGATCCTCTCGGATTTTATGGCCTCAAGCCATTCGTCGGAATCCGGGCCCACCATCGCTTCTCCATAGCTCGTAGGTTCATTGTTGTCTAGCAACATGACTTCCAAGACAGGATTACGTACCACTCTGAAGTAGTACGCATCCTTGTCGTCCTATGAGGTTTGGTAGTGACTTGATCTGAAGTTTCATGATCACTATCATAATCTTCCACTTCAATTGGTGTAGGTGCCACAGGAACAACTTCCTGTGCCCTGCTACACATTAGTTGAAGTGACGGTTCAATGACCTCATCAAGTCTCCACCATCCTCCCACTCAATTCTTTCGAGAGAAACTTTTCATCGAGAAAGGACCCGTTTCTAGAAACAATCACTTTTGCTTCCAGATCTGAAATAGGAGGTATACCCAACTGTTTTGGGTATTCTATGAAGATGCATTTATCCGCTTTGGGTTCGAGCTTATCAGCCTGAAACTTTTTCACATAAGCGTCACAGCCCCAAACTTTTAAGAAACGACAACTTAGGTTTCTCTAAACCATAGTTCATACGGTGTTGTCTCAACGGAATTGTGTGGTGCCCTATTTAAAGTGAATGCGGTTGTCTCTAATGCCTAACCCATAAACGATAGTTGTAATTCGATAAGAGACATCATGGTATGCACCATATCCAATAGGGTGCAGTTATGATGTTCGGACACACCATCACAATATGGTGTTCCAGGCGGTATTAGTCGTGAAACAATTTCCACAATTTCTTAATTGTGTGCCAAACTCGTAACTCAGATATTCATCTCTATGATCATATCACAGACATTTTATCCTCTTGTCACGACGATCTTCAACTTCACTCTGAAATTACTTGAACCTTTCAATAATTCAGACTTGTGTTTCATCAAGTAAATATTCTCAGCATCTACTCAAATCATCTGTGAAGTAAGAACATAACGATATCCACTGCGTGCCTCAGCACTCATTGGACTGCACACATCAAATGTATTACTTCCAACAAGTTGCTCTCTTGTTCCATCTTACTGAAAACGAGGCCTTTCAGTCATCTTGCCCATGTGGTATGATTTGCATGTCTCAAGTGATTCAAAATCAAGTGAGTCCAAATGATCCATCTGTATGGACTTTCTTCATGCATATATACTAATAGACATGGTTCGCATGTCTCAATCTTTTCAAAAACGAGTGAGTCCAAAGATCCATCAACATGGAGCTTCTTCATGCGTTTTATACCAATATGACTCAAGTGGCAGTGCCACAAGTATGTGGTACTATCATTACTATCTTATATCTTTTGGCATGAACATGTGTATCACTACGATCGAGATTCAATAAACCATTCATTTTAGGTGCAAGACCATTGAAGGTATTATTCAAATAGACAGAGTAACCATTATTCTCCTTTAATGAATAACCGTATTGCGATAAACATAATCCAATCATGTCTATGCTTAACGCAAACACCAAATAACAATTATTCAGGTTTAACCCCAATCTCGATGGTAGAGGGAGCATGCGATGCTTGATCACATCAACCTTGGAAACACATATCGTCATCTCACCTTTAGCTAGTCTCCGTTTATTCCGCAGCTTTTATTTCGAGTTACTAACACTTCGCAACCGAACCGGTATCTAATACCCTGGTGCTACTAGGAGTACTAGTAAAGTACACATTAATATAATGTATATCCAATATACTTCTGTCGACCTTGCCAGCCTTCTCATCTACGAAGTATCTAGGGTAGTTCTGCTTCAGTGACCGTTCCCCTCATTTCAGAAGCACTTAGTCTCGGGTTTGGGTTCAACCTTGGGTTTCTTCACTAGAGCAGCAATTGATTTGCCGTTTCATGAAGTATCCCTTCTTGCCCTTGCCCTTCTAGAAACTAGGGGTTTTACTAACCTGTTGGAAATATGCCCTAGAGGCAATAATAAACGGTTATTATTATATTTCTTTGTTCATGGTAATTGTCTATTGTTCATGCTATAATTGTATTGTCCGGAAATCGTAATACATGTGTGAATACATAGACCACAACGTGTCCCTAGTAAGCCTCTAGTTGACTAGCTCGTTGATCAACAGATAGTCATGGTTTCCTGACTATGGACATTGGATGTCATTGATAACGGGATCACATCATTAGGAGAATGATGTGATGGACAAGACCCAATCCCAAGCATAGCATAAAAGATCGTGTAGTTTCGTTTGCTAGAGCTTTTCCAATGTCAAGTATCTTTTCCTTAGACCATGAGATCGTGCAACTCCCGGATACCGTAGGAGTGCTTTGGGTGTGCCAAACGTCACAACGTAACTGGGTGACTATAAAGGTGCACTACGGGTATCTTCGAAAGTGTCTGTTGGGTTGGCACGGATCGAGACTGGGATTTGTCACTCCGTGTGACGGAGAGGTATCTCTGGGCCCACTCGGTAATGCATCATCATAATGAGCTCAATGTGACTAAGGCGTTAGTCACGGGATCATGCATTGCGTTACGAGTAAAGAGACTTGCCGGTAACGAGATTGAACAAGGTATTGGGATACCGACGATCGAATCTCGGGCAAGTAACATACCGATTGACAAAGGGAATTGTATACGGGATTGATTGAATCCTTGACACCGTGGTTCATCCGATGAGATCATCGTGGAACATGTGGGAGCCAACATGGGTATCCAGATCCCGCTGTTGGTTATTGACCGGAGAGGCGTCTCGGTCATGTCTGCATGTCTCCCGAACCCGTAGGGTCTACACACTTAAGGTTTGGTGACGCTAGGGTTGTAGAGATATATGTATGCGGAAACCCGAAAGTTGTTCGGAGTCCCGGATGAGATCCCGGACGTCACGAGAGGTTCCGGAATGGTCCGGAGGTGAAGAATTATATATAGGAAGTCAAGTTTCGGCCATCGGGAAAGTTTCGGGGGTTACCGGTATTGTACCGGGACCACCGGAAGGGTCCCGGGGGTCCACCGGGGTGGGGCCACCTATCCCGGAGGGCCCCGTGGGCTGAAGTGGGAAGGGAACCAGCCCCTAGTGGGCTGGGCGCCCCCTCATGGGCCTCCCCCCATGCGCCTAGGGTTGGGAACCATAGGGGGGAGCTTCCCACTTGCCTTGGGGGGCAAGGCAACCCCTTCCCCCTTTTGGCCGCCGCCCCCCTTGAGATCCCATCTCCAGGGCCGGCGCCCCCCCCAGGGGGCCTATATAAAGGGGGAGGGAGGGCAGCAACCTACAGCCTTGGGCGCCTCCCTCTCCCCCTGTTACACCTCTCCGTCTCGCAGAAGCTCGGCGAAGCCCTGCCGAGACCCGCTACATCCACCACCACGCCGTCGTGCTGCTGGATCTCCATCAACCTCTCCTTTCCCCTTGCTGGATCAAGAAGGAGGAGACGTCGCTGCACCATACGTGTGTTGAACGCGGAGGTGCCGTCCGTTCGGCACTCGGTCATCGGTGATTTGGATCACGGCGAGTACGACTCCGTCATCCACGTTCATTGGAACGCTTCCGCTCGCGATCTACAAGGGTATGTAGATGCACTCCTTTCCCCTCGTTGCTAGTAGAGTCCATAGATGCATCTTGGTGAGCGTAGGAAAATTTTAAAATTATGCTACGATTCCCAACAGTGGCATCATGAGCCAGGCCTATGCGTAGTTACTATGCACGAGTAGAACACAAAGCAGTTGTGGGCGTTGAGTTTGCCAATTCTTCTTGCCGCTACTAGTCTTTTCTTGTTTCGGCGGCATTGTAGGATGAAGCGGCCCGGACTGACCTTACACGTACGCTTACGTGAGACAGGTTCCACCGACTGACATGCACTAGATGCATAAGGTGGCTAGCGGGTGTCTGTCTCTCCTACTTTAGTCGGAACGGATTCGATGAAAAGGGTCCTTATGAAGGGTAAATAGAAATTGGCAAATCGCGCATACGTAGGTAAGAAAACGTTCTTGCTAGAAACCTACAAACCACGTAAAAACTTGCAACAACAATTAGAGGACGTCTAACTTGTTTTTGCAGCAAGTGCTATGTGATGTGATATGGCCAGAAGATGTGATGAATGATATATGTGATGTATGAGATTGATCATATTCTTGTAATAGGAATCACGACTTGCATGTCGATGAGTATGACAACCGGCAGGAGCCATAGGAGTTGTCTTTATTATTTTGCATGACCTGCGTGTCATTGAATAACGCCATGTAATTTACTTTACTTTATTGCTAAACGAGTTAGCCATGTAAGTAGAAGTAATCGTTGGCGTGACGACTTCATGAAGACACAATGATGGAGATCATGATGATGGAGATCATGGTGTCATGTCGGTGACGAAGATGATCATGGTGCCCCGAAGATGGAGATCAAAGGAGCATGATGATATTGGCCATATCATGTCACTATTTGATTGCATGTGATGTTTATCATGTTTTTGCATCTTATTTGCTTAGAACGACGGTAGTAAGTAAGATGATCCCTTATAATAATTTCAAGAAAGTGTTCACCCTAACTGTGCACCGTTGCGAAGGTTCGTTGTTTCGAAGCACCACGTGATGATCGGGTGTGATAGATTCTAACGTTCGAATACAACGGGTGTTGACGAGCCTAGCATGTACAGACATGGCCTCGGAACACACGCAATACACTTAGGTTGACTTGACGAGCCTAGCATGTACAGACATGGCCTCAGAACACGGAGGACCGAAAGGTCGAGCATGAGTCGTATAGAAGATACGATCAACATGGAGATGTTCACCGATCTTGACTAGTCCGTCTCACGTGATGATCGGACATGGCCTAGTTAAACTCGGATCATGTTTCACTTAGATGACTAGAGGGATGTCTATCTGAGTGGGAGTTCATTAAATAATTCGATTATATGAACTCAATTATCATGAACTTAGTCTAAAATCTTTACACTATGTCTTGTAGATCAATGGCCAATGTTGTCCTCAATTTCAACGCGTTCCTAGAGAAAACCAAGCTGAAAGATGATGGCAGCAATTATACGGACTGGGTCCGGAACCTGAGGATCATCCTCATAGTGGCCAAGAAAGATTATGTCTTAGAAGCACCGCTAGGAGATGCACCAATCCCAGAGAACCAAGACGTTATGAACGCTTGGCAGCAGCGTGCTGATGATTACTCCCTCGTTCAGTGCGGCATGCTTTACAACTTAGAACCGGGTCTCCAAAAGCGTTTTGAGAAACATGGAGCATATGAGATGTTCGAGGAGCTGAAATTGGTTTTCCAAGCTCATGCCCGGGTCGAGAGATATGATGTCTCCGACAAGTTCTTCAGCTGTAAAATGGAGGAGAACAGTTCTGTTAGTGAGCACATACTCAGAATGTCTGGGTTGCATAACCGCTTGTCTCAGCTGGGAGTTAATCTCCCGGATGACGCGGTCATTGACAGAATCCTCCAGTCGCTTCCACCAAGCTACAAGAGCTTTGTGATGAACTACAATATGCAGGGGATGGAAAAGACCATTCCTAAGGTATATTCAATGCTGAAATCAGCGGAAGGGGAGATCAGAAAAGAACATCAAGTGTTGATGGTGAATAAAACCACTAAGTTCAAGAAGGGCAAGGGTAAGAAGAACTTCAAGAAGGACGGCAAGGGAGTTGCCGCGCCCGGTAAACCAGTTACTGGGAAGAAGTCAAAGAATGGACCCAAGCCTGAAACTGAGTGCTTTTATTGCAAGGGAAGTGGTCACTGGAAGCGGAACTGCCCCAAATACTTAGCGGACAAGAAGAAGGCCGGCAACACCAAAGGTATATGTGATATACATGTAATTGATGTGTACCTTACCAGTACTCGTAGTAGCTCCTGGGTATTTGATACCGGTGCGGTTGCTCATATTTGTAACTCAAAACAGGAACTACGGAATAAACGGAGACTGGCGAAGGACGAGGTGACGATGCGCGTCGGGAATGGTTCCAAGGTCGATGTGATCGCCGTCGGCATGCTACCTCTGCATCTCCCTACGGGATTAGTTTTAAACCTCAATAACTGTTATTTAGTGCCAGCTTTGAGCATGAACATTGTATCTGGATCTCGTTTAATTCGAGATGGCTACTCATTTAAATCCGAGAATAATGGTTGTTCTATTTATTTGAGAGATATGTTTTATGGTCATGCCCCGCTGGTCAATGGTTTATTTTTGATGAATCTCGAACGTGATGTTACACATGTTCATAGTGTGAATACCAAAAGATGTAAAGTTGATACCGATAGTCCCACATACTTGTGGCACTGTCGCCTTGGTCACATTGGTGTCAAGCGCATGAAGAAGCTCCATACAGATGGACTTTTGGAGTCTCTTGATTACGAATCATTTGACACGTGCGAACCATGCCTCATGGGTAAAATGACCAAGACTCCGTTCTCCGGAACAATGGAGCGAGCAACCAACTTATTGGAAATCATACATACCGATGTGTGTGGTCCAATGAGTGTTGAGGCTCGCGGAGGATATCGTTATGTTCTCACTCTCACTGATGATTTAAGTAGATATGGGTATGTCTACCTAATGAAACACAAGTCTGAAACCTTTGAAAATTTCAAGGAATTTCAGAATGAGGTTGAGAATCAACGTGACAGAAAAATAAAATTCTTGCGATCAGATCGTGGTGGAGAATATTTAAGTCACGAATTTGGTACACACTTAAGGAAACGTGGAATAGTTTCACAACTCACGCCGCCTGGAACACCTCAGAGAAATGGTGTGTCCGAACGTCGTAATCGCACTCTATTGGATATGGTGCGATCTATGATGTCTCTTACCGATTTACCGCTCTCATTTTGGGGTTATGCTTTAGAGACTGCCGCATTCACTTTAAATAGGGCTCCGTCGAAATCCGTTGAGACGACACCGTATGAATTATGGTTTGGGAAGAAACCTAAGCTGTCGTTTCTAAAAGTTTGGGGATGCGATGCTTATGTCAAGAAACTTCAACCTGAAAAGCTCGAACCCAAGTCGGAAAAATGCGTCTTCATAGGATACCCTAAGGAAACTATTGGTTATACCTTCTACCTCAGATCCGAAGGCAAGATCTTCGTTGCCAAGAACGTGTCCTTTATGGAGAAGGAGTTTCTCTTGAAAGAATTGAGTGGGAGGAAAGTGGAACTTGATGAGGTGATAGTCACCCCTTCCGAACCGGAAAGTAGCGCAGCGCGGGAAAATGTTCCTGTGGTGCCTACACCGACTGGGGAGGAAGTTAATGATGATGATCATGAAGCTTCGGATCAAGTTACTGAACTTCGTAGGTCCACAAGGACACGTTCCGCACCAGAGTGGTACGGCAACCCTGTCCTGGAAATCATGTTGTTAGACAATGGCGAACCTTCGAACTATGAAGAAGCGATGGCGGGCCCGGATTCCGACAAATGGCTAGAAGCCATGAAATCCGAGATAGAATCCATGTATGAAAACAAAGTATGGACTTTGACTGACTTGCCCGATGATCGGCGAGCCATAGAAAACAAATGGATCTTTAAGAAGAAGACAGACGCGGATGGTAATGTGACCATCTATAAGGCTCGACTTGTCACTAAGGGTTATCGACAAGTTCAAGGGGTTGACTACGATGAGACTTTCTCACCCGTAGCGAAGCTGAAGTCAGTCCGAATCATGTTAGCAATTGCCGCATACTATGATTATGAGATATGGCAGATGGACGTCAAAACGGCATTCCTTAACGGCTTCCTTAAGGAAGAGTTGTATATGATGCAGCCGGAAGGTTTTGTCGATCCTAAGAATGCTAACAAAGTATGCAAGCTCCAGCGCTCAATCTATGGGCTGGTGCAAGCATCTCGGAGTTGGAACATTCGCTTTGATGAGATGATCAAAGCGTTTGGGTTTACACAGACTTATGGAGAAGCCTGTGTTTACAAGAAAGTGAGTGGGAGCTCTGTAGCATTTCTCATATTATATGTGGATGACATACTATTGATGGGAAATTATATAGAATTATTGGAAAGTATAAAGGCCTATTTGAATAAGTGTTTTTCAATGAAGGACCTTGGAGAAGCTGCTTATATATTAGGCATCAAGATCTATAGAGATAGATCAAGACGCCTCATTGGTCTTTCACAGAGTACATACCTTGACAAGATATTGAAGAAGTTCAATATGGATCAGTCCAAGAAGGGGTTCTTGCCTGTATTGCAAGGTGTGCAATTGAGCACGGCTCAATGCCCGACCACGGCAGAAGATATAGAAAAGATGAGTGTCATCCCCTATGCCTCGGCCATAGGGTCTATTATGTATGCCATGCTGTGTACCAGACCTGATGTAAACCTTGCCGTAAGTTTGGTAGGAAGGTACCAAAGTAATCCCGGCATGGAACACTGGATAGCGGTCAAGAATATCCTGAAGTACCTGAAGAGGACTAAGGATATGTTTCTCGTTTATGGAGGTGACGAAGAGCTCGTCGTAAAGGGTTACGTCGACGCTAGCTTCGACACAGATCTGGATGACTCGAAGTCACAGACCGGATACGTGTATATTTTGAATGGAGGAGCAGTAAGCTGGTGCAGTTGCAAGCAAAGCGTCGTGGCGGGATCTACATGTGAAGCAGAGTACATGGCAGCCTCGGAGGCAGCACAGGAAGCAGTCTGGATGAAGGAGTTCATTACCGACCTAGGGGTGATTCCCAATGCGTCGGGCCCGATGACTCTCTTCTGTGACAACACTGGAGCTATTGCCCTTGCGAAGGAGCCCAGGTTTCACAGGAAGACCAGGCATATCAAGCGTCGCTTCAACTCCATTCGTGAAAGTGTTCAAAATGGAGACATAGATATTTGTAAAGTACATACGGACCTGAATGTAGCAGATCCGTTGACTAAACCTCTCCCTAGAGCAAAACATGATCAACACCAGGACGCAATGGGTGTTCGATTCATCACAATGTAACTAGATTATTGACTCTAGTGCAAGTGGGAGACTGTTGGAAATATGCCCTAGAGGCAATAATAAATGGTTATTATTATATTTCTTTGTTCATGGTAATTGTCTATTGTTCATGCTATAATTGCATTGTCCGGAAATCGTAATACATGTGTGAATACATAGACCACAACGTGTCCCTAGTAAGCCTCTAGTTGACTAGCTCGTTGATCAACAGATAGTCATGGTTTCCTGACTATGGACATTGGATGTCATTGATAACGGGATCACATCATTAGGAGAATGATGTGATGGACAAGACCCAATCCTAAGCATAGCATAAAAGATCGTGTAGTTTCGTTTGCTAGAGCTTTTCCAATGTCAAGTATCTTTTCCTTAGACCATGAGATCGTGCAACTCCCGGATACCGTAGGAGTGCTTTGGGTGTGCCAAACGTCACAACGTAACTAGGTGACTATAAAGGAGCACTACGGGTATCTCCGAAAGTGTCTGTTGGGTTGGCACGGATCGAGACTGGGATTTGTCACTCCGTGTGACGGAGAGGTATCTCTGGGCCCACTCGGTAATGCATCATCATAATGAGCTCAATGTGACTAAGGCGTTAGTCACGGGATCATGCATTGCGGTACGAGTAAAGAGACTTGCCGGTAACGAGATTGAACAAGGTATTGGGATACCGACGATCGAATCTCGGGCAAGTAACATACCGATTGACAAAGGGAATTGTATACGGGATTGATTGAATCCTCGACACCGTGGTTCATCCGATGAGATCATCGTGGAACATGTGGGAGCCAACATGGGTATCCAGATCCCGCTGTTGGTTATTGACCGGAGAGGCGTCTCGGTCATGTCTGCATGTCTCCCGAACCCGTAGGGTCTACACACTTAAGGTTCGGTGACGCTAGGGTTGTAGAGATATATGTATGCAGAAACCCGAAAGTTGTTCGGAGTCCCGGATGAGTTCCCGGACGTCACGAGAGGTTCCGGAATGGTCCGGAGGTGAAAAATTATATATAGGAAGTCAAGTTTCGGCCATCGGGAAAGTTTCGGGGGTTACCGGTATTGTACCGGGACCACCGGAAGGGTCCCGGGGGTCCACCGGGGTGGGGCCACCTATCCCGGAGGGCCCCGTGGGCTGAAGTGGGAAGGGAACCAGCCCCTAGTGGGCTGGGCGCCCCCTCATGGGCCTCCCCCCATGCGCCTAGGGTTGGGAACCCTAGGGGGGGAGCTTCCCACTTGCCTTGGGGGGCAAGGCAACCCCTTCCCCCTTTTGGCCGCCCCCCCCCCCTTGAGATCCCATCTCCAGGGCCGGCGCCCCCCCAGGGGGCCTATATAAAGGGGGGGAGGGAGGGCAGCAACCTACAGCCTTGGGCGCCTCCCTCTCCCCCTGTTACACCTCTCCGTCTCGCAGAAGCTCGGCGAAGCCCTGCCGATACCCGCTACATCCACCACCACGCCGTCGTGCTGCTGGATCTCCATCAACCTCTCCTTTCCCCTTGCTGGATCAAGAAGGAGACGTCGCTGCACCGTACGTGTGTTGAACGCGGAGGTGCCGTCCGTTCGGCACTCGGTCATCGGTGATTTGGATCACGGCGAGTACGACTCCGTCATCCACGTTCATTGGAACGCTTCCGCTCGCGATCTACAAGGGTATGTAGATGCACTCCTTTCCCCTCATTGCTAGTAGACTCCATAGATGCATCTTGGTGAGCGTAGGAAAATTTTAAAATTATGCTACGATTCCCAACATAACCATCAACAATTGATGCTCCTACTTGATTTCTACTTTCGCGGTGTCAAACATCGCGAGTTGCTCAAGGATCATCATGTCTATCCCTGATATGTTATAGTTCATCACGAAGCTCTAATAGCTTGGTGGCAGTGACTATGGAGAACCATCACTATCTCATCTGGAAGATTAACTCCCACTCGATTCAAGTGATTGTAGTACTCAGACAATCTGAGCACATGCTCAACGATTGAGCTTTTTTCTCTTAGTTTGCAGGCTTAAGAAACTTGTCAGAGGTCTCATACCTCTTGGCGTGGGCACTAGTCTGAAATCCCAATTTCAGTCTTTGGAACATCTCATATGTTCTGCGACGTTTCAAAACCGTCTTTGGTGCCACGATTTTAAACCGTTAGCATCACACACTGAACTATCACGTAGTCATCAAAACGTGTATGCCAGATGTTTCGTAACATCTACAGACGACGCTCGAGGTTCAGCACACCGAGCGGTGCATTAAGGACATAAGCCTTCTGTGCAGCAATGAGGACAATCCTCAGTTTACGGACCCAGTCCGCATAATTGCTACTATCAACTTTCAACTAAATTTTCTCTAGGAACATATCTTAGTAGAACTAAAGCGCAAGCTACGACATTATTTGCAAAGACATTTTGACTATGTTCATGATAATTAAGTTCATCTGATTATTTAATGAACTCCCACTTAGATAGACATCCCTCTAGTCATCTAAGTGATACATGATCCGAATCGACTAGGCCGTGTCCGATCATCACGTGAGACGGACTAGTCATCATCGGTGAACATCTCCATGTTGATCGTATCTACTATACGACTCATGTTCGACCTTTCGGTCTCTTGTGTTCCGAGGCCATGTCTGTACATGCTAGGCTCGTCAAGTCAACCTAAGTGTTTTGCTTGTGTTCCGAGGCCATGTCTGTACATGCTAGGCTCGTCAACACCCGTTGTATGCGAATGTTAGAATCTATCACACCCGATCATCACGTGGTGCTTCGAAACAACGAACCTTCGCAACGGTGCACAGTTAGGAGGAACACATCTCTTGAAATTTTAGTGAGGGGTCATCTTATTTATGCTACCGTCGTTCTAAGCAAATAAGATGTAAACATGACAAACATCACATGCAAATCATAAAGTGACATGATATGGCCAATATCATCTTGCGCCTTTTGATCTCCATCTTCGAGGCGCGGCATGATCACCTTTGTCACCGGCATGACACCATGATCTCCATCATCGTGTCTTCATGAAGTTGTCTCGCCAACTATTACTTCTACTACTATGGCTAACGGTTAGCAATAAAGTAAAGTAATTACATGGCATTTTTCATTGACACGCAGGTCATACAATAAATTAAGACAACTCCTATGGCTCCTGCCGGTTGTCATACTCATCGACATGCAAGTCGTGATTCCTATTACAAGAACATGATCAATCTCATACATCACATATATCATTCATCACATCCTTTTGGCCATATCACATCACATAGCATACCCTGCAAAAACAAGTTAGACGTCCTCTAATTGTTGTTGCATGTTTTACGTGGCTGCTATGGGTTTCTAGCAAGAACGTTTCTTACCTACGCAAAAGCCACAATGGTGATATGCCAATTGCTATTTACACTTCATAAGGACCCTTTTCATCGAATCCGATCCGACTAAAGTGGGAGAGACAGACACCCGCTAGCCACCTTATGCATCAAGTGCATGTCAGTCGGTGGAACCTGTCTCACGTAAGAGTACATGTAAGGTCGGTCCGGGCCGCTTCATCCCACAATGCCGCCGAATCAAGATAAGACTAGTAACGGTAAGCAAATTGAAAAAATCATCGCCCACAACTACTTTGTGTTCTACTCGTGCATAGAATCTACGCATAGACCTGGCTCATGATGCCACTGTTGGGGAACGTAGCAGAAATTTAAAATTTTCTACGTATCACCAAGATCAATCTATGGATTCATCTAGCAATGAGAGAGAGGGGAGTGCATCTACATACCCTTGTAGATCGCGCGCGGAAGCGTTCAAGAGAACGGGGTTGATGGAGTCGTACTCGTCGTGATCCAAATCACCGATGATCCTAGCGCCGAACGGACGGCACCTCCGCGTTCAACACACGTACGGAGCGGGGACGTCTCCTCCTTCTTGATCCAGCAAGGGGGGAGGAGAAGTTGATGGAGATCCAGCAGCACGACGGCGTGGTGGTGGAAGTAGCGGGATCCCGGCAGGGCTTCGCCAAGCGCAAGCAGGGAGGAAGAGGTGTCACGGGAGGGAAGGAGGCGCCAGGGCTTGGGGTGCTGCTCCCATGCGCCTCCCCACTATATATAGGGGTGGAGGGGGCTGGTTTCTTGCCCTCCAAGTCCATTGGGGCGTTGGCAAAGGTGGGGAAAAGAAATCCCATCATTTCCCTTCCCCACCGATTGTTATCCCCCTTTTTTAGGGATCTTGATCTTATCCCTTCGGGATATGATCTTATTCCTTCTAAGGTGGGATCTTGGTGCGCCTTGACCAGGGGTGTGGGGCCTTGCCCCCACTACCCATGTTCATGTGGGTCCCCCCATGCAGGTGGGCCCCACTTCGGAACCTTCTAGAACCTTCCCGGTACAATACCGAAAAATCCCGAACATTTTTCGGTGGCCAAAATAGGACTTCCCATATATAAATCTTTACCTCCGGACCATTCCGGAACTCCTCGTGACATCCGGGATCTCATCCGGGACTCCGAACAACTTTCGGTTAACCGCATACTAATATCTCTACAACTCTAGCGTCACCGAACCTTAAGTGTGTAGACCCTACGGGTTCGGGAGACATGCAGACATGACCGAGACGACTCTCCGGTCAATAACCAACAGCGGGATCTGGATACCCATGTTGGCTCCCACATGTTCCACGATGATCTCATCGGATGAACCACGATGTCGAGGATTCAATCAATCCCGTATACAATTCCCTTTGTCAATCGGTACGTTACTTGCCCGAGATTCGATCGTCGGTATCCCAATACCTTGTTCAATCTCGTTACCGGCAAGTCACTTTACTCGTATCGTAACGCATGATCCCGTGGCTAACTCCTTAGTCACATTGAGCTCATTATGATGATGAATTACCGAGTGGGCCCAGAGATACCTCTCCGTCATACGGAGTGACAAATCCCAGTCTCGATTCGTGCCAACCCAACAGACACTTTCAGAGATACCTGTAGTGCACCTTTATAGCCACCCAGTTACGTTGTGACGTTTGGTATACCCAAAGCATTCCTACGGTATCCGGGAGTTGCACAATCTCATGGTCTAAGGAAATGATACTTGACATTAGAAAAGCTCTAGCAAACGAACTACACGATCTTGTGCTATGCTTAGGATTGGGTCTTGTCCATCACATCATTCTCCTAATGATGTGATCCCGTTATCAATGACATCCAATGTCCATGGTCAGGAAACCATAACCATCTATTGATCAACGAGTTAGTCAACTAGAGGCTTACTAGGGACATGTTGTGGTCTATGTATTCACACATGTATTACGGTTTCTAGTTAATACAATTATAGCATGAACAACAGACAATTATCATGAACAAGGAAATACAATAATAACCATTTTATTATTGCCTCTAGGGCATATTTCCAACATCGCCACCCAAGGGCGCCCGAAGGAACAGCCACACCCCTCGGGCAGCCGCTGAGCACACCAGCACCAGCTCCCGCAAGGACCAGCGCCCGCGGAGCACGCCACCGCCGTCCACCTCCGTCGGCGCCGCCGGCTGCAAGCCCCTGCACCAGATCGAACGGATCTGGGCAGAGCCTCGCTCGCTCGCAGCCCCTCGCCTTCTGCGAGAGGTCTGGTGGATCCCAGTTCTGGCAATCGATTGTCCAGCTTCTTCCGGTTCTCCGCATCGAGACCTCCATCTCGGTCGGCTCTGGGGCTTCGACTCTGTTCTGGTTTGATCGCTGGGCCGGGGACACCCCCTTTGCGGCGCGCTTTCCCGGCCTCTTCTCCATCTCCGTCGATCCCGTGATCTCTGTCGAGAGGGCCCTTCTTGACTTAGGTCGCCTTGCTTTCCGAAGGCCTTTTGGGCCCTTGGAATCCGCCGCCTGGCGTGAGTTGTTAGACTGTGTTGCCCTCCACGAACCTATGGTGGACGGTGGCCCTGACCTGGTGCGTTGGCGCCTTGATCCTTCGGGCCAATTCTCCACCAAGTCTCTGTACCTGGCTATCGCCCCCTCTTCCGCCCCCTCCCCCTCTCGACGGTGTGGTCCATCCGCCTACCTCTGAAGATCCGTATCTTCATGTGGCAATGGATTCGCGGTCGAGTCCCGTCCGGGGTTGAGGTTCGCAAGCGGAATGGTCCGGGCACTGGCATCTGCCCGCTTTGCAGTGTCCCCGAAGACTCGAATCACATTTTCTTCTCCTGCGTGTCCGCTCAGTTCATCTGGAGTTGCTTTCGCGAAGCGATCGGTGGAAATTGGTGCCACACCAACTTTCCAGACTTATTTGCCGAACTCCAGATGTCCCCCTTTCGTCTCGCCACATTAGGTGGCTTGAGATTGGGGTCCTCGCTTGGACCCTCTGGACGATCCGCAATAAGCTTGTGATCCAGCGCACTCCTCTTCGACGGGCTACTGACGCTCTCTTCAAACTTTCGGGTTTCTTGCAGCTTTGGCAGTCGCTTAGCCGCCCTCAGGACCGCGACGCCATCTCTGCCTTCATCGCCGGCCTCCGCTCGATGGTTGTCCGTCTATCGCCGCCGCCCCCGCCGGAACCAGACTAGACGCTTTCTCGTCCGGCTTTTTCTGGTTTTTATTTTTGGGCTTGTTGAGCTGTGCCCTCAGCAGAACCTTTGTACTGTGTTGTGAGACTTGGGTGTGTGTGGACTAGTCCTTGTATGTGTGCTCTCTGGCAGTTTGCTTTATTTATAAAGCGGGGCGAAAGTCTTTTTCGGTAATAACATTTGAGATTGTTGTATTCCTTAGAAAAAATTCTGCCGGAGCCTTACTTAGGTTGTGTTTGGTTGTGCACCTTTTCCCAACTTCTGCTTTTGAGAAGCTAAAAGCCAACCAAAGGGGTAAATTCTCACTGTTGTTTGTAAGAATCAGTAGCTTTCTCGTAGTGTAATATTCGCAGCCGGGCTACCCCAACTTCCACAGATTCTAAACCGATCACTTTTAGATGTCTCCATGTGAATTGATGTTATTTACCCACCATGACACTCCCAAGTCATACCGGTTCAGCTCTTTATCTCGATCCATACAGAGGAAACGCACGCACGAGCTTATCCCCTCTGCTCGCTCATGCATGAGGACAAGGAGTCACCGCAGCAGCTAGGGTTGGCAGCCGCCGCCGCCCGCCACCGGCTGCTCCGGTGACCGACGCCGCTTGCTCCGGCGACCCACCGCTGCCACGTGCTCAGCCCCCAGGAACTTTCCTCCCTCTTCCTCACTGCTCCCTGCTCCTCCATTCCTCCCGTCCTCCTCTGTCCTGATGCACAGGTCCAACCGGCCGGCAGCGCCGGCGTACCCGGCTCCGTTCTCCTCCTCCCCCTCCCAACTCCCTCCGCCCTCCTCCTCCTCCCCCAACTCCCTCACAGGGGTCGCCCCTCCAGCACCAGTCTACCGCCTCATCCTGGTGTTTAGTTATTACATAATTTTTTGCTTAATTTGTTTGTATTTTTCTAACTTGATATGCCTAATTATGTAGAAAATGCGTATGCCTGTATGAATGTCATGTAAACAAATAGCAAACTATAGTCTTTTAATTGTGTATGTGTTACCTATGAATCACCTAAATTGTCATAATTTTCCTTTACAAAATGATGGTTCAGTTACGTACAAATGTACATATCACTGCTTTGTGGTCAATTAGCATATAAACATGTTCACTCATGCTCCGGGGCATTATAGACGTTTCAGAGTTAAATCTACAGTTTCATAGTTGTCTTAACGAAACACCCTCCAGCTTTTCAACAGCAGCATTTTCACAGCGGCTTTTCTACAACAGCTTTTCCACAGTAGCTTTTGAAGAATCTACAGCTCAACCAAACACAGCCTTAGTGTCACCCTTGTATTTTACCCTTTATTCTTCGCGAGTTTGTCTTTCATCTCCTTTTCCAAGTCAGCAAATATCTTGAATGACACTACTCATAAACTGGCATTGCTATATATATGGTCAAATGCTAATATTTCGGAAGTGATGTACGCCATTTCCCACTTCACTTGGCAAGGTAGTGTTACGGTGGAAAAAAATGTACATGGAATCGAGCAAAATAAATGCATGTGCGTTCTGTGTCCAGCATCTAATATTTTGCGAAACTAATTTTGTTTTAACCGAATTACCAAATTAGTTAAATGAGATGTGTTTCTAGCCCAACAAAAGAGGTTGGAGAGAGTTTTTACTGCGGAGAGACGACTTCAATTTCTTTTACGATTATTTGCTTAGGTTACAGAGAGATTTTTTTTGTGATAACAAGGAATAACGATACAGTCAACATAAATTGAAATACGAATGAGATATTTCATTTTGTCATCGAATAAAAAGTTTTGTTATCCATATGATGCCTTTAGTGGTATTTTCCACACAGAAGGACCATACTATCGCAACCTAAGTCTATCATGTGGCACAATATCCTATCTCACATAGGCAAATTTGACAAATTTGACCTATAGACGAAATCAAATCACAGAATGAACTGTCCGTGAAACTATTTCACGCGGCTGACCCGTGGCGCCTAGCTCTCAGGCGCTGCACTAGTGCAACGCCTAGGAGCTAGGCGCTACACTGTATAGTGTGGCGCCTAACTCTCAGGCGCTGCACACTGACTTGGTAATTTTTGGACCACACGGGTGCGACGCTGGCCGTGTAGCGCCTATCTGTGAGGCGTTGCACAGTGTAGTGTGGCGCCTTCGTGTCAGGCGTCACCCAAAAAGGTCAGCCGCGTGAAATAGTTTCACGGACAGTTCATTCTGTGATTTGATTTTGTCTATAGGTCAAAATTGTCAAATTTGCCTCTCACATATGCATGCAACAAAAACACCAATGTGAGAACACAGTATGGCATCACATGCTCGATCTGTCAATCTGATTGGCAATCTGTTTTCGCCCGTTAGGTTTTGCGGCAAGATTTTCAAACTAGATCAGATGTTGACATGCTTCGACAACTTTTTCGTTAGTAATCTCTACTCCTATAAAAAGCTGAGTTGGTGATGATGGTGTGCCTGCCATCCTTCATTTATAACCGTTCGATTTATATCCAACGCATCTGAGACAAACTATGTCAGTTTTGCAAAAAGACCTCTGTACTTCACTTCTCGTTTGTAGATAACCCCCTGCCTCTCACGTTCAGCCATCTCTCCCTCTCACCTCATGTAGCCATCTCAGGAAAAAATAAGATGGATCTGGAGAGGTCGCTGCTTTCGGCGCCCGTCTGCCCCCAACTCCTCTCATGCCTTCTCTCAGGCTGCATTGCCGACAAGCACCACGCCCCCTCCTTCTCGCCATCTCCTCTGCCCCTTCCAAGCCATCCTGAGTTACATTCATGGTGGTCTAGAAAAAATAAACAAAATCCATACCCAAAAAATAATTCTTAAAGATCATTTTTTGCAAAGCACGATAAGTGTTATTTCTTCAAAAGTTTTGGATGCATGTTGAACACTTGAACGCTTTTGTTTGCAAAAGATATTCTTTTATCTATTTTGCCTACATTTATTATTCATCCGGATGCTTGTGAGCTCTACAGAAGAAAAATATCCGAAGAAACCTATCGATGTTTGTTACACATGAGATGACCTCCACATACTTTGTCACATAAACAACTCTCAAATCAATGCATTTCAATGTTCCGTGCAACGCAACGCATCTTACTAGTTAACTTGTTATGGTCTTACGAGGTAGATATATTCATTATTGCCGTGATAACTATTCGGTGCTAATATAGTAAGCCAAGCATGATGCTATAACCTACCAACTTATAACGACGATTTTCTGTCGAAACATGTGAGATTTTGTTTTGAATCCTTTTATTGAGACGTTGGACATGTTGGTGTATGCATGCAACCCCTCTCTTGAGGATAAAATGTCCATTGTGCTTCATGGCCATAAGACAATAATGCGTATGTGTGATACTTAGATTTTTTTTTTCAAGTTATACAAGAAAAATATACATACATAACCAAGCTCTCTCACACCACAAGTGATTTCGGTCGTCAAATTTCGCGTTCAGATCGTTCTGTCTGTCAGATATTTGTTTCAGCTCTAGTTTACCGCAACTTAGCTCACCTGTCCTAATGGGTCACTATTCTCGTGACTTTTTTCAAGACCTGGTTGACTGGGCTTTATTGGGATGCCATGCAAGCCCATTTATGTCAAATCTTCTAGCGCTGGCTCGCTACACTCGTAAGAAAAACTGTTCACTCGAGGGATCTAGGCGAGGCACTCGATACAAAGAATGTGGCGGCGCGGGCGGTCTACGTCGATCTAGCCGATGCGCGTGTGGGGATCGATCCGGCGCAGGAGGGAGGTAAGGAGCGCGAGGGGAACCAACACGGGGAGGGAGGTGAGGTGTGCGAGGGGATCCGACGCGGGAGGGAGGCGAGGCACACGAGGGGATCTGCCGCTCGAGGGGATTTGCCATGGTCAAAGGGGGATCCGCTACAACAGCGAATCCTATCCAGATCAGGTGACGACTGTCATCTGCTCCTCTCTAGCTCCCTTTCTTGGCCAACACCACTAGGTCAACCACTCCCTCCTCTACCTTGGCGCCCTCTCAAGTGTCCCCTTCACTGGTGGTAGTTCTTGATTTGAATTCGTGTAGATGATGGGGAGAGATGAGCTAGGGCTCGAGGAGGGGAATGAGGAGATGGGGGCTGCCATGGCTCCTCCGCCCAGGAAGATGCAGTCCCGAAGAAAGTGGATCATGTACATCAACATCTTCAAGGTCAAGATTAATGTGCTCGTGCCTACTGGCCTTTCCGGCCCAAAACCACATTGATCACCCCTATAAATTAATGTGTAGCATTCATGAGGGTTCATGCAGTATGATTTACCCTTTTCTCTTTTACTTTTGGTCATTCATATTTGGTGGTAATTTTGACTCTTTTATATAACAGGCCTTCATTTTTTGTTGTGCATTTTTGTCACGTCTAGTTACAAGTGCAAGAATAACACATGTGCCTTCCATGCCTATTGATTTGCTTCGTAGCAAGGATTGGTTTTATTTTCATTTTTAGCTTATCTGGTATGACACTCTTGAGGCGAGAGATTGGTATATGCAAATGTGCAAGTGCCAGTGATTTGACTTGGATTTCCAATCGGCTATGCCTAAAATTGTTTGAGTTAGCTATATACGTTCTAACGAATGCTGTCTTTTTGTATGCAGGCTTCTTGCGTGCTACACTGGTCCAATAAGTAGTGTATTGATTCCATATCATCATAGCTTCCCAATTCCAATATTGACTTCAGCATATCGGGAAAGGTGTGATATTTTGCAAATGCAATTGAGGGGACTTTTGAATGTTACTCGAAAAGAGAGAAAGAGGATTATCGATTTATGCACTGAACCATGGAATGATTCATGTTGTCCAGCAGTCAATACTAGGCCTATATTATCCAAGATGTTGGTACTTGGATGTGCTTTCTGTCTTTCATGCGAGTCTTGCCCATCATAATAGAGACCACATCTATATTCAGGTACCAATAAACAAAGTACGTACTTGTTATTTTTCACCTTATGTTTTCATTTTAATTCTCATATTTAATCTTTGTTGCAAACTCAAGTTTAAAGGTAGTCTTTGGTCTAGTGTTTCCAGCCATTGCTACACTTTACACGTTTTGAAGCATACTATGTTTTTCCTTTTGAGCTTTTTTATTTTATTTTATTTTGCGAATAGAACCATTAGTTTATAATCTGCTATAATATTTTATCTTTAGTGTTTAATGCTTCAAAGTATTTATACACATTTTCTCTCATTTTATTTGACAAATGGATTGGAAGGTGCAACCAAGATCTTTCTTGTGGCTCTTTCAAAACACTACACGACGCAAAATAGTTATGTGACTCCATGCTTACGCATAACTTATTATTCCTTAGTTACCTCGCTCGCGCACGGGATCATATGTTATTCACTGATGGTCTCTGTGAACTCCCTGGCGGGTTTCATTCAGAGCAGTTGATGATCGTGAGTGGTTGTCCAAGATGCTCTCTGAAGATCCTAAACTACCGCAAAAGATGCAACTGTAGCACAAATGTGCAGGCCAGACTGCTACTCCTAGTTTTCATTATTCAAAGAGAAAACCCATATGTACTGTAGGTGCGCCGTGTTGTAGGTCTGTAGGTGATAGACCATGCTCGATGGTTCATGGATCAGTTAGCTGTCCATGGTCGGGTAGTAGGCATAGGTGGCGATGCCGCAGTTGGCGCCGTTCCCGCGCGCGAGGCGCATGTAGCCCTCCTCGCCCCACCCCGTCCCCCACTGGTTCTTCACCACCCAGTAGTCCTGCCCGGGGCCGTCCGTCCCGTAGCCCACCACCGTCACGGCGTGGTTCAGCCTCTGCCCGCACGACGGGCTGCCGGAGTACACGCCGCTCATGTAGTGCCGGAAGTCAGGGTCCGTGGCCTCCACGCCCACGGCCACCGGCTGGCTGGCCGCGAGCTCCTGCAACGCGCCCTCGTCGCCGTACAGGGCCGCCCACCCGGGCGCGCCGACGGAGGCGGCCGAGTTTGGCATGACGCCGCCGCTGCGGCACGCGCCCTGCTGGCCGCTGTATGCGTAGGCTGCCTCCGGCTGCAGGCCGCCGCTCGCGGCGACGTAGCGCAGCGCGGCGTTGATGTCACCGCCGTTGCAGGTGTTGGCGCCGCCGGTGCAGTCGAGCACCTGCTGCTCCGACATGGAGATGAGGTCGCCGGTGGCGATCTTCACGAGCCCCTCCGTCGCCGCCACCGCCGCGAACGCCCAGCAACTTTCTGTACACACGCAACGTGCGCGTAAAACATCTGCTTTGTACTTGTATTCATATGCGAACTTTGGCGTATGGACTATGGTATGCATGCATGAATGCATGCAGAGTTTTACCGCAGGAGAGTTGGTCCTTGACTTGGGTGACGGCACCCTGGGCCCTCCAGTCCATGCTGTCCGGCGTGTCCTGGAAATGGCCAGCGGCAGCCTTGGACATGTTCACCGCTGCCGCCGGCGCGTCGTCCGCGGGACGAAGCCCGCCGTGCTGGTGACGGTAGCCGAGGTGCGTCTCCAGGAACTCATCGTCGGTGAGGTCGGAGAACTGGTTGAGCCCGAGCGTGTACGTCCGGTCGCCCGCCCGGTTGACAGCGTCGACGTGCCGCGCGTTGGCCGCGAACACCTCCTGCCGCCGCAGCTTCTCTTCAGCGTCCGCGTACGCTCGCGCGAACTCGGCCATCCACCGCTCGTGCCTGGCGGCCACGGTGGGCACCCCTCGCGCCGCGGCGACGTCGGCGACGACGGCGGCGGCCACGAGCGCGAGCGCGAGCAGTGCGCCGTTGAGGCGGCGCGAGCTGTGAACCGGCGCCATTAGTGAGCTTGCTTATGCTCAGGTCTTGTTGCAATGGGTTCGGGAGCGAGCTAAGCACGTCGCAAGCATGCCGCCCGCGATTCTATTTGTATGCGCGCGAACGGCAGGTAAGATGGGGCATCCGGGCGAGCGGATTCCATATTTTTCGTCGCCGATCACGGCCGTCGCGCGCATACACAGCAGCACCATTACTGTAGATGGAATTGATGCAGAGGCCTAAAAGAAATAGTACTGTGGATGAAGTGCGTTCAAGCACCGTAGTCCAACGTATTGATAGCGAGTCCATGACTCCATGGATGTTCCTATCCGGCGGCTGCTCTCTTCTCTCCGTATATTCTTGAATTCTTCGCCTTCTTCTTCTTCTTCTTCCAAGAACTTGTGCGGCACACGGCAGAGTGCTCTGCCCACTCACTATGATGGACGCACAGAGCTGGAGATGGAGAAGTTGATGTCTGATCGAAATGGGATCGGCCTGCAGTTTCGCTTGCTTGTTTGTCCGTTTTCTTCGTGGAAATCACGCGGATTGCCTCGTAGGTCGTAGCGTACTACTCGAGGAAAAAATCTCACTGCCTAATTTCGTTGAATGAAGTACACGGTACTGTGTGGGCGCATGTCTATGTCTGGGATAGTCCTTTTGCTCCTGCGTGGGCGCATGTTTTGTGTCTGGAGTGGCCTTATAAACTTGTTTGAACTCTTCTGGTCTTATTAGAGGTAGTCTGCAGGTTTTAGGGTGTCAGTTCGGTTTTCGCCCCATGGTGAGCTGCTCGATGACGAGTGCTCATTGTGGGTTTCCCAGCGGTGCTTTGAGCTCGCTTTTCCCTTTCTAGGTTTCCTTTTGAACTCTTAAGACTATATGTATTTCCGTTATGCAAGTAATGGAAAGGGGTTACGCCCGGCTTAAAAAAAAGTACACGGTACTGTTTAGCTAGATGGTACCCTGCGCGATTGATTTGAGAATTAGTTGCAATATACTAGTGAGATTTTATTGAATATTTAGATTAATAACACAAGAATTGAACCTAAAAATACATATGATTATTTTATATAATTCTAAAATATGTTTATTTATTTATTGATCATCTTGACTCTCTATCAGGATTGAGCCCCCGCAACGTCCTCCTCCCTAGCGACTCGGGCGGTGGCGCTCACCCCTCCCTCGGCTTCCCCTTCCCTCTGCCATCGCCCAATGCATTTTGTCGGGATAATTAAGCCCATGTAGATCCAACGGCTACGGGGGGCTGCGTTTGGGCAATCTGTCCTTGAGCGGGAGGATCGGCTGGTGGGTGATCGGCGCGTTGCTCCTCCACACATGTTGTTGGTTCCCATTGACGGATGGAGGGCGGTTGTCTCGGTGGCTAGGGGCGTGGATGTTCGTGCGTCAACCTTGCTGCTGGATGAGAGGATCAGCGAGATCGGCGATGTGTGGTTGAGCATGTGGGTGGCATGCTGGCGCGGGGCGTCATCGTCCTGGGGGTGCATCCACCAGACGATATCACGAGCTGACGAGCAGCCCAGGGGTAGGAGGACTTAGGGCATGTAAAAAAGAAGAGATGATCTCTTGCACGTCATGAGTACATTGCAATAGAATGGTACCATACTTCCATAGATATACTCCCTCCGTTCCTAAATATAAATCTTTCTAGAGATTCCAACAAATGACTACATACGGAGCAAAATGAGTGAATCTACACTTTAAAATATGTCTACATACATTCATATGTTGTAGTCCATTTGAAATGTCTAAAAAACTTATATTTAAAAACAGAGGAAGTACATGAGAACATTCCAACTGTATTAATTACAAGGCAAATAATTACATCATACTAGCAATCAACAAGACTCCAAAAAGAAACTACACATCGCACCTCTAAGCTAGTTTCTTGATTTTTGTAGATGTTTGAAAGAGACCAGCCGCCTACTTATTTTGTTTCTACCACCACTGACAAGTGATAGAGATTTCGCCGCAGAAAATAAGATTAAAAATACCAAAGGGAAAACAAATATAGGAGTAATAATTAAATTTGAACATGCATGCATAAAACAGCCGGCGGCTTTCACTCTTTTAGCCCATCAACAATGCCAATACTGCTCCCGCCGTCGCAGCCGCGGTCGCCCATCGCCCGTATACCGCTGGCGCGGCATCACCCTTATCAGTGGTGGCATCATCGGAATCTTCGTCGTCAGACGAGTCGTCGTCGTCGCCAGCCTCCTTCTTGCCCTTCTTTGACGGGGCGGGCGTTGGCGCCTGGGCGACCTTGAACAGCTCCTTTGGCTTCAAGAACTTGGAGACGGCGTAGACGGCGAGCGGCTCGCTGTCGCCGACGGTGGCGGTGACGGTGGAGGTGACGACCTTGGTGACGAGGGTGACCTTCTCGTCGTCGTTCTGCACGTCGTAGCTGTAGTCCTTCTTGACCTCGCTGGTGGTGGCGAGCGTGGAGACCATGCCGTTGTTGGACTTGAGCAGCTGCAGCGAGAAGTAGTCCGGCACGCCGTGGTAGAGCAGGATGGCCGTCTTGGCCTTGGCCGTGAGGTTCTTGTACTTGGGCATGAAGGCGGCCACGGCGGCGTCGACGGGGCAGAAGAGGGTGAGGCCGTTGTCCTTGGTCTCGTTGAGCGTGCGGAAGACGTCGGCGTTGCCGGAGATGAGCCCGGCGAACGACTTGCAGTGCTTCTTGGAGAGGAGCTCGATGAGGTCGACCGGCGCCGGCGGCGGGACGGGCGCCTCGGCCTCGGAGGAGGAGAGCACGGAGTTGATCTCGAGCACCGAGATGTCGTAGGGGATCTCCTTGATGGACTTGACGTACCGGGACGGCTTGACGGTGTCGTCGGCGTCCTGGCTGACGAACTCCACCTTGCCACCCTTGTGGGACGTGATGTTCACGTAGCCCGACATGCCCGACGCCGTCCCGGTAGACTGAAATCATTTGAAAGCATGGAGCGTGTTAGCAAATCAAAATTATACATTTCGCGACACTTTTGTTTACATGTAATCTATTTATTTAATGAGTGTACTCTTGTTTAATCTAGCCAATTAGTAATGAGGATAAATGATACTATGTGTACATGATTGGACAATGTAGGCCCAGAAGTCAATCAATCCTGTAGGTATGGAAGATAGGAAATGAGTATACACGCTAGAGGAAACGGCAACCGGGCTGCGTATGGAATTCCAAGCCTACCGTGCCAAACATCCGTGGGTGAATTAGTACGACAGCAGTACCACTGTCTGCTTTAGTGACTTGGCAACCAACCAACGGCCCGATCATCATGCAACCATCGCGGAATTTTGTGGCCAAAGAATCAACAACTTGGGTTGAAAATGTGATACTCAAATGATACCATGGCTGGCCAGTCCCTTTGCCAAGGAGTACATTTCAGTGGCTTGTATTGTATCTATAGCTTTTGCGATAGGTGAAAGTGCGTTGAATAAACACCCACAGCAGAACACCGCATCCTTGCCCCTCATCTCAGTCAGGAAATGCCGCCCACTATAAACACCACTACTATTATTAGCATCGGTTTAGATAATAGGGCCGATGAACGGTTGAAATACATATTTTGAATTTGTTTGTATTTAAATTGGTTTTATTTTTTATCCACAAAAAAATTGGTTTTATTTTTTCAAGTGACAATTTATGTTGGTTTTCTCAGATTGTTAGTATCTTTCATAATTCATGCCACATAGCATGTTTATACCTAAATCAATTAGATTTACTTATGTCAGTCCATGTCATCTAATCAAGACTTCCCCCGCCTCTGCATGTATCTTAAGTATGGTGTTCACCCAACTAGAAAAAAACAGTATGGTGTTCACTTTCAGTGAAATTTCAGTCATTGTGGGTAAGTACTGAAATAATTTGTGTTCCGGTCATAATATTCCAGCCATTATGGTACTACAAACAAATTGAAAATCAAAGTATTTTTTAAAATTCAAAATGCTTGATTGGATTTCAATCGAATTGAAGTGGTAATCTCGTTCCTTTTGGCCCAAAAATGAAAACTGTGTATTCAGTGGTTTCGGCTATGGCAAAAATATTTCTGAAACAGAAATTCAAACCATTCGCAGCAGAGAGAAATCGGATGGCAAATTATAAGGGTGGTGATTTGGATATTGAAAAAAAAATGTCATGTGATTTAGATCTAGCAAAATGGTGATAACTTGTGGGTGTGTAAGAATTATCGAAAATTCGAGATAACTATATATTGTGCACACCAAAATCTGTATACACATGTATACAATTGTGTGGTGTGCATACCTGGAACATGGATGCGGAGGCGGTGGCGCCGCGCGAGAGCTGCTTGAGCTTCTTGTTGCCGTAGTAGTCGACGAGGACGTGCAGGGACAGAATGTGGCGGACGGTGGGCAGCGTGTAGTGGTCCAGCGCCGCCATGGCCGAGTTGTCCAGGGCCAGCACGGTGATGGTCTGGCGCCGGTTGATGTCGGACGCGAGCCGCGTCTTGCTCAGCATCGCGTTGAACTTGGAGAACTCCGGGTGCGCCGCCAGGATCTTGGTGATGTTGTAGCTCTTGGCCGCCGCCGGGGATGCCAGCAGCACCGCCGCCATTGCCCCGACGGCGAAGGCCAGGAGCATGGACTGTCGGCTTCTCGCCATTGCCGAGGACACAACAGTATCAGCACTAGGCAGAGAGAGAGAGAGAGAGAGAGAGAGAGAGAGAGAGAGAGAAAGAGGCCGGGGAGAGAGAAGAGGAGAGATGTGAGCGAGAGAGGTGTGTGTGCTACTGTGTATATGTATTGGCGGGAAGAGGAGAAGGTGTGTACGTAGTTGCGGGAGCCGGGAACGACGGAGTATTTTGCTCACCCGCCGGTCCGGTGGGCTGTCGTTGTCCCTCTTCTTAACTGGGTTTTGTTCTTTGTTTTTGTGTTGTGTAAGCCTCTTCTTACCATTTGTTTGTGGCGCCATTGATCGAGATCGTTGGAACGGCAAGCTCGACGTTTGTTGGGGGAGCGCCAGACCGACAACGTTCGTGATCGGCCATTGGGCGCCAAGTTCTTCTAGCCGTTGGAAGAAAGTGACGCCGATGACGGCGACGTTTGAGACCTCTGTTTGGCTTAGGTGCTGTTACATTGCCTTCTGCTATGGGCAGCAGCTAGCAAACTAAATTTGCCATCCTTGGCAAGCATAAATTGCCATGCAGACAGTTCACGGTTGTCATGCTTATCGAGAAAGGCTTTCGTTCCGCTTTATATATAAAACAATAATCATCAACAAGCCAGTACAAATGCACGTCACCACAACACACGCACACACACAAGACAAGATACATAGGCGATGAGCGCAGCAACACCACCCCTAGCACTATCATCGCGAAGACATGAAGTCGTATATGACGAACCGTGGGTTTCAAGGCGGCGCCTTCAGGAAGGCTACGACACCGGAGCGCTGCCACGCCCGATCTAAGGATCGGAGTTTCCTCTGGAGCCGCACGACAGGCAATGAGAGCCGCGACGACGCCTTCAACAAGGGAACGAGCTTTGCCGCCGCCGGTTCATCCCAAGATAGAACAGATTTTCACCCCGGCCAACACTCACCGCCACCGAACGCCACACCACGGCTACCACGTACCCCACACGGCCATGGCCACCGGGCAGCACCAAGCCACGGGCTCTGCCTATGAGCACCGCGCTACCACCACCAAGGCCGCCGCCTCAGCATCCAAGATCTTGACACCGCCTCACCCAGCTGAGTTCACTAGATAAGAGGGTCTCTTTTATCCACACACACGCACACGGCCCAAAAGGTGAATGTTGTGCGTGGCCAGGAGATCATGGGAGCGGACAGATGTGATTACTTCATGTGGTCAGTTCGGGGCCCCATGTGCTAGCGCGGTCTGTTGTCGGTAATTAGGGTTGCAAGAAAAGCTCGAGGTGAGACGCTCAAGATCGATTCGTCTTGTGAGTCAACTCGAGATCAATTCGAAAAAAAAAGAGCTGAGTATAAGAACTTTATGGCTCGATTGAGAAACGAGTTGATCTTGAGCCAACACTAGCCATAATCATATAAAATAATCCTGATATATATTAGAAAGTAGGATACTTTATTACTATATATGTTATGCATGATTTTTCACCATTTTATCTACTAGCAAACCTGGAAGCATAATTCAACACGGAGAAAATTTAGGCCTCAATATGGTACATGCCCAGCCGTGTGTTAAATATCCTGTTTATTTTGAAGTTTGAGAGCAGACACATCTACTTTTACTAGTTCAACAACGATATCTTGCTATTAAGTACCAGTCTTCAGTTGACAGAGAATTAGTAAAACTACCTTGTTTTTTTTTATTATCACCCTTTTGATTCGAATACTATTTGGTCTTTTATGTTGTGTTGTTGTCTGCCTTGTCCGAAAACCATGGCATTTAGCTTGAAACTAGCATGATATCGACTGAAGATCGTTTCAAACTAAGCACGAGCCATTTTCTACAGCTCGATCTTGAGCTTCGCTAAGTTAAGCTAAGCCAAGTCCAACTAGCCCGAACTCGATTTGTTTGCAGCGCTACTGGTGATACGTCGTCGGAAATCCTCTTTGGGAGGTTGGTTTAAATGTAACCATCCAAGGCGGCACTAACAATAAATGGAACTAGAGCTATGTTCTTTCTGGTGCAAGCTTTGTTGGATCCAATCCATTACTAGCATCCATGGCTCTCCTGATTAAAAGGTGATTAACAGCTTCTTGTCTCTTTCCTAGACTCATCTTTTGCATGGCTTCTGCCATTGTTCTCCCTCCTCTTGAGGTTACCCTCTTATATATGTTGATTGTAGATTGCTTGACTACGCTTGCAGTCGTTGAACTGCACGGTGGAGATTTATTTTGTAAAGAAATACCATCGTGCAAACATAAATACAAGAAAGGAATTAGAAATTCGAAGTTATCACAGTATTCCATCATAATGCCAGTTGTGCAGCTAATCATTCTTATGCAATTTGAAATTTATGAGAAGAACAATCTTTGAAGAAGGCAGCAACAACTGTTGGTTAGCGCAACTGATGTGTGAGTGTGACAGCTAGCTGTGTTCCTCGACTAACGCAGGAGTTTGGTTCGCACTAATCATGAGAAGCAGCAGGTGAGGATATTGTATGCAGTGAGAACTCTTCAGATGAGCTAACAAGATATCAAGAAGAATATGAATTGAAAGTTTAGCCGACCATGACTTGGACCTAGCTGGTAGCACCTTTAATTGGAATAGCTGTGAACCAGATATGGTGTTGAACGAGTCGCACGTGAACTTGTTGTATGCGCAGCAGAGGAAGGAAAACACTATGATAGCCTCGTTTAGCTTCATATAAATACTTTCTACGTGCGCTTATTTTTCTTAAAGGTCTTGATCATACATTGTAAACAGCTAGTACTTGATACTACTTTATACGTTCGTTGGGGTTGTTGGAGAACATCCTCACGAGTTACACCTACATCTCCCTGCACGATAATTTATCCAGAATTCAATGCCATCATTTTTTCCAGCCTGTCTAGCAGGCACACTCCTGTAAACAACAGGAACAAAAAAGTATGTTTGTTCCTCTTTGATTGTTAAGATGAATAATCAAATACTCCCTTCATAACTTAGTATAAGACGTTTTTTGGCACTACACATCTCTAACATTAAACATTTTCTGTGGCTTCCAAAAGGTGCACGTCCAAAGCTCCGCGCCTGGAGTCTCAAAATCCAACTATGCAGATTAGTGGATATAGTAAGATTATGCTAATATAGATAGTAAGGCCCAACACGTCGAATATCCAATTTTAAGCCTGGGCTCATCTGCACCCTATAAACAGTAAAATCAAATAAAATACAAAAAAAAAGCATGGGAGATGTTTCAGTGCGTGAGGGTCGTGCAAAATTTCAGCTCATTTGAACATCTGAGTAGCTCTCAGAAAAAAAATCCGGTCCAAACAGTACATGAACAATGCACTGTTTAACAAACTTCAAATTTGCCTTTTTTGTTGAGAGCTACTCAGATGTCCAAATTAGCTGAAATTTGGCATAGACCTCAAGCACTGAAGCATCTATCCTGCAAAAAAAGGGGGGGGGGGGGTTTGAAATTGTCTACTATTTTATTTAATTTTACTGTTCATGGCGGGTGTAGATGAGCTCGGGAGCCAATTCGCCCATCTCCCAGCAAGTTAGTTATAATAGTAAAATATATTCAAATGCAGAGAAATCGTTTTCTGTTTTGCTAAATTATTGACCTGCAATGGCAAACATTGTTCTGACGGCAACGCTGTACCAACATTGCAAACATCATACAAATATAACAATATATATGTATAGGACCACGTTTATGTAAACTAAAGAGACAACAAATTTGTCGTGTACACCTACCTATGATTTATTGTTCTCGTGAATACGCAAAGCTTGTGTATCTATTCATTGATAGAAGAAAATGGAATGAGTACAAGAGAGGGTACAACACATGGCATGGACGCAAGAATACGTGGACATGGTATCCGGAGTAGAGACACAAGAGAAGCTCGGCCCGAACAGTGAGAATAGCACAGCTAAACCCACCAAACCTAGAACTGGAGAGGTAGGCTGAACCAACACAATGTCCAACATCTCCAAAGCCAACATCATGGATGCTGCAAGCGAACAAGATAGCGCCTTCAAGAAGGAGCTCGACGCCGTGACTCCGCCACCATTCAATCCGGAGAACTTACCTAGTGATTTCCCCGCCGCCATCCATCCAATTCGACGTCGTGACTTCTTGGAGGCCATGGTAACGCCTCCAAGGAAAACAACAACCACGAGTGCTAGAAGACCGGCAGGGTAGGATGCAACAGCTAGAGGGGATCACCCCGCAACACGCTAGATCGGATCTTGGGAGGAGAGGTGAAAGGGACGAAACCGCCCCGCCGCCACCATCCCCAGGCACAGCGCGACTTCGGAGGAAGGCCCTCCGTCAGCAACAATGCGGGGGTGGTGGTGGTGGAGGAGGGGCCCTTCGATTGTGGTGGCTAGTGTTTCCCCTATGCCGCCAGACGCAAGGGGACCTTCAATGCCTCTCTCTTGCTAGCCCACATTCCTCATACTCGCGCATGACTAGCTCGTAGGGATAAGTTGTGTGTGTGCATTCATAGGAATGAGTGCACGTGGTGTATGTGAGCACCTGTTTGTACCGTGTTTAGAAAAAAAACATTGATACCTTGCCTCCAAATTGATCTTCACATTGGTATATCAAAAATTGTGTGCACAATTTTACCCAAGTTAACTTGTAACTGCTAATATATTCAGTTTGTATACTGACATGATTACCAGTACCTGGCATGATTACATTACATGAACAACCCAAATCGACCCCATAGGCAGCAGCTCGTCCATGGATAAGGGTGATTAGTACACGTACGTCCAAACGTGTTGAGATGGCAGCGTGTTAGCTTGCCCACGCTTCTTGGTGGCTTGGCGTGTGAGGACTAATTAGCAGTTGAACCCTGACCAGGATTGATTGGCATGCTTTAACCAGCTGGAACGTACGCGCACCAGTCTCAACCATTTTCTTTTTGTAAAGTCTCAACCATCATAGTCAGTCAACAGAAATAAAAATATGGATAATGATAGCCCCCATTTGCCTGCCAACTCTGGGAACCACAAGCACGCATAGTCGTGTCCTTAAGATATGTCTCTCTCGTAGTATATTCCTGTTTTTTTTTTTTGGCACAAGTCAGGCCTTCTAAGACGAACGGGGAGGGAGTACTCTACATCTTGAAATCGGGTTACGAAAATACAGTGCTCTATATTTACTCCATTTGTATGTGCCAGGCCCTAGGGAGGGTGAAGTCACTTCGACGACTTGCCTTGCGGACGCGGTTAAATTTTTTTGCAGAGGAAATCATTGGGTTTTCCTATCTTGATATTTTGCTCCTGCAAATAGCTCGTGATGGCGTTCTTTTGCCAGCCCTTGAAGCTCCTGCAAAGCAAGACACCAAAAACATCAGCCTACAACACGATTGAGGTAGCATTAACAAGTGTTTATCGCCATCGCCATCCAAATGAACCCTACACTAAATAGGCTTGCAGCAAGTCATAAATGGACCTTTGAAGCAGATTTTTTTTTTGTTTTGAAACCATACAAGAACAAATTTGGGCAAAATGCCTCCCAATGAAACATTATTTGATTACGAAGAGGAAGGCGAGTATGATGAGATGGTCATGGACGAAAGTTTTTAAATAGTTGCAGAAAATTTCAGCTGTTAATGTTGAACTTCAAGATAAATACGAACCGTCCAGCAGAAAAGAAGAGGGAAAATGAAAAATGAGTGACACTCAACAATGTTCGATGGACATTGATCCAAGAGAGACTTGCCGAACAGTACAAGCTAGTATGAACCAAAAGAACATATACGATATTAAGGAAAACTTATCATGCCCATTCAAGATTCAGCTAGCGTAACATTTGGGTGCATGAATTAGTCACAGATGTGGATTATGTAGAGTGTCTAGCTAGGTTAATAAATGATTTAACCATATATATCGAATAAAACCAAATACCAAAACAAGTATTGAATGTTCTTTTCATAGATTGTGATGGCATGCAGTGCACAGGAACCACACTGAGCAACATTGAAAAGTCAAAAGAATTCCAATACGACCTATTTGCAAGAAAGATTATTTGAGATTTTGCTGTTTGGGAACCGAAACAAGCTTGTTTTCACCTTAAGGTGGGTTGGTTGCTGCTAATTAATCCAGTTTATGAAACTGCTACTACAATTATAGTCTTTTTATAAGAGGTGTCCCAGAAGAAACTGGTTATGCTACTTACTTCTGATCAAGATGTGCTATAACTTCACCACCGGGAAATCCTGCCTTTGTGGCTTCATACGAAACTTTGATGGAATGCTTCCACATCCCACCAACCTCACCAGAACTCTTTCCATTTACTTGAGGTGGAGCCTCCATCGGCAAAGAGTAACCAGACAGGAGATGACCCACCCAGACACCGTCTTTGCTGATAAAAATTGAGCACGTAAACAATATCAGACTACTAATATTTTTCAAGCATGAGAGGAATGCTCACGTCTCTGCCAGTCTGCCCCTCAGTAAATAAGTATATAGAGAACACATAGCTCGGAAAGAGTAGTCACTAAGGAATAGGGCTGCATACATATTCGCTTCAGCATAAGAGACACCAAGAATTTATCGGCAGTTAGGTAAAAATCAGGAATCGATCAAACAATGCAGAACAAACCATTTTTTCTAGTATGGTTATATCCATTTCAACAACAATACGCTTTGTAAACGGCGCAGCTCCGTAATAATAATAATATTTAATAAACTAATAACTACAGAATCATGTTCAAACAAGTTATAAGATGTTCAAAAATGCATTTTGGCACACTGGCATTAGAGCACTGCATATTGGCTACATATTTTGCTTCGAGATCCATGTATGCTATATTTGGTTGTACTATTGGTGAATTTATGTTCTTACACTGTTGCGAAGGTGGCACCACTTGTATTACCTCTCCCCCTTCATCTCTCTATGGTGTTCAGGTTTAAAAAGGAATCATTGTGATCTAAGGTGAATCTCATGGATGTTCCCTCGGATAATATCATCATAATTCGTGATCAATATCAGGGAGCAACTTCACTACACAACATGAGCATGAAAAGAAACAGCCAATCATCTATCTGTAACAGAGTGGGTTGGCTTAGGTCATACACTTTTATACTGAATCATTATTACAATTATAAAAAGCATTGTAAGTCCAGAATTCGAGGGGCAACAATGTGTCTTTAGAAACTGCCTGCAAGAATAATTTCACCTCAGTGCTTACATGACAATATCCATATGGCGAGGGGCATAGTGACCACCACCGATACCTAGTAGAACCTTTTCACCACTCCTGCATAACCAGAAATGAGGTTTAGAGCCTTAAGAAGAGAAAAAGTAATGAATGAATACTTGAAAGAAAAAAAGGAAGGTCGCCATTTCAGATACCAAACAAATAAAGTATGTCACTGATAAGATGCAACCCTGGTATGCAAGAGCATAATATAACTTAATTATGTCAATGCAGAATGATACAGGTTTCACAAACTAAGGTCAACTGAATTGTGGCACATATTGCTAAAGGACCAATGTTTGTGACTTTATAATTTCAATTTTTTACTGTCTGGACCTCTCCTGCAGTTTTCGGTTCAAAAGGAAAACTATTTTGTGAAGCATAATATTTTGAAAGTGAAATTATTTTCCGTTTATGATAACACTGATCCATCTATGTCCTGGTCTGTCGAGAAGTAACATTTTTACATACTGACGGCCAAAATTAAGTGCTTGACTGCAAGCATTTAAGGAAAACCTATATCTAGTGATGCAGGGAGTATAGAAGACTGTGAAGTCATAAATCTTTTGACTAATACATTGTTGCAGAGATCTAACATTTTATTCGCGCAATTTTGAATTTGAGTTGTCAAATTCCAATCATCCTGATCCCCAGAGAAAGTTCCTGTTGAATATTAAATCACTGCTCACCCCCATAAAACATAATGAATTACTGCAAAGATTCTAACCAGCCATGCAACCACCTCACTGAGACTCCAATAATGAGAAAAGAATATGTCAACATACCCCAGCCAAGTTCCAACAGCATTTCCTTCCTCAAGGCCAAGACCTTTCCATAGAACCTGAAATGATTGGAGAGCTCAGTTCCATGTTCTCCTATGTTTGTCTTTACTTTTGAAACAAACAAGTCTCAAATGTACATGAGATTAATATTTAGAAACTCATGAGCCTGCGGTTACTTTAAACAGTGATAAGAGTGCATTTTTTGCAAGTTCTTACCTGCTTCTACCACATTAGGAATTATGGTGACAATTAAAACAAGTTCTGCACATTGGGTAGTTGCCTAATTGGTACTACTCCAACAGGTAGTCAGGTACTATGCACAATTAAAAGAAAAGAAAGTTTGACAGTCAAGAAAAAGGGTGAAAGCTGCATTTTAGCTGAAAGGTATTGAATATGGACAATGCGCCAATAAGTGTCAATGCTTTGCTGTACTAATTTCAACCTATACATCATACATGCATTATGACCTTTTCCTGGAGGGGGGACGGGGCATGGCATGAGATCTTGCAGTTCGAACAACAAAACCCTTCGGGTTCTCTTGCGAATCCACAAGAAGGAACAAAGTACATGACGAGAGAGGGAAGGAGGGAGGGAGGGGGGGGGGGGGGGGGGGGGGACTCAACTAGAGCAATGGCCTGTGCAGCATCTTGTCTACCCCAGTATTCTTGTGTACTTCCTGACATACAAACATTCACATTAGCTATTCTGGTACAACATATTCATTGACAATAGCATAGACTTGCTTGTTTTGCATTTATATGCAAATCAACTGCAGGAGTGGCCACCTGCTGCTTTTATATCAGGAAATTCATATGAGCCCAATGTAATCACTTTATTGTATCTCGATCAGCCAGTTTTTTCTGTGCAGTATCTTTTGGAGGAGTTGATTATCTGGTTCATTAATTGGTTTTCATGTTGAATGCAAGATGTTTTACAGATGTAGGTTGCCTGGCTGCTTGGGCTGCACAAGTGTGAATCTTTTGACATGATAAAATTATAGTCCAAATAATAAATGATCTATCTTTTGGATGTTTAAGATTCGAAAGTTCAAATAATAATATAAATGATCGTTGGCATTTAGCACCTAATTCTTCAGCAGAGATACTGTGGTATCCTCATTATAGTTCGTGTTTGTTTGTTTTGTGAAAGAAACGTTAGAGCAGAGCCCAACCCTACACAGCATAGGTTAAATAGGCAATTGTCCCTGAATTTAATTCTTAAATATCAAAGCACCAGTCCTTTGGCTGCACTAAGCAATAAAAAAAAGCTTATATGAGTTTATCCGAAGAACTAATGCACAAAAAATGTAAGGAAATAAGGATGGATATAAATTTGTACCTATCTCAACAAACATCGTGGGTGTACTGGTAAGTGGTCCATGGTGAGTAGCTTCAAGTGTAATCTTCAAAAGCAATCAGTATTAATATCAGTTGATTCAGAAATAGAAAAGGCATCAAGGAAGCAACGTACCTCAAACTCTGGAACAAGACCTTGGTCGGCAGCAACCTTTTGCATCAACCGGAACCATGGGCCAATTCGAGGGTTTGGCACCCCTGCCCATCCAGGCCTCCCTCCTTGAGGGGGGGTCTCATCCTCCCTCAGATGTGGCACACCTTCAAAAGCACGTTCACAAGAATGAGCATACCATCAATTATAAAACAAAGATTGTGGTAAGAAGGAACCACTAAATTAGTAATCAATATGCCTGTATGCATGTGGGTTGAAAAGCATGGACATTGCTCACAAACCATGAAACCAAACAATCGCAAGCTGGGAATATAATTTATTGCCTGTATGCTAGAAGAAAAAGTGCAGTACCTTTCGAATATATTAACAATTTGTATGTGGTATCATATTTATGTATTTAATAGGATTTTACACATAACATATCAAGCTTTGATTGCACCTGTGTGTTAAACAAAGATACAGACAGATGAATGCAGAACCAACCGATTGGATGGACAGTGAGTGCAGGGCGGTTGGAGACTGCAGTGTGTTTGCTGAGGAATATGACCTCAGAAACAGCCTCTCCAGTGGCTTCCTGCCACCGACGGTCAAGATCATCCTCTGCAACAATGCTGCGTTCATGCTTCAATAACCTAACATTCCCATTTGTAAAGCTCTCCATCCCCTCCTAAAAACAAATATCAGCAACAGTTAGTTGGGAACTATGCCACAAACACATTTTTCAGATACCTTACGAATAAATAAAATAAGGATAAAAATTGCAGGTAACTTTAAATGAGATCAGAGCCAGTGGAACATAATGGACCATTGCTTTGTTACATTACATGATCCTAGATCTCTGTACACCAGTGAGGTATGCAATTTACTAGGGTATACTCGTGGATACAAAATTCTAGCAACAATGCACCTAATAAACAGTTTGTTTGTTACTCCCAGATTGCTGTCACTGCCACTATGTTGCCAGCAACAGTCATTCCAGAAACCGAAATAGTCTCCATAACACAGCTTTGGCAACAAATTTCTATTTAATATATCAAAACCTAGAGAGTATAGGTTGAATCTATTCTTCAGAATCTAACCACATTATTTTCGTTAGACTAACAAAAATAATGATACAGAATACAGTCAGAATAATTTTATTGCACGCATTCTAGGATGACATTTATCCCACATGGAGGTTTTTCAGTAGACAAACAAAAAGCGAAATTCTGGCCTTCAAGAAGCAAATCGTGAGGCAGAGATTTTTCTCATTGAACGAGCTTCCTGCTTCACAGCCGCAACTATTTATCTATTTCTAAACGCTAGGCACTGTGCCAACCCTAACCGGCACCGCACTCCGTCGCTACTAATAATCCTTAGTCAACGGCAAAGTTAATCTCGCGATTGATGCATACAGATTGCCAAGAACAGCGTGTACAGTCGAATGTGCTCGAAACTGAAAAGGAGTTAGATTGATGGGTGATGGGAAGAGCTTCCTCACGGGGATGGGCGGGCCGGGGGACCAGCCAGGCATAGCCAGGAACGCGGCGGCGGGGCCGATGGACGCCGGGTCGGACGCCGTCGCTACCACGAGAACAACCATCTTCTCCGACTCCCCTCCTTCTCCGGCTCTGCTTCTCGCCGCCTCAAGCTATGGCTTTGGTGGTTTATTAATTTCTGGGGGAAATCTTCGCGCCGTAGCCCGCAGGTATGGGTTTTCAGGGGGCAGTGCACGCCTGTGTCACGGGTCAGAACAATACGGGCCGTTTGCTCGAACGTTTAATGGCTGAGATTAAACGGACAACACTCGGATGCGTCCCGTGCAAGTCACAAACAAGCTACTCGTACTCATTACAGCATCTATAACCAAACCCCATATCCGCCCCGGTCATTGTTAGGACGAAAAAACATCACACAACCAGGCTCCCCTCGACCGGCCCAAACGTCGAGACTGACCGGCGGTCTCCATATCCGGCCATACTTTTCTCTGTTTCGAATCAAGAGACAAAGATAGATCCTTGGTAACGATAAAGAGGGCGGATATAGGGACGCCCGGATGCGCCCGTCACGTCGGACTGATTAATAGGGCCCGTGTCAATTTGTCATATTCGTCCCCCCCTCCTTGCCGCTCAAGCACCGCCACCGGACTTTAGAAAAAAAATGTACCCATTCAAATTCAGATAAAAAGAAATCAAAAATGATTTAATTTAAAAAAAGAGCCAAGTAGAGCACCGTCATTATGAACCTTGTATGTTGATCCTTCAGGAAGGGTGCAATGATGACCAAAGATTACGGCTTTTAGACGACGCGGCTATTTAAGTCAGTCGTGTCGCTCCTCGCGCGATGAGGTGGGACTAAACACTCAATCCCGTCGGTTCAACACGAATGTTACATCTACACTGGAAATCTTAAGTAAAAACAATTTATTTGATGTTTTGACAACCCTGCCGGTCCAACATGGACTAAAACATTCAAAATGATTGGTGTGCATGTGTTTGCATGTATTTGGTGTTTTAAAAATAGGTTTTGCGGTTGCAAATGACAAAAATTGAGGCTCGCCCGGTCGCTATTCGCGGGCGCGTCCGCAGACGTATAAGGACCCGTATTAGGCAATTCCGTTTGTAGATGCTCTTAGGCCATAACATATGCTTCCTTGTTTCCTCGTAACTTGGGTCAATTTTCTTAAAAAACAATAGGTTTATTATAAAAGTTTATCGAAAGTACAAACCATCTGAGACGTAATAAAACTACATTGAGATTGTGAGCCCACTGAACGACCGCTACTACCGTTAGAATGAGCCGCCACCACGCCGCTGTCGTCGCTCCTCTACCGGAGCCGGCTTGATCTTGTCGATAACAGTTGGGAAGTCTTCATGCACGTGCCTCTAAGGACCAGCGTCTTGGAGTCGCAGTCATCGTCGTTAAATCCTTGCATAGATCGGAAGCACCTGACACTAAATCTTGCCACATAGATCTGAAGAAACAGTTCGGTGAATAGTATCAATATTATTGAAAAAATGCTACAATCACTATTGGAGGTTTTTAATTTCCTCTTCCGCCAGTCAAAAAGAAATATGAAACTCTTATTGTTGGGGAGATGCATATCCCCATTGAGGTAACCTAGTGTTATACGAAGATTCTTCGATTTCATGTTATTCGGAAATAGTTTGTTAATAAGACTTGATCAACCTTATTAATGGATTCTTTTTTAGAGGCATGTGGTCGATGAATTTAGTAAGCACAACCTACTGTACCCACTTTTTACTCTCTTTTATTTAAAGTTGAATAAGGTAGAAATGCAATGATGATCCTGTTTTCTGAATTATCCGTGCACTAAAAATATCCTAAAAATAAAAAAATTCAAAATGACCTGAAAATTTAGTATGATTTTTCTGTAATATTTTAGAATTCTGACAGTGAACACACCCCAGGGGATGCATCTGTGAGCCACAAGCTCACAGGGCGCGCCTAGCCCCTAGGCGCACCTACTAGGCTTGTGGGTCCCACAGGGGGGCCGCACTTATTCCAGCCACCCATTGCCTTCTCCTTCCTCCAGAAAAAAAATCACCATTGCTTTCAAACCCGTGTTCTTGCTCATTCTCCTGCGATTGTCGATCTCCTTGCTTGGAGCTCTGTTTCCGAAACTGTTTTGGGGGATTATTCCTTGGTATGTGACTTCTCCAATGGTCCAATTAATTTTTGTTCTAGTGCTTTATGCTTTGCAAATTTTTGTTGTTGTAGTGACCATGTATTGGAGCTTGCATGTTGAATTTGTTTGGTCCAAAGTAGTTTTGATGCATGATATAGCCTCTAGACAGTTGTGAGAGTAGTTGTTATCAATTTTGTTAAGTTTTATTCACTTTATTTTTTAGGTACTAAAAATTTTAGAAATTTTTAGAGAAAAAGGAAATGCTCAAGTGGAGGTTGAGAGGTTCTTCGAGCCGGGGTCGTAAGGAAACCCTGAAGCCCAACTACAATCTTCCTTGTGCGGCCGAGGTGTGACCGTATGAGTGGCCATGTGACACGTTCTTGAAGGATGCGGGAATTTTCGAGGATTTCTATTATTTGGCGAACAATGTCGGCATCATTCCCTTCCTCGAAGATAAGTATGACCAATACCTCCTCCTCACTAATACTTTCGTGTAAAACTTATGTTTTGATGCTAGGAGAGATATACCCAATGTGTCATTCCATTTATATGATGTTCCTAAAGAGATGACACTTGAGCAATTTTGTGAAGTTTACATGATTCCCAATGAGGGTATCCCCCTAGAGCCACATCCTAGGGACCAAAGCTCGGTATGGTGGTCCGAAAGCAGAGGTGTGTTGCCCATGTAGCACTTGTGTGAATTCAGTTTCAAGACCTCGGTCAATCGTGGAAAATAATCTAACTTGTATGGGATGTCAGTCACATATACTAGGTGGGTTCATCATGGTGAACCTGTGAATGTCAATGTCACTGACTAGGTGGAAGCCACAGATCACCATCTTGAGCTATCTAATATTGAGGAGGAGGATAAGGCCTTCTTCCCCGCAGCAATCGCCAACCTCATCATTTCCTACACACGACAAAAATAACGATAGAAAATGTAATTTTTAAGTGGGGATCGAGTTCTAATACTATCTAAGATTGATCCTAAAATATTACTTTGAATCATAACGTGCAAATCGAACGTAAAATCAAAAATATTTGCATCTCATGGATGAAATCACCATAAAAACTTGCAAATGAACCATGGATCTGAGGAGAAACTCACCAAGGATGAAGATGCATGGATCAAACAAACAAAATCCTCGAAGAAATGGAGGATTTTAATTAGGGTTTGAGAGAGAGAGGTGAGAGGCTTGGGCGCTTGGGGAGGAAGAAGAAGAAACCCCTGCGTCGGCGGCTTCATTATATGAAAATTTCGATCATACGACCACTCATACGGACGCGGGCGCTCGTATGGAACATCGTCGTTTGTTCTGTATGCTGAAGACGTGCGAGGCAGAGCATCAAACAACCGTCAATACGGGCGCTTGCCCTTGATACGTCTCTAATGTATCTATACTTTATGAAGTATTCATGCCATGTTTACAACATTTTTATATGGTTTTGGTATGATTTGAATGGAACTAACCCGGACTGACGTTGTTTTCAGCAAAACTATCGTGATGTTGTTTTTTGTGCAAAAATAAAAGTTCTACAAATGCAACGAAACTTTTTGATGATTTTTTTGGAACAAAAGAGGCACTAGAAGCTTCGTGGGAGGACCATAAGGTGAAGGAGCTGAGCACAACCCACCAGGGCGCGCCAGGTGCCTTGCCCGTGTGTGGGTGTCTTGTGGCCCCCTCGAAGCCCATCTTCGCGCGAAACCGACGCCAAAAAATCCTATAAATACAGAAACCCCCAGAAATAACCCTAGATCAGAAGTTCCGCCGCTGCAAGCCTCTGTAGCCATGAAGAACCAATCTGGACCCTGTTTCGGCACTCTGCCGGAGGGGGAAATCACCACCGGTGGCCATCTTCATCATCCTCGCGGCCACCACGATGAGGAGGGAGTAGTTCACCCTCGGGGCTGAGGATTTGTACCAGTAGTTATGTGTTTAATCTTTCTCTCTCGTGTTCATGACTTGGCACGATCTTGATGTATCGTGGGCTTTGTTAATATAGTTGGATCATATGGTGTTTCTCCCTCTCTATCTTGTTGTGATGAATTGAGTTTTCCCTTTGAGATTTCGTTATTATCGGATTGAATACTTTTATGGATTTGAGAGCACTTGATGTATGTCTTGCTATGAATACCCGTGGTGACAATGGAGTATCATATTGATTCACTTGATATAGGTTTTGGCACTCAACTCGCGGATTCCCGAGGTGACATTGGGGTAATCTATGCATAGGGGTTGATGCACGTTTTTGTCCTTGTTTATCCGGTAGAAATCTTGGGGCACTCATTGCGGTTCTTTGTGTTGGATTGAGTATTATGAATCTAAAATTGTTTGATGCATATCGTATAATCAACTCACGGATACTCGCGGTGACATTGTAGTATCCAGGTGACATTAGAGTTGGTTGATGTGTATCATATGGTGTTATTTTAGTACGAACTCTTAGATAGATTGATTGGAAAGAATAACTTGGTGTTATTTTAGTACAAACTCTTGGGTAGATCGATCGGAAAGGATAACTTTGAGGTGGTTTCGTACCCTACAAACAATTTTGTCTTATGTTCTCTGCTAGATAAGAATTTTGGAGTGATTATTCATTGCACGTTAAGGTATGGTTATATGATCCAATTATATTAGCATTGTTGCACTGGTACGCGTCGGTGCTATACAAACGGTTTTTAACCCCTTTCCGCAACGGCATTTGAAACCGTCGCCTAGTGAGTGTGGGCGATAGGGGGGTCCTTCCCACATGACCCGGAAACCGTCGGGGATATGCCCTCCTGGCACACACGCTCGGCAAAATGAGGTCGTGTGCGACCGGAGAGCGCTCAAATACGGAAATATGTACAGTAGAGCTAGAAAAATACAATTATACAGGCGAAATTGTTTCCGATCGCAAGTACATCCCACACAGTCAGTCCCCGCTAAACGTTTCCGTTCGTATGTACACCCCACACAGTCGCTCCAAGGAAAACGCTTCCGTTCACAGGTACATCACACACAATTTTTCCGTTAAATCGTTTGCGTTATTGAATGCATCACACACGATCCGTAGAAGAAACTGTTGGGGAACGTAGTAATTTCAAAAAAAATCCTACGCACACGCAGGATCATGGTGATGCATAGCAATGAGAGGGGAGAGTGTGTCCATGTACCCTCGTAGACCGAAAGCGGAAGCGTTAGCACAACGCGGTTGATGTAGTCGTACGTCTTCACGATCCGACCGATCCAAGTTCCGAACGCACGGCACCTCCGAGTTCAGCACACGTTCAACTCGATGACGTCCCGCGAGCTCCGATCCAGCAGAGCTTCGCCGGAGATTTTCGTCAGCACGACGGTGTGGTGACGGTGATGATGTTGCTACCGACGCAGGGCTTCGCCTAAGCACCGCTACGATATGATCGAGGTGGATTATGGTGGAGGGGGGCACCGCACACAACTGGGAGAGATCAACAGATCAACTTGTGTGTATAGAGGTGCCCCCCTGCCCCCATATATAAAGGAGCAAGGGGGGAGGCCGGCCGGCCCTTGGGGCGCGGCAAGGAGGGGGGAGTCCTCCTCCTAGTAGGAGTAGGACTCCCCTTTCCTAGTCCAACTAGGAAGAGGGAAGGGGGAGGAAATAGAGGGAGAGGGAGAGGGAAAGAGGGGCCGCGCCCCCTCCCCTAGTCCAATTCGGACTCCTCATGGGAGGGGGCGCGCCACCTCCTGGGCTGCTGCCCTCTCTCTCTCCTCAGGCCCACTAAGGCCCAATACTTCACCGGGGGGTTCCGGTAACCCCTCCGGCACTTCGGTTTTCTCCGAAACCACCCGGAACACTTCCGGTGTCCGAATATAGTCGTCCAATATATCGATCTTTACGTCTCGACCATTTCGAGACTCCTCATCATGTCCGTGATCATATCCGGGACTCCGAACTACCTTTGGTACATCAAAACACAAAAACTCATAATACCGATCGTCACCGAACTTTAAGCGTGCGGACCCTACGAGTTCGAGAACTATGTAGAACCAATAGCGGAACCTAGATGCTCATATTGGCTCCCACATATTCTACGAAGATCTTTATCGGTCAAACCGCATAACAACATACGTTGTTCCCTTTGTCATCGGTATGTTACTTGCCCGAGATTCGATCGTCGGTATCTCAATACCTAGTTCAATCTCGTTACCGGCAAGTCTCTTTACTCGTTCCGTAATACATCATCCCGCAACTAAGTCATGAGTTACAATGCTTGAAAGGCTTATAGTGATGTGTATTGCCGAGTGGGCCCAGAGATACCTCTCCGACAATCGGAGTGACAAATCCTAATCTCGATATACGCCAACTCAACAAGTACCTTCGGAGACACCTGTAGAGCACCTTTATAATCACCCAGTTACGTTGTGACGTTTGGTAGCACACAAAGTGTTCCTCCGGTAAACGGGAGTCGCATAATCTCATAGTCATAGGAACATGTATAAGTCATGAAGAAAGCAATAGCAACATACTAAACGATCAAGTGCTAAGCTAACGGAATGGGTCAAGTCAATCACATCATTCTCCTAATGATGTGATCCCGTTAATCAAATGACAACTCATGTCTATGGTTAGGAAACATAACCATCTTTAATTAACGAGCTAGTCAAGTAGAGGCATACTAGTGACACTCTGTTTGTCTATGTATTCACACATGTATTACGTTTCCGGTTAATACAATTCTAGCATGAATAATAAACATTTATCATGAAATAAGGAAATAAATAATAACTTTATTATTGCCTGTAGGGCATATTTCCTTCAGTCTCCCACTTGCACTAGAGTCAGTAATCTAGATTACACAGTAATGATTCTAACACCCATGGAGCCTTGGTGCTGACATGTTTTGCTCGTGTAAGAGGCTTAGTCAACGGGTCTGCAATATTCAGATCCGTATGTATCTTGCAAATCTCTTTGTCTCCCACCTGGACTTGATCCTGGATGGAGTTGAAGCGTCTCTTGATGTGCTTGGTTCTCTTGTGAAATCCGGATTCATTTGCCAAGGCAATTGCACCAGTATTGTCACAAAAGATTTTCATTGGTCCCGATGCACTAGGTATGACACCTAGATCGGAGTACAACGTGATATAGCTTTAGCACTCAGCTACCCCATTACACAACTGTACCAGCACCAAGTTTCACATGCAACATGTAGAACCTTTCGAAATTAGCATCATAGACGGTATAGACAGATGCATCTCATCTGGAAAACTGCTGAAGCGGAAGGTGAATATTGAGCCTTCATTCATGTTGAAGGTCTTTGCAAATTTAGGCCAGTGCCTGTGGATGATTGACCATCCGTCCTTCGTCCTCTTCAGGAACACTTCAATATTGAACCGTGGGTGTTGTATGAAAATCTTCCTCGCCTCTTGACCATATAGGTGGTTTGAGAGGTAATCATCAGTGAACTGCTTTGGAAAGGCCTGAAAACAAGGATGTGCATAAATATCTTCTCTATATTGGAAATGGGGCAAAGGAATAAAAAAAGGCAAGGTATACTAGTTAGTACCATCTTGTAGTGAACTGATGTCTTCTTCATTGTGCAGACAAAGATCTTGTTGTTTTTTGTTGCTAATTTCTTTATCCTAACAATCTTTCTGAGTTTCTTGATTTGATTGATATTCATGGACAACTCATTTCCCCATATGCAAAAAGGGTCTAACAGTGGGTCAAAACCTCTAAAAGCAGGACCTACATGTGCAAGACCAAATTGTTAAAAACATAAATATTAGAATGGTTCCTGCAATTGCACAATAATGTGCTATTAGACAACGGACCATGCACGTGCTAACCTCGATTGTAAACCTCAGTGCTTCCCATTGTTTCCCTGCAACACATATAAGGTAGTTAGTCATCAGGTTAAGTAAGGGTTCGCATGCTATCAGTAAAATATGTTGATGAAAAATAAGCACATTGCAAATTCATTAGATTAATTCAAGCCACATGGAAACCCATTTATCCAAACCAAACATGATTAAGAACTAGGAAATATAGCACTTGTATAAAGCGTGCGGAGAATGTCAAGAGAGGGCGGGGTAGACCGAATTTGACATGGGAGGAGTCCTTTAAGAGAGACCTGAAGGATTGGAGTATCACCAAACAGCTAGCTATGGACAGGGGTGCGTGCAAGCTTGCTATCCATGTGCCAGAGCCATGAGTTGGTTGCGAGATCTTATGGGTTTCACCTCTAGCCTACCCCAACTTGTTTGGGACTAAAGGCTTTGTTGTTGTTGTTGTTTTTATTGTTGTATATGTTTCTCATGTATTAAGTGCATCCAAATTTGATTTATTTCTCACATGGTATACAATAACAGAATGCAGCCACAACAATTGGACATCGCATTGCAGAATTGAACCATGCAGTTAATTAAACACCACAACAAATGAACCAAATATTAACTGAGCACCACATTGCACAATATAACATACTCCTAATAGAAGATCAGACAGTTAACCAAACCAAGCATGGTTAACAACTTGGAAATATAACAATTGTATTTGTTTCTCATGTATTTACTACGGCCAAATTCAATTTATTCCTCACATGGTATACAATAACAGAATGCACCCACAACTATTGAACATCGGATTGCAGAATTGAACCAAACAGTTAACTAAACACCACAACACAAATGAACCAAATGTTAACTGAGCATCACATTGCACAATGTATAACCAAACCAAGCATGGTTGACAACTTGAAAATATAGCAATTGTATTCGTTTCTCATGTATTTTGTAAAGATAAATTCGATTTATTTCTCACATGGAAGACAATACAAAATTGTAGCCTGAAGAATTGAACATCATATTTGCAGAATTGAACCAAACGGTTAACTAAAGACAACAAGTAATTAAGAAAACAGTTAATAAGTGAGCACCACACTGCACGACATATAGAACATATACACTAGAGCAACAGATTGCATGGTAAAATTACATAGCACAATTCACTAGAATTTGTGAAGGAAAGGCAAGAGCAGCACACGCAACGGGTAAACCGAGCATGCTTAACCGGCGTAGCTAGCAAATGGCAAGGTGCTCCTCCAAGATCTGGGGGTCGGCACGAATGGCAGCCATCGCGACCTCATCCGCGCGTGCAGCCGCGATTTGCTTCTCCGCTGCCAAATGCTCCTTGAGATCCTGGCTAAACTGCGTGCACCATGGTTTAGGGCGGCACTTATTTGGTGGAGGGGTCGGTGATTTGGGTGGAAGGTGCCGCTCTCGCGCCGGCGGTCGGGGCATGTGGGATGTGGAAGGAGGAGGAGGATGGGGGTCGGGTGTGGATTACCTGCCTGGATAGACGAGGCCGAGCAGCGTGAAGGAGGGTCGCCGGCGAGGAGGCGGCGCTGCAAGCAAGGAGTGAAGGTTTCAACTTGGAAAGGAAGGCGGAAACAGGGGAAATGTGGCTTTTGGTAAGGGAGAGGGGGCGGGGAGGTAGATATTTCCGCGGAAGCCGAAAATTTGGAATCGCTTCAGCGAAAAAACTGGCGCGCAAAGTGTCATCAGACACGGTCCCTTATTCAGAACTGTGTACGATATGTGAACATCACAAACGATTCAGATAGTTTAACCCGTGTGTGATGAGTTTGAACGTCAAAAATTTTGGTTCGAATTTCCATGGTTACAGTGGTCATCCACGTCATTGCATAAATAGGGTACACAAATGAGACTACAACACACCCACACTTCTTAATCGAGCAAGTTCAGCAATTAAACAGAGCTAGCTGACCTAAACATTACTCTAAAAAATTAAAGACTGGCGCTCTTAATTAAACAAAACAAAGAGTACTAGTACTACAGCTGGTGCTCGTCGATCTCCGCCGCCGCCTCCATGTCCAGCTCGCGCCCGACGGTCTCCTGGGGAAGGGGCTCCATGGCATCCATCGCACCATACTCGGCAAACATCTCGCCATCCGTGTCTTCCATCTCTTTGGAAAAGGCCGCCACGAGCTGGGCGTGGGCGGCCATGATCCGGGCTTGGACGAGCTCCGTCATCGCAAGGTATGCGGCGGAGGAACGGACGACTGCTCGCACGCTCTCGACAATTGCCAGCTCTTCGGCCGTGGGTTGCCGACCGTTGTCGGAGAAGCTTCGTCCGATTTGTGCTGTAACCGCTACGAGCTGGGCGTGGGCTGCCTCCATCAGGGCTAAGGCCACTGCTGCGGAACGGACAGCTGCTGTGCCACTCTCGCCAGTTGCTATCCCCGAGGTAGATGTTGCTGGCGCCACCTGAGAAGCAACAACGGCCGTTTGGGCTGCCTTGGCCGTCCGGTCGCAGATTGCGGCCGCGCTCATGCTCCTTGTTGGCACGCGCATGGCGGCTGTGGCCGCACTCTCGCCGGAGTGGGCCACCGAAGTTGCCCTCACAACGCGGGTCCACGAGCCCATCTTTCACCGGCGACGATTGAACAGTGAAATGATATTTGGGGAGCGAGCTAGTGTGCTTGAGATGCTGGCTGTGGACTGTAGCCGATGCACCATCTCGCATAAGCCATAGGCGTACTATATATACACCAACGGTGCTCCAGGATATTTTGTGTTGCATCTCACACTGTTGGTGATAATAAACTGTGTGTGATCTACTTGATTTTTCATCTTCAATTGAATTACATAATGGGGTCACAACGGCAATGGACGGTGTTTGAATTGCTAGACCTTTTATCTGCAGTGAACACACAACTATATGTGTGTCGTAAAAGAATTAGAATTATTCAGGGTTCGTTTGAACATTTTATACATTAAATTGGTTTTCTAGCCATTTCAGGTGCACAATTCAAAATTAAACTACATGCACATGCTCCGGTGCACCAACATGGGTTGTAAAATCATATATGTGTCCATGGGTTTATGCTTATGTCCCATGCAAGAAATGGGGATGAAATTCAAACACCACGGCACCGTGGCTCTCTGGCAAATGTCAACGTACTTGCGTTTGTAATTCTAGTAAATCCAAAACTCGTCTGAAATTCATGAAACTTGGCACGCTATCATGGAGCAGCATCAACATGCCGTGGTAAAATTTTTATCCCATTTGGGGCAGGTTGGGTATATGCTTCTCACAAACCAGAGCTTCTCACAACAAGCATGATGGTTTCGGTAGGGAACATCCCACCTTTGGGGACGAAACGATATCCATTGCCTCTTATTGCTTTCAAATTTTTTCTCGTGTCAACATAGAACAACAGGAGTGTTGTGTCAATTTTTGGGATTTTTCGGGGTTCGTTTGGACATTTTTATGCATTAACTAAGTTTTCAATGCATTTATGTGCATAATTCAAATTTGAACTACATGCACATGCTCCAGTGCATATAAATTGGTTGAAAAATCAAATATGTGTCCTTGGGTGCATGCTTAGGTCCCATGCAAGAAATGGTAATGAATTTCAAACACCAGGGCACCATTGATTGCCGGCAAAACATTGAGATACCTGGTTTTTAAATTCTAGTAAATCCAAAACTCGTCTGAAATTCATGAAACTTGGCATGCTATCATGGAGCGGCATCAACATGCCGTGGTAAAAAGTTTGTCCCATTTGGGGCAGGTTTGGGTATATGCTTCTCACAAAACCAGAGCTTTTCACAACAAGCATGAGGGTTTCGGTAGGGAACGTCCCACCTTTGGGGACGAAACGATATCAATGGCCTCTTATTGCTTTCAAAAGTTTTCTCGTGTCAACATAGAACAACAGGAGTGTTGTGTCAATTTTTGTGATTTTTTGGGGTTCGTTTGGACATTTTTATGCATTAACTGAGTTTTCGATGCATTTATGTGCATAATTCAAATTTGAACTACATGCACATGCTCCAGTGCATATAAATTGGTTGAAAAATCAAATCTGTATCCTTGGGTGCATGCTTAGGTCCCATGCAAGAAATGGGAATGAATTTCAAACACCAGAGCATCGTTGATTGCCGGCAAAACGTTGAGATACTTTATTTTTAAATTCTAGTAGATCCAAAACTCGTCTGAAATTCATGTAACTTGGCATGGTATCATGGAATGGCACCCGACATGCTGTGGTATTTTTCGTGTCCATTTTGAGAGAAGGCGCACTCGAATAATGACAGCCAACAAAGGCATTTAAAAAAATAGCTACCACTTTAATATCTCAAATGTTTGTATAATTCAAACCGTGTGCGTTCTGTTAACCATTCACGTGACGCCACGTGTCTTGGTTTTAATGGCTGTAGGAGGTGCCGTGCGGACAGCTGCTTGACCTTGACTGAATGGGATGCGTGCAAGCCCAGTCTGGTCCACAGCCTGACCGAGAGGCGTGCAAGTTGTCCTCGAATGCGCAGGCTCATCGGGAAGCGTGCGAGCTTTACGCTGCACAGGCTCACTGGGAAGCGAGCCCTTTGACTTCCATGGCCGCCCGCCTTCCTCTCCGTGTGCGCGCCCCCCTCAGCGGCATGGGACGCCGCCGTCGAACGCTACCTCAGCGCCGCCAGCTGCCGTCCTCCCGCGCCCCGCCCGTCGATCCCGGGATGACATGATGCAAAGTGAGAGCAGGATTTGTGCATCTCTTCAACGCAAACGGTTCTTTTGGATGACCTGTGTGCAACCACGTACAAACAATTTGGTAAGATTTGCATCTGTCATATTGGGTTTGTTGCCATTTGTCAAACTGAAAAGATTGACATTTGTTGATCTAGTAACATTGCCATTTGTCAACCTTGTAACACTGCGATTTGTCAAAATATGAAGCTAAAAATTCAGTATTAAGCATAGATTTCATTCATAGATTAAGCAGTCGTTCTTAATTTATACAAACAGTTCAACTCGACAGCTAAACCGACCAAACTTTTTCCCAATTGTTGCCAACCACGTACTGAAATAGCTAGTTCAACTATATATACTAGCTAATTTTAAGTACGTTGTACAGTTCCACCACATCTATAGTCTGATGAACTGAACAAAATAGCCCCTAGATACTACTACTACTGTGAAGGGGCTTTATACTACTTCCGGCTGCCTCTCCTCTGCCGGGCGCGCACAGTACGAGGAGGAGGAGGACTACGAGCCTACCGACGGGTTGGGCAACCGCAATACGGTGCCTGCCGCTGTTGCAGCTTCAGCGACGCTCACCTCGAATGCCCTCTGCCACTCCAAACGACCCCTCTTGAAGCGGTGGTTCTCCTCGTAGATCTCCTGATTCCTCGCCTCTGAGGCGGCGTGTGCCACGGCCACGGCGGCGGTAAGGCTCTTTACGTGCTAGACGAGGCGCTCCTCATCCTCCCGCAGGAACTCGGTGTAGCACGCAAGGTCGCTGACGCACGTGCGGGCATCCACCTTCGCCTCCCACCTTCGGGCGGCGGTGGCGGAGCGGGTGATGACCCCGGCTGTCGACGGTGGGATGGCGGCCACGGCGGCCGACAATGGGGTGGCGGCCACGACCATCACCTCCCGCCTTCGGGCCGCGGTGGCGGAGCGGGTGATGGCCACGGTGGCTGGCAGTGGGGTGGCGGCCACGACGGCCACCTCCCGCCTTCGGACCACGGCGGCGAAGCGGGTGATGGCCCTGGCTTTCGACGGTGGTGTGGCGGCAACGGCGGCCGGCAATAGCTGCCGACGGGCACCGGCAGCGGAGCGTGTGGTGGCTGTTCCGCGCTGATACGTCTCCAACGTATCTATAATTTATGAAGTATTCATGCTATTATTTTATCATTCTAGGATGTTTTACAATCATTTTATAGAGACTTTATATCATTTTTTGGGACTAACCTATTGACCCAGTGCCTAGTGCCAGTTGCTATTTTTTGCTTGTTTTTTACATCGCAGGAAATCAATACCAAACGGAGTCCAAACGCAATGAAACTCCACGGAGATTTTTCGTGGGCCAGAAGACATCCATTGGGCCAGAGCAGCACCTGGGGGATGCCCCGAGGGGGCACAACCCACCAGGGCGCGCCAGGCCCCCCTGGCGCGCCCAGGTGGGTTGTGCCCACCTCGATGGCCTCCCGCACCCCCTCTTTGCACTATAAATTCCCAAATATTCCGAAACCCATCGGGGTTAACCTAGATCAGAAGTTCCGCCGCTGCAAGGTCTCTGTATCCGCGAAAACCAATCTAGACCCCGTTCCGGCACCCTACCGGAGGGGGGAATCATCTCCGGTGGCCATCTTCATCATCCCGGCGGCCACCACGATGAGGAGGGAGTAGTCCACCCTCGGGGCTGAGGGTTTGTACCAGTAGCTATGTGTTTAATCTCTCTCTCTCTCATGATCTATATCATGGGCTTTGTTAATATAGTCGGATCATATGATGTTTCTCCCCTCTGTACTCTTGTTGTGATGAATTGAGTCTTTACCCTTTGATGTTTTGTCTTGTCGGATTGAATATTCAGAGATGAGAACACATGATGTATGTCTTGCAGTATGAATGCTTGAGGTGACAATTGGGGTATCATATTGGTTCACTTGATGTATGTTATGGCACTCAACTTGCGGATTCCCGCAGTGATATTGGGGTAATCTTTGCATAGGGGTTGATGCACGTTTTTATTATCTTTTCTCTGATAGAAACTTTGGGGTCTCTCTGTAGTTCTTTGTGTGGATTGAGTATTATGAATATGAATTTGCTTTGGTGTCATTCTAGTACGAACTCTAGGATAGATCGAATGGAAAAAATAGCTTTGCGTTATTTTAGTACGAACACTTGAATAGATCGATCGAAAAGAATAGCTTTGAGGTGGTTTCGTACCCTACAAACAATTTCTATCTTTTGTTCTCCGCTAATAGGAACTCGGGAGTGATTCTTCATTGCACTTTGAGGGATAATCATATGATCCAACTATGTTAGCACTGTTGGAGATTGCACTAGCGAAAGTACGGACCCTAGGCCTCATTTTCAAGCATTGCAGTACCGTTTTTGTGCCCTTTTACTATTTGCTACCGTGCTGTTTTTATTTATTCAGATTATAAAAATATATTTCTACCATCAATATTACACTTTTATCACCATCTCTTCGCCGAACTAGTGCACCTATACAATTTGCCATTGTATTGGGTGTGTTGGGGACACAAGAGATTTCTTGTATTTGGTTGCAGGGTTGTTTGAGAGAGACCATCTTCATCCTACACCTCCCATGGATTGATAAACCTTAGGTCATCCACTTGAGGGAAAATTGCTACTGTCCTACAGAACTCTGCGCTCGGAGGCCCAACACGAGTCTACAAGAATAAAGTTGCGTAGTAGACATCAAGCTCTTTTCTGGCGCCGTTGCCGGGGAGGTGAGTGCTTGAAGGTATATCTTTAGATCTTGCAATTGAATCTTTTAGTTTCTTGTTTTATCACTAGTTTGGTTTATAAAAAGAAAACATAAAAAATGGAATTTAGGTTGCATCATATTATTGATCATCTTTATAATATATTTCTTGAAAATGATGGTTCGGAAGATTGTGCTCAATTGTTAGAAGAAGTCAATAAAATGCTTGGCACAAAATATTTGAATTATGAGCATGATTGCAATGTTGTTAGTATGAATTCTTTGAATATCCAAAATGCTAATGATGATTGCACAAGTCATGACAGAAATGTTTCTTATAAGCATGTCACTTTTTGCGGAGTGAATTGGGAGTGCAATTGCACACCAAAAAGGGAAGATAGATTTTGTAAGAAGCATAAATATTTAGAAACGAAAAAACTGCAAGAGAGGCTAGATGATTGTGTTGAAAGATGTAATTTTTTTCGCCATCCTTGTGAACTTTGCAATGAATGTGGTCATTTAAATCTCCAATGCAAATTCTTTCATGATCAAATCGTGTCCAGAAATTGTGATAAATTGATTACCCTTGAGCATCATAAAGAGCTTAGTCTTCTTTTGGGGTATGAAGAAATGAAACATATAACTAAGGGTATTCCAAAATTTAATCTCGAAAGATTTCTTGATTTTGATCTAGAGGAAATTTATATGTTTTGTGCGGTAAATTGCATTGATAATCCTTATATTGCAAACTATCTAAAGTCAAGAAAACAAATAGAATATGAAGGGAGTACTAATGAAAGGGAAAATATTTCCCATTACCCTCCTAGTGTTTATTATGATGAATCAGGTAACGAGGAGATTCTTCCTATCCAACCAATCTCATCAATAAGAAGCTTGAAAAGATTAATTAAACCCACGCATGATGTGGTGAAGAATAAGAAAAGAAGAAAGAATAGAGGTAAAAAGGTATCTATCCCAAATAACATTGCTCCTATTATTGTTGTGCTTCATGAAAATGAATCAAAAATAATTGTGGAAGATGATGCACTTGATGATGATTTTGTTATGCCTATTGCTTTTTGTGATGATTATGATTGGGAGGATAATGATGCTTCTTATAATCTTGGAATTTTTTTTGGCACCAACTTGGGAAATTATGATGATAGCAATTGTTATATCGTTGGTGCTACTCGTACTATTAATGATGAGAATGATTATGCTTGTGATATGCCAAGCCACAAGCTTGGGGATGCTATGTTTGATGAGAATGACATGTTTGAGAATTTATTTGCTGCAATTAATATTTGTCCCAAGCTTGGGGATGCTATGTTTAATGAAGATGATCTTTTTAGTCCCCCTACTTTGAATGATCAAACTTATTATGATGATTACATTGATAAAAGTGGGTTTGGAAGAGTGTCAACTCTAGGTAGTAGTGATCCCACTATTTTGGAGGGTGTTGAATCTTATTAAAATATTGATGAAAATGGATTTTGAGAGGTCATGACTTTATTTAGTGATACATCCACTATTTTGGAAGAGGTTTCTATTGATTATGACAATGAAGTTGCTATCTATGATGATTATTATGATGACATGTATGCCATAGAGAGTAATAAATTTTCTATGCTTGTGGATCATGAAAAGAATGCTTTATGTAATGGTTATATTGATGAATCTATTCATGATGCTACTGAAAATTATTATGAGAGAGGAACTTATGACTCATGATGCTCTCTTTATGTTTCAATTCTTATCTTTTATGCGAGCATCATTGAAATCATCATGCCTAGCTAAAAGGCATTAAAGGAAATCGCTTGTTGGGAGGCAACCCAATACTTTTACCTACTGTTTTTGTGTGTTCACGTTATTATGCTACTGTAGTAATCATGTTTTACTGCTTTTGTTTCAATAAAGTGCCAAGTAAAGCCTTTGGGTTCATGTTGGGTGATAGTTGATTTGACCCTGCTGAAAAACAGAAACTTTTGCGCTCACGAAAATAAGTCTCTTTTCTAACAGAAGAGTGCTATTGAGTTTATTATTTTTTCAGAAGTTCAATATACAAATTTCTCACGTGGTCCTAATTTTTTCATAATTTTTTGAGTAGCAGAAGTATGGTTTGAGTACAGATTACTACAGACTGTTCTGTTTTTAACAGATTCTGTTTTCAATGCATAGTTTGCTTGTTTTCTAGTTTCTATGGCTTATATTGCTCAATATAAATTGTGGATATGATATTCTAAAGTAGGCATTGTGTTGGAAAAATATTAATATTGTCTTTGACAGTACCAAAGTGAAATGGTTTGCTCTTTATCATACTAACCTATCTCACGAAGTTCCGTTAAGTTTTGTGTGATTGAAGTTTTCAAGTTTTGGGTGAGACATCGATATGAGGAAAATAAGGAGTGACAAGACCCTAAGCTTGGGGATGCCCAAGGCACCACAAGGCAATATTCAAGGAATATCCAAGCAACTAAGCTTGGGGATGCCCCGGAAGGCATCCCCTCTTTCGTCTCCAACATTATCGGTAACCTCACTTGGAGCTATATTTTTATTCGTCACATGATATGTGTTTTGCTTGGAGCGTCAATTTATTTTGATAAGATTTGCTTGATGTTATTTAGAATAATGTTTTGCATCTTTCATTTCAATAAAAATGTAAAGGATAGCCTTCACCATGCTTATTTTGCAAGTATACATGTTGCTGTTTGAAAACAGAAAGTTTATCGATGTTGCAAAAATTCCCTAGGAAAGTCAGAATGTGATAAAATGTTGAAACTTTTTGTATAATAAGCTCTGATAAAATTTCTACAGTGTGGTAGAATTTAATAATGTTTTGATTTGAATAAGTATTGATACTCTTGCATTCTTTACAGACTGTACTGTTTTGGCAGATTACTGTTATGTTTGCATATGCTTGCTTGTTTAATGAATCTATTTGAGGATATGAGTATTAAATTGCAGAGGCATTTAGTATGAAATGTTGAATAATAGTTTTAGTGATTTGCTACAGTGGAGATTGATAAGGTTTTTGCATTAGTTTATACTAATTTATCTCACAAGTTCTTGTTGAGTTTTGTGTGGATGAAGCTTTTGAGATTTAGGAAAACCGTGATATGAGAGGAACCAGGGAGACACAAAAGCTCAAGCTTGGGGATGCCCAAGGCACCCTAAGATAATATTTCAAGAAGTCTCAAGCATCTAAGCTTGGGGATGCCCGGTAGGCATCCCACCGGGGCATCCCACCTTTCTTCTTCAACAATTATCGGTTAGTATCGGTTGAGCCTAAGTTTTTGCTTCTTCACATGAGTTGTGCTATTCTTAGAATGTCATTTTATTTTTGTTTTGCTTTCTGTTTTAATAAAATACTTAGATCTGAAAGTTTTTAAATAAAATAGAGTCCTCAAATAGTTGCCAAGGAGGCTAAGTAAGCGGCATTCACATCCCGTCAACGAAGCTATTTTCTTTGGAATTGCTCTTGTGCTTCACTTATATTCGTTGAGTAAATTGTTGAATAAATTGAATGCCATGAAGTTTATATCATATCATGCCTAGTGGTACCTTCACATTGGGTTTAGAAAGTGAAACTTTTGAGGCTTGACAATCACAATATTGGTCATACAAGCAATTCACGAATAATTAGTATAAGGAAGAGAACTTTCACATGCAAATACACTATCCTGGAAATCTTTTGTGATTGTGAGCCCCCATCAAAATATTATATGCCAAAATTGTTGATGTTGGACAAGGAAGACAACGTAATGATTTATGTTTGTTCATATTCACATAGAAGTTATATTGTCATAGATCCTTCAACATGTGGTGCTTGCCCCCCATCTTTGCTAGCCAAAAATTCCGCACCAAGTAGAGATACTACTTGTGCATCCAAAAACCCTTAAACCCAAATCTTATCTTCAAGAGTCCACCATACCTACCTAAGGATTGAGCAAGATCCTTCAAGTAAGTTGTCATCGGTGCAATAAGGCAATAAAAATTGCTTCTAGAAGTGTTAGATCATTTAGTGTAAGAGAAAATTGAGCGTTGTACGAACTTATGATGGCAAAGCAATAAAAGCGACGGACTGCAAAATAAAGGTTGCTATCATAAGGGGCAATATAACATGACGTTCTTTTGCACTAAGGGGTTGAGCATACAAACAAATAAGCGCATGGCAACCTCTGCTTCCCTCTACGAAGGGCCTATCTTTTACTTTTCAGTATTTATTTTTATGCAAAGAGTCAAAGTTATTCTCTCTATTCCTATTTATTTTTCTCTTTTGGCAAGCATCATGTCGTGAGGAAAGATCTAGGCACATATGTCCAGTTGAATATGGGTAACATGAGTTATTATTGTTGACATCACCCTTGAGGGGAATACGTTGGGAGGCAAAACAATAAACCCCTATCTTTCTATGTGTCCGGTTGAAACGTTTTGCTTATGTGTATGCGGTGAGTGTTAGCAATCATAGAAGACTATATGATAGTTGAGTATGTGGAGCTCTTACTTAAACTCTGTTGAATAAGTTGAATTGCAATTGCTTGGTGACTAAGAACATAGGTTGTTGAGTTTCAAGAGAGTTCATTGTTTGAACCTTAACATGTGAATTGGTTGCCACTACAACATGAGAAGTTTTATAAGAAAGAATTTCTGTTATGATGCTAGGAAAAGTGATTGAAATCGTCATTGATCAAACTTGTGCACTTTTCTAGCATTCACACTTCATAAATTATTTCTTTTATCATTTACCTACTCGAGGACGAGCAGGAATTAAGCTTGGGGATGCTGATACGTCTCCAACGTATCTATAATTTATGAAGTATTCATGTTGTTATTTTATCATTCTTGGATGTTTTACAATCATTTTATAGCAACTTTATATCATTTTTTGGGACTAACCTATTGACCCAGTGCTAGTTGCTGTTTTTGCTCGTTTTTTACATCGCAGGAAATCAATACCAAACGGAGTCCAAATGCAACGAAACTCCACGGAGATTTTTATGGGCCAGAAGACATCCATTGGGCCAGAGCAGCACCTGGGGGGGTGCCCCGAGGGGGGCACAACCCACCAGAGCGCGCCAGGCCCCCCTGGCGCGCCCAGGTGGGTTGTGCCCACACTACAAAAAAAAGACACATCCGTGACATTTTGGTTCGAACGATTTTTTTTTCTGTCATACATATAACACTTCTATGACGATAATTGTGACAAAACCCGGTATCATCATAGATGTGGTGGGCTCCTACTTCTATGACAAAAAATCATGACAGAAAATGGGCTTTTCGTCCTGGGCGGGCCGGAGACGCAGCTGCATGACATTCTTTGGGCCGTCCATGACGGAAAAAACCGTGGTATAAGCGAGGGCGAGGAAAATTTTGGGGAGTTCCCGGTTACGGTGGGAGGTCGGGGGCCGAGCGATGCGCGTTTCTCTCATACACGTACGCGCGTGTGTGCGAGGCGTTGGCTCTAACTGAACCCGAGCGATTGCACTGCAGGCTACGCGTTACTGAACCCGAGCGATCGATCGATGGCTGTTAACTGAACCCGATCGAGCGATTCCTTCGCTACTGCTGCTAACTGAAGCCGATCGATGCTGCCTCTGGGATGAACTGTGAGCGTTGCGGGGGGAGGGGGGGTTGGATGAACAGTGAGCGGTGGCGTTGCCTCTGGATGAACAGGACCCCGTGGTGTGGAGGGCTGGATGAACAGTAGACGGTGGAGGGGTGCCCGTGGAGGGTTGGATGAACAGTAGACGGTGGAGGGGTGCCCGTGGAGGGGTGGTTGAACAGTAGCCGGTGGAGTAGCGCGCGGTGGAGGCTGGATGAACAGGAGCCCGTGGAGGCTGGAGGAGGTCGACGGTAGCCCGTGGAGGCTGGAGGAGGTCGACGGTGGAGATGAATAATATCCCGTGGAGTCCCGTTTTGCGGTACGCCACACCCCTCCCGATCAACACGACCCCCATTTCGACCGTAGGAGGTCCGTTTCGTCCGTTTTGCGGTACGCCACACCCCTCCCGATCAACAGGACCCCCGTTTCAACCGTAGGAGGTCCGTTTCGTCCGTTTTGCAGTACGCCACACCCCTCCCGATCAACAGGACCCCCGTTTCGACCGTAGGAGGTCCATTTCGTCCGTTTTGCGGTACGCCACACCCCTCCCGATCAACAGGACCCCCGTTTCGACCGTAGGAGGTCCGTTTCCTCCGTTTTGCGGTACGCCACACCCCTCCCGATCAACAGGACCCCGTTCCGAACGTAGGAGGTCCGTTTCCTCCGTTGTGCAGTACGCCAGGCCTCGTTTCCATCGCCTGTTTCGTCCAGGCCCTCCCGATGAACACGACCACGCATTCCATTCCGACCCAGCCGGTGGGCTCCCACGCGTTCCGTTGCCTCCCGATGAACACGACGCATTCCGTTGCCTCCCCATGAACACGACGCATTCCGTTGCCTCCCCATGAACACGACGCATTCCGTTGCCTCCCCATGAACACGACGACGACGCTGTTTCTCCGTTTGACCCAGCCATGTACACAAGCCCTGGCCGTACGTATGCGCGAGTAGGCGTTCGAGACCCCGCCCGTATGTACACATACGTGGTCGTATTTTCTTTCTTGCACCCTGGCCGCTGTACGTACGTGTACATGCTACGTGCGCGCCTCTACTACGACACGTGCGCGCCTCTACATCCACCAGTATATATGTACGTACACGTTCGCGACCAGAATGACATCGCTATGTACGCTTCGACCAGGTGGGTCCCGACTGTCAGGCACTTCCTTGTGTGCGAAGATATAGCTGGTGGGTCCCAGCAGTCAGGGGGCGAATCGTTTTGTTTTTTTGCCCGGACGCACTTCCTTGCGTGCGAAGGTGTAGCTGGTGGGTCCCAGCAGTCAGGGGGGAAACATTTTTTTCGCGAAATACGATGGCCCGTCCGGTGGGTCCCCGCTGTCAGGTGGAGGAATAATTATTTTGCGCGTAATAAGGAGGCACTTCCTGGCTGCGGCCGTGGACCCAACTGTCAGCGTCTCCACGCACAGTACTCTTCCGATGGAAGTCGGTCGTTGACCACATTGACCACGCCGCGCCGAGAGCACCACGGCGGTGGACGACGACGAGGCCTAGGAAGGGGACGACACGGAGGCAGGGAAGACTCAGCAGTTGTTTCCCACGCGGAGGGGAGTACGACTGTACGAGGGTTTACTGGTTCGTCTGCCGTCACCGGAGAATAACAGCAGGTGTGGGTGAGTAGAGGGATGGCTAGGCCAGCGATGGGAGTACGGTGGGGCGGTGAGGCCTGCGCGGCAGCACAGCCGACCGCGGGGGGAGGGAGCAGGCAGTCCCGCCGGCGCTTGTTTGAGCGGCTGGAGCAGGAAGAGCAGAGATTGAAGAAGCACGACGGCCGTTGGATGGACATCCAATAGTCAGTGCTTGTGTGTCAACCTTTTTTTAGGAAAGCCTCAAATCTGTGGAAAATAGCATACAGCCCATCTGCCATTATTTCTAATAATTTACAGCCCATTTGCTAATTCTTAAGGTTTTTTTTGGAGCCCATATTCTTTTTGTTAGCATTACAGCCCATATTGTGGCCACGGTAAAAAAATTATACGATTTTTTGCATATTTCGGTGCGGTCCGAACTGTTTAATCCCGAAATTTCGACTCACATTCAAACTGATTTAAAAAATAAATGTATATCAATATAAAATCCAACAAATTCTCCACGCATAAAAATTAATGTAATTTAAATTCTTGAAATAAAAAAAAGATATTTGAAACTAATTGTCGGTTTGATGTGTTTTAAAAATGTACAACCCATTTCTCATTACTGATGGGCCATTTTCTCGGCCAGCCGAATGAAAGCTCTCCTCGTCTTGAAAGATTTGCAGCCCAATAGGCCTGACAAAGCGACTTACTTGGCAAATCAAACAAAAAACTGGGCTGTGGTCATGGACCCAGCTGTCAGCCTCTCCACGTACAGTACTCTTCCGATGGAAGTCGTTCCTTGACCACGTTGACCACGCCGCGCGGAGAGCACCACGGCGGTGAACGACAATGAGGCCTAGGAAGGGGACGACGCGGAGCCGGGGAAGACGCGGCAGTGGAAGCCCGCGCGGAGAGGAGTACGAGGGTTCACTGGTTCGGCTGCGGTGTGAGGCTGCCGTCGCCGCAGGGCCTGGCCAGCGGTGGGAATAGTAGGGGGCGGTGAGGCCTCTACGGCAGCACAGCCGGCCACGGGAGGCAGGATCATGCGGCACGACCGACGCTGCTTTGGGCGGCTGGAGCAAGAAGACCAGAGGTTGAAGAAGCACTACGACCGTTAGATGGACATCGTACGGTCACTGGAGCTAGAATCGTTCATATTGACTAAGTTGACAAAGCCCTTCGTCCCCGTCAACTTAGTAGGCCCACAAGTCAGCCTCCCACCAAGGTGGGTCCCAGCTAGCCGGGGGAGTATTCATTTTTTTGTGCGTAATAAGGAGGCACTTCCGGTGGGTCCGAGCTGACAGCGGGGGGAACGTTTTTTCGCGAAATACGGTGGCCCGTCCGGTGGGTCCCAGCAGTCAGGGGGAAATGATTTTTTTCGCAAAATACTGGTGGCCCATCCGGTGGGTCCCCGCTGTCAGGTGGAGGAATAACTATTTTCCGCGTAATAAGGAGGCACTTCCTTGCGGCTGCCGTGGACCCAGCTGTCAGCCTCTCCACGTACAGTACTCTTCCGATGGAAGTCGGCTGTTGACCACATTGACCACGCCGCGCCGAGAGCACCACGGCGGTGGACGACGGCGAGGCCTAGGAAGGGGACGACGCGGAGCCGGGCAAGACCCGGCAGTGGATGCCCACGCGGAGAGGAGTACGAGCGTTCACTGGTTCGGCTGCGGTGTGAGGCTGTCGTCGCTGCAGAATAACAGGGGGTGTGGGTGAGTGGAGGGATGGCCTGGCTAGTGGTGGGAGTAGTATGGGGGCGGTGAGGCCTCCGCGGTAGCACAGCCGGCCACGAGAGGCAGGAGCAGGCGGCACGACCGGCGCTGCTTTGGGCGGCTGGAGCAAGAAGACCTGAGGTTGAAGAAGCACTATGGCCGTTGGATGGACATCATACGGTCACTGGAGTATTGACTAAGTTGACAAAGCCCTCCGTCCCCGTCAACTTAGTAGGCCCACAAGTCAGCCCAACAATATGTTGGGTCCCAGCTAGCAGGGGGGGTATTCATTTGTTTGGGCGTAATAAGGAGGCACTTCCTTGCGTGCGAAGAAATAGCTGGTGGGTCCGACCTGTCAGCGGGGAGAACATTTTTTCGTGAAATATAGAGGCCCTTCCTGTGGGTCCTAGCTGTCAGGTGGAGGAATCATTATTTTGCGCGTAATAAGGAGGCATTTTCTTGCGTGCGGCCGTGGACCCAGCTATCAGCCTCTCCACGTACAGTCCACTTCCGATGGATGTCGTTCATTGACCACGTTGACCAGGCCACGCCGAGAGCACCAGGGCGGTGGACGACGGCGAGGCATAGGAAGGGAATGACACGGAGCCAGGGAATACTCGGCAGTTGTTTCCCACGCGGAGGAGTACGAGGGTTTACTGGTTCGTCTGCCGTCGCCGAGAATAACAGCATGTGTGGGTGAGTAGAGGGATGGCTAGGCCAGCGATGGGAGTACGGTGGGGCCGTGAGGCCTGCGCGGTAGCATAGCCGGCCGCGGGAGGAGGGAGCAGGCAGTCCCGCCGGCGCTTGTTTGAGCGGCTGGAGCATGAAGAGCAGAGATTGAAGAAGCACGACAGCCGTTGGATGGACATCCAACAGTCACTGCTCTGGTGTGTTGACTAAGTTGACAGGGCGTTGCGTGTGCGTCAACCTTTTTTTTATGAAAGCATACGCGTCAACCTGTAGTAGGCGCACAAGTCAGCCTCAAATCTGTGGAAAACAGCATACAGCCCATCTGCCATTATTTCTAATAATGTACAGCCCATTTGCTAATTCTTAAGAATTTTTTTGGAGCCCATCTTCTTTTTGTTAGCATTACACCCCATATTGTGGCCACGGTTAAAAAGTATACGAAATTTTGCATATTTTGGTGCAGTCAACTGTTTTTAATCAGGAAATATCGATTCACATTCAAACTATTTTCAAAAATAATTTATATAAATATAAAATCCAAATAATTGTCCACGCATAAAAATCAATGGAATTTAAGATCTTGTAATAAAAAAATTGAAACTAATTCCCGGTTTGATGTGTTTAAAAAATGTACAGCCCATTTTTGGGCAAACCGAATGAAACTCTCCTCGTCTTGAAAGATTTGCAGCCCAGCAGGGCCGATAAAGCAAGTAGGCCTTGTTTGGGTATTTCTTAAAAAAAAGAACTGGGCTAGCCATTTTCAGCAAGAAAAAAACACAACTGGGCTCATGATGTGGTAAAAATAAATAAAACCCTGGCTAGACGGGCCACAGCCCCCGCACAGCCCCGTTGTTACCCTGATCCGTCGCTAAAACTAGTATAAATAACAACTGCTTGTTCCTCAAAAAAACTGCGCGACTTGCTGGGTCCCTGGTGTCAGCCGCTCGTAGTGTAATTCTCTCGTTTATTGACTACGTTGACAATGGCGTGAGCCCCAGATGTCCAACCATTAGGAGGAACCATATTTTTGGGCTTGTACTATAGAGGCACTTGCTTGCGTACTGCCATGACGCTGGTGGGTCCCTACTGTCATCCTCTCCACGTACAGTCATCTCCTTGTTCCTCTCGATTGTTGACGACGTTGACAATTCAAGAGGGCGGCGCACCGCGCACGGCGAGCAAACCAAGGCCGCAAGGCGGAGGACGACAGCGAGGCCTCGGACGGAACGAACAGGAGCCGTTGAAGATGCGCCGGTCCAGTCGCAGGCGGAGGGGAGTATGAGGGTTGTCTGGTTCGGGCGCGGGTGCGTGTTGGGGCTGACGTCGCCGGAGAATAACAGGACGTGTGGGGGAATAGAGGGAGGGACAGGCCAACATTGGAGGGTACGTACGGTAGAGCGGCGGAGGCGCAGCCAGCCATGGGAGGCGGGAGCAAGCGGAGCCGACGGGGTGGTTTGGTTTGGGCGGCTGGAGGAAGAAGAAGACAAGAGATAGAAGATACACGACAGATGTTGGATGTCAATCCAACGGCTGGTAGGCAGAATCATTTGTTGACTGGCTAGTAAGTCGACACCACCTTGGATAGGCTATTTCCTCGCGGGTCCCAAATGTCAGAATCCAAATCTGTCACGGTCATGCAGCCTTTCCTATGAAAATTTACAGCCCATTTGATGTGCTAGTTCGAAATAAGTTTGTGGGTGCTGGTGGGGGCTAGTCACTTGGCTTCTGTAATGCACAGTGAGCTCAAGCAGACGGCGAGAGTGATGTTATTTCCCTTGGTTGGGATTTGTTACAATATTTCACTCTAAATTAAACGAATGGCAAGCCATTTGCCTTGTTTCAAAGAAAATATGACAGTCACAGCCGAGTTGAAAAGGGCAGGAACATCTAACTCCAGCTTACAAACTGTACAAAAGCATGAGGGTTAATTGTTCATCTGGTTTACAAAAAAACCAGATTGAAAAGGGCAACAACATCTAACTCCAGCACTGTTTTCGGCAGTCACAGTCAAATGGATCAGTCAGGTCCATAGAATGAACATCTTGGGTCGTAAAATTTACTGGATTATGACCACAATATGTTGTAAATAGAAGCCCGGCACGTTCAGCAGCTCTTTTGCCCACCTGAAACTCCTTTTTTTGCTCTTCGACATACCCATCCGTCAAAACCATGCTGCTGATAAACTTAAGCCTGATGGACAATAGTAACCTCGCATTCAGCAGGAAGAATGTGACAAATCTTATGTTTGCACGGTTGGCTACATATCGTTCTAGCGTTATTGTCTTCAATCGAATCTCATGAGAAGTGAGAAAATCCTGATGCTTACGAATCCACCGATTGGTTATAACTTTCTTACCCCGTCCTGTTGCCTAAATAGACATGAAGATTGAAAACAGTTAAGGTCTAACAGAAGAGTGTTGAAAGAGTAACAGCTGAACGGTTAATTCTAGTACACTATATGCGGGCTTCCAATGTGCGTGAACTTATCACCTTTATATACAACTTCTCCAGACATGGAAAGCATTGCAACAAGCCAATAATCTTGTTCAGATCAAAACTATTCATTTGGATATATAAGATCTTGACAGAATCCAGCACCATTGATAGGCCATCCATGGAGAAACTCTTCATTGAGCATAGAACATAATATTAGTACAAAATGTGTACTCCAAGATGATATATAAATTATGCGCAGAAATTTAAAATGCAGCTTATGGTTACAAGTGTAGATGATAATATAAAGTACCTGAAGAACTGTGGAGCCAAACACCATATTGAAATGAGCACAAAGATCATGTATTACACCCAAGGTCTCCAGTTTAGGCGCAGAGAGGACGGTTATTTGCAACGGTGAATAACTAGAATCAAGGATCAACCTTTGAAGTGAAGGGGCATCTTGGATGATGAGCTGCCTTCCGTCAAAAGAAATTCCAATTGTTACAAGGTTAGGCGACTTTATTTGGAGACAACCGATTCTAACTGTGAAAACAAGCACCAATCACTCCAGCGCAGGGCAACTGGAGTGGATGATGATGTGCAATGAGGCCTCCGATATACAAACCCGCACAAGTGAAAGTTTCTTGAGAAATGGGAGTCGAAGGTTTAGTACCAGATTGTCTGGTAGGTAGCACAGCGCAAAGGTGGCAGTGTGGAGAGAGGACGAAAACCGCGAGATGGACATCGGTGCTGAGGGCACAAGTTCATGGCGTTCGGTATGTGGTATGTGATTTCCAGGGGAATAGTAGAACTCAAGCAGCTGTAGTTCTGTGAATTCAGGGGATTTCAGCTAGGCGTCCACCGTGCAGGGCATGGTATGCTTGCTCAGGTAGCATGACGGGATGCAGAGGCTTTGAACGAAGCCCTGGTGGGAGGAGATGATGGCTCTGGGGATTTCAAAATCATTGAAGAGAGATAGCTGACGACAGTCAAGATTAAGGGGCACGACGCGCCATAGAGGGCGCCACCGAATTGAGAGGACTTGGGTGCGGTAGCAATCCTTGGTGGGGAGAAGCGAGATGATCTCCCCAAGGACGGCGTCCGGGAGATCACTGATGCGGTCCACCCGAGATTCTACGGGTTCCTGGGATCCGGTGGGGGCGGGGTCGCCGCTTCTCCCCGCACTGCCAGGTGCGGGATCTACAACAGGCGTCGCCGCTGGCGGGAGCCTCATCTTCTTGGCGCTGGGGTCAGCCGACTCCATTTTCCTCGAGGGCGTCATGTCACGCTCACGGATTTGAGCAGAGTAACGAATGACGAGCCTAGTTGTAGTGCGAGCGAAGAAGAAGGGGAGCTGGGGTTTTCTGTAGGAGTGAGGAAGAAGGGGAGCTGGGGTTTTCTGTAGGAGTGAGGTGAGGAATTTGGGGGTACGAGTGGAGCGAGCTGACATGAGGTGGGTGGGAGCGAGGAGGAAGAAGAGCACCCAGGTTTTTTTTGGGGGGGGGGGGGCGGTGTGCTGGGTGTGGGTAGCGCCTCTCATTCAGTAAATATATGGGCTTTTGAATTCATTTTACTATTTACTAGTGTGGATGGGCTGTTTTGTCTTGGGCCCAGAGAAACAATTACTACTAGTACAGTGGAGACACTCTACAGCTACCCAGAAAAATAATTACTACTAGTACAGTGGAGACACTCTACCGCTTCTGGCTCCTCCTAGGTCATTGAAACGTCTCCCTCTACTGAATGTCGTTATACTTTTGTTCACCGACATGCGGGCCATGCAGCGCGCGGGCCCAAATGCCATCCACCAAATTAGAAGGCAGTATGCAGGCGGAGAGTCACCCCGGTTGTAGCGCGGCAGTAACGAGCCGTCGTATCACAAAACCCCACCTCCCCGCAGTCTAAGTTTGACGGATGAAGCAACCATCATTTCACTCTTCGCTGAATCCCCTTCTCCCTCACCGTCTTCAAGAAAGGCAACACTCGCATCTGCCACTGTTCTTCTCTCCGAACGAAGGGAAGGTAAGCGGATCCGTGATGTTGGTATATTTTCGTTCAGAGAAAAAAAAAGAACTTTTGCAAAGCAGTAACCGATCCTCACTCTCTTTTTTGTTTCATTGTCATTGCGATTGTGTTTTCCTTTCAGTGGTCTCCTAGTATTCGTCAGTTTCATGATGGACCAAGGAGAACCAGGCAAAGATCTGCCGATATTGGAGCAGACGCGGGAGGCTGATCCCCACGAGACAGAGAGCTCTAAGAAGATGGAGGCAACCACCGAGCCGACCCCAGATACGCTCACGGCCACTACTGAGATGGTCAACGCCCCGTTTGAGGTTACAGCCCCCGTGGCACTGCAGGAGCAGTTTTCCCCCTTCGAGGATGTGTCCCCCCCGCTGAGCCGCCCAAGGTGATTTCCTTCTTTGTCGATCTCGATTGTGGTTTTTCATCTAAGTATGTGGTGATTTTTTTAGAAAAGGAAGTATGTGGTGATTAATAATGCAAAATTTTATTAGCTTCGATGCCATGCTATACATAGTGGTTTAAATAACTTGTGTTTCTTATACTGAAAAGTAATTCAGAATTTGTTTCTGTTTCAATTAGAGCCCTGATGCAGACAAGGATTGTGTGGTTGTACATGTCATTCTCTATGAGGCGGACGACCTGAATATACGCACTGGGAAAACAGAGTTCTTAGGCTATTGGATCCTGGAAGCCATTTGCGGTTATACCAATGAAGAGTTGTATTCCAGCCTCACTGTTGTCAGGCGTGTTGTCCAGGGTGTACTGAAGCACAAGAAGTTCAAAGCTACTCCTTTGTTTGTGAGGCATACTGTTCTTGTCAAGCTTACGCAGGAACATGACGTGGCATGCCTCCACAAACAAGTTTATCAGTGGCAAGGCCACAAGGTTGTCTTCATGAAGGTTCACAGGATTGAGCTGCTGCGGGACGTCCTCGATGATGTTCATGGCAAGGTCCGTCTTGTGTCCAGCCCAAATTAGATCGAGGCATGAAATAGTTGCCCCAGCTAGTGTTTAATAGTAGTTTGGATTGTGTCTAATTATCCGAACCTTGCCTGTTATCGACCCCTCTGGGGCTAGTACTCTGTTTGAATCCGTCTATGGGAACTGTTGCTACTTTTGTGTGCCCGTGAATCATGTGAGAACCATCATAATTGTTGCCGAAACAGATGCGTCCTTACTAGTTTTTTCATGAATATGGCATGGTAAGACATAAGTTGTCACAGTTTATCATACGAGCAGTGTGTGTTTTGATGAAATAGAGCACTCGTTCGAGAACCGTGCGCCGACGTATACATAAGTACTTGTAAACACTGTTGGTGCTACCCCACTTGTAAGCAGTTGTGCAAAACACGACACATTGGCTCAGCTCGCTTCAACACTAGGCTATCGACCAGCTAACAATCAACAATCTGCTGTCTGACATATAAGCAACTATGTATCTTGTTACAGTGGTTCATGCAATTAATTGAGGCCACAATGTAATAAATTCCAAACGTTCACACGCTAGTCCAGCGCTCATGTGGAACACTCACATTAAACTCGTCTTCATAAAAAACTTGAAAAGCATAAGTTAAGCAATTTCATACATCTTAATGATTCATAGAACATAACAAACATATACTAGTTCACAGCAAAAGACAAAGTGGTGAGAAGGTTTACAAATCAGGAAAAAACAAGCAAGGCTTCTCTGAGCAAAGGGCCTCCCGGCAGGCTTAAATTTCCTGGAGTTCACTCTGATTTTTTCTTGTTGCCACCATCCAGGGTTAGGTTCTCTCATTCCAGAATAACCAATTATAATTGTGGTCTCAGCTGGAATGCTGAACTGAACCATGCAGTGTACTGACCAGCTGAAATGCTTGTGCATTCCACTAAATTTAAGCACCGCTATTTGCAGAAATAAGCAGACCACAATGCCTCTTGTCCGCGCACCTGTCCAAAAAACCGCCGTGCAGCCGTGCCAGGTAGTCCTCGGTCCATGGATGAACTGGTAGAAAGTGCATTCCGGACTAGGATGCAGTTGTTTTCGCTCGTCCCTGCACTGCAATCAGGAAGTAAAACGTACGAATCAGCTTCTTTTAGATTGCGTTGGTCATTCTACCTTAGTTACTACCAATGTAGGGATACCTTGAAGACGGGAGGTTAGACGACGGCAACGAGGGATAGCCATCTCATTTTGCGCAGTTGTACTAAAATTGAGGTGTGTGCTTTTGATTGCGCGGATAGAAACGATACGGAGACAGGCATCCCGAAACGATATGGAGACAGACATCCCTATTTGCGCAAATACGAAATACAGTTATTTAAACAGTGACAGATATTACTACTTTCCCCCGTTTCCTCTTAGAACCAAGTCCTAGATTCATGCTACAGCTTTCCCACTTTCTTCCCTGTTTGAACCAATGCTTTGAGTCAACTGTATGAACTAGCTTTACTTCTAATAATAGTAGAAGTCTAGGTGGCTTTGGAACAGCGGACGAAAGTAGAAAAGGATCCACACGAAGGGAGCTGGGGCAGTAGAGCAAGGCAGGTTTCGAAGGAATATATACATGAGGGTCGTCAGCATGTGGCAAAGACGGCGTCGGGAGGCCGCATCTTGGCCACAATACTGCAGGGAGGAAGAAGGGGTCGGAGGCCCTCTCGAGCCGGCGCTCTCTCGGAGAGAACGGCACCGCCGCCGATCGGGACGCGCGGGCAGCCGTTGGTCTCCTCCCTCGCCGCCGACGACAGCGTTAACGATGCACCTACACCCCTGCCCCGGTCGAGGTTGTCCGGCCGGATTTGTGACCAGCCATGAGCTGAGAGAGAGTGTGGCCACCTATGTGTTGCTTAGATATGGAGAGCATGAGAGAGTGACCGAGAGGAACCCTAGTAAAGCAAGCGCTAAGGCTCCTGCTTTTATATATAGTGGAGTGATTTTGTTGTACCAGCTTCAAAAAAATGCGCTCCTACGTGTACCCGCGAGTGGGTGTGACAGAACTAGTGTGTGCGTGCACCGCTTCTCTTCGTGAGAGTACAATATACTATGCCCAAAGAACGTTCGCCGCAAGAGTAATAGTATAAGTGTGTGACATGTGAGCTAAAATCAAATGTGCGCGCCGTCTTTTGTTTTTTAGAAGTTCTGAGGGTAGGGTGTGAAGAGCACATATGTGCGTGACGTCTACCTGCAGATAGACGGTGGGTGCGACGTGCGAGTCTGCGAGAGGACTCGGGAGAGTCGTGACTCGTGAGGGTGCGTGTGCATGAGAGAGAGGGGGGCACATATCAATGCAATGCATGTGTCCGTAAATCATTATCTGACAAACGTTCGCCACAAGCCTTTTCCTGACGAACGCCGTAAGAACCGTTAGACCGGCATCCGACAGTGTCAGTTTTGCCATGTCATTTAACAGAACAGCCACTCCTCCTACACACAAATCTTCCACGTGAGTGTTAGCAACTGCCGTATGCTCCCTCCGTTCCGAACTGCAGTGCATATAGCTTTATTGAAAATTCGAACCTCTCAAACTTTTACCGAGTTTTTGTGTACCAAATTGCACATGTAGAATACCATGTATATATCATTTCATTCATCTTCGAGAGGTAACTATAAAGATGGGTGAGGAGTCTACAAAGAAAGACCATCGTATCACCCGCAGCAATTTTAAGCATCCTTCAGTGTCGAGGAATATCATAGGAACTCTATATGATATGATTTTTATAGGATTTTTTTTCCTTTAGAGCCAATTGGTTCATAGGAATAGATTCATATACTCCACATTTCAAAGGAAATAAACATGATATCATTTCTATAGCTTTAGAGCCACTTGGTTCATATGAATGGATTCCTATACTCCCTTAATTTCAAAGGAAAATAAACATTAGCGTATATTCAATAGAAAAGTTCCTATGATATGAACCAAATTACATCTCTTTTCTAATCCCTCCTCATAGGAATTGAGATACATCTCATCTCTAGATTCAATAGAAAAGTTCCTATGATGTGAACCAAATGACATCTCTTTTCCAATCCCTACTCATAGGAATTGAGATGCTCCATGTCATCTCTTTCCCTACAACTTCCATGTATATATCTTCTATTCCTAAATAGATAGTACAACCCACTAGTAGATTTTTTCCAAAACATGCAACTATGGCACAAGAACTATATAGTGTGCCAATAACTTTGAAAGATGGTCACTGGATGAAGCTAACCCGACAGTGCAGAGATAGGTAAATCCGAGCACTACTGGCCGTTGGATATCATCAACATAACACCAGATCTGCCACATGTACAATTTAGAAGACTCCATGGTTGAACTTAAGCATAATGCACAAACCTCAAAACACAAGCACTTCTCCTTTGTTCTAGAATCTTCTATATCATAATTGATTATTTTTTTCTAAATGAATTGCCATTATTTGTTTTTTACTTTATGATTTACAATGCACAACCCCATGAATCTTAACATTTTTATAAAACTAATTGATTTTGAATGAGATGAACTATAAGAACTAAACGAACATCTACGTCATGCATATATGACTCAAAGCTTTACATGCTATAGTGTGTATTTATTCATAATTTGGTTTTGAAATCTCATGCGTTCAATACATGTGTACCTTACTAGTTTTGAGTAGAGTAGCAAATTTCACGCGGCCCCGGGTATATCAAAATGCAGGGCCCATGCATCATTGCCTTTTGGTCGAACCTACGTCCACAATTTTTTGTACGTACTATATCTCCACTGGTCCCCGAACCCAAAATGCTGCCTCGTTCCTGTAAAACCAAGCGGCCCACACATATTTAAGGCGTCGACTCGAACCCGTTTACTACGACGTGGCCCCGCACGCCGTAGTACTCCTACAAACCCTACCGCCGCACTCATCATCGGTTTTCTTCAAGAGGACAAGGGAGAAGCCGATTTGTAGTGGAGGCGCTTTCAAAAAAAAGGATCTGTAGTGGAGACCCCTACCCTAGGGTGCCCTAGGTAGCTGCCGCATGCATCATTGTTTTCTCTTTTCTTTATGCTCTTGCGCCCTAGAGTGAAATGATGGTTGCTTCGTCCGTCCAGCTTAATGCGGGAAAGGTGGGGCTTTGTGATTTGACCCCTCATCGCTCATTTTCTACTACTGCGGCGCTACGACCGGGGTGCCTCCAATTCCAACCGCTGCTCCGAACTGTAATTTGGTGCATCGCACGTGGAACAAGACGGTGGATGAGCCACATGTCGGCCAAAGGGGTCCTGTTAAGTGTGTCGCCATTTCGTGTGCGGACTGACCCTGCTTGAGTTGCTACGCCAACACGACAGGAGCAACCTACCACTTGGTTTTGCTCCTTGGTGAATCCCGACTATATTGATCTAAAAAGATATGTGCTGAACTACCCTCTCCGTCTCGGGTTTTTTATTTTTAGGCATCTCGGTTATAGGGCCTACACGTAGTTCTAGGTCATCCATTTGACTAACTAAATATGAGTTACTATGTCACAAAAAGTATATCATTGGATTCTTAAGCGGATGTAGTTGTATTTAAAAGTCGAGGGCGGGGCTTTTCCTGCGCAGTAGGCGGGGCAGTTCCGCCTAGTCGGTTCGACAGAGACGCGAGAAGACGAGGGAGTAGGCTGCTGCAAACGTAGGGCTGTGTGATTTGACAGCGAGTTACTGCTGGACAGGTGGGACCCCGTGATTTGACTTGCCATTATCATTTTAACTGCGGCACTACGACCGGCGTGAGTCTCCCGATTCCTGACCACCTCCATACAGGTGCCTCTCCCAATGCTCCACCATGTAGTAGAGGCTGGCTCTTGCATGAGAGCCCACTTCTCCACTTTTTCCTTGCCTCTCTTTTCTCCACATATGCAAAAATGCCATGTAAAGTGCACTATTGTACTTACTTTTACTTGCTCCTACAGGTGCTTAAGCTTGCCACATAGGCATAAATTCTGATGTGGCAAGTTAATCAAGAAGAGAGAGACTAGTTTGGTGACCCAAGGAAGAAACGGTGCTAAGCGCGTGCACCTAGGTGAAAAGACAATTTTGAGTCTATAGCTAATTAAATGAAGCAAACTTAGCAACACCATTTCATTGGAAGAGGTCACTCCTTGGCAAATGCAATAAATACTAGTACTCCCTGTGTCCCATAATATAAGAACGTTTTTGGCACTACACTAGTGTCAAAAACGTTCTTATATTATGGGACGGAGGGAGTACGAAGAAAGAGATAGAGAGGAGTAAAAAAATACACTTATAGTCAACCTTGTTGTAGTATGAGTGACTAAGTGATGACTATGTATGACATGCCAACATCAGATAGCCTAATGCACTGTGTTAAATCTCCAAGGGCACGACCGCGCGAGCGACGCGACGGTCGTGGTAGGCGCAACCATGATACGGGCTGCTGGCAGCCCTTGGATCTGAGATCAAACGGTCGCATGCTAAGTTGCTGAAAATTTGCAGAATAACACTCCAGGATAGGATATTCACCCATAGGTCTAGAATCACGCCATGCAACCATTCGATCTTAGATCCAAGGGCTCTCGGAAGCCCGTATCATGGGAGAATGGAAAGCCACTACCCTGCCGTTTGCACGCTGGCAGTTTGCCTCCTACTCATCCCCGCACGTCCTTCAATACTACGGCGGTTCGCTCCTAGTCGTCCCGTCCATTCACATTACGGCAGTTCCACTAATCCTAACCCTCCTCCCAAATCCATGGCGTCCCAAATCTCCACGATCAGCGGTGAGTACAAGGTTAGAACCATCACCGGCGATGAGTTCGACGTCATCTACACCCGTTCTTCCGCGACGGTGAAAGGATGCCTTTCTCGCTTCAGACACATGTTCAAAAACTCAGATGATGAGTGGGTCGCTGGGCTAGATGTTGAGTACACCACAGTCCTGGGACGAGAGAAGGATCTAAAGGACGAAGAGAGGAAGAAGCCCGCCGTGATCCAGGTTTGCGTACATAACGTTTGCTTGGTCTACCACATATGCCATGCCGACGTTGAGTGCCAGGATTTTAAGAACTTCCTCAAGGACAAAATAGTGAAATTCGTTACTATAGACTTTAAGAACAACAAAGAAGTCCTGGGTCGGATAGGCCTTGTTGTAGGCAACCCCTTCGACCTCCAGAAGAATCGGCTGGTGCCCTCTCGTCAGCCTTCAATGCTGACCCTGGCAGGAGCCATGGTTCATCCTTCATACCGTAAACTGGAGAAACCTCATTACACGTTTCATCGTCATGCATGGCAGCGGAATGTACTAGATATAGACCACATCCACTACGCTGCAATGGATGGCTACCTTTGTTTCAATATCTACAAGGGTTGGATGAAGAGCAACAGCCAAGTGTGCGGTTCAAGCAAAGAAGTATCGGCCAAGAGGAAGAGGGACAAGGACGAAGTCGAGGACGTGGGCGAGGACTCCGAGTAAGGTGGCAGTGTCGTTGCTCATGGTGGTTCTAAACTTCTAATGCAGTGTCTACCGGATTAGTTGCATAGTTTAATTTCAGGTGTGCTTAGTTTAATTTGAGGGGTGTGTTGTGCTGAGCCCCCAGCAGAACTATGTTATGTTTCTTCTCGTTACTTTAACTCTTCAATATGTACATACTACTAGTATTTCTTTAATAGAATTTAGCACCCCAATTAAGTACGTATTAGCTTTTTTAATAGTACTATATGCATAATTTGGCGACGAGCGCTCTCTATATGTACCACCTTTTTTTAATTTCAATTTTTGCTCCATGGTGCAATCCATCGATAGTACTACTGTACAAAAGTATACATTTTTTAAAAGGCTAGAGTACTGTTCATCACATATATAGCCAGTTAAATTCTCAACCTAGAACGACGTGCATGCCATGTAGTAAACCGATACGGAGGAAGTATAGTAAAAATGAGGTGAATTTACCGAGCGATCGGCGGGGGAGCATGGCCTGTCATGCGGTCCCACGTGTCATGATGTACCAAGGCGATGCGCGTGTCCCTCATGAGGCAGAAGCAACACTACGTGGTTTGAGATGATGGCGAACCAAAGTGTGAAATAATGGTTGCTTCGTCCGTCTGGGAAGGTGCGGCATTGTGATTTGACGTCTCATTGCTCATTACTACTACTGGGCCGGTACGAGTGGGGTGCGTCCCCCTGCTGTTCTGCATTGTTATTTGGTGCTTGACACGTCAACCCGGTTGCTATATGTCCCACATGTCGGCGACAGGAAGTACAGAATTCATGAAAGGGAGCGTCGGCGGAGGAGTATACTACAAAATTCATTAAAGGGAGCGACTTAGTTTTGGAAAAATCTGTTTTTACGGAGTACGTACCCACTAGGGTTTATAGGGCTCATCTAAAAAACATTCGTTTTTCCGTTTGATAAGTCTCAATTCTACTATACTAGTAGTAGTACTATTACATGTTGGATTTCGAGGTGCGTTAGATCACCCGACGCAAGCAGTGTCAAGAGGAAACTAACCAATGCATGTACAAGTTCATGGAAATTTAGTGGTCATTCATGCATTCGTTCTAATTAATGCCTCGGTAAACATAACTTCTTGAGAAAAACGAGCGTACTAATTACTTGTGCAAACTACGAAATTAATTCGACCACTCACCGTCTACCTTGGTTGGAGAGATTTTGAAATTGAGCCATAAACTGGAAAGGAGGGAGTAGTAACTTTTGTCTAGATTACTATTTGTGGCCTTGTATAGATGCAAAATGTATTTTTTTATAGTGGCCTTGTATAAGTAAATGGAGGGAGTACTAACCAAGGTACGTAGTAGGGACGAGGAGTAAACGGAGGGGGTAGTAAAATTTTCTCCTCGTGCTGCGAGCCACCGCGCGCGTGGGCGAGGGAGCGGGCGTAAAGGCGTACAGTAGTAGTAGTACTACTACTCGTAAGCAAGCTTCACCTCATCCTGCGAGCCACCGCGCCCGTGGGCGGGGGAGACGGCGTACTAAGCAAGCTTCTCCTCGTTCTGCGAGTTGACGGGACACATCAAAAGTACTCCAGTGTATAGAGCCTTGCCTCTAAGGTAGGCCCCACATGGTTTGCCTCTTTTTTTAATTTAACATAACGCGTCAAGTCGCAATTTGTTTGTTCACCCGTGGTAGACGATCCTCCCTCCACCAAGTGGACAACCAGTACACGTGCCAAATTACCACGTGGGCTGCCTTTTTCGTACAGAAATGAGCTCCACCGTGTACTCGCGCGGGTGTGGTTGGGAAAGAGATGGGAGTATGTGCGCCGTGCGTGCACCTCTTCTCTTCGTGCACGTCCCCCACCTACGTGGTTGTGTGTGAGAGAGATACAAACCTAGACATAATGCGTCGTCCATCCCCATGCCTCCGCCCAGTCCGACCACCAGTCACCACCACGCCCCACTCCTCCTCACCTTATCTCTCATCTTTCTCCCTCCATTTTTATATACAAGGGGCCACTATCAAAATTACAATTTGCAGATATACAAGGCCACTAACACTAATCGATGCAATATTAATGGTGTTTGCCTCGTGGTACTAGCAAAGGAGGACATTAATTATCCCTTGCAGGCATGCGGGAGTTTGTAAAAAATGCATCTTGATGTTCCGTGCAATGCACGGGCATCTTGCTAGTCCATGAAAACAACACATGGCAAAATTCCACGGCGAACGAGGGATTTGAATCTGTTGGTAGGGGCTGTTTGGATCTTGCCCGGGGTAGCCAAAATATTGGCGACCCTTTTGTCCATCGGTGCCTTTGCCATCGATGAACGAGGAATGGCTCGGGTGCTCATGCTGTCATGCATCCTCCAGCGCGCACGTTGGAGACGAGCTCGCACGAGCTGTGTTTTTTTGTCCCACAACGCCGCCCGAGCCGCCCGCAGACCGACCGGCGACCCGCAAATTACGCCATCCAACCGTAGCCGCACACATTATGACAGCAACTCAACCAACCGGACGAAATTCACGCAAACACGTAGACAAACTGATATTTCATATAAACAACGACGGAAATCATATAAAATACCAGATTTTCATACAAACATGACGGATTTCATTACATTCAAATGAACTACGCGGTGCTAGTTCTGGACAGCACAGGTATATAATACCTGGCCTAAATGGTCGCCCGCCGATCGATTTGTGTTCCTCATGTCCGGCAGCACGATCACCGGACTGCCGGGAGCCCCGAAGGTATATGCTTCAGCGCAAAGGACGGCTCGCTTCCCCACTGCCCAACTGATATCATTGGCTGGTGCCGAAGATGATGGTGGCCGGCAGCGGTTCGAGTTCATCACCGGCCACTACTTCGCCATTGCCGGCACTGGCTCGAGTTCATCCTAACATTCCCCTCTTCCGTGGAGCCCATGCGGGGTCGACGAAGGTCCTCGCAACAAAAGGATCTGGCAACACACCTGCTGTGTACGCCGGCGTCGCCTCCGCGGTGGCCTTCATGGGACCCAAGCGGCGGCGGCCTCCCGTGTTCTACTTCTCCTCGATGATGGCGGCGGACGCGGAGGCGCTGGCCACCGACTCGTCGCTCTCCGCGCACCCGGCTTCTGTCGATGCTTGCATGGCGCGGCCGCCGGCATGGGAGTCTCGGCCACAGAAACGGGATACGCGGTACGAGGCAGCGGCATGGACGGCAGCAACGACGCCCGTGCGCTGCTCCTCGTCGAGCTGGCCTGGAGCGGCGAGTTGCTGAACCCCGCGCCGGCTTGGGGCGGCAACTGGCTCCATCGGGCGAGGGGAGGGAGGTGGATCAGCGAGCTGCATAGCTCGTATCCGGCAGGCTACCCAGCCGGCTTGGATGTGGAATAACTACTCTTCGTAAGCCATTGTAAGAGTGGACAAAATGGTGGAGGAGATAGGGGAGCGGCGGAGGTGTGCGATTCTTGGCCGGCGTTTGGCCTCGTTTAAATAGGAGATTAAATAGACGGCGGACGGGAGGAGCTCAGCCGGCGTTGCGTTTAACGCCGGCCCAGTCATGAACGGACGTGTGTCCAGAGTGGGTTTCTCGGCTTCCACACGGGCGGGTTTCATGGAGGTGTTTGAATGCGGCACGGAGGCGTGTTCAGCCGCGCGTGCCGCGAGTGGCGCCCTCGACTCTGACCTAGGACACCACGCCGTTCTTCCACTGACGTGTGGGCTCTTTGGGTGCATGGCCTGCATGTCAGTGACCCAACGCAGGCAGCGCACAGCAGAGGAACCTTTGGTGGGCCAGGGCGGTCAGAAGCGGGCATTTCATAAACCGATGATTGTTCATTGAGTGTGACGTCATATTTTTCATGTAGATAAGCCTACTATGTTGATAGCCCGTTCGATACGTTGTGATTCATAAAGACCGCTGCAAACATCAATGTTCTGCTTATCACAGATAAGATTGATTAATACCCGTAACAATCCATGTCCTTAACAAAGGGTGCATGCACGTATAGGTTGAGCGTGTGTCTTGCGTCGTGTGCTGTGTGCATGCAGGCGTCCGAGTGTTGCGTGCGTGCAAGGGTACGTTTCAGTGTTGCATGCATGGGTGCGTACGTGCGTGTGTTCGTGAGTGCATGTGTACGTGTCAGTGTTGCACGCCAGCATGCGTGCGTGTGTACGTGTCAGTGTTGCACGCCTACATGCGTGCGTGTCTTGCGTGCGTGCATGTGTACGTGCGGGGTGAGGCTACACGTCAGTCGACTGACTTTTTCATCTCTGGTCATTAGATTTTCCAGCCGTTGGATACGAAATTAAGGGCCTCCAGTTTATCATCAAACTCCACCCCCCTGAGCCGCCAGCCACCACCGGCCGAACCGCCAGCCCCCGCCGCCCGCGGCCGGCCCGCCCTCCCCGAAACCACTCCCCACCGCCGGTCCGCCGCTGCACCGGCCATCCCTCTAGCCCCCCCCCCGGCCGATTGCGTGTGTGGTGTGGTGGGCACATCATTTCTAGTTGTGGTGGGTCAACATGAAGACTCATGGGTCGGTTCCATCCTGCGCCACATATAGGTTGGACCGAGACGTGTTATAAGAAGACCCATGTGGAGGACTCGGCGTACAACACGAAGCTACCAGAGTCGCAGAGGACTCTATCCCCACTGGTGATAAGCCAACTATATATGATTTGTAACCCTAGGCCCTTAGTATGTTATACAAGCTTGGGGCTAGTTCGTCGATAGTATACACACACGCACAATGCCTGGTATTCACGTGTACTTTGTACACACCCCTATCACTAATATACAGTACCAGGAGTAGGCTCTTTCTCCAACTGCAAGGGTCCGATCCGAACTAGGGTAAAACTTTGCCTCGTATTACCATCCAGCCTAACAGCCAGGGATATCCTACCGAATTATATGATGAAATCATATCTGCCAACTACTAAGAGAGAGGTGTGTCGGGGGGGGGGGCAATGTGTGCGAGAGAGGCCTAAAGATAATGTGCGTGCGGGAGACACGTAGGCACATATATGTGTGTATAGAGGGCTAGTAGAGACCGTGCATGTGTATATATGCATGTGAGAGAAATAGTGTTTTCCAACTGAGATTAGTGAAAAGAGTGGTACATAGTAGTCAGAAAGAGAGAGAGAGAGAGAGAAACAGAGAGAGCATGTGCATGAGACACCCGACACCCTGAGAGAGATTGTGAGCATGTGTGAAAGAGAAATGCCGATGCATATAAAGTGTGTGCACTTATGCGTTAGATAGAGAGAGATATAACGCGTTTGTGAGAACGGGGCGAGGCATAGTGCATTTACGTGTAAAAGGCGGTTCTACGCATTAAATTAAAATATAAATGGCATTATTATTTTTGGATGAGATCATGAATTTTGCAAATTGCGTATGGACGAAAATCAGTCTATCAGACACCCATACTCTATTGAATTCTAGAATGTGCATGTGTTTATTTCATATTATCGATCCATAGAGTGAGAGCGGTTTGAAATACAGGCAATGGATGCTTTTGCAATTCATATATAAACATTAATTAGTGCACTCCATGTTGTTAGTGTGAAGCACTTTATACATTTGTCACTTGCATGGATACATTCCAAATTGCTAGCTATGAAATAGAATACATGTCGAATTCAACATAAAGGGGGTTTCGAAGATTCGAATTCATAGGAAGTGCATTCATCTATTTGAACCCGAGATAATGGCATTTGTAAATCAGATGTAAAAGGGGGCATCAATCTTTGTTGTGAGTTTGAACATGCTATATATATTCATACGCATATCTAACTTTTTTTTTGCAACCAAGGAGATTATATCTGGAACCATGCATGAACTGAGGTAAGTTGCATATTTTTTAATATATACTCGTGTACAATGTATATTCAAATGTATCCCCTCCATTCCAAAATAATCGTAGCTTTAGGATTTTCAAGAGTAAATATTTGTGAAGTTTGACAAATCCTGAAAGTTCAATTCAAGAGAACCGAAAACGTTAATGCTTCTGCTCCCAAATATTGAATGAAGCGCCAAATTGTAACATCCCAAATTTTCAATTTGGTATGTTATACATAGATCATCATTGCATATCATATTTTATTGCATTTTGACAAATCCTCGATAAATCCTAAGCAATTCAAGGACCCTCGGAGAGAGTTGGGGATTTTCTTGAATTTTCATATTTGATTTTCATCAAATAATAAAACGAGGATTTTGGTTTTAATTATTTTCCCTCCGGAAAAATATTTCATTTTAAAAATAAACGAGAGGAGAAAATATGACTTCTCCAAAACGATTGAAATATTGGAGGAAAAATGTTAAAATCATTTATTGGAATTTATTTGGATTTTATTTGCAATTTTAATTGCATTTAAAATATTGCATGTTTTCAAAAAATTATTTTTGTGTCAAAAAAATGTTCACCCTCTTCTAGATTTTCTAACTAGACGGGGAAAATTTATTTTATCTTTTTTGGACTTTTATTTATTTTCCTACGAATTTTTTTCCGTGGAACGTATTTAAAAAAAAACTGCGCCGCGCCCGACCGGGCCGAAGCCCAGCTGAGCCGCCGGCCCATCCCGCCCAGTCGTCCTCTCCGCGTACGGGAGCGCCGCCGCCGCCGTGTCCGGCTTGGACACGGGAGCACCCCGCCGCCTTGCCCCTCCTCCAAGCCGCTGCCCCCCTCTCATAAATAGCCGCCCCCGCCCCCCCTCTTCTCACCCCGCCGTCGCCTGCCCCGCACCCCGCCGCCGCTGGAGCCGAAGCCCGTGCCGCCGCCGCTCGCCGTTCGCCGCCCCTCGCCGCCCCCTCGCACCCCCGCACCCCCGCACCCCCGCCGCCCTCGCCGGAGCAGCCGGAGCCCGCCGGAGCCCTGCCCCCGACGAGGTACCTCGCCGCCGTTCGGTTGCCGGTTTTTGTTTTAAAAAAAACCGTTCGTTTAAAAAAAAACCTAGATCGGTTTTTTTTCGGTTTTGTTATTTTGTGAGCGTTCACCGACACGTTCGTTTTAGCGAACGCGTTCGTCGGATTTTCTCTGTTAACGAACGTCCGTTCTTTAACCGTTCGTCCGTTTTTCTTTTTCGTCGGATTTTTCCGCGATTATCTCAGATTCGATTTCTGATCGAATCTTCGTTTCTGTTTAACTTTTCGCTCGTTTATCGGAATAAGGCGATTCAAGCGCCTAGAGTTTCGTTTCGAAATTCTCTTTCCGTTTAACCCTAAAATTTGACCTAGATCCAGATTAGTAAACGAAGCCTGTTTCTTTCGCAGTTTGACTTTCGTTGCTTCGTTCGAGTTGATTCTTTTTGCAAACCGGAGTTCTTAAGTTGAACTTTCTGGTTGGATCTTTCATTCGAGTTTTACCTGTGCATTAGATGAGTACTTATTGTTTGCTTGTTTGTTTGCGATAGAGTACCCGGAGTGTGCCGCTTGTTACTTCGAATCGCTAGGTTTCGCGGATCATCAGCAAGGCAAGTGACACTTTGATCATACCTTCCATACCCAGTTTTTATTGCATTAGATCTATTTTCCTCAAACATTGCATGATTAGGATCTAATTAAATTGTGGTTCTTGGGAAGTAGTTGAGGTAGTACCTATTACCTGTTCTTTTATCAAACCCTTGGGAGTTACTTCTACGTTTGCTATTATATTGCCATGCTATGCTCGTAGACGTGGATTGGGTTTGAGTGATATTCATGACAGATGTGAGATTGATAATTAATGGTTTACTTAAGGTGGCAACTAAAACTCACATCTGGGTGGATTGAGGTACCTCGGTATTCCAGGATTGCCTGTTTTTCTTTTGGACCACCACCCAGGTTCAAAGGGATCATAAGATCATTCATGCTAGAAACTTCCGTGTGCAGCCGCAAGCTATTATGGGCTCTAGCATAGTTGAGTAAGTTGTGGGAAACCTTTCCATGATGGGCTAGCAGATGTAGGGGATTGTAGGTGTACCGGCCTATCTATCGGTTAAGGGGACCTCTTCGGAAAGACTGTGTCTTGGTCATCCGTTTCTCAAACATCATGCAGTGCGAGAATCAAGCGGAGGCGATCGAGTCTTGTGGGGAAAAGTGCGCAAACCTCTGCAGAGTGTACAAACTAATCATGGTTAGCCGTGTCCCCGGTTATGGACAACTTGAGTATCTAGTACTTGGATTATCATTTGAATCTCATCACCATGTTACTTTTAATTAATTTTGCTGGGTTAATGATGATTTTTAATTGGGATTGAGATGCTGTCAACCATCTCAATGTTTCACAACCACCATGATAGTTAAATAAAATTTATTCCTTTGAAGTAGGGAAAAATTGGCTTTTCGCAAAAACTTAACCGTAGAGCTTTCCACCAGCCATACATGCATGTAGTATAGCCTTATTATTGTTCATTACTCTCTATGTGTTACTTTGCCAGCATATTCTATGTGCTGACCCGTTTTCGGGCTACAACGTTTCATGTTGCAGACTTTTCAGACGACGAGTAAGGTGCCTTAGGTCGTGGTCTTATACTCAGTGATGCCGCTGGAGTTGATGGACTCACTTATCTTCCAAGTCTTCCGCTGTTATCATTTTTAGATGGCCTTAAGCCATATTTATCATACTTATTCTCTTTGGAGATATTTGATGTAATAAGTGTGTGATTGCTACTCTGTTATAAATCCTCCATTTGTACTGTGCGTGTCAGCATTACTGATCCAGGGATGACACTGGTGCACAGCAGCACAGACCATTTGAGGTCTGGTCGCTACACAAATAGGCCTCTGGTCACCCGAAACCGCGTGAGACTAATGTTTTGGTGGTAGGAAATTACTGTCCTGACTCTGGCCCATGTAGCCTATCGGCCCGATGTCCAAAGGTCTAAACCGGGGTAGGTTTGTAACTTCACCAAGACGCCAGTCTCAACCGCCTCCGAGAAGCATTCATACGCCGTGGGTGCCTACCCATGCGCTCGGCCGAAATCTATCCCGCCCACATTTGGGACACCTGACATGACTGTCCTACCCCCAACCCGCAATATGTCCGAAATTTTAGATGGGGGCAAAGTTTGTAACTTTCCCCAAATTTCAAACAAGCGCGTCTCAAATCGAAACATTGTTCCCCCTTAGTTCCCCGCCTCCCTCCGTTTCCCCATTCATACTCTGTGGGCGCGAAAACGCCCTCTCCACGAGCCGCGAAACCCAGCCTCCTCCGTCGTCCACCCCATAGCGGCCAATCCACTGCTGCCCTCCTCCATCACGCCGGAGCCGGTACCCCGACGACGTCGTCCAACGCAACCGCAACCGCAATGCCCTCAAGGACTTAGCAGCTGAAGCCGAGGCAGAGCTGCCTCCACGATGCCGACGCCGACATGCGCCGTACCAGAACCACTCCGACCACACCGTCCTGCGCCTCACTGCTGCGGCTCCACTGTCGCAACCGTCCACCGCACCGGAGCTGTTCCCGCTACGCCGTCGTTCGCCGCCTCGGATCTGCTTCCCCGCCGCCGACAGACGGCCACCGCACCACACTCAACAACTTGGCCATGGGTTCGTCCAAGGCTGCACCGTCCTCCACAACTTTTGGTTTCCGGCGAACAACAAGAAGATCGTCGAAAAAACAGAAGGAGGACACAGCACTGCCAGCAGAAAGAGGTACTCCTCTTCCCTTATTCGTGCAAATCTTACGTCTCCACTCACACCGTATTCATCCCACGAAAGAAACTAGTTGAGCGCTTCTTACTGCATCTTCTTCGTGATACTAAATGCACAAGGTTTCCTCCCTTTTACTATTTCACCTTTGCTAGAGGTCAGTAGCCCGCCTGGATTTCAATTCAGGGTCAGTCGAACCGCAATTAAAAGAAGCAGCACCCGCTTAGGCGCGCGGAGCACCTAGTCTGCCTGTTCCCCGGGGAAGCGGCGCATGGGTGTCTATCATAGGGGTGTGGGGCGCAGGAGCTGCTTGCGCCCGATCTGGAGGTCGGCGGGGCTTGAATGGATGGCCGGGGGGCGGTGCCAAGCACGGGGTGCGGTGAGGTCGAGGGGAGGGCGCAGGCAGGGGAGGAATACTGGGCCGGTGGTCGCTGGCGTTTCGAGGAAGATCGTCAACACTGACTGGCTGGAGGTAGATGAAGGCGATCTGCCCGTTCTTTGTACATCAGACGGTGCAGAAAAAATGGACTGACCTATTTGCTTTCAGTCGACTGTTATTTTCATAGAATCCTGTAGTAATTTAGTGTATCATGCATGTTGTAGAGCTATCATATGTCTCCCGTCATTTATTTCTCACCGACCTGCTATCTGCTACCTTTACACTGTACTAATTGTGCACACACTTCACCCATACTCACACTATTGTTTTTTTATGCATGGGTATTTCAGACTCTGACGTAGTGTTGATGAATGCAGAAAAGAAAAGACAGAAGTCGCTCCAGTGTAATTCGAAGATAAGCACTAAGCGTTTCAGCGCTCTAATGGGTGCAGTGTCAGCAGTTGGAGACAGTAAACGTAGCTCTGTAGTTGATGATCTCAATTGCCACACACAACCATCCCAGGTGCTTGCTTTAACTTCGCGCTGTCAAATGTGGTTGCATGTTGCATATGGTGTCTAGCTTGTATTGCTTCCAATTTGGTTAAATTGCATCTGCTTACTTTACACATTATACCTTTGATAATGACATGCCTTCCTGTTTTTGATACATACTACATATGTCTATTAACCATGTTCGTACATCAAACTAATGCTCTTTTGTATCCCTCGTCAATCACTTATGATGAGACAGTCACCCGAGTGGGTTACTGTGAGACGCCCTACTCGTTTAAAGAGTGTAGTGTCATCCTCCCCACATGATTCTCAAGAAACAGCAAGGCTAAATGAAGATAGCCAACATAGCTCTCTAGTTGATCACCGCAATTCCCCCACACCACCATCGCAGGTGCTTGCTCTTACTTGGCAGTGTGATATGTGGTTGCATGTTGCATATGGTGTCTACCTTGTAATGCTTCTAATTAGGGTAAATTGCATCTGCTTAGTTAACACATTATACCTGTGAATATGACATGCCTTCCTGTTTTTGGTACATACTACGTCTTTCTATTAACCATGTTCTTACATCAAACTACTTTTCTTGTGTATCCCTCATCAATGCTCCTAATTTGTTAAATTGCATCTCCTTAGCTTACACATTATACATGTGAATATGACATGCCTTCCTGTTTTTGGTACATACTACATCTGCCTATCACACCATGTTCTTACATCAAACTACTGTTCTTGTGTATCATGCGTCTATCGCTTATGATGAGACAGTCACGCGCGTGGGTTAATATGAGACGCAATACTCTTATAAAGAATGCAATTTCATCCTCTCCACATGATTCTCAAGAAACAGCAAGCCTAAATGAAGATATTGAACGTAGCTCTGTACCTGAAGACCGCACTTCCCCTACACCACCATCACAGGTGCTTGCTCTAACTTCGCAGTGTGATATGTGGTTGCATGTTGCATACGGTGTCTAGCTTGTAATGCTTCTAATTAGGGTAAATTGCATCTGCTTAGTTTACACACTATACCTGTGAATATGACATGCCTTCATATTTTTGGTACACACTACATCTATGTGTTAACCTTGTTCTTACATGAAACTACCTCTCTTCTGTATCCTGCATCAATCACTTACGATGAGTCACCTTTATTCGTTGCATATTGCATATTATTTCTAGCCTGTTTCCATGTATTGCTTCTAATTTGGTCAAATACATTTGTTAGGGCACCCTTTTAATTTGGCAGAGTGATACTGGTTTCATCTTTCATATGGTTTCTAGCTTGCATCGATTCTAACAAGTTCAAGCACCTTGTGCTTAGTTTACACTTTATACATCATACATGTCAATATGTCACGCCATCCTGTTTTTCATACATATTCCATCCTCCTATCATGCGGCTGCCTTACATGAAAGTAGTGTTCGTCAGTATCATGCATCAATGAGTTCTGAAGAGCAAATTTTATTCCTTTTTCTTGTGGGTTTGACTTGACAAGGCAAAATCAAGAAAGAGGAAGGAAAAGAGTAAGGAAGGCGATGATGGTGGTCCACTGCAGCAACGTAAACGGAGCATCTGTATCGATTCTCCTTGTACTGATAGTGCATTACAAGGTCCAAGTCTCCGCTCCCCTACTCCACCATCCAAGGTGCTTGCTCTAACTTGGCAGTGTGATATCTAGTTGCATGTTGCATATGGTGTCTAGCTCGTATTGCTCCTAATTAGTGTAAACTGCATCTGCTTAGCTTACACATGATACATGTGAATATGACACGCTTTCCTGTTTTTGGTACATACTATATCTGTCTATCACACCATGTTTTTACATGAAACTACTCTTCTTGTGTATCCTGCATCAGTCACTTATGATGGGACACCTTTAAGTTGGCAGTGTGATATTGGTTTGCGTCTTGAATATGATTTCTAGCATAGTTTGATGAACGCCACCTATGACGAGACAATTTTAACTAGGCAGAGTGATATTGATTGCACCTTCCATATGGTGTCTTGCAGTGTTTCTAATTTGTTGAAGTGCCTTCTGCTTAGTTACCACATCATAGGTGTGAATATGTCAAGCCGTCCATTTTTTCATACATATTCCATCCTCGTATCATGACTTTGCCTTTCATTAGAGTAGTGTTCGTCAGTATCATGCATGAATGAGTTCTGAAGAGCGAATGATATTCCTTTTTCTTGTCGGTATGACCTCACAATGCAAAATCAATAAAGCTGAAGGAAATTGGCAAGGCATTGGATGATGGTGGTCCTTCCGAGCAACTGAAACGGAGGTTCTCTACAGATTCTACTCCGCCATCCTCCCAACAAGATTCGCAAGACAACGCAAGGCTAGACAGTCAACGTAGCTGTGTAGATGATGAGCACATCTCCCCTACTCCACCATCACAGGTGCTTGCTCTAACTTGGCACTAGTATATGTGGTTGCATGTTGCATATGATGTCTAGCTTGTATTGCTTCTAGCTTTGTTGAATTGCATCTGCTTACTTTACACATAATGCCTGTGAATATGACATGTGTTCCTGTTTCTACACCAGACTACTATTCTTGCATATCCCGCATCAGTCACTTATGATAAGGCACCTTTGAGTCGCCACTGTGATATTGGTTGTGTCTTGCATATGATTTCTAGCATGTACTGCTTCTAATTTGTTGAAACGCCATACAGTTTGAACTTGGCAGAGTGATATTGGTTGCATCTTTCATATGGTGTCTAGCTTGCAGTGCTTCTAATTTGTTGAAATGCCTTCTGCTTAGTTACCACATCATAGGTGTGAATATGTCACACCATCCTGTTTTTCATACATATTCCATCCTCGCATCATGTGTTTGCCTTTCATCCGAGTAGTGTTCGTCAGTATCATGCATGAATGAGTTCTGAAGAGCGAATTTTATTCCTTTTTCTTATTGGTTTGACTTCACAATGCAAAATCATTACAACTGAAGGAAATTAGTCCGGCAGTGGATGATGGTGGTCCTTCGGAGCAACTCAAACATGGGGTCTCTACAGATTCTACTCCGCCATCCTCCCAACAAGATTCGCAAGACAACACAAGGCTGGACAGTCAACGTAGTTGTGTAGATGATGAGCACATATCCCCTACTCCACCATCACAGGTGCTTGCTCTAACTTGACACTATTATATGTGGTTGCATGTTGCGTATGATGTCTAGCTTGTATTGCTTCTAACTTGAATTGCATCTGCTTACTTTACACATAATGCCTGTGAATATGACACGTGTTCCTGTTTCTAGAACATACGTGTACATGATGAGCACATCTCCCCTACTCCACCATCACACGTGCTTGCTCTTACTTGGAACTGTTATACGTGGTTGTGTTTTCTGTATGATGTCTAGTTTGTATTGCTTCTGATTATGTTGAATTGCATCTGCGTAGCTTACAACTTATACCTGCAACGTTCACTTACCCATAAGACACATTTAACTTGGGACTGTGATGTAGGTTGCATCTTGCATTGTCTTCTAGCTTGTACTGCTTCTAATTTCTTGAAATAGCACTTACGACGAGACACTTTTTACCTGATAGAGTGATATTGGTTGCATGTTCATATGGTGCCTAGCTTTCATTTCTTCTAATTTTGTTGAAATGGCTTCCGCTTACTGTTTTTTCATACATATTCCATCCTCCTATCGTACGTGTGAATATTGAACGCTGTCTTTTTTGTATATATTCCATCCTCCTATCCTGCGCTTGCCTTACATCAAAGTAGTGTTCGTCTGTATCATGCGTCAACCAGTTATGCAGAGCTAATTTTATTCTTCTTCTTGTGGTTTTGACTTCATAAGGCAATATCAGAAAATAGGAAGGAAAAGAGTAAGTTAGGGGATGTTGGTGGTCCTCCGCACCGACGCAAACAGAGACTCTCTAGATTTGCCACTGCTACTGCTAATGAAGTTGAAGTCCCAAGTCTACATGATGAGTTCATCTCCCGTACTCCACCATCGCAGGTGCTTGCTCTAAGTTGACAGTGTGATAATTGGTTTCATGTTTCATATGTTGTCTAGCCTGTATTTCTTCTATTTTGATTAAATTGCACCTGCTGAGTTTATACGTTATACATATGCATATGACATGGCTTTCTGTCTCTAGAATACACTACATCTATCTATCATACCATGTTCTTACATCAAAGTACTGATGTTGTGTATCCCGCATCAGTCACTCATGATTGGACACTTTTAACATGGCAGTTTGATAGTGGTTGCATCTTGCATTGATTTCTACGTTGTACTGCTTCTAATTTTTCGAATTGCCACTTATGACAAGACACTTTTAACTTGGCAGAGTAATATTGGTTGCATCTTTCATATGGTGTCTAGCTTGCATTACTTCTATTTTCTTGAAAATCCTTCTGCTTAGTTTGCACATCGTAGCTGTGAATATTCATGCCGTCCTGTTTTTCTTACATATTCCATCCTCATACGGTTGTCTTACATCAAAGTATTGCTTGTCTGTATCATGCATCAATGAGTTCTGAAGAGTGATTTTATTCTTTTGTGTTGTGGGTACAGCTTGACATGGCAAAGTCAAAAAAGAGCAAGGAAAATAATATAGTAGGGAGTGCTGTTACTCGTCGGGTGAAACGGAAAAGGTTCTGCCGTCGAGATTCTGCTGGTACTTATAGTGCAGTAGAAGGTCCAAGTCCACCGGCTAAATCTACAAACACAGTATCACCTGCTCCACCAGCTGCAGCATCCGCTTCAACTGTACCAGCATCTCAACCAGTTACTCGTTCGTTTGCTCCGGAACTGGCCAGTTCCCAAGCTGCCTTCACACCTAACACTACTTCCGAAGCACTGCTGACACAACAGGACTTGGCAAGATCAGATGAACCTCATAAGCATCAACACCAAGACGGTACCTGACCGAGTCAAGTTGCAGTTGCATGCTCCTTTATATGTACTCTCACAGTTTGATGTACACTAACACTTTCCATATTCGTTGTTGAACTAGCACCACGGCGCAAGCGGAAACAGACATCAGGGATAATGCTTGACAGATTAACAAAATCTAAAGGAGGAAGAATGGAGATCCATTTTGAGGCAGGTTTAAAAAGGCCACGTGATGCTACAGATTCAGCCAAGTTAGTATCAGAGGCAGCCGTTGCCGTTAGGTGTCATGCACGTATCCTCCCAACGTGGATCCACTACAGGAATGAGAAAGACAATACCCAGTTTAACACCTTCCTTGACCATTTATCCATAAGTAATGTTATTCATCACAATTAGTAATATTGTCTTGCTCTGTCCCATACTTTCTAGCTTCCTCCTAATAAGACTCACATTCTTTTTTCAACAGATGAGGTTCAAGTTGGATCCGAAATATGATGCAACTAAACAAGCATCCACTCATGTTTTTCAGTCTGCTCTGCGAAAGTATCGGTACCACCTTAGAAAATCTCACTTTGAAGGCAAGGCTAACAATGAAATCGCCCAAACATCTCCAGTGGAATATATTACAGATGAAGACTGGACAGCCCTCGTTAAACACTGGTCTGATCCAAAGTATCAGGTAGGCTATATGTATTTGATCAGACCACATATTGAACTTGTATTTATGTATGTGCCTTACAAGTGTATCTTCTTCTAGGCTAACTGTTTGAAGAACAAAACCAACTGCTCTAAAGTGAAATTCCAACAGACAACAGGATCCCGTAGCTATATTGCACACTGCGAGGCTCTTGTAAATAGCTGCTACTTCCTTCTTTTTTTGTGCCATATTATCGTATCTATATTGACTTGTTCCAAATACAGAGGAAAGCCCGTGCGGACCAAAAAGAACCTGAACCGAATGCAGTGCAAATCTTCAAGGATTGCCACACCAGCAAGATGAAGGGCATGAGCACACCAGTTCAAGCCGCTGTTGTAAGTCCTTACTCCTCCTGCCTTGAACTGATTGGTACTATGATGTGTTCATTTAACTACTTGGTTTGCAGCCAATGTCAGTTACTCTGTTCACTTTTATTCACAGTTGTCTTAACGTATCATTTCACCTTACATGGTTTAAAAGAGATGAAGGATATTCTTTTGGTCTTGATCTGTAATCTAGTTGTTATGTTCATGTGCGCACACAATGATAAAATAGCATGTTTGTTTTATATCTGTTTGCCCATGATATGAATGATGTCATACTATGTTCATCCTACTTTAAACCATGTCTCTTTATCCTTAGATGTCAACGAATGTGAGGAAATAGACAATAGAGTAGGCATGCTACATGGACATATGTTCCGAAAGTGATTTTATTATGTAGTTGGCACTACAATACATGCTAATGTATTACAATAGTTCACCAAAATAAGTTATGTTAAACGTTTAACCTACTTTGTTTGTTTTTGTCTCATTAGTAACTTATCTGGTACACTAATCTACAAGTTCAAACTTTCAGGAAGCTATGGAACAAATGATTGAACAACCACAACCACCTGAAGGTGACGAGGCTACTACAGGCACAATGTCACCTCTTGCTGCAGTGTGTCAGTATCTCTCCACTAACAGTGCAAAAAGCACCTTCCTGCGTAATTCTGGGTTGGTTGTCAAGGTAACCTCGTCCAAATCGCCTACTGAACAAAATCTTCCTGCTAGACAGAGTGATATATCTGTGCTCCAGACACAAGTCCAATCCCTAATGGACATTGTTTCGGAAACAAGAATAGTGGTTGAGAAATGTCGTCAAGATATGAATGGTTTTGAAACCAGACTATCAGACATTCGCTTCGTTGTTCAAGAGCAATGGCGGAAAAAAGGTGGAGATCGTGCTGCTCCATCATATTCTACAGCCTGAAACATTAGCACTCAGGTCATATGATCTGTGCTTCTATACATCTGATGGTGCTTTTATCTGGAAGGACTGTAAACTTTATGCCAACAGGCCTTTTGTTGTATGGTTGGAATTTATTTTGTTGTGATACAACATTTATGATGTTGCCTCAGGCTGCAGTAATTACGACGCTATTTTTGTATAGTGTAGGTTTATCTTAGTAATGTATTCGGCCGAAAGCTTCGTAGGAGCCCAACATGCCAACATTCGTCGGGCCCATTCCAATTGGGCTAAAAATGATTACGGGCCGAAATTGGCATGTAGCCCACTAAAAATATCTGGGCCTAAATCAGCATAAGCTTTCATATTTTTCTGGTAGGCCTGTGCCCATAGTGGGCCTTTAACAGGCCTAAACATAATTTGGGCCCTCAGTAAAAATAGGCCGTTTACAGGTGTAAATATCTCGAGCCCATAAAAACATGGGCCTTTAATAGACCGAAAGTGAGATTGGGCCCTCATTGTGCCAAATAACCCACTGGACTTAGCAGGCCGAAATGGTGGCCCATTTATCGATGCGGATCTTTGACAGGCCGAAATTCGGACGGGCCGTAAATGCGCCGACCTAATACACGGGCCTTTAACAGGCCGGAACTTCGGTCGGGCTGGATTATCATCATTTTTATATGGGCCGTTAATAGGCCCGATATGACGTTGGGCCACATATGGCCCATGGTTTACGTCCGGCGTTAACAGGCCGAAAATGACAACAGGCCGAAAGTGGCCCAAAGCTATAGTGGGCCTCTAACAGGCCGAATGTCAGACATGGCCGAATATGACCCAAATCCTTCATGGTCGTTTATGGGCCGAAAGTTTTGATGGCCTGTAAATTGGCCCAAATGAAGCCGGACCTTTAACAGGCCGGAAATACACCGGGCCGTAATGCGGCCCAATTACTTAGCGGACTGTTAACGGGCCAAAAGTGACCATGGGCCGCGTTGATGACAAGTTTAGGACATGTCGTTAACGGACCGATTTGACAGAGAATGTTGGGCCTTTAGCTGGGCCGGCCCATTATGGTCTGCAGAATCCTGTGGGCCTTTAGCTGGGTCGGCCCATTGTGGTCCGCAAAATCTTGTGGGCCTTTAGCTGGGCCGGCCCATTATGGTCTGCAAAATCGTGTGGGCCTTTAGCTGGGCCGGCCCATTATGGTCCGCTAAATTTTGTGGGCCTTTAGCTGGGCTGGCCCATTATGGTCCGCTAAATCTTATGGGCCTTCGGTTGGGCCGGCCCATTTAAACTTTGTGGGCCGCTTTTGGGCCGGTCCATGTGTCAACATATCATAGGCCCATCTCGACCGTTGGATGAGTGACACCTGTGCCAACGTGGAGCTGACGCGTGGATCCGTCAGCCAATGAGAATTTTACACGTGGAAAATCGGCATTGGTCGTGGCTGTTAACGGGTTATCGGATCCAAAATCCGACCCGATAGCTTAACGGCGTTCCGTTACGGTGGATGCCACGTGTCGGTCACCCTTGACGAAAGCACTTCTGTGACGCGCGATTTATCATCATGGCAGTGGACACTTCCATGATGATAATTTTGGCAATGTCATGGAACACTTCTGCGATAGCACAGGTATGACTATCTTGATTCTGTCATAAATTTTTCATGGATGTACATGCATGACAGAAAACGCGACCTACTGTGACAAACACGTATCATCACGGAAGTGTATTTTTTTTTGTAGTGCCACCTTGGTGGCCCCCCGCACCCCCTCTTTGCACTATAAATTCCCAAATATTCCGAGACCCATCGGGGTTAACCTAGATCAGAAGTTCCGCCGCCGCAAGGTCTCTGTATCCGTGAAAACCAATTTGGACCCCGTTCCGGCACCCTGCCGGAGGGGGGAATCATCTCCGGTGGCCATCTTCATCATCCCGGCGGCCACCACGATGAGGAGGGAGTAGTCCACCCTCGGGGCTGAGTGTTTGTACCAGTAGCTATGTGTTTAATCTCTCTCTCTCTCGTTATCTATATCATGGGCTTTGTTAATATAGTCGGGTCATATGATGTTTCTCCCCTCTATACTCTTGTTGTGATGAGTTGAGTCTTTACCCTTTGAAGTTTTCTCTTGTCGGATTGAATATTCAGAGATGAGAACACATGATGTATGTCTTGCGGTATGAATGCTTGAGGTGACAATTGGGGTATCATATTGATTCACTTGATGTATGTTATGGCACCCAACTTGCGGATTCCTGCGGAGATATTGGGGTAATCTTTGCATAGGGGTTGATGCACGTTTTGTTTATCTTTTCTCCGATAGAAACTTTGGGTCTCTCTGTAGTTTTTCGTGTGGATTGAGTATTATGAATATGAATTTGCTTTGGTGTTATTCTAGTACGAACTCTAGGATATATTGAACGGAAAAAATAGCTTTGCGTTATTTTAGTACAAACTCTTGAATAGATCGATCGGAAAGAATAGCTTTGAGGTGGTTTCGTACCCTACAAACAATTTCTATCTTTTGTTCTCCGCTAATAGGAACTCGGGAGTGATTCTTTACTGCACTTTAAGGGATAATCATATGATCCAACTATGTTAGCACTGTTGGGAGATTGCACTAGCGAAAGTACGAACCATAGGCCTCATTTTCAAGCATTGCAATACCGTTTTTGTGCCCATTTACTATTTGCTACCGTGCTGTTTTTATTTATTCAGATTATAAAAATATATTTCTACCATCAATATTACACTTTTATCACCATCTCTTCGCCGAACTAGTGCACCTATACAATTTGCCATTGTATTGGGTGTGTTGGGGACACAAGAGATTTCTTGTATTTGGTTGCAGGGTTATTCGAGAGAGACCATCTTCATCCTACACCTCCCACGGATTGATAAACCTTAGGTCATCCACTTGAGGGGAAATTGCTATTGTCCTACAAAACTCTACGCTTGGAGGCCCAACACGAGTCTACAAGAATAAAGTTGCGTAGTAGACATCATGCGCACACCCAACAGGGACGCCATGCGCACTACACTACGCCGGGGACTGCGCCGCCACCGCGGTGTAGCCTCCCAGCTGGAGCTGTCCTCTGATGACAGCGGAGTGGCTGAGCGACAGCGACGGACCGGTGCCATTGGCGATTGTGGGAGAAGCAGACGAGATAAGCTACATGGAGGGAGGGGAAAATGCGACGCAAGACTCGCCGGTCGTGAGGGTTTTTATAGCAGGCCGGTAAGCATTGGGATTTTGGGGGATTTCAACGAGTCGGGCGGGAAGCTTGCGCGGGAACCTGCGAGGTTGCGCGGGAACAGGCTCACCGACGATTCATTGGCGCCATCGTTTGGTCAAAAGAACGCCCCCGCGCGCTGCGCAAGCTTGCGATGTAAGCCATCTGCGGCAGCGGGGTGAAAAGACGTGCGAGAGGAGGACGAAAGGCCACGTACACACACGGTTAATAAAAAACATTTGCGATTTAATTACCTACTATACCCCCGTCCTGGTTTATAAGTATGATTTAACTAATAAAATACGAATGCATGTCGCCAAAGATTATATAGTTGGATTTGTATTTGAACATAGTTTCCAATTATATAATTTTTATAACATGCATTAACATTTTGTTGGTTAAATTTGAGGGCAAAGAATGGCACAGAATGTAAAGGGACTATAGACTAGACGGAGGTGGTAGCACACGGCCGCTCTCTACGCAGCGACGCAACTGTCAGCCGGCTTGTAGGCGGCCATTTCCTGCGTGTTCAACTGCTCTATGCGTGTGGTTGCCTGCGGTTCAGGCGGCCGCGGCGCGCTCTGCTCTCGCGTCCCTCCGGGTGCTCTGCCCTCGTCCCTCCACGCGCGCTGCCAGTGTTTGGGGCCGGCACACGATCACGCATGTTCATGTGCATGCAGGTGCGCCGGGCGCGGTGCGACGATGCAGTTACCCGCTGCAAAAACTGCCATGCGGACGCGCAAAGAATCCAGGCCGCCCGGCCCCCATTTATTCCTGCAGCCATTTACCTTATATCTCTCGTGTCACACGACACAATAAGCACACCCACGACGACACATATAGAGAGGGCATCCAGCGGTTCCAATGGCACTCCCCGTGGCTCCAATGGCGCTCCCAGCGGCCGACGACGACAACGGCGGGCAGTTCACCATGCATCACGTAGTGGACACCCACGTGAGAGGGAAGGCCCTCTTGGTAGTGTACACGAACGATCCGGTCTCGGTGGAGAGCTTCATCCAAACTATGGAGCAGTTCCTTGCCGAGGACAAGTACCGAGTGGTCGGCTTTGACCTCGAGTACACCATCGGTCGTGCCGGGCACGATCAGAAGGTTGCCGTCGCCCAGTTGTGCGTGCGACATGACGTCCTCGTCTACCACTACCACCTTGCCACAAGGCCTTGCGAGTGTTTCTCCAGGTTTATCAACACCTCCGACTATAGTTTCGCTACAATGGACACCACCAACGATCTAAAAGCGCTCAAGGTTTCGGACTTGAAATGCCTGAATCTTGTCAACACCCAGCACCACTACAAGGTCTGGGGCAGCGACAAAAACAAACTGAACTCCCTGGTTGACCTCGCCTCGGCCATCACCGACCCCTACTACACGAAGATGAAGAATGAGAGCAATAAGGACAAGAATGCATGGCACAGTGTGTGGCATGAGAGACTGGATGAACAACATGTCAAGTACGCGGCCATGGACGCGCACACAAGCTACGAGATGTACAAGCGGATCGCTGACATGAGGAAGTGTCTTCTTTCTGCCCCAGACGAGGGATCAAGCCACAGAGCAGTGGCAGGAGCGTCACAAGAAGTAGATGACTAGACGATCGTTTCTCCTACTTCAGAATACATGTTATTCTACTGTAGACAGAGCAAATCACACGGCTTATTAGCAGCAATTGTCTATGTTATTATTGGTCTTCACACACATTTCTGATTACGGACCTGTTTGTCGTGTATCACACACATCTTGTTCAGTTGAACTGTTTCCATTGTGCTGCCTAATCACACACAGTTCATCCTAGTGAACCGTATGTTGTATATTGCACACGCCTTCATCTGGCTGCCCGTTTCTTTTGTTCCTCTTCATCCCAAACAGTTAATTGAACTGAACCGTATGCCCTGCATCGCACACGCAACTAAAATCTGAACCGTGTTTGATGCATCTGTCATCGCAAATGTTTTGGACGATTTTGATGGTTTTTTTACACCATCGTTTGCGATTATGGCATCGCACACAATTTCGTCGAAGGGTCTCTGATCGTAGTGTCGCGTTTGGACATCCTGCAGTAGTGTTGAGAGATTGAACTAGCGAAAGTATAGACCCTAGGCCTCATTTTAAATCATTGCAATACCGTTTGTGCTCACTTTTGTTACTTGCTACCTTGTTGCTTTTTATTGTTCCTTTTACAAAAATCAATATCTACTATCATTACTACACTTGTATCATCATCTCTTCGCCGAACGAGTGCACCTATACAAATTACCATTGTATTTGGTGTGTTGGGGACACAAGAGACTCTTTGCTATTCGGATGCAGGGTTGTTTGAGAGAGACCATCTTCATCCTACGCCTCCCACGGATTGATAAACCTTAGGTCATCCACTTGAGGGAAAATTGCTATTGTCCTACAAAACTCTGCGCTTGGAGGCCCAACACGAGTCTACAAGAACAAGTTGTGTAGTAGACATCAAGCTCTTTTCTGGCACCGTTGCCGGGGAGGTGAGTGCTTGAAGGTATATCTTTAGATCTTGCAATTCAATCTTTTAGTTTCTTGTTTTATCACTTGTTTGGTTTATAAAACAAAAGTACAAAAAATGGAATTGAGGTGGCCTCATATTATTCGTCTTTATCATGTCTTTCTTGAAAATGATGGAAAGGAAATTTTGCTCAGTTGATAGAAAAAAGAATTCAATAAAATGTTTGGCATAAACTCTTTGAATGTTGAGAATGATTGTTACGTTATTAGTATAAATTCTTTGAATATCCATGATGCTAGTGATATGCAAAGCCATAAGCATGGGGATTGATACGTCTCCAACGTATCTATAATTTTTGATTGTTCCATGCTATTATATATTATGTTTTGGATTTTTAATGGGCTTATTTATACACTTTTATCTTATTTTTGGGACTAACCTATTAACCGGAGGCCCAGCCCAAATTGCTGTTTTTTTGCCTATTTCAGTGTTTCGCAGAAAAGGAATATCAAACGGAGTCCAAACGGAATGAAACCTTTGGGAACGTGATTTTTGGAACAAACATGATCCAGAGGACTTTGAGTGGACATCAAGAAATCACCGAGGAGGCCACGAGGCAGAGGGGCGCGCCTACCCCCCTGGGCGCGCCCTCCACCCTCGTGGGCCCCTCGTGGCTCCACCGACCTACTTCTTCCTCCTATATATACCTACGTACCCCCAAACCATCGAAGAGCACCACGAAAACCTAATTCCACCGCCGCAACCTTCTGTACCCGTGAGATCCCATCTTGGGGCCTTTTCTGGTGCTCCGCCGGAGGGGGCATTGATCACGGAGGGCTTCTACATCAACATCATAGCCTCTCCGATGATGTGTGAGTAGTTTACCTCAGACCTTCGGGTCCATAGTTATTAGCTAGATGGCTTCTTCTCTCTCTTTGGATCTCATACAAAGTTCTCCTCGAATCTCTTGGAGATCTATTTGATGTAACTCTTCTTTTGCGGTGTGTTTGTCGAGATCCGATGAATTGTGGGTTTATGATCAAGATTATATATGAACAATATTTGAATCTTCTCTGAATTCTTTTATGTATGATTGGTTATCTTTGCAAGTCTCTTCGAATTATCAGTTTGGTTTGGCCTACTAGATTGATCTTTCTTGCAATGGGAGAAGTGCTTAGCTTTGGGTTCAATCTTGCGGTGCTCGATCCCAGTGACAGTAGGGGAAACGACACGTATTGTATTGTTGCCATCGAGGATAAAAAGATGGGGTTTATATCATATTGCATGAGTTTTTCCCTCTACATCATGTCATCTTGCTTAAAGCGTTACTCCGTTCTTATGAACTTAATACTCTAGATGCATGCTGGATAGCGGTCGATGTGTGGAGTAATAGTAGTAGATGCAGGCAGGAGTCGGTCTACTTGTCACGGACGTGATGCCTATATACATGATCATACCTAGATATTCTCATAACTATGCTCAATTCTATCAATTGCTCGACAGTAATTTGTTTACCCACCGTAATACTTATGCTCTTGAGAGAAGCCACTAGTGAAACCTATGGCCCCCGGGTCTATTTTCCATCATATTAATCTCCCGTCAACTAGCAATTTCTATTACCGTTTATTTTGCAATCTTTACTTTTAGTCTTTATCATAAAAATACCAAAAATATTATCTTATTATCTCTATCAGATCTCACTCTCGTAAGTGACCGTGAAGGGATTGACAACCCCTTTATCGCGTTGGTTGCGAGGTTCTTATTTTTTGTGTGTAGGTGTGTGGGACTTGAGTGTGGCCTCCTACTGGATTGATACCTTGGTTCTCAAAAACTGAGGGAAATACTTACGCTACTCTACTGCATCACCCTTTCCTCTTCAAGGGAAAACCAACGCAGTGCTCAAGAGGTAGCAAGAAGGATTTCTGGCGCCGTTGCCGGGGAGTCTACGCACAAGTCAAGACATACCAAGTACCCATCACAAACTCTTATCCCTCGCATTACATTATTTGCCATTTGCCTCTCGTTTTCCTCTCCCCCACTTCACCCTTGCCGTTTTATTCGCCCTCTCTTTCCGTTCGCCTCTTTTTCCTTGCCTCTTATTTGCTTGTGTGTTGGATTGCTTGCTTGTCACGATGGCTCAAGACAATACTAAATTGTGTGACTTTACCAATACCAACAATAATGATTTTCTTAGCACTCCGATTGCCCCTCTTACCGATGCTGAATCTTGTGAAATTAATGCTGCCTTGCTGAATCTTGTCATGAAAGATCAATTCGCCAGCCTTCCTAGTGAAGATGTCGCTACCCATCTAAATATCTTTGTCGATTTGTGTGATATGCAAAAGAAGAAAGATGCGGACAATGATATTGTTAAGTTGAAACTATTCCCGTTTTCGCTTAGAGATCGTGCTAAAACTTGGTTTTCGTCTTTACCTAAAAATAGTATTGATTCATGGAATAAATGCAAAGATGCTTTTATCTCTAAGTATTTTCCTCCCGCTAAGATCATCTCTCTTAGAGACGATATTATGAATTTTAAGCAACTTGATCATGAACATGTTGCACAAGCTTGGGAGAGAATGAAATTAATGATACGTAATTGCCCTACACATGGTTTGAATTTATGGATGATTATACAAAAAAAATGCCGGATTGAATTTTGCTTCTAGAAACCTTTTAGATTCGGCCGCGGGAGGCACTTTTAGGGAAATCACTTTAGGAGAAGCTACTAAGCTCCTAGATAATATTATGGTTAATTATTCTCAATGGCACACTGAAAGATCTACTAGTAAAAAAGTGCATGCGATAGAAGAATTTAATGTTTTGAGTGGAAAGATGGATGAACTTATGAAATTATTTGCTAATAAGAGTGTTTCTTCTGATCCTAATGATATGCCTTTGTCTACTTTGATTGAGAATAATAATGAATCTATGGATGTGAATTTTGTTGGTAGGAATAATTTTAGTAACAACGCGTATAGAGGAAACTTTAATCCTAGGCCGTTCCCTAGTAATTCCTCTAATAATTATGGTAATTCCTACAACAATTATTATGGAAATTTTAATAAGATGCCCTCTGAATTTGAGACTAGTGTTAAAGAGTTTATGAATTCACAAAAGAATTTCAATGCTTTGCTTGAAGAAAAATTGCTTAAAGTTGACGAATTGGCTAGGAACGTGGATAGAATTTCTCTTGATGTTGAATCTCCTCTGAATTCTTTTATGTATGATTGGTTATCTTTGCAAGTCTCTTCGAATTATCAGTTTGGTTTGGCCTACTAGATTGATCTTTCTTGCAATGGGAGAAGTGCTTAGCTTTGGGTTCAATCTTGCGGTGCTCGATCCCAGTGACAATAGGGGAAACAACACGTATTGTATTGTTGCCATCGAGGATAAAAAGATGGGGTTTATATCATATTGCATGAGTTTATCCCTCTACATCATGTCATCTTGCTTAAAGCGTTACTCCGTTCTTATGAACTTAATACTCTAGATGCATGCTGGATAGCGGTCGATGTGTGGAGTAATAGTAGTAGATGCAGGCAGGAGTCGGTCTACTTGTCACGGACGTGATGCCTATATAAATGATCATACCTAGATATTCTCATAATTATGCTCAATTCTATCAATTGCTCGACAGTAATTTGTTTACCCACCGTAATACTTATGCTCTTGAGAGAAGCCACTAGTGAAACCTATGGCCCCGGGGTCTATTTTCCATCATATTAATCTCCCGTCAACTAGCAATTTCTATTACCGTTTATTTTGCAATCTTTACTTTTAGTCTTTATCATAAAAATACCAAAAATATTATCTTATTATCTCTATCAGATCTCACTCTCGTAAGTGATCGTGAAGGGATTGACAACCCCTTTATCGCGTTGGTTGCGAGGTTCTTATTTGTTTGTGTAGGTGCGTGGGACTTGAGTGTGGCCTCCTACTGGATTGATACCTTGGTTCTCAAAAACCGAGGGAAATACTTACGCTACTTTACTGCATCACCCTTTCCTCTTCAAGGGAAAACCAACGCAGTGCTCAAGAGGTAGCAGGGATGCTACGTTTGATGAAGATGATATTTTTAGTCCCCCAAGTTTTGATGAGCAAATTTATTATGATGATTGCATGCCTCATATTTATGATGATTACAATGATGAAAGTGGGTTTGGAAGAGAGTCTACTCTAGGTACTAATGATCCCACTATTTTGCAGGGTGCTGAATCTTATTCTAATATTTATGAAAGTGTATTTGGAGAGGTCACTTTATTTAGTGATGAATCCACTATTTTGGAAGAGGTTTCAATTGTCTATGACAACAAAGTTGCTATGTATGATGATTATGGTGACGACATTATGCTATAAAGAATAATGATAACCATAAAACTTGTCATCATGATTTTAATTTTCAATCCCATGATAGTTATTTTGTTGAGTTTGCTCCCACTACTATTCATGAGAATAAATTTGCTTATGTGGAGAGTAATAATTTTTTATGCATGTGGATCATGAAAAGAATGCTTTATGTGATAGCTATATTGTTGAATTCATTCATGATGCTACTGGAAATTATTATGAGAGAGGAACATATGCTTTTACATACCTCAATAATATAAAGTTTCCTCTCTATGTGTTGAAAATCTTGAAGTTTTGCTTGTTTTGCCTTCCTATGCTAGTTGATTCTTGCCCCCATAAATTGTTTGATCACAAAATCCCTATGCATAGGAAGTGGGTTAGACTTAAATTTTCTAGTCATATGCTTCATGATGTTACCGTTATATTTCAATTCTTATCTCTTATGTGAGCATCATTGAAATCTTCATGCTTAGCTAAAAAGGCATTAAAGAAAAGCGCTTGTTGGGAGACAAACCAACATTTACCCCTACTGTTTTTGCGTGTTCACATGATTAAGCTACTGTAGTAATCATGTTTTATAGCTTTTATTTCAATAAAGTGCCAAATAAAGCCTTTGGGATAGTGTGGATGATAGTTGACTTGATTCTGTGCAAAAACAGAAGCTTTTGCGCCCAGTTCTAGAATTTTCTAAATTCATAGAAAAATTATTTTGCTCTGAATTTTTTACATATGGTTGATACATAAATTCTATAAGTTGTCCTAATTTTTCAGAATTTTTGGAGTAGCAGAAGTATGGTCATTGTTCAGATCATTATAGGTTGTTCTGTTTTTGACAGATTCTGTTTTCAATGCATAGTTTGCTTGCTTTGGTGTTTCCATAGCTTATATTAAGTGATATAAATTATGAAAATGATAAGTTACACTAGGAATTGTGTGAGAACAATTATGAATCTTGTCTTTGACAGTACCAAAGTGAATGATTTGTCTTTATCATACTAACCTATCTTATGAAGTTCTGTTAAGTTTTGTGTGATTGAAGTTTTCAAGTTTTGGGTGAGATATCGATACGAGGAGAATAAGGAGTGACAAGACCCTAAGCTTGGGGATGCCCAAGGCACCCCTAAGGTAATTTTCAAGGAAGATCCAAGCAACTAAGCTTGGGGATGCCCCGGAAGGCATCCCCTCTTTCATGTTCAACATTATCGGTAACCTCACTTGTAGTTATATTTTTATTCGTCACATGATATGAGTTTTGCTTGGAGCGTCATTATATTTTGTTAGGATTTGCTTGCTGTTATTTAGAATAATGTTATGTATCTTTTACTTCAATAAAAATGTCAAGTATAGCCTTTACCATGCTTATATTGCAAGCCTATATGTGGCTGTTTGAAAATAGAAAGTTGCATGCTAGTGCGTGAATTATTGAGAAAAGTCAGAATGTGATAAAATGTTGAAATTTTTTGCACAATAAGCTATGATAATTTTTCTAAAGTTTGGTAAATTTTCATAATTTTGGAGTTAAAGAAGTATTGATATTCTTGCATCCTTTACAAACTATCCTGTTTTTGCAGATTGCTGCTATGTTTGCATTGTTTGCATATGTTTGCTTGTTTAATGATTCTATTTGAGGATAGGAATATTAAATATGCATAGGAATTTAGTATGCAATGTTAAATTATAATTTTATTGATTTTCTACAGTAGAGAATGATAAGGTTTTGCATTGATTTATACTAACTTATCTCATGAGTTCTTGTTGAGTTTTGTGTGGGTGAAGTTTTTAAGATTTAGGGAAACTGTGATATAAAAGGTATTAAGGAGACAGAAAAGCTCAAGGTTGGGGCTGCCCGAGGAATCCCAAGATAATATTTCAAGAAGTCTCAAGCATCTAAACTTGGGGATGCCCCGGTAGGCATCCCACCTTTTTTCATCAATAATTATCGGTTAGTATCGGTTGAGCCTAAGTTTTTGCTTCTTCACATGAGTTGTGCTATTCTTGAAATGTTATTTTATTTTGTTTTGCTTGCTTTTGTAATAAAATACTTGGATCTAAAAGTTTTTAAATGAGAGAGAGTCCTCAAATAGCTACCCACTTACTAAACTACTCGCTTGATCTTCACTTATATCTTTTTGGAGTAGTTTGTCGAACACTCTCATGCTCCACTTAGATTATTTTGAGAGTTGATAATAGTGATGACAATTTGCACAAGCTATGAAATTGGTCCCAAAGTGATGGATGTTCAAGAAGGACATAATAAAAAATTTCATGTAGATCATGTGATATGATAAGTTTGATTCCTTGCAATAGTTTTGCGATATGGAGATAATAATATGTGAGTCATGTTGGTGAGTAACTATTCTTTAGTAAGAATATTCGTGTTATGATATGTGATTCCCTATGCAAGCATGAAAGTCAATAGTTATGCAATGAAGTATATCCTACTTGTGGTGCATTATTCAGTGTTAGTTATGTTTAATGCTTGTTTATGATCGTTTTCGTTTCTTGGTTGGTAGTTTCTGAATCTATTTGCTAGCCTTCATTTGTACTAAGCGGAAATACTGCTTGTGCATCCAAACTCTTTAAACCAAGTTGTGCCAAATGAGTCCACCATACCTACATGAAGGAAATATGCCCTAGAGGCAATAATAAAGTTGTTATTTTATATTTCCTTATATCATGATAAATGTTTATTATTCATGCTAGAATTGTATTAATCGGAAACTTGATACATGTGTGGATACATAGACAAAACACCGTGTCCCTAGTAAGCCTATACTAGACTAGCTCGTTAATCAAAGATGGTTAAGTTTCCTAACCATAGACATGTGTTGTTATTTGATGAACATGATCACATCATTAGGAGAATGATGTGCTGGACAAGACCCACCCGTTAGCTTAGCATATTGATCGTTCAATTTTATTGCTATTGCTTTCTTCATGTCAAATACATATTCCTTTGACTATGAGATTATGCAACTCCCGAATACCGGATGAATGCCTTGTGTGCTATCAAACGTCACACCGTAACTGGGTGATTATAAACATGCTCTACAGGTATCTCCGAAGGTGTTTGTTGGGTTGACATAGATCGAGATTAGGATTTGTCACACAGAGTATCGGAGAGGTATCTCCGGTCCCTCTCAGTAATGCACATCATAATAAGCCTTGAAAGCAATGTGACTAATGAGTTAGTTATGGGATGATGTATTACAGAACGAGTAAAGAGACTTACCGGTAACGAGATTGAACTAGGTATGAAGATACCGACGATTGAATCTCGGGCAAGTACCATATACCGATGACAAAGGGAATAACGTATGTTGTCATAACGGTTCAACCGATGAATATCTTCGTAGAATATGTGGGAGCCAATATGAGCATCCAGGTTCCGCTATTGGTTATTGACCGGAGAGGTGTCTCAGTCATCTCTACATAGTTCTCGAACCCGTAGGGTCCGCACGCTTAACGTTCGATGACGATTTGTATTATATGAGTTATGTGATTTGGTGACCGAATGTTGTTCGGAGTCCCAGATGAGATCACGGACATGACGAGGAGCCTCGAAATGGTCGAGAGGTAAATATTGATATATAGGATGATAGTATTCGGACACCAGAAGTGTTCCGGGATGTATCGGGTACATATCGGAGTACCGGGGGGTTACCGGAACCCCCCGGGGGAAGATATGGGCCATAGGAGGGGAGCACACCAGCCCACAAGGGGTGGCGCCCCCACCCTTATGGTAGGTGGCCGAATAGGAGAAGGAGGTGGGGGTTTGCCCCCCCCCTTCCTTCCTCCTTCCCTCTTCCCTCTTTTCCCCCTCCGGTAAAAGGAAAGGGGGAGGCCGAATTGGACTAGGGGCCCAAGTATGATTCCTCCTACTTGGGCGCGCCCTAGGCTGCCTCTCTCCCCCTCCCTCCTTTATATACATGGGGAGGGGGCACCTAGAACACACACCAACGTTTGTTAGCCGTGTGCGGTGCCCCCCTCCACAGTTTACGCCTCCGATCATATTCACGTAGTGCTTAGGCGAAGCCCTGCGCGGATCACTTCACCATCACCGTCACCACGCCATCGTGCTGACGGAACTCTCCCTCGACACTTTGCTGGATCAAGAGTTTGAGGGACGTCATCGAGCTGAACGTGTGCAGAACTCGGAGGTGCCGTACGTTCGGTGCTTGATCGGTCGGAACGAGAAGAAGTTCGACTACATCAACCGCGTTGTTAAATGCTTCCGCTTTCGGTCTACGAGGGTACGTGGACACACTCTTCCCCTCTCGTTGCTATGCATCTCCTAGATAGATCTTGGTGAGTGTAGGAATTTTTTTGAAATTGCATGCTACGTTTCCCAACAGTGGCATCCGAGCCAGGTCTATGCGTAGATGATATGCACGAGTAGAACACAAAGAGTTGTGGGCGGTGATCGTCATACTGCTTACCACCAATGTCTTATTTTGATTCAGCGGTATTGTTGGATGAAGCGGCCCGGACCAACCTTATAGGACCACGTTCATGAGACCGGTTCCACCGACAGACACAACTAGTTTTGCATAAAGGTGGCTGGCGAGTTCTGTTTCTCCAACTTTAGTTGAATCGAATTTGAGTGCGGCCGGTCCTTGTTGAAGGTTAAAACAACAAACTTGATAAGTCGCCGTTGTGGTTTTTGATGCGTATGTAAGAACGGTTCTTACTAGAAGCCCGTAGCAGCCACGTAAAATTTGCAACAACAAAGTAGAGGACGTCTAACTTGTTTTTGCAGGTCATGTTGTGATGTGATATGGTCAAGACATGATGTGATATACGATGTTGTATGAGATGATCATGTTTTGTAAAAGTTATCGGCAACTGGCAGGAGCCTTATGGTTGTCGCTTTATTGTATGAAATGCAAACGCCATGTAATTGCTTTACTTTATCACTATGCGTTAGCGATAGTTGTAGAAGCAATAGTTGGCGAGACGACCACGACGCTACAATGGAGATCAAGGTGTCAAGCCGGTGACGATGGAGATCATGACGGTGCTTTGGAGATGGAGATCAAAGGCACAAGATGATGATGGCCATATCATGTCACATATTTTGATTGCATGTGATGTTTATCTTTTAGCATCTTATTTTGCTTAGTATGGCGGTAGCATTAGAAGATGATCCCTTACTAAAATTTCAAGGTATAAGTGTTCTCCCTGAGTATGCACCGTTGCGACAGTTCTTCGTGCTGAGACACCACGTGATGATCGGGGGTGATAGGCTCTACGTTCACATACAACGTGTGCAAGACAGTTTTGCACATGCGGAATACTCGGGTTAAACTTGACGAGCCTGACATGTACAGACATGGCCTCGGAACACTGGAGACCGAAAGGTCGAACATGAATCATATAGTAGATATGGTCAACATAGAGATGTTCACCATTGAAGACTACTCCATCTCACGTGATGATCGGACATGATTTAGTTGATTTGGATCACGTATCATTTAGATGACTTGAGGGATGTCTATCTAAGTGGGAGTTCTTAAGTAATTTGATTAATTAAACTTAACTAGGGAAATTGCCCGTGCGTTGCAACGGGAGAGAAAGTACCACACCCCCTAATTCAGTAAGAGGGATTCACTTGTGCACCATCATGGTGGTGGACCCCGCATACTCCTACCCACACACACCACACGAACCCTCCCCTTGACTCAACATTGCCACTCTACCGATCCAGGAACACCACCCGTGTGCCGCCCTCCTTTTGAGCATCTCCTTCTCCTTCTACCCCATGTGTGCTACTCCCTCTGTAAACTAATATAAGAGCGTTTAGATCACTAATTTAGTATTCTAAATGCTTTTATATTAATTTACGGAGGGGGTACTTCATAACGAACCCGTGGTGCTATCTGTCAGACCCTTACTTGTCATGTGCACCCACTTCCTTCTGTTTATCCCCGTCTCCTCGTCCCACCCGGCCATAAGCAATCTCCGCCGCTTCTCTATCTCGGCCTTTTTTTTCTTGCGGGATCTCTCGGCCTTTGACTTCTGCGACCTCCAAGCTCCAGCACCAAGCCATCATGTATACCTTGGACACCAAGCTCCCTCGCATTCAATGTAGTCTTCCATTGCATTCTGATTTTTCATCATGCATGTTGCCTCCTGCTAGGCTGACCAGTACCGGTCGATCGAGCGCAAGAACAACAAGACCATGTCAGGTTATAATTGAGGCGTTGTCACGGGATGGGAGATGCTAGGCACGATTGTAGGAACAACCGCACTGCTCGGCGTTTTGTGAAAAAGAGAAAAAAAATGCACACTGCTCCGCTGTTGTGGCCTCGTGGTATTAGAGGTTTCCATCAGGACGCCTCTAGACAAAGCACATAAGTGTATATTGTTTTTATACTTTCTCTCGATTCAGATATAAACAACACATGCATATATATACACGTCCATTAGGACTCCTTATCAAATTTCAAATTGTATTTTTTTCAATCTAATCACCCGCTCACACATTGATTGATAGGACTTTGGGTGTGCGGAAAAATCAAGCGAAGCATATATGGCAATATTCAGAAACATACGATTTCCATTAAGGTTACATACCCATAGATAATGGGAAGTACTAAGGAGTACGTTGCAACAGGAATAATCATTCCAGTACAAAGGACAGGTGTTGTTCTCAATGGGAACTTAACTCCGACAGTGCTCGGACACCACCGAGGAAGTAGAAGCTGAGGCTGTTTCTTGCTCTCACTCATCCACATGAATGGTAACTGGCCCGATAGTTTTTGAGGCGCTGCAATTCGCTGGGACCTGCAGATAAAGACTATTTGTTGGGTATGTGGATATTAGGAAGCAGATGAATCGTTTTCAGTAGTGCTGCACATCCCTGATGCGTCAAGAGTGCAACCAAGTAGATCATGAGCTGGCTAGCTATGCTAGGTCTCATGGATTTTTTATATCAGACAGGAGGGTCCATGGCCAGGTTCAGTCCGTCATTTGTATGGACAATGGTGCGATTATAATGATGAAAAGTCGTTTAAACCTATAAGAAAATCCTGAAGGACAGATTTTAGTTAGGCGTGCAACAACTGACCAACCAAGACTTAGATATGTACTCCCTCCGTTTCAAAATAGATGACCCAACTTTGTACTAATTTTATATTAAAATTAGTACAAAGTTGGGTCATCTATTTTGAAACGGAGGGAGTACCTTGCTGGGGATAATTCATCAATAAGCTGGCACCACGCCTGAACTTTGTATCAAAGCATAGCGATGCGTTAACAAAACTGCAAGCTAAAAAATTTCATGCTTGCTGGGCAGTGGGCACCATAGGTCCTAGAGTATATATAATTATATATATGAAATCCACTGTATGTTGTATACACAGACCCGCTTTTCAAAAGAGCACAACAATATCTAAGGACGATTAATTTCCCACTATTTGTGTATATGTATAGGAACCCTGAAAAATTCGACTTCAATTTTTGGAAAACTTGCTTGTTGAGTAAAGTTCAGAGAAAGTGTTACAACTAAATCCTTTAGCTATTCCAGTGATATCCACTATTGGAACACCAAAGAGACGGAGCTTGTTGCTTCCTGGACTGCTGCCTAGAGCAGAATTCCCCATAATTTCGTTGGTAATGACTCACCATGGAATCACAAATTGATTCTGAAAGTGAAAAGTAGAAGTACACAAAGCAACTGACGAAGGGACGCAGCTGTCTCCTCCTCGAAGCGCCACCACCCCTCGCACTGGAGCGCAGCCAACCATTGAAGCTGAACCGGATTTTGAGCTCGGTCACCGGCCGACCGCCACAGTCACCCAGGATCCGCGGGTTGAAGTGGGGGATCTCCGTCGCGACTTTCCCATGTCTATGTCCATCACGAACTACATCAAGCGGAGGCAACAGGTACATGTACCATAGCGGCGACGGCTAGCTCCACACCGACGAAGAACAATAGCACACTGAGCTTAAGGGTGTCAATTCAACAATACAGACCAAAAAGGAAGACCAAACCGTACAGTACTCCATCCTTATATATACTGGCCAAAAGGCAACTTCAAACAATTTACACTACTTCAGCACCCCATGTTGACTGCGAATGCAGACCAAACAATACAAATTCCACTCTAATATGCATTGAACAAGAAAGGAATTTCCAACCATATACTACTACACATAATTATTTGTTATATTTACAACATTTTTTGTTTGCTCATTACAAAATAAGGCAAATCCTACCTGGTATGGTAGGAAAATTTCAAGACCTGAGATTTGCAATGCTACACAACTAAAAGGATTAACCTTACAATTGTGATCCTAGATTGCAAATAAGCATACTTGACAGGAACTATGAAAAACTACATCCTAGTTCTAAATTTGTAGCAGTGCTTTCTTGATATCTTAGGGTCTGCAACTAAAATCAAATGTGCCTATTTAATCAACCCTGACAAAGTTTATGATCTTAAACAACAGTATCAATCATGGTCAATCTGAATCATGAACATTGCAAAATCTGGCAGTACTCTTGTACCACAATGGCATATGCAAGCATTAAAAAATATAGAACTGCGAGCATCACAGTACCCGGGACAATCATTTCTTCAGAAAAGTATCCATCAAAGTAGTCATCAATAATTCCTGCCAATGCCATGTTATACCATCAAGAGATTTAATATACTATTTAAATGAGCTATCTTGATATCTTAGGGTCTGCAACCCCAAAGAAAGATAAACGTAGAAGGTAGAACAAACTATCCTGGTGGGTGTACCCAAATGTTTTCTCTTCTGCCATCAATAGAAGTAAGAGACCAGCAATGAATTTTAGAGCAATAGTTGCTATAAGAAAAGTTAAAAATGTCCAAGCATAGAAAATTGTCTACTACATCACAGGAACACGAGAATATTGATCAAGACTTTTAAAATAACATGCAATGTTTTTTGAACCATTTAGTAGTACGTTTTGGGTCTAGTCGTAGGGTATGTGAGTTGGAGACTTGGAGTACAACAAATTTACATCAGATGTTTTTCAAAGAGGCAAATAGCATCCAACAACAATTACTCAGGATAACAAAAAGGATAATAATTTTCCATGACAATGAACAGGACTGTGTACCTTCTTTATATTTGCTCTTTCCATTTTTAGAGGAAAATGCGAACAATACTTCAGGATTTTTATCACTATCTTTCTGAGGCCAATGAATCTGGACATCCACTATATTCTAATGCGCCTTCAGAAGTAAGTAGACTATCATAATACCCTTCTCTGTGAGCTCCAACACCAGCAACATCTTGTTTCCAACCATTAAAAAATGCGCCCCAATAACACCTAGAACAAAAATAAAAGAACCCCAATAACAATACAGATCTTGTTTGCTGAAGACAATCTCACCATACAAAATCTAAGGAGTTTTATTAAAACTCAGTCAAATGCCTTTCCCCAAAATAATAGCATTTCATATGAAAAGACACATAACTAACAATATACAATGATTTGCATTTGCTAACTACTATAATTAGTTGTTTGCAGCACTGTGCCATCTCCGATAGAGTGCAATCCAGTATGTTCAGAAGGCAAAAGCAAAGAGACAAAAACTACCAATGCATATGTTTGAAAAGTGAGTTCCTAATAAGATGAGATCATCGTTGGACTTCCAATCAAAGAAATTCATAGGATCAACACTTAGAAAAGATTTCAGTAAACATTTTCATTATCTTTGATTGATTACAAATAGATTTCTACCTATTGCACAAAGCCCATGCTTGTAATCTGACGGGAACTATTAAAAACAAGTGAACAGATCAGGAAAACATCTACTGATCTCCATCCATTACGCCATGTAAGTTGGTTCCCTTGGTGTTCAGGTAATACATAGACAACCAAATCAATTGAATAGAGAAAGCAATCTGCACTGTACTGGTATCTAAGCGAGACCTACAGGAGCAGAGGAGCATGGTTTGATCAAGGACTTGGGACTCAGTTAAAAAAAATAAAGGGGGAGAGGATTGGGTGGAAGGGATCTCACCAAGATGTAGCCATGGGGGGGGGGGGGGGGGGGGGGGGGGGGGGGGCGGACGACTGGAGGAAGCAGCCGGGTTGCTTGCACGACTCGGTGGGCTCCGGCCTTGGGGCAGCGCACGCACCATCCTGTCATCGCGAGTAGTAGTGCTTCCGTTCTTTCCCCAGCCTTCGTCACGCTCGTGGCTTCAAGCCACCGCCGCCGTCATCGCGCTCGTGGCTCCGGCGAAGCCCTGCCCGAAACCCTAGCCACGGGAGAGCGGGCGGTAGAGGACGGGGGCGGAGAATATGGCCGGAGTGGAGGGAGGCGCGGACTGTGGGGAGCTCGGGGGCGTGCTGTGCCGCGCCGGAGGTCGCCGGAAGCGGACGGCATAGGCGGCGGCGGGTGCGGCGACGATGGCTTAGTGCGCGAGAGGGAGAGGAGGCGAGCCCGTGCTCCTCCTGTGGTCGCGTTTTTTTTACTTTACACAAATCTGTTCGGACCGCGGGTTCAATACTCCAAACAACAGGGTGTCTTGTGCAAAAACGAAGCGTTTTACCAGATCACTTAAACAAGGACTGCGGGTTGTATTACTGAAAAACATAGGGGGGCTTTTAGCAAAAGAGCGGTGACGGTGAGCGGGTGGGCAGAACCGATAATCGCTTTATTATTAGGGAAAGATTTATCATGAACTTAGTCCTGATAGTATTTGCAAATTATGTTGTAAATCAATAGCTCGCGAAGTAGCTCTCCGTTTATTTTTGATATGTTCCTAGAAAAAAATAAGTTGAAAGAAGTTAGTAGCAATAATGCGGACTGGGTCCGTGATCCGTGGATTATCCTCATTGTTGTACAGAAGAATTATGTCCTTGATGCACCGCTAGGTGACAGACTGATTGCAGGAGCAGATGCAGACGTTATGAACGTTTGGCAAGCTCGGTATGATGACTACTTGATAGTTTAGTGCGCCATGCTTTACAGCTTAGAATCGGGGCTGCAAAGATGTTTTGAACGCCACAGAGCATATGAGTGTTCCAAGAGCTAAAATTGGTATTTCAGACTCATGTATGTGTCAAGAGGTATGATACATCTGACAAGTACTTTGCCTACAAGATGGAGGAGAATAACTCAGCCAGTGAGCATGTGCTCAGAATGTCTGGTACTACAATCGCTTTAATTAAGTGGGAGTTAATATTCCTGATAAGATAGTGATTGACAAAGTTCTCTAGTCACTTTCACCAAGCTACTAGAACTTCGTGATGAACTATAATATGCAAGGGATGACGAAAATGATTCTCGAGCTCTTCGTGATGCTGAAATCCGTGAAGGAAGAAACCAAGAAAGAGTATCAAATGTTAATGGTTAACAATACCACTAGTTTCAAGAAACAGGACAAAGGAAAGGAAAGGGAACTTCAAGAAGAATGACAAGCAAGTTGCCACTCCCGGGAAGAAGCCCAAGTCTGGACCTAAGCCTGAAACCGAGTGCTTCTACTTCAAAGGGATTGGTCACTGGAAGCGGAACTGCCCCAAGTATTTGACGGATAAGAAGGATGGCAAAGTGAACAAAGTTATATTTAATATACATGTTATTGATGTGTACCACTACAAAAAAACACACATCCGTGACATTTTGGGCCGAATAATTTTTTTTCCTGTCATGCTTATGACACTTCTATGACAATAATTGTGAAAAAAACCGGGATCATCATACATGTGGTGGGCTCGTACTTCTATGACAAAAAATCATGACAGAAAATGGGCTTTTCGTCCTGGGCGGGTCGGAGACGCGGCTGCATGACATTCTTTGGGACGTCCATGACAGAAAAAACCATGGTAGAAGCGAGGGCGAGGAAAATATCGGGGAGTTCCCGGTTACGGTGGGTGGTCGGGAGCTGAGCGATGCACGTTTCTCTCGTACACGTACGCGCGTGGGTGCGAGGCGTCGGGCTCTAACTAAACCCGAGCGAGGCGTTGGGCTCTAACTGAACCCGAGCGATTGCACTAGCTATGTTACTGAACCCGAGCAATCGATCCCTTGCTGTTAACTGAACCCGAGTGATTCCTTCGCTACTGCTGCTAACTGAAGCCGATCGATGCCGCCTCTTGATGAACAGTGAGCGTTGTTGGGGGGGTTGGATGAACAGTTTCCGATGGGGGGTTGGATGAACAGGACCCCGTGGTAGTAGAGGCCGTTGCCGCTGAATGAACAGGACCCCGATCGAGCCGGTTGGGGGTGGATGAACAGGACCCCGTGGAGGGCTGGATGAATAGGACCCCGTGGAGGGCTGGTTGAACAGTAGCCGGTGGAGAGCTGGAAAACAGTAGCCCGTGGAGGGGAGGTTGAACAGGATCCCGTGGAGAGGGCTGGTTGAACAGTAGCCGGTGGAGGAGCGGTGGAGGCTGGATGAACAGGAGCCCGTGGATGAACAGTCGTAGGTGGAGGCTGGAGGAGGTCGACGGTGGATGAACAGTAGCCCGTGGAGGAGGTCGACGATGGAGATGAACAGTATCCCGTGGAGTCCCGTTTTGTGGTACACCACACCCCTCCCGATGAACAGGACCCCCGTTTCGACCGTAGCGCTCCAAGACAAGTCTGTTTCCTCCGTTTTGCGGTACGCCACACCCCTCCGATCAACAGGACCCCATTTCGATCGTAGGAGGTCTAAGAGAAGTCTGTTTCCTCCGTTTTGCGGTACGCCATACCCCTCCCGATGAATAGGATCCCGTTTCGACCGTGGCCGATCGAACACAAGGCCGTTTCCTCCGTTCTACGGTACGCCAGGCCTCATTTCGATCAGCTGTTCCGTCCAAGCCGGTTGGCTCGCGATGAACATGACGTATTCCATTGCCTCCCAGTGAACACGACGCAGTTCCTCTGTTCTGACCCAGCCATGTACACGAGCCCTGACCGTACGTATGCGTGAGTAGGCGTTCGAGACCCCGCCCGTATGTACTTACGTGGCCGTATTTTTTGGTGTGTGGCTGTATGTACGTGTACACGGTTTAGACGGGACAGCCTGAACTGCTACGTGGGGCCTCTACTATGACATGTGCCGCTACTTACTCGGCCACGGCTCATAATTGTAGAGAGACCGATCGACCAGTATGTATATACACGTTCGCGACCAAAATGACAACACTACGTATGCTTCGACCAGGTGGGTCCCGACTATCAGGCACTTCCTTGTGAGCGAAGATGTAGCTGGTGGGTCCCGGCAATCAGGGGGAAACTTTTTTCGCGAAATATGGTGGCCCGTCCGGTGGATCAGTTTCTCCGTTCCGACCCAGCCAGTTGGTTTTCGATGAACAGGATTAGTCGATGTACGTGTTAGAGACTCCGCCCGTATGTACGTACGTAGCCGTATTTACTATGTTGCAGCATGGTCGTACGTACGTGTACACGATATAGACGGGACTGCGTGACATGCTACGTCGGCGCCTCTACTTCAACACGTGTCGCTCCTTACTCGGCCACAGTACGTCGCTGCAGAGACACCGATCGACCGCTATGTACATACACATTCGCGACTGGACAGATAACGCTACCTTTGATTCAACCTGGTGGGTCCCAGCTGTCAGGGGGTAAGAAGGCAGTTCCTTTCGTGCGAAGATAAAGCTGGCGGGTCCCAGCTGTCGGGGGAAAACGTTTTTTTCGCGAAATACAGAGGCCCTTCCGGTAGGTCCGAGGTGTCAGGTGGAGGAATCATTATTTTGCGCGTAATGAGGCACTTCCTTGCGTGCGGTCATGGACCCAGCTATCAGGCTCTCCACTTACAGTACTCTTCTGATGGCTGTCGTTCGTTGACCGTGCTGACGATGTCGTACCGCCCGAGAGCGCCAAAGTGGTGGAGGATGGCGCGACCTAGGAAGGGAATGACCCGGAGCCATGGAATACGCAGCAGTAGATGAACGAGGATTGACTGCTTCGGCTGCGGTTTGAGGCTGCCGTCTCCAGAGAATAACAGGGGGTGTGGGTGAGTAGCGGGAAGGCCTAGCCAGTAATAGTATGGTTGGGCGGTGAGGCCTGCGCGACAGCACAACCGGCCACGGGAGGCTGGAGCAGGTGGTACGGCGGGCGCAGGTTTGGGCGGCTAGAGCGACAAGACTAGAGGTTGAAGACGCAGTTTGGCCGTTGGATTAACATCGAACGGTTAGTGCAACTAGAATCGTTTATTGACTAAGTTGACAAAGCCTTGCGTACGCGTTAACTTAGTATGCCCACAAGTCAGCCTACAAATCTGGTGGGTCCCAGTTAGCAGGGGGAATCAATTTTTTTTCGCGTAATAAGGTGACACTTCCTTGCGTGCGAAGATGTTTTCTAGTTTTTTTATTTCTTCTTTTTCGAGTTCGAATAAAAAGAAAACAATTTAGGATCTTCGGTACAATCTATATTTTCACGAAAAGGGTCATAATAAAGCTGGTGGTCCCCAGCTGTCATGGAGAGGAAACTTTCTATTTCTGCATAACAAAGGAAGCACTTCATTGCGTGCGAAGATGTAGCTAGTGGGTCAAACCTGTCAGGGGGAGATTTTTTGTGTGCATAATACGGGGCACTTGCTGCGTGCGGCCATGGGCAATGTGCGTCCCTACTGTCAGCCAATTCACGTACATGCCTCATCTAAGCTGCCCCCTGATCCAACAGATGGCTGGCCGCCAGTTACGCTGTGCCTTGCTATGGGCAAGGCACTGGATCTCTGTCCCCGATGGTTGTCGTTTGTTGACAAAGTTGACCACGCCGCGCCGAGAGAACCAACGCAGTGAACGATGGCGAGTATTACGAAGGGAATGACCCGGAGCTGGCGAAGACACAACAGTGGATGCCCACGCGAAGGGGAGTACGAGGGTTCACTGGTTCGGCTGCGGTGTGAGGCTGCCGTCACCGGTGAAGAACATGAGGTGTTGGTGAGTAGAGGAATGGCCTGGACGATGTTTGGGACTAGAGTGGACCGATGAAGCCTGCGCGGCAACACAGCCGGCCACGGAAGGCGGTAGCAGGCAGTACCGCCGGCGGTGGTTTGGGCGGCTGAGCAAGAATATCCGAGATTGAAGAAGCACTACAGCCGTTGGATGGACATCCAACGGCCACTTCTGCTAGAATCGTTTCTTGACTATAAGTTTACAAAGCCTTCCGTACGCCTTAGTAGGCCCACAAGCCTTCCGTACGCGTCACTGACTATAATTCTCAAAAAAATAGTAGGCCCACAAGTGAGCATCACATCTGTGGCAGAGAGCATATAGCCCATTTGCGATTTGTAATAGTGTACAACCCATTTTTGAATTCTAATGGAATTTACTACAACCCATTTACAGTTTGTTAAAATTACAGCCCATTTTCTAGCCAGGACAATAATTAATAATTTAAACCAACCTCTCAAAACAGAATTCAACCAAAAATCCCACATTTTGATGGAATCCGGAAAAAAATCCCGAAATTTCGAGTCAGATTAAATATAATTTCAAAATGAATTTGTATTAGGTAAAAATCTAAAAAAATAATGCGTGCAATAAGTAATGAAATGAAGATTTCCAAATTCAAACATTAATATTTTTGAAACTAATTACCTGCTTGGTGCGTTTTTGTATATTTACAGCCCAGTTTTTATAATTACATCTCATTTATTATTTCTTAAAGCCCATTTTCTTGTTAGGCCTAATAGGAAAGATTTAGAGCCCAGCGGGGCGGATAATAACAAGTTGACCTGGGTTGGGTATTCCGCAAAAAAGTATAGCTGGGCTAGCCATTTTCACCTTGAAAAAATTAATATCTGGGCTGGATATTTGGTTGACATAAAATAATAGCCTAGGCTAGACGGGCCACAGCCCGCCCAGTTGATACCCTGCTCCTCTGAACAACAACAAAAACATCGCTCAAGAAAAACTCCGCTTACACCGAAAAAACAAATATTGCTCGAGCTGCTGGGTCACAACTGTCGGCCACTCCTTGTACAATTCTCTCGTTTATTGACTATATAGGTTGACGATGGTGTGGGACCATGATGTCAGGAAACCAGGAGGAAGCAAAAAAAATTATATAGTTGTATATAATAAGGAGGAATTTGCGCACGTACGGCTATGGCCCTAGTGGGTCCCTACTGTCATCCAGTCAAAATAAAGTCATCTCCTAAATCCTCATGTTCGTTGACCATGTTGACAATGCTCGGCGCCAAGGCGAGCGCAACAACTCGAAGGACGATGGAGAGGGTCTCGCGGGCCCTACGGATGGTCTGATACAGCGCCCGCTCCTCATTCAGGAAGGCAGGATCATCGGACACCTATGAGCACCTTCGAGAGACCGAGACGGCATGAAACGGTAAGGCCGCGCTTGGGAGCTCTGGTTTATTTCACACCTGTATTAAGATACAAGTGTAATTTACTCATCATCGGAAACAACGCGTAAAATACATGCGTAATGAAACTGAGGGCCCGAGGTCTGTAACGAAAACCGGCTTGTTACGCCTGTAATTTGAGAGACCAGTGTATATTTTACTAGTCGAAATCGACCAACCAAGCGCTTCGCCCAAGACCATCTGCTTTTATTTACAAGCATCAGTTTTACAAGCGGTTTTGGTTGGAAAACGACGATCCAATCACGGCCTAAGATGATGAGTTGGTCGGAAGATCATATGGTTTCACCTCTAACCTACCCGAGTTGTCGTATAGGCTATGAATGAAACATATGACAATGAACTTCTTAAGCACAGAAACAACAGAAGAGATGATCTTCTTAACATGCAAATCACAGGCATTAGCTCAACATGCAAAACAATATGAAGCATTATTCTCAGGAGGCACGGTGAACAGCTCGCGATTCCGCATGCCACAGCATTCCAAGCTTAACTTTGCAATCAAACTCACAAGGCCTGGCATTACATAGACAACATTCAGAACAAACTCTTGAAATACCTTACATAAGTCAACATTCATGTGACTATGCATCTCAGCAGAGTAAATATTTACTTCTGAACTGAAGCCAGGAATAGGAAAGAACGATCGACGTTGCTCACAGCAAAGGGCGTCCCACTCAAAAATAGCAAATGCATGTCTTATGGCTAACATCAATGAGCAAAATTTGACAAGGTTTTCCAATTCCAATATATTAAACTAATGTCTTCTTGCTAACATCAATGATTAAACTTTGACAAGCTTTTCCCATTCAAAATATGTAATGCCTATGATTGTAGAACAGGCAGGGTTTGTCATCAGTTTGTCATATGATAGTCCGGTGGCTCAAGGTGACAACGAATGATTAGAGAACCATTCGATGTATTGTGCATGATGAAGTATTATGGAGGACACGAACCATCTGAACATTTTGTGCAGTTCCACTAAAATCAAGCTGAGAATCCCCATGGATTTCGTATTTATATGCTGCAAGAAAACAAAGACACATCAGCACACACATGAATATTGGCCCCAGTGTCAACCCACCAATCGGTGGTCTAACAAACTGAAAGTACGGTAAACAGATTACCATACCCAGACGCCCCATCATTGTTGCTCAGAATGACATTGACAGACCTGGAGTCATGTCCTGGCTTCTTGTACTTGTTTGGGCACTTTTTGCCCAGTGCATTGCACGTGTTGTAGAGTTGCCTATGCTCTCTGCAGACTAGTCATGTCACCAGCGTCTACTAGTACTCTGTAAAGCTTCTCGATCATTCCTTCTGTAATGTAGTGCAAACAGTGACTGCTTCTTTCCGCAAAGTGGTAAGACCAACTGGACCCACTAATGCAGTAGTTTGCCTTAGACACATTGGCTCCTTTTGTGCAGTTCAACTAAAATCAAAGTCGGAATAAAACCAAGCTTTAATTTTGATATCCCTGTAAGCAACAATAGGTATAAGGGAAACAATTACTGAGAAATAACGGTTGATGACTTGTACTCCCAGAAGAAAAACATCTACTGATCTACCTTATCTTAATGGGAAACAAAGAAGGAGAGTAGCAATTCTCAATCAGTGTGATTCATTCATATTAACTTAGACATTATCTTAACAATGCCTTGTTTCAACATGTATAAAGAACGATAAAGCAGAAAAGTACCATTCCTAAAACAATGCGATTGATTCATAACAGAGCCATTATCTTAACAATACCTTGGTTAAACATGTAGAAAGAACTACAAAGCAGGATAGTACCATTTGTAAAACACTGTAACTGATATATAATAACAGAGACATTATTTGAACAATACATTTCTTAAACATGTACTCCGGCCGATCCCTAACAGAAATGGTACTCCCGCCGATCCCTAACAAGTGTTGCAATTTTGAACTAAGATTCAGTAGTTACTTCTGAGGAAAGTCGGTACTGACCTTTCAAGACTAAGATTTGAAACAACTCATGAGGAAGACCTGAAAGAGATCTCAACACATATATGGAAATCCGGTCTCCTTTTGTGCAGTTCCACCAAAATTAAGCGAAGCAAAATGTTGCAATAGCAACAAGTTGACTAGATATCCCTGTTTTAACAAAGGCAAAAAAGGAATCAATTACTGGCCAATAAATGAGGATGAAACATGCGGCCACAAAAATGGCAATCCCGCCAATCCCTAACAAGTGTTGCAGTTTTGAACTAAGATTCAGTAGTTAATTCTGAGAGTGGCATTGCTTAATTTTACCAGCGGCATTAGATTAACAAAAAGCATAAACAGTTCCAGGGGAGAGTGGGCGAAACAACAACATGTGCTTCCATCTACTTATAAAGGGGGTGATGCAGAGTTTTGTTGTAACAAAGCAACAAGCATCATGTCTGGGTTGGAACAATTTTTGCTCACTTAATGGTAAAAGACAGCAATTCAATAGCTTCAATTCAACATTTATTTAAAACAATACCAATACAAGTAGCACAACATCTCAAAGCACACTGCACAATCATGTGGATGAAGGCCTATATTGACCTTTCATGAGACGACCAAGATAAAATACGAATCTACCAACACGAATAGGAAATCCAATCTCGTTTTGTGCAGTTGCACTGAAATCAAGCAAAGTTGCCGGTGTGACATTTAAGTTCGCTATAGCAACAAGTTGAATAGATATCCCTGTTTTAACAGAGGAAAAAAGGAAACAATTACTGGCCAATAAAGGAGGATGAAACATGCGGCCACAAAAAGAAGCATCTACCTATCTTGATGGAAAACAAAGTATAGGAAAGTAGCATTTCTAAAACGGTTGCATTGATTCATATTAAGAGAGAAATTCTCTTAAAACAGTTCAGTAGTTAATTCTAAGAGTGGCATTGCTTAATTTTACCAGCGCATTAGATTAAGAAAATCATAAACAGTTCCAGGGGAGAGTGGGCGCAACAACACCATGTGCTTCCATCTACTTATAAAGGGGGTGATGCAGAGTTTGTTGTAACAAAGAAACAAGCACCATGTGTGGGTTGGAACAATTTTTGCTCACTTAATGGTAAAAGACAACAGTTCAATATCTTCAATTAAACATTTATCCAAAACAGTACCAATAAAAGTAGCACAACATCTCAAAGCACACTGCACCATCATGTGGATGAAAGTCGACCAAGATTTGAAACAACTCGCGAGGAGGATTTGAGCGAAATCTCTCAACACATATATGGGAATCCGATCTCCTTTTGTGTAGTTCAACCAAAATTAAGCAAAGTTGCCGGTGTGACATTCATGTTGAACTGCACAAAACACTCCTAAAACAAAAGTGTTTCATGTAGCCAAGCAAAATGACGCAATAGCAACAAGTTGAATAGAGGAGGGTGAAACATGCGGCCACAAAAATGAATCAATTACTGGCCAATAAAGGAGGGTGAAACATGCGGCCACAAAAAGAAGCATCTACCTTATCTTGATGGAAAACAAAGTATAGGACAGTAGCATTTCTAAAACGATTGCATTGATTCATATTAACAGAGAAATTCTCTTAAAATAACATTCATTAAAAATGTAATTTACTTTTAACAATGGCATTGCTTCAATTTACCAGCGGCATTCTTAGATTAACAACAGCAAAATAGTTGTATGGGACATGGGCCAGCACCATGTGCGTCCACACGTATAAATGGGTGATGCAGAGTATGTTGCCAAGCAGCATATCTGCGTTGGTCCCATATTTGTTCTCTTTGAACCTTTTTCCTATGTGAGGGCAACAAATCTAGTCCTGCACAAACTACCCGACCCACCAGTTTCTTTCCTTTTTCAACAAAGAGGTAGGTTCCTTACATATGTGTGTACTGGGTTACCCCCTTTTTCCCTTTTCGACCAACAAAGCGGCTGGATAGCCAGTCTATACTACTTTCCCTCCCTCCTTTCCTCATTGAACCACGTCCTAGATTCATGCTCCACCCCACCGCACCCTTCTTTCCTCTTTGAACCAAGACCTAGATTTGACTACAGAATCGAAAAAGATCCGCATGCAGCTAGAGCAATGACGGTTTCAAAGAAACTTATACCTTAGGGTCATCGGGATGTGGCAAGGCGTGCGGCGGGAGGCCTGATCTGCCCACACTACGTGCGGCAGCGAGGAAGAAGGGGTCGGTGGCCCTCCCGCACAGGCGCTGGGTGAAAGAGAACAACGCAGCCAGCAGTGGATTGCCTCCCTCGCCGAAGGCGATAGAGTGAACGGTGCACCTCCTCTCCTTCCCGGTGCGACGGGATCCGGATGCCTCCTTCACCAGCTGTGAGGGGGGGGGGGAGACAGAGGCCAACACAGTCTTGTTTAGATCTGGTGAAGAGGGTGAGAGACTATGAATATAGCAAACCCTAGCAAAGGAACGCTGAGCCTCCAGCGTGTATATATATATGTAGTGCAGCGAGAGTGTGGAGAGTGCAAACCCTAGCGAACAAGAGTTGAGGCTCCAGCTTATATAGTACTACATATATACTGTAGTACAGACTGAGCTCCGGTACCTTAACTGCACCTGCCTTTGGCTGTATGACAGGTGGGCCAGCCACATTTTGGGCCCACTTGTCATACACCCAAATGCAGGTGCACTAAGTCAATGAAGCTGCATCCATATAGTACTCGTGTATACTACTAATATATAGTGGAGTGGTTTTCTTATTCTCTCCATAACAATCGTTTTAAATTGTGTAAGTACGAAACGAAACTCTTTATTTAACGTACCAGTGAAGAAAACTACTACTTCCGATGAACTAATGATCCACGCGTCCTGGTCGCACTTCCTGTCCTTCACGTGCGGTACACTACCCTCCCTTAAGTGAACAACCACACATGCGCCAAATTATCAGAAACGTGTGAGAGTGTGTACAAATAAAGAATTTTAATTTCAATTATCGGAAAGGTTTGAGAGTATGTACAGTTTGCCCTCTCTCAATAATTATGGTTTGTTGTGTTCGGCCTAAACTTGGTCAAACTTTACAAAGTTTGACTTCAGTTAAATCTAATATGCGGAGTAAATAAAAATGGAGGGCTACTACGTCCATCCGCAGCGGACGGGATTCGGCCGGATCTGTGACCACCGGTGAGGAGAGAGATAGAGTGGACACTGTCATCTTGTTTTGATATGGAGAGGGTGAGAGAGCGAGACGCGAGAAACCCTATCAAACAAGAGGCTATATATACAATGGAGTACAAAAATCTCTCCATAGCAATGGTTTTAAATAGAATACGCGCGTTCCTGAAAAAATGAAACAAAAACTGGCGGACAATTTTTTAACGTACCAAGAAAGAAAACTCGATCAAAAAGACGCCCCCGCTTCCAGGTCGCGAGAGTCGTCGCGCACACACACATAGACATATACATGCATATCCGTGTTTACGTAAAATTCCATCTCCATCTCCAATCATATTTGTCCAACTGGCACATTATTTACGTTGTTAATTATATACGCAACAATATTAACGTACAACATCTCTTGTTTGCGGGCGTCCGGCTCGCTGCCACACCCGCTCCTGACCAACCCGAACCCTCTTCATCACCCGCGCATGCTTCCCGTCCGAAACGGTCAGTGCCGCATTCATGCCCGGCTAGAGCGGACGCGACTGATACGTCTCCAACGTATCTATAATTTTTGATTGTTCCATGCTATTAAATTATCTGTTTTGGATGTTTAATGGGCTTTAATATACCTTTTTATATTATTTTTGGGACTAACCTATTAACCGAAGGCCCCGTGCAAATTGCGTTTTTTTGCCTATTTCAGTGTTTCGCAGAAAAGGAATATCAAACGGAGTCCAAACGGAATGAAACCTTCGCGAGGATCATTTTTGGAACAAACGGAATCCAGGAGACTTGGAGTGGACGTCAAGGAAGCCACGTGGTGGCCACGAGGCAGGAGGGCGCGCCCAAGGGGGTAGGCGCGCCCCCACCCTCGTGGGCCCCTCGCAGCTCCACTGACCTACTTCTTTCGCCTATATATACTCTTATACCCTGAAAACATCGGGGGGAGCCACAAAACACTTTTTCTACCGCCGCAACCTTCTGTACCCGTGAGATCCCATCTTGGGGCCTTTTCCGGCGCTCCGCCGGAGGGGGAATCGATCACGGAGGGCTTCTACATCAACACCATAGCCTCTCCGATGATGTGTGAGTAGTTTACCACAGACCTTCGGGTCCATAGTTATTAGCTAGATGGCTTCTTCTCTCTCTTTGGATCTCAATACAAAGTTCTCCTCGATCTTCTTGGAGATCTATTCGATGTAATACTTTTTGCGGTGTGTTTGTCGAGATCCGATGAATTGTGGGTTTATGATCAAGATTATCTATGAACAATATTTGATTCTTCTCTGAATTCTTATATGCATGATTTGATATCTTGCAAGTCTCTTCGAATTATCAGTATGGTTTGGCCTACTAGATTGATCTTTCTTGCAATGGGAGAAGTGCTTAGCTTTGGGTTCAATCTTGCGGTGTCCTTTCCCAATGACAGCAGGGGCAGCAAGGCACGTATTGTATTGTTGCCATCGAGGATAAAAAGATGGGTTTTATATCATATTGCTTGAGTTTATCCCTCTACATCATGTCATCTTGCCTAATGCGTTACTCTGTTCTTATGAACTTAATACTCTAGATGCATGCTGGATAGCGGTCGATGTGTGGAGTAATAGTAGTAGATGCAGAATCGTTTCGGTCTACTTGTCACGGACGTGATGCCTATGTACATGATCATGCCTAGATATTCTCATAACTATGCGCTTTTCTATCAATTGCTCGACAGTAATTTGTTCACCCACCGTAAAATATGCTATCTTGAGAGAAGCCACTAGTGAAACCTATGGCCCCTGGGTCTATTTTCCATCATATTAATCTTCCACCAACGTGCTATTTCTGTCGCCGTTTATTTTGCTATCTTTACTTTTCAATCTATACAAAAAAATACCAAAAATATTTATCTTATTATCTTTATCAGATCTCACTTTTGCAAGTGGCCGTGAAGGGATTGACAACCCCTTTATCGCGTTGGTTGCAAGGTTCTTATTTGTTTGTACAGGTACTAGGGATTTGCGTGTAGTCTCCTACTGGATTGATACCTTGGTTCTCAAAAACTGAGGGAAATACTTACGCTACTTTGCTGCATCACCCTTTCCTCTTCAAGGGAAAACCAGCGCATGCTCAAGAGGTAGCAAGAAGGATTTCTGGCGCCGTTGCCGGGGAGATCTGCGCACAAGTCAAGACATACCATGTACCCATCACAAACTCTTATCCCTTGCATTACATTATTTGCCATTTGCCTCTTGTTTTCCTCTCCCCCACTTCACCTTTGCCTTTTCTTCGCCCTCCTTCCGTTCGATCTTGTGTTACCATGTGCCTTCTTTTTGCTTGCATCTTCGGTTGCTAAAAGTTTATGGATCCTCATCCCCTTGCTAATCTTTTTAAGAGATCCAATTATGATGAACCAATTTCTAGTGATTTGAGTGCACTAGATTATCTTTATGAGGTTTTGCTTGAAATTCGTGAATCTGAAAATTGTGATGAAGAAATTTATGAAGAGATTCACGATAGTTCCTTGAATAAAAAGCATAATTGCAATGCTTTTACTATAAATTCTCTTGATGTCAATTGTGCGAATAATATGCAAAACCCTAAGCTTGGGGATGCTAGTTTTACTATGTCTACTACTTGTTGCAATGATCATGATTGGGGTGATTCTTCTTATGATCTTGAAAATTTAATTAAGCCCCATGATGAATATGAGATTGCTAATAGTGTTTGCAATAATATTAAAAGTGGATTTGGAAGAGTGTCAACTTTATATCCCACATATTTGGATAATGTTCAATCTTATGGTATTTTTGATAAAAGTGGGTTTGGAGAGGTCATGACTTTAGTTAATGATAATCCCACTATTTTGAAAGAGTGTCAACTTCGCATGCATGTGGATCGTGTTGAGAATATGTTATGTGATAGCTATTTTGTTGAATTTGCCTATGATCCTACATGTAATTATTATGAGAGAGGAAAATATGGTTGTAGAAATTTTGATCTTACTAAATTACCTCTCGTCATGTTGAGATTGCTATCGTCTCTTCCTTCTTCCTTGCATATGCTAATTTTTGCTTGCTATGATAATTTGTTTGCTTATAAAATGCCTATGAATAGGAAGTATGTTAGACTTAGATGTGTTTATCATGTGTTCTATGATGCTCTCTTTGTGCTTTAATTCTTGTCTTTGATGTGAGCATCATTAAAATTATCAATGCCTAGCTAGGGGCGTTAAACGATAGCGCTTGTTGGGAGGCAACCCAATTTTATTTTTGTTCTTTGCTTTTTGTTCCTGTTTAGTAATAAATATTTCATCCAGCCTCTTGTTAGATGTGGTTTTATGTTTTAATTAGTCTTTGTGCCAAGTAAAACCTATAGGATCTTCTTGGGTGATAATTATTTGATCTTGCAGAAAAAGACAGAAACTTTCTGCTCACGAAAACAATTGTTAAAAATCACCAGAAAGTGATAAAATACTGATTCCAATTGCAGTAGATCAATAATCAAATTATCTAGGTCTTCCTATTTTGGCAGATGTTTATGAGTTACAGAAGTTTGCGTTTGATACAGATTACTACAGACTGTTCTGTTTTTGACAGATTCTGTTTTTCGTGTGTTGTTTGCTTATTTTGATGAATCTATGGCTAGTATCGGGGGGTATGAACCATAGAGAAGTTGTAATAAAGTAGGTTTAACACCAATATAAATAAAGAATGAGTTCATTACAGTACTTTATTGTGGTGGTTTGTTTTCTTGCACTGACGGAGCTCATGAGATTTTCTGTTGAGTTTTGTGTTGTGAAGTTTTCAAGTTTTTGGGTAAAGATTTGATGGATTTTGGAACAAGGAGTGGCAAGAGCCTAAGCTTGGGGATTCCCAAGGCACCCCAAGGTAAAATTAAAGGACAACCAAAAGCCTAGGCTTGGGGATGCCCCGGAAGGCATCCCCTCTTTCGTCTTCGTCTATCGGTAACTTTACTCGATGCTATATTTTTATTCACCACATGATATGTGTTTTGCTTGGAGCGTCTTGTATGATTTGAGTCTTTGCTTTTTAGTTTACCACAATCATCCTTGCTGTACACACCTTTTGGGAGAGACACACATGAATCGGAATTTATTAGAATACTCTATGTGCTTCAGTTATATCTTTGAGCTAGATAATTTTGCTCTAGTACTTCACTTATACCTTTTTAGAGCACGGTGGTGGTTTTATTTTATAGAAAATATTGATCTCTCATGCTTCACTTATATTATTTTTAGAGTCTTTTAGAACAGCATGGTAATCTGCTTTGGCTATAAAATTAGTCCTAATATGATAGGCATCCAAGATGGGTATAATAAAAACCTTCATATAGAGTGCATTAAATACTATGATAAATTTGATACTTGATAATTTTTTTGAGATATAAAGGTGGTAATGTTAGAGTCATGCTAGCTGGTAATTATGAAATTGAGAAATACTTGTGTTAAGGTTGGCAAGTCCCGTAGCATGCACGTATGGTGAACGTTGTGTGACAAATTTGAAGCATGTGGTGTTCTTTGATTGCTTTCCTTATGAGTGGCAGTTGGGGACGAGCGATAGTCTTTTCCTACCAATCTATCCCCCTAGGGGCATGCGTAGTAGTACTTTGCTTCGAGGGCTAATAAACTTTTGCAATAAGTATATGAGTTCTTTATGACTAATGTGAGTCCATGGATTATACGCACTCTTACCTTTCCGCAATTTGCTAGCCTCTACGGTACAGTGCATTGCCCTTTCTCACCTTGAGAGTTGGTGCAAACTTCGCCGCTGCATCCAAACCCCGTGATATGATACGCTCTATCACACATAAACCTCCTTATATCTTCCTCAAAACAACCACCATACCTACCTATTATGGCATTTCCATAGCCATTCCGAGATATATTGCCATGCAACTTTCCACCGTTCCGTTTATTATGACATGCTCCATCATTGTCATATTGCTTTGCATGATCATGTAGTTGACATCGTATTTGTGGCAAATCCACCTTTATAATTCTTTCATACATGTCACTCTTGATTCATTGCATATCCCGGTACACCGCCGGAAGCATTCACATAGAGTCATATTTTGTTCTAAGTATTGAGTTGTAATTCTTGAGTTGTAAGTAAATAAAAGTGTGATGATTTTCATTATTAGAGCATTGTCCCATGTGATGAAAGAATGAGGGAGACTATGATTCCCCCACAAGTCGGGATGAGACTCCGGACGAAAGAAAAGGAGGCCAAAGATGCCCAAATAAAAAAATAGAGGCCAAAGAAGCCCAAACAAAAAAAATGAGAGAAAGGACAATGTTACTATCCCTTTTCAACACTTGTTCTTCAAAATAGCACCATGATCTTCATGATAGAGAGTTTCTTATTTTGTCACTTTCATATACTAGTAGGAATTTTTCATTATAGAACTTGGCTTGTATATTCCAATGATGGGCTTCCTCAAAATGCCCTAGGTCTTCGTGAGCAAGCAAGTTGGATGCACACCCACTTAGTTTCTTTTTGATGAGCTTTCATACACTTATAGCTCTAGTGCATCCGTTGCATGGCAATCCCTACTCCTCGCATTGACATCAATTGATGGGCATCTCCATAGCCCGTTGATTGGCCGCGTTAATGTGAGACTTTCTCCTTTTTTGTCTTCTCACATAACCCCTATCATCATATTCTACTCCACCTGTCGGGGATATACCCCGCGGCGTAAACCAGTCGGAAGTATAACCCGGCCGGACTGGGCGGTTTACTTGAGACCCGGCTGAGACTTAACGATTCACCGGCGACCCGTTTGGACCTGGCGGTTTACGATTCATTGGTAATCCGGCAGGCGGTTCAGAGGAGCGACAAGACCCGGTGGCCCAACAGGCGGTTCATGAAAGCCGGTTCATACTATGGTGGGCCGGTTTAAGAGGAAAGGCGTGAAGAATATTACCTTACAAGGAGTTAAGACCCGGACTTGTATCCGGTTTGTATTAGAGATAGACTAGTCCTAATCCAAATAGGACTCCACATGTAACCCGCCCCTTCAACTTATATAAGGAGGGGCAGGGCTCCCCAAAGAGGGGAAGAGAGAAGAAAAGCAAAAAGAAACAATCTCTAGGGCTAGACACAAAGAGCCGGCTTACCGGCGACTCCATGAGGATCATAATGAGACCTAGCCACAAACAGCATGTAGGGCTATTACCGGATGATGTTTCCCGGGGCCCGAAGCTGTCTAAATCCTTGTCTTATGTTGCGTCTCTCGATTCCGCCCAACCCCTCTCAAGCTACCACATAGATGTGTTGGCCTCGCGACTAAGTCCTCACACTAAGGACATCTGCCATGACAATTCCACGACAGTTGGCGCCCACCATGGGGCCCGCGCACGGTGGTGTTGAGTTCTTGGAGGGATCTCTCTGAAGGATCGAGAAGGTTGCAATTCATCTGATGAAGAAGATTCAAGAGATTAGGGTTGCATTAGGTGTGCCGTCACACGGTCGCCGAGTTAAGGAAACCGACAGGCGGAGCAATCGAAAGTCAGATCAAGTCTTTTTGAGCGCTTGCGCGTCGGCGAGACCGACAGGATTTCCGTCAAGCATCGCAATGATTCGGGAACACGGACATATTTTTCAGTCCATAATGGTCGTATTACAGGGTCGCTTCAAATTCCAACATTATTGCATGGCGTGGCTCCCTAGGCTCGCTACCAACTTCTCAACAGACCAAGGCTAAAACTTCATGCATGTGGACCAGCAGTTGGAGTGGAACAACTCATGACCCGGAAGTACTCATCCGCTGCGGTCCTTTATTGAGTCGCCGGCGCTGACCATCCTTCGCTGGTGAACCGCCGGCGCGCCTCCGACCCGTCTCTGCCGCCGCACCGCGTGACTGCAGTTTTGGCCCGCTTCAAGCCGGTTCCACTAAACCGCCGTTGAGGCCCACGCTCTCGCTTTAAGCGCCTGCTGCCTCTGCTATTGTGGCCGTAGGGCGCACCTCGGAGCCGCTTTCGAGCCATCATCGCGTCGAAGACTCCGCGACTACCGCAGATATGACCACGACCCGGAGAGGGATTAGATCACACAAAATCGGATTTTTGCTACGACCGAGCTAAGTCGCCGTGGTCGCCCTACGATTTTGTTTCAGCCGCCGCCACGCGCTGAGCGGGCGCAGCTGAGACCCGCCGTATCGTTCCCATCCTCTGTTACTAGGAGTTAAATCCGTCTATTACCTGGCTGCCGTTGCCGGTGCCCTGCACCCTGCCATCATGATTGATCTCCGGCCCTGGGCAGGAGTCCCAGTGGGTAAGTACTACTATTAAAATTGCAGCAGATCAATGGCAGTCAAAGTCAGTCAAATCAAGAAGCAAAGTACTACTAGATCAATCACGTCAAGGCTGGTTTGATTAAATATTGGTGGACTATTACCCAATGTGGAGACCTGGTACAGTTCTACAAATACCATGACATTTGCAGAGTGGTATTTCATCAATCTTTTTGTTATCAGTGTCTGTGCTCATCCAACAAAATTACCAGGTGCTATCCATCTAAAGTCTATTTTATTAGCACGTATTATTTTTTGTCAAAGAAAAATTACTTTGATATGTGTATTTTTATATACAGGACAATCATTCACTACAAATGTGGTTTATACCACGGGTATGAAGCACGGGCTGATAATGTTCCGCCCGGCGATAGTCCGTGACATATTACCCGTTGAATGGATGCGCACAAGTCGCCGTCCTTGCGGCCCGGTTTACATCGACTTGCCGGGATCGCGTTTGATTGCTGTTCAATGGACGTGCACAAAGCCGCCGCCTCTGCGGATCCGGATCATCTGCCATACGGACAAATCAGTCAATTGACTCATGGCCAAGGTATGATCCGGTCCTCGTGCGCCGGCGTCGGAGGCGACGAATACATCTGCACCGCCCGTGCCGGGTGCTTAAGGACTTGGAGAATAACCCGGAGGGTTTCTACTTGAACCACCGGGAGCATGTTGAGTTGCCGACCAGCCTAAACCGCCTCTGTCGCGATGGACGAATCATCTGTTGTCCGAAACAGAAAGCATCGGGTGATATCCATCCGGTTTGTCTTCATAGCACATATTAATTTTTGTGTGAACAATTACTTTGGCATGTGATATCTTTTGACACACGACAATTGTTCATGACAAATGAGGCGTTACATTACGGGCACGGAGCACGCGCTAGCAACGTTCTGCACTGGCGTTTCGTCCATGTCATACCACCCGGTGAATGAACGTGAGCAAGTCGCCGTACCTGTGGCCCGGTTTACATCAGCCCGCGATTAACTCGCCCGTCTGTGCCGGTTTACGACACCGATGCCGATTTTCCCCGTCCGCACCGGCTTTCAATGTCGCGGTTTATTGAGTATGAGCAAGTCACAGCTTGGGTAGCCCGGTTTTTCTTTCAACAAAATGGAGGCAAATTATCATATACTATCAACCGCCGTCTGCACTGGATGGCTCAGCGGGCAGGCACACAAGTCGCCGCCACTACAGTTTGGTTAACTTCAAATCACCAGTTGGAAGGAACCATTGGCCGAGTTGCTGACATGGCTCATACGGGATCATTTATAACCCGCCGCAGTCACCTCAATCTTTTGTGGATTCACATCGTGCTATCAACACCAATGATATACAACTTATGCCGGTTTATATCACGGTCAAAATATGGAGAATCTCAAGCCAACTCCTCTAGTCACCTTGAGACTCGGGGGCTACAATGATATGACTCAGCAAATGTTGCCGGTTTTCAGTAAAGTCAAGAACCTCCTGACGTTGGAGGAAAAGATAACCTGGTCCCGGAGGCTACTGCCCTATTGTTGACAAATTTGAAGGCCAGCAGGAAAAAATTTCCGGCTTAGAAAGTATATGACAGTTACAAAATCCGGCTCAATGAAGAAGTTCCGGGTCATCAGAAAGGATCCGGTTTACAATCCGGTTCAAGGGAAATCTGTTCTCCCACAAAGCTCTGAAGCTCTCAACTCCGGTTTGAAAATGTCCGGTTCAAAAAGGAATTAATCTCTCGCAAGTTCGAGTTGAAAGGCCGTCAGAAAATTTTTGGCTGAAAATGAAGATTGTAGTTTACTATCCGGTTCAAGGGAAAGATGTTTCCCACAAAGCTTTGAAGCTCTCAATATCCGGTTCAAAATCCCGGCTCAAGAAGAATTTATCTCTTGCAAAAATTAAAGGGACCAAAGACAGTCTGTTGCAAAGCACAACTCAAACATAGGTACCCTGCTTCAATGGTCACTTGGGGACTTGGTCGTATCCGAACCATAGCTACACCTCTTGATCGGCGCAATGCCAAAACTTATGGTCACTTGGGGGCTTGGTCGTATCCGAACCATAGCTACACCTCTTGATCGGCGCAATGCCAAAACTTGTGGTCACTTGGGGGCTTGGTCGTATCCGAACCATAGCTACACCTCTTGATCGGCGCAATGCCAAAACTTATGGTCACTTGGGGGCTTGGTCATACCCGAACCATAGCTACACCTCTTGATCGGCGCAATGCCACAACATCACTTGGGGGCTTGGTCGTATCCGAACCATAGCTACACCTCTTGATCGGCGTAATGCCACAGCATCACTTGGGGACTTGGTCGAACCCGAACCATAGTCACGCCTCTTGATCGGCTCAAAGCCACGACAAACCGGGGCCAAAGAGAGTGTTGTAAAACAACAGCTCAAACATAGGCACCCACTGAGCACAGCTAACAATGTTGCTTGGGGATTCTTTGCTATCGAATTTAGGGCCTGGCAGCCCGTAAAAAGCCTCGACTGCAACGGTTTTTATTTGCCTTTTGCTGAGTTTTCTTTGTTTTCATAAGATTTGTGACGTTTTCAAACCGGCGTTTATCAACCCGGTTGAGCTATCAATTACAAGTTGTCAGTATATGATCAGTCATAATCCGGAGATTATCAACCCCGTCTGGTTTTGACTACAAGTTGCCAGTTTTATATATGGTTAATCCGGTGTTTATCACAACCCGGTATGGTTTTATCATAAACCGGCACAATATGGAAGGAGTTATCAGTACTCAAGATTGGGGTTATCACCCTTACTACAAAAGTTGGTAAACCAATGATGTGATTCAATGTCACAGGTATGATATATATTTCATATTTGATTATTCTTAAGTGCAGCCTTGGTTATAAACCCGGGTTATATGTTGGGCATTATGACCCGTCCGGCGGTAAACCGCTAGGACACTTTAAACTTGTTGTATGCAGAAACAAGTTGAATAAAGCATGATGATAAATTATCCGGTGTTTATTAAACCGGCCTGGCTTTGGACTATAAATCGCCAGTATGTATTTGGATTGCGCCATTGGAATCATGCGCTTATAAATCATTGGGTCATATTATTCAAATAGCCAAACTTGGCTGAATTTTCATTATGACATTGAATGAATAAGGTTTTCATATCGGATTATATTATCTTGAATAGCCAACATGGCTGGATTTTTATGGTTATTAATAACCGGTATTATTGAGGTTTTCAAAGTAGCTTTAGCGCAATGGCTATTATTTTATCAAAGTATATTATTTATTATACAATGGAAGGAACAGTCCTGAGTCGCTGCAGGCTTACAACCCGGCACTTGGGGGCTACATTATTCAAATTGAGATTACATGCAAGTCTCATGTCGCTGCAAGCATGCACCATGACACTTGGGGGCCAATGCAAAGTCATTTTTACTAGTCTTATTGAAGACCCGACTCATCACATCATAATGAGCCGGCCCTTGGGGGCTACCAATTGCTCCTGTCAACAATTCAAGGTACACAAGTTTTCGTCCATTATATTGAAGGATCCACTGCTCAGTTGGTAAAGCACAAAGCTCTTACCTTGTGGACGTGGGTTCAAGCCCTACGATGGAAGCTACATTATAAGATGTTATTTTCATTGAAGTATATATCAAGTCCCGGTTCTGTATTATCTTACTAAGCCGGCCCTTGGGGGCTACACATAACTGCTCAAGTCTACATGATTATATTTACAAAGTCCCTGCTCATTATTGCATAATGACCCGGCCCTTGGGGGCTACACCGATTGAAGTTTTTATAAGCAATTACAAGTCCCAGGTTACTGCAAGCATGACAACCCGGCACTTGGGGGCTACATATATGGAGTATTCAGTTTTTTACTAGAGATGAACAACATGGATTTCTTCAAAGTGGCAGTAATTATATGAAAACAAGTCTCAAATCATCACTTTGTTTTGTTCAAAACTTGGGGGCTACAGTTTTTGGCAATGATAAACCGGCAAGTTCTACATCTTCAAACCAGTTGAATATCATATGAGTATTTCAAGACCAATATTTCTTAAACCGGCGCTTTGGAAGCCGACTCAAGTGGATTATTCTTCACAATATTTCTCCATGAGAAACCAATATCAACAAATTGAGTATGGAGCTGGCTTATTGACCTGGATTTTCTAGAAGAAGGAAATGACAAGGAATTAAGGATGATCAGGAGATGGTTTACAAGAATTCTTAACCCGGAGCATAATCTGTCAAATTTGTTCTTGTGTTTGTTTTACAGGATCAGTTTAACATGGATAAATCCAAATTAAAATGGGGGCTAATGTCGGGGATATACCCCGCGGCGTAAACCGGCCGGAAGTATAACCCGGCCGGACTGGGCGGTTTACTTGAGACCCGGCTGAGACTTAACGATTCACTGGCGACCCGTTTGGACCTGGCGGTTTACGATTCATTGGTAATCCGGCAGGCGGGTCAGAGGAGCGACAAGACCCGGTGGCCCAACGGGCGGTTCATGAAAGCCAGTTCATACTATGGTGGGCCGGTTTAAGAGGAAAGGCGTGAAGAATATTACCTTACAAGGAGTTAAGACCCGGACTTGTATCCGGTTTGTATTAGAGATAGACTAGTCCTAATCCTAATAGGACTCCACATGTAACCCGCCCCTTCAACTTATATAAGGAGGGGCAGGGCTCCCCAAAGAGGGGAAGAGAGAAGAAAAGCAAAAAGAAACAATCTCTAGGGCTAGACACAAAGTGCCGGCTTACCGGCGACTCCATGAGGATCATAATGAGACCTAGCCACAAACAGCATGTAGGGCTATTACCGGATGGTGTTTCCCGGGGCCCGAAGCTATCTAAATCCTTGTCTTATGTTGCGTCTCTCGATTCCGCCCAACCCCTCTCAAGCTACCACATAGATGTGTTGGCCTCGCGACTAAGTCCTCACACTAAGGACATCTACCGTGACAATTCCACGACACAACCCATAATGATATATCCATGGCTTGCGCTCATGTATTGCGTGAGGGTTGAAAAAGCTGAAGCGCGTTAAAAAGTATGAACCAATTGCTAGGCTTGTCATCGGGGTTGTGCTTGATGGAGCATTTTGTGTGACGAAAATGAAGCATGGCCAAACTATATGATTTTGTAGGGATAAGCTTTCCTTGGCTATGTTATTTTGATAAGACATAATTGCTTAGTTAGTATGCTTGAAGTATTACTATTTTTATGTCAATATTAAACTTTTGTCTTGAATCTTTTGGATCTAAACATTCATGCCACAATAAAGAGAATTACATTGAAAATTATGTTGGGTAGCATAACACATCAAAAATTCAGTTTGTATCATTTACCTACTCGAGGACGAGCAGGAATTAAGCTTGGGGATGCTTGATACATCTCCATCGTATCTATTTTTTTATTGTTCCATGCTATTATATTATCTGTTTTGGATGTTTAATGGGCTTTAATATACCTTTTTATATTATTTTTGGGACTAACCTATTAACCGAAGGCCCAGTGCAAATTGCTGTTTTTTTGCCGATTTCAGTGTCTCGCAGAAAAGGAATATCAAACGGAGTCCAAACGGAATGAAACCTTCGCGAGGATCGTTTTTGGAACAAATGCAGTCCAGGAAACTTGGAGTGGACGTCAAGGAAGCCACAAGGTAGGACGGCGCGCCTAGGGGGGTAGGCGCGCCCCCACCCTCGTGGGCCCCTCGCAGCTCCACCGACCTACTTCTTTCGCCTATATATACTCTTATACCCTGAAAACATCGGGGGGAGCCATGAAACACTTTTTCCACCGCCGCAACCTTCTGTACCCGTGAGATCCCATCTTGGGGCTTTTTTCGGCGCTCCGCCGGAGGGGGAATCGATCACGGAGGGCTTCTACATCAACACCATAGCCTCTCCGATGATGTGTGAGTAGTTTACCATAGACCTTCGGGTCCATAGTTATTAGCTAGATGGCCCTCTCTCTTTGGATCTCAATACAAAGTTCTCCTCGATCTTCTTGGAGATCTATTCGATGTAATACTTTTTGTGGTGTGTTTGTCGAGATACGATGAATTGTGGATTTATGATCAAGATTATCTATGAACAATATTTGATTCTTCTCTGAATTCTTATATGCATGATTTGATATCTTTGCAAGTCTCTTCGAATTATCAGTTTGGTTTAGCCTACTAGATTGATCTTTCTTGCAATGGGAGAAGTGCTTAGCTTTGGGTTCAATCTTGCGGTGTCCTTTCCCAGTGATAGTAGGGGCAGCAAGGCACGTATTGTATTGTTGCCATCGAGGATAAAAAGATGGGGTTTATATCATATTGCTTGAGTTTATCCCTCTACATCATGTCATCTTGCCTAATTCGTTACTCTGTTCTTATGAACTTAATACTCTAGATGCATGCTGGATAGCGGTCGATGTGTGGAGTAATAGTAGTAGATGCATAATCGTTTCGGTCTACTTGTCACGGATGTGATGCCTATATACATGATCATGCCTAGATATTCTCATAACTATGTGCTTTTCTATGAATTGCTCGACAGTAATTTGTTCACCCACCATAAAATATGCTATCTTGAGAGAAGCCACTAGTGAAACCTATGGCCCCCGGGTCTATTTTCCATCATATTAATCTGCCGCCAACATGCTATTTCTGTCGTCGTTTATTTTGCTATCTTTACTTTTCAATCTATACAACAAAAATACCAAAAATATTTATCTTATTATCTTTATCAGATCTCACTTTTGCAAGTGGCCGTGAAGGGATTGACAACCCCTTTATCACGTTGGTTGCAAGGTTCTTATTTGTTTCTGCAGGTACTAGGGATTTGCATGTAGTCTCCTACTGGATTGATATGTTGGTTCTCAAAAACTGAGGGAAATACTTATGCTACTTTGCTGCATCACCCTTTCCTCTTCAAGGGAAAACCAACGCATGCTCAAGAGGTAGCAGCGACCTCTCACTGGCGCCGACATTGAAGCGGCGCGCCGGCCGAGAGAGCATCGCCCGTGCCGCTTCCCGGTGCACGCAACTACTTCCCGTTCAAAGGTCGCAATAGCCGGCCACAACATGCATGTAAAAAGTTCTTGGGAGTCCATGCTACAACTTGCTGTCCTCCCCCAACTCGTCAATCTTCTAGTAGTGCTAGTACTCCATGGCGCGATCCATCGACAAGCAGGCGGGAAAGTTATCGTATACTCAGTTTGCGGTGAGTGGCATGCCGAGCGACCGTGTGGGGTGGAGCCATGGAGGAGGGTGAGACACGAACACGATAGACGTGATTTAAACGTTGGTTTTGCTCGATGGCGTGATCCAACGAAACAAAACGTTGGTTTTTCTCCGGAAAAACGGAACGTTTCCACTCCATTTTCATTCCTACTCCAAGGTTGCCCCGTTACAACATTCAATCAAATACAAAGGAAAACTAACATGCATGCTGATGCATCTTAATGATTCACAGATCATAGCCAATATTTACTTCACAACTAAAGACAAAAGTTGTGAGAGCGTGTACAAAAGAAAAACTACTGATGGGGTCACTACGACTTAAACCCTAAACCCTAAACAGGATTTAATTTCATGGCTAGGTATAACCTGTCGAAGGAAAGACGGCTGGCACCCTCGGATCATACGATGCTTTTGTGCAGTTCCACTAAAACTGAGCCGAGCATACCTGATGGCAAAGATATTGAAGAGGTGTGATTAGAATAATAGTACTGGCACTAGTTCATGAGACATAAACTCCTCACAAATAGAAGCCGGTAGAAGTAGAGAAAGATCGACATGGAGATGGAGCTACGTGGGGAGCTGCGGCAGTGGAGCAAGCCGGCTCCAAAAGGAAGATGTACCTGGGACGTCGGGCTGTAGCTAGAAGGGCGGTTGGGACGCGACATCAACCCATGCCGCGGGAACCCCCGATTGGGACGCACCGACTGTGGGTTTTCTCCCTCGCCGATGTCGACGGCGTCTACACAGAACATCGTTCCCTTCCCCCAGCGGCGGGATCAGGCCGGATATGTGACCAGCGGTGTGGCCACCGTTGTTCTATGCTTGTGAAGAGAGCAACTCAAGCAAGCAGGCTTGTAGCTTAGGCTCCTGATAGTGTATATATAGTGGTTTTATTTTTCTCTCCATATCAACCATTCTATATTGCGTACGTGGCATTGAAGAGTGAAATGATGGTTGCTTCTTCCGACTAACATACTGTGTGATTTGACTGCTCCTTAGTGGCCCCTACACGTCCTCCCCCCTACGTGCATGACCGTTCCTGAGTCTCACTTGTACTTATCTCTATTTTCTTGCATGACACGTAGACAGGATGCGCATAGAGGAATTTTGTTACTGCACATTGTTACATAGTACTACTAGTACCTACTCCCTCCTTCCGGTTCACTACTGGTACTCCCTCCGTCCTGGCTTATTGGTCCCCTTTGTACTCAATTCATGGGCTCATTTTCATCAAGAAATTGTCTTTACCAACGTATTAATATCGGGAATGCATGCGTGAACAACGAATGATTAAACCTTGCATGCAACATTTTGACAAAGCATTGACTTATGAACATGTGAATGTGAGGGACTACAACCTTGTGCATGCATGCAACAGTCACACGTACACATGGACGCAAAAATGCGTGTGACACCCTAATGCATGCATGTCCGAGCACATGACGGAACACACACGGTAACACTCAAGTGCTCAACCTACATGTGCATGCGCGCACATACTCAGCCAGGGTGAGCTAGTGACCGTATAAATACCGGAAAATGTATATATTGAGTGCAATGAGCGTATTATGAAGTCCACTGAACGTATTTTTACAAATATACAGTGACAGACAGTGTATTTATCTTGTTTGAAATTAAGCCATATTAACCGGAAAGGAGGCAGTATGAACTAGCATTACTTTGCTGTGTCCCGTCAACTTGCCGAATGAGGAGAAGCTTGCAGGACGGAAGAAGCTTGCGCGCGATGGCTCGCAGGACAAGGAGAAAATTTTGACTAATGCAAGCTCTCCCTCGCTCAGGCGGTGGACGTGCAACAGTTAATTCGGTGTCAGATTGCCAGAAGCATACACTATATTAGTACTATTATTGTTCGACTTTGCAAAGAGGCAAACAGCCAAGCGAAAAGTTTACTAGTACTAGTACTACTACTATAGAGGTATGTACTACTACTAGGAACTGGATGGAGGAGCGTCTGCACTCTTATTTTATTTTTAAAATGTGATAAAGCAATCTTCAACACATTTGGTTCTCTTCGAGGGTTCTCGCATGTGATAATGGAAGTTGATTGCATGGAACAATCGCCACAATTCTCACTTAATTCTGGCTCATATCCTGTTACAAATAGGAGCGCTCGGTAATATTTTCTCTTTTTTTGTTATTCAGCATGTAAACAGGCCAGCAAACCTTGCGACGCATCTTTGTGCGAACCGTGCTTGCTGCACTTTGAATGTGGCCGAGAGCTAGCTTGATGAAACACCTCGCTTCCTTCTTCTTTTTTTGCGGGGTACCTCGCTTCCTAGTGACCAGTCTCTTGGCTGATCGTCCTTAGAATGCTTATATATGAATAAAGCTCTCTCATTTACTCGCAAAAAAGATTAAGCCATATTAACCGGAAAGGAGGGAGTATGGACTAGCACTACTTTTTGGTGTGTCCCGTCAACTCGCTGAACGAGGAGAAGCTTGCAGGACAAGGTGAAGCTCGCTTACGCCTTTTGACTAATGCCACCTACCCTTTCCCAGGCGGTGGACATGCAGCAGTTCATTCGGTGTCAGATTGCCAAAGGCGTACACTGTAGTACCTAACATGCGGAGACCATCATTGTTCGACTTCACGAAGAGGCGAAGAGCCAAGCGCAAGGTTTAGTAGTACGAGTAGTACTACTACTAGAACCGCATGGTGGAGCATCTGTACTCTTATTTTATTTTAATCTCTCATAAAATACACATTTATTCGGGAGAAGGGCGGAAAACGGCAGCCCAATAGTAGTATTAAAAACATCGAACATGTAATGATGATATCGATCAATCATGCTCGAATATATCTTGGCCTCCGTGCGAGCCCGTCTGTGTGTTCTCGCTCCTCGTCTCTCTCAAGGAACGGCGGGTTGGCCATTTTGTCGTCAATTGAGATCGGTTTGCTCACACTACGGTCCCACATGTCAGTGATATGCCAAGAGGAAGTGCATTGACCGACTGGCCATACGCGTACTTGGTTTTGCACCTTCATACTACTCCTCCCTCCGTCATAGTTTACAGGGCGCGCTTCATTCTGATGCATTTTGCTCCATGCATTTCCACCACCAGAGAGACTTTAGACGCGTTTGGTTTAATGCTCAATTAATTAGGGCATGGTAACCGCATTCAAGTCCACAATTTTCTCTCGATGTACTACGGAGTGGAGTAAGTGCATGCATGTGTGTACCCAGGGTGGAAGCACTCCATGCGTGTGTGTATGCATTATTTCCTCTAGTAATAGACGACGTGCTATAACTACCAATGCTATTTTTCAGGCCGATCGCTAGTTGCCTTGGTCCCAGAGATTGTTTTTTAAAGCGCGCTCTATAAACAGTGACAGATAGACTAGTATGAGCGGATTCAAAGAAGAGCGTATTGATGGTTGCTTCTTCCGAGCAACTTACAGTGGGAAAGGTGGGGCTTGTGATTTGACTACTCATTACTCACTATTAGTGCGGCGCAACGACCGGGCCGAGTCTCCCATGCGATTGTGCACTACCTCCGTTCTTAAATATACCCTGGAGTATTTGTCTTTCTAGAGATTTCAATGAGTGACTACGTACGAAGCAAAATGAGTGAATCTACACTCTAAAATATGTCCATTTGAAATTTGTAAAAATATAAATATTTAGGAACGGAGGAAGTATAATTTTTTGCATGGCACATGGACCCGGATGCTGAAGAGGCTTCTGGCAATGCTATCAAGCTTCCAGCATTTGTTTACATAATTGACGTACTATACAAATAGTTTTCCAGCGACATGAAATTGTACAATGCTCTGAGCTTTCAGCTTTTGTTTCGTGTGTCTTGCCATCCATGCTTTTTCGGAAACAATAAAAAACTAACTTCCTTGCTAATGCATCTCAATGATTAGCTGATCAGAGCTAATATTTACATCACAACTAAAGACAAAGTTGTGAGAAGGTGTTAAATTAAAATTGATCCATGCTTTCATTGGCAGCAACGTCCCCCAGCTCTGTCTAAATGAACAAGGCATGTTGGGAAAAAAGTAGTTGTCTGGAGCATGCCACATTCCGATCATTTTGTGCAGTTCCACTAAAATAGAGCTGAGCGTCCCTGTTCCAAAGATATCAAGTGTGATTACAATAATAGAGGACTGCTGATGAAACAATAAACACACAAATAGAAGCCGGTCACCTTTGCAGTCTCTCTTAAGACTAACTAGTTGGAGAAGATTAAGCAAATAGTTGGAGAAGATTAGGCTCGGAGTTGGATGAGGAGGATAGAGCAAAACCAATCTCCCTTTGTGCAGCCGCACTGAAATGTAGAGACGTTGCCCGTGTGACATTTTAGTACAACTGCACAAAACTCTTAAGAAAAAAGTGATTTGTGCAGTTCACCAAAAGGTCGCAATAGCAACGAGGTGAAATGGATAGCCCTGTTTGCAAAAAAGAGGTAGAAAGGAAACAATTACTGTCCAATATGTCGGGACCCCGATTCTAAGTCACACCGATCTAGCATGTAACACCTCATATCACTTTGCAGCCTCACGCACGGTATTCCCACGGGTGTCGCCTTACCATGGCCCGGGACCGTTTGCGCCTTTTGGCTCACGTATATGACAATGTCGCTAGCATCCATATGACAGAGAACCCGGGCCGACATGGCTAGTCGTGAACCCAAAGCGGCACTAACGTATGGGAACAGGCATACATGAATCAACATCGAGCGTGTCGGTCAGCAGCGTGTGAATCCAGGCTGTAGCACTGGGCTAACAGGACTCCGGGAACCCGGGCTGTAGCAGGCTAGGCAGGACTCCGGATGTCACCGCGTGACATTTCCCCGAAGGGACAGACACAGGAACGAAATGAAACACATGCCGGCCAGTCAAGTGTCCAGAGCAGTAGTGCTGGGCTAGCAGGACTCCGGTGAACCGGGCTGTAGCGGACTACTATGGCTCAAGGAGGCACTAGACTACATTTCCCCATAAGAGAGGCTGCCAAGGATAAACAACTAGATTGTCGGATCCCACACATAGAAATACACGTTACACGTACGCATAACATGCAAGTATGTGCTGTACAACATGGCATCACAACATAACGCAAACTCATAAAGATAAAAGGCCCAGAAGAGCCACATAGCATTAAGTACAAACAGGGGTCACATGACCCATCATTCAGAGCATACAAGCAACGGAAGCATTACATGTCTGAGTACAGACAACTACAAAAGAAAAGGGCTGAGAAGCCTGACTATCTACAAGACCCTCCCAAGGGTTCAAGATCGTAGCTGAGGTACAAGCTACTCGTCGAAGTCCAAGCGGAGCTACTAGTAAGACTGAAGTCTCCGCTGCAAAAACATGAATAAAGCAACATGAGTACGAAGGTACTCAGCAAGACTTACATCAGATCCTATCATACATGCATTTGTATCAAGAAGGTAGGGTGGGGTTTAGTTGCAGCAAGCCAGCTTTGACTCAGTGGCTATCCTGTTCTACGACTGCGAGAATCTTCTTTGAGGTAAGAAGGCGCACACGAGTCCACTAATCACCACCTCAATACACCACTATGGATTCATTCCCGTCTCACTACGAGAAGCCATCCATAGCACTCACACTTATCTTGCGCATTTTAGTGTATCCACTTCAAGTTGTCTATGTACCACGTAAGCATCCAAGAAGTCCATAACCGAGGACACGGCTATTCGAATAGATCATGATAACCCTGCAGGGGTGTACTGCGTCACACACGCTCTCGCCACTTACCGCCATGTACACGTCATGTACCTCGGCAACCTTCAAGCGGAAGCCTGGCGAGGGTGTCGGCCACGACCTGACTAACCACACAAGAGCCTAGTCCAGGTTTATCGCCTATTCGGGTTCCATCCGCAAGGAGATCCGGCCGGGGTGTCGCTCACGGCCCCAAACGATGTGTACAGGGTTCCCGAGCCCACCATCCGGGTGCCACTCGGTACACCGGGCCACGTGTGCCTAGTCTGTCCCAAGCCCACCCTGCCGGGTGCCACTCGGTAGAAAAATAGCACTACCTACAAACACCAGAAACTAGTTGCAACTCCTGGACAGAGACCAAGTTGGTTAATAAGTCGAGAGGGGCACTTAAGCATTCCAATGTGTGGTAGTAACTAGCCATTGGACAACATACACAGAACTCAGTGCTTAAGGATGGTTCCAGTGAGACAACCCACCATGTACTCCTACATGGCCTCTCACCGCTACCTTTACCAAATCGTGTTCACACGCTTAACTCTCGGCACCAGAACATATCGTAACACTCCAATTCATTCCCAATGAACCAGACCTGACACAACTCTAAGCAATAGCAGGCAAGGCATGGTAGGAACACAACATGGCTCAATCAACTCCTACACATGCTAGTGGGTTTCAACTATTTACTGTGGCAATGACAGGTCATGCAGAGGAATGGGTTCGACTACCGCAGCATAAAGTAGCAGTTGAATCGTTGTTGTCCTAATGCAGTAAAAGAGAGCAGGAGCGAGAGAGTAGGTTTGTATCGGAATGAACAAAGGGGGTTTGCTTGCCTGGTGGATCAACAGGGTGGCACTGCTCCTCAGACAGGTACTCTGGAACACTCTCCGGAGCAGGACCTATCGAGAGGGAACGGTGTCGACAGTCAAAACACAATCATATGCAACAATATGATGCATGAATATGGCATGAATATGTGATGTATTTTGAGCCAATGCATTTAGCATTCAACTTGGAAGAGATCCATTTGAACCAAAGGTTCAAATGCAACTCTAATTTAAGTCCTTATATATGCCATTTATATGTTTTCACTTATACAGTAGGTATAAGTGGGTTTGTCATGCATGAAACTAGTACAGATGGATAGATTGCATTTTTCTGATAATTTTTCATATATGAATTATTTAAATCTGAGCTACGGTTGAATTTCTATGAATTTTAGAAGTTTTGAACATATTCTGGAATTTCCTGATTTAATTTAAATCCAGAAAGGGTTTGTTGCGTCAGCACTGCGTCACCATGACGTCAGCGGGTTAGCGGCGCTGACCAAGTCAAACCTGACGTGTGGGGTCCACACGTCAGTGACTCAATGTTAACCCGAGGGGTTTTCTAGTTAATCTAAATTATCTAGGGGTGCTGGGGCCCATTGTCAGTGTCAGTGGGGGTAGATTAGAGGGGTAATTAGTGCGGTTTGACCCGGGTTGACCGGCGGTTAGTCGCCGGCGAGGCCGAGCGCGGCGGAGCTCGTCGGGTTCGTCGCTCCGGCGACCATTTGGGCCGCGGAGGCCACCTACGCGAAGCCCAGGCTCGCGCGCATCCAGTGGGACACGCGGAAGACCGTGGGGTGGTCGGAGCTCGCCGGAGCGAGGCTCGCGGTGGTGGCCGGAGTTCGGCCAAGGCGGGCGCAGTGCTGCGGTGCACGGGGGCGTGAGCGGAGAGGCGCTACGGCCTCCTGGCGTCACCAGAAGCACGGTGACGCGCTCGGTTGCGGGCTGCGGTGGCCAGGGCGGCGGTGGTGACATGGACGACGGCGAGGAGCTACGGCCATGGTGAGGGTCGGGGCTACAGCGCGGGAACGGAGAAACAGAGAGAAGGGAACGGGGCAGGAGCTCACGGTGGACTCGACGGCGTCGTCGGAGAGCTCGGGGACGCACTGGAGACGGTGGGGCCGCGAAGACGATCTCCGGCGGCCAGAGTTGAGGACGACGGCGATGGAGGCGCTCCAGGGCGTTCCGGCTTGCGTGGCTCAGCGGAGGGATTCAGCGCGAGGAGGCGGAGCTCTGGGACACGACGGAGGTGCGAGGGGATGGCGGGGAGCGCGGGGCAGCGAACGGCGGCGACCGGCGCGTTCGGGCGTCGCGGGAGAGAGCGGGGGAGAGGCGCAGGAGAGAGGGAGTGAGGCCTGGAGGGGTCGTGGCGTCGTCCAGGCGACCGAGGCGTCGAGGGAGGGGAGGGCAGGCAGGCAGCTGCCGTGGCGCGCATGCGCGCGGCGTGCGGCGACCACGCGCCCTGTCCCTCTGGCGCGAGGAGGGGGACAACTGGCGCTGGCCAGTCAGCTGGGCTGGCCTGCTGGGCCAGGCCAGGCCGCACAGTGCCAGGCCGCAGGTAAGCTCCCTTTTCCTATTTCTTTTTCTTTTCTAATTTTCTGACATTTGTTTGGTTTAATAAAAATACTAAACCATTTTATTTACTTATGCCAATTTTTATAGGGGCTAGTGGTATTATTCCAGAACTCCTCAACAAATGGCATAATTTTTGGACAATATTTTATATATATAACAATATATATCCAAAGCAAATAATTACTGCATTAATTCCAAATGCCCAACATAAATATTTATGATCTCCTAAAAATATTGGTTTGGTTTTTATCTCTGTCCAATATTTTCAGAGAGCAACATGAACATTTTCTTGGACCCTTTTGGAGCAATTTTTATCTGGGTCATTTCCAGAAATGATTCTGAGGGTTTCACAGATCCCCATTTCAAATTTAAATGAAATTTAGACATGATGCACACATGACTAGCTAGTCTAGGTCATACCAGAACTAGGGACGTGACACAATAACAGTTGATGACACATACGACTACAAAAAAGAAGCATATTCCTTGTCCTAAGGGAAGATAACAACACGGTTGTGTTTCTCTAAAACGGTGTGAGGACGAGATTGCAATATGGAAAGTACGCCGGACGAGCTACGTTTTGGGCAAAGAACTATGGAAGATCCACATGCAAGATTTTCCACATGCAGCGACGTGGGAAGACGGGCAGTGGAGCAAGGCCGGAGGGGATACCTGGGGGTCTTCGGGATGTAACTAGGTGAGCGGCGGCGGGCGGGATCTGCCCATACTACGGCAACGAGCAGGTGGCATAAGCCCTACTGCGCCGGAGCTTGGTCAGAGAGAAGGGCGGGTACCACAGTTCGGGACGTGCTGCCTCGGCGCCGTCGAACGGAGAAACGATGCACATCCCCCCTTTCCGCCGGCGGGCGAGATGCAGCCGGATCAGTGGCCAACGATGAGAGAGAGAGAGAGGCCACCGCCGCCTTGTGTGAGATACTCTGAAGAGAGACAAACCCAGGCAGACATGCTCCATTGTATATAGTGGAGCGGACTACCTTTTTCTCCATAAAAATCATTTTATATTCTGTGTACGTGCCATTGAGCGATATAACTTTATTTAAAAATTACACGCCAACGCATCAAGTCGAACTTTGTTTCGTGCACGCGTGGTACACGACCTCCGTAGGTAAACAACCGCTACACGCATTCAAATTAGCACGTGGGCTGCCATTTCGTACAGAAATGAGCTCCACCGTGTACCCGCGTAGGTGTGTCTGGGCATGAAGCATGAGTACGTGCACATATTCTCTTCGTGTACGTACACCACCTACGTGGGGTTGTGTGAGAGAGATACAAACGTAGAGAGATATAGTGTGTGGGTTCGTGAGTGCTTTGGGGGGGGGGGTGGGAAATAGTCAAGCAATATATGTGGATGATATTTCAATCAAAAAATGTAACATATGCAATGTGTGTGAAATAGAGTCCTGGATATATCATATATATAGAGGGGGCGATCCACGAGAAGAGAGTGGAGGTATCATCGGCTTGAGGTATCCATAGAATCGAAGAGAGGGATGATGATGTGTGTGTGTGCACGCGCGCGATCGATAAAGAGTGCCATCGAATTTGTGTGTGCCCACGTCAAAGATATAGGGTGGTTGGCCTACTAGAACGTGAGAGGGGACATGTGCAGTTTGTCTCTGTGGCATGGATACCTACCTACAATGCTCGACTACCGGTGTGTGGTGGGGGTGGGTGGGGGGACCTAATTAACTATAGAGGTACAATGGTTGGTATATGTGTGGAGGAGGAGAGAGGCCTACCTTATGTATTGAGGGAGATCGATCGGCATCCATGCATATGTGTAGGAGAGGAATAAGGTTGGGAGAGAGACATAGCTAGAGTGTTGGAGGGGGTGGTGGTGGAGTTGCTTCTAACAAATGGTGGGAGAGGCTTGCTAGACAAACGGAGGGCACGCCTGCAATATCAATAAGAGAGGGGATGGCTGCATGTTTGTGCACGTGTGTGTGAGAGACGGGTCAGGAGGCATGCACGAATGATGAAGGGGGACGATATGGCTGTGGTAAGCAGACGTAACTACATAGGAAGATCAATCGTCCTTTGTCAGAGAAAGGAGAGACATAACTTGTGAGGTACGTCAATTGATGGGTGGGGGGAAAATATTTAAAGTCGACCTAGGTATATGTAGGGAGATCGATCGCTATACATGCATGTATGTGTTAGAAGCAAATAAGGCCCGGGGAGAAGGATAGAGAGGGATGCATCTAGGAGGTGGTGCGAGAGGCATACTATATCGAGGAGGAAGGAGTGTGCGAGTACGAGATCGATGAAAATAGGGCAGGGAGTGAGGCATGGATGGTGAGAAGAGAAGAGGGAAAGCTTGTGTTTGTGGTAGGCACACATGGCTAGAGAGGCATATCGATCGATGTGTGCCGTAAAGAAGGAGCTGGGTGGCCTACACACACCATGGGTGAATGACCTAAACTAAAAAGACGAATTTGCGCGAATGGAGCTAGAGAATGCTGAGGGAGGGTGAGAGAGATGCGGGCGTGTGCATGCACGAGAGAAAGTTAGCGCTAGCTACAAAGATAAGAGGATTGTGTGGGTGTAAAAGACGAATAGAGATCATAATTCATTATAAAAAGTGAATTCGGATATTTGAAGAATTTATCATAGTGTTTTAAGCCGACGCATGCGTGAATATATATAACGGTGATACACATGGTGTGGTTATGAACATGTTATACTACATATAATATATTTTATCTCTACTCTTATAAAAAAATAGAGTTGTTGATGATGGTGTGCCTGCCATCCTGCAATATAGGCCATCCGATTTATATCTGGCGGATAGGAAGGAAACTATGGCAATTTTGAAAAAAGATACCCACACCCCTCTCCATATTTGCAAATAAGGCCTCCCCTCGATCACCTTGATGTTCCATGGAACGCATGGGAATCTTGCTAGTACTACATATAATATATAGAACATTGATTATAATTTGGGCTAGTGTGTGGCTTTTGCAGCTCAGGGCTAAAAACTTGTCATAATGTAGGGGGCAGGGCACTATACTTTGTGTGATAAACACGGTGTATGTACGGAACATGGTTTAGATTATGAATATATAGTTAGTACATCAAATGTACTATTATTTGGAATCAACATCAAGTGTATTCAAAAAATTGAATTCGAGTTCATATAGTACACATAGTTCATATCTATCTCTATAGTAATCATGTGCTGTGTTGTTAAGGTAATACACGAATGATGGTTGAAGTTGGCAACAATCATGATTGTAGATTCTTATTGAAATAGAGAAATGAATTCAAATTCAGTTCGAATTGCAGCGGTAGTATAGACATTTGGAATGCACTAAAATGTTGGTATGAGTAGGTTAAATGCATTATACAGCTAGCGAAAAAATTTAATTGGACATAACATGGATTCATAGCTTTGAATATCATCTGTATAGTAAAACGGGACAAGACTCTCTCTTTGTGTGGTGTGAATAGTTTTATTTTCTAGTTTTTTTTGTTGAGGGAAGTGCGAATTGATTTGGTACGTACAAGTACAATATTACACATTAGGCTTGTCCCTAAAATTCAACCCGCGCCTTGTTATATCCCGAAAATTTTGATATCGTGCTCCCAAAACTGGCGCCTTCACAACCCGCGCCTTGCTATCCCGAAATTACAACGCGCGCGAAAACTCTCTCCATCTGCCAAATCCTGACACGCGAAATCCCCCTTCTAACCCTGAGCCGAAAGGGCCGCTTGTTAAAATCGGTGGGGGTACTTTTGTAACACACCCTACATTTTGGACAAGCGCGTCTCTAAGTAATGGTTCCCCCTCCCATCGCCTCCTTTTCGCCATTTGAAATCCCAGGCCGCCCTAACCTCTCCGCTCCAGCCGCGTAACCCCACCCTCCTCTGTCCGCCACCTCACCGATGCCCAACCGGAGCCTCTTCCCCGACAATGTCGTCCACTGCAACAGCTCGACATCCCTCGTCCACCTCCCCGGATGAGGATCCGTCATCCATCTCGTCGTCCCGTCGGTTCAGCCGCCCCGTCCTCCACCTCCAAGGAGCTGCTCCGATGATCGCCTCGTCTATCGCGGCTGCTCCATCCCCACAGCGCCGCCTTAACCTGCTCCACCGGAACCGCAGCATCCTCACCGACTCCTCGGACGAAGTCGAGGCCTACTCGGCGCCACCAAAGAGGTTGTACACTCATCGCATCGCACCTTCTCCTTAACACGACCTCCCGGCGCCGATGGTGCTCCATCCCGCACCCCCATGGAGCGGCTACCTCGAAGCCGGCGCCGCGGGCGACATCTCCATGGCGGCTCTCCCCTAGTGCGAGGCCCCTTCGGCGGCAGCGTCCATACCAGCCGGATCTGCTGCTGCTACTGCTCCGGCTCTCGCTCGCTCGCGCTGCTGCTGCTGCTCCGGCTCTCGCTCGTTCACTCACGCTGCTGCTGTTGCTCTCCCCCTCGCTCGTGCTGCTGCTCTGCTCCAATTTAGCTACACTTCAGTCGACGGAATCGACTTTTGGGTCAGTCGATTTTCAGGGGGTGGGGGGCTCGCCGGAGTTAAGGAAGAACCACCCGCAGCGGGGAGGGGGGCTCGCCGGAGAGGTACCCCACTATCTATCTTAGGGTTCAGGGTGGGGGCGGTGGTCGCCGGTGGTGGCGGGACGCGGTGGTGGGGCGGTGGCGTGGGGATCGCCGGAGAAAAAGCTCGGCGCGGGGCAGGGGGGGCTAGAGGGCTGGCTGAGGTGGTGGCGGACCGGCAGTGGGGAGTTGTTTAGGGGTGGCGAGGCGGCGGCGGACCATCGGTGGGGAGTTGTTTCGGGGCGGCGAGGCAGCACGGGGGCCGGTGGTTCGGCCGGTGGTGGCTGGCGGCTCAGAGGGGCGCAGGTTGAAGTGGAACTGCAGGCCCTCCCTAAACTACATGTGAAGTGCCTCTCTGCTACCATTGCATTCAGTTTCAACAGTAACATTCAGATTCCACAGTAAATTTCAGTTTCGACAGTAAGTTCAGAGTCAACAGTTTTTACCTCATCTGTTTTAGTCAGGTGGTTTTTGGTGATGTAAATTTTACGAGCATAATTGGTTTGGTGCCAAAAATAGGCATGCCAATGTTTGGCATTGTGCCAAATATTCACTACTACTTGGTTGGTTACCGAGTTGTCTTGCCTATCTCACATAAAGTTGCCAATATTTGGCAAGACTTGGTATTGCCAATATTTGGCAATTCCAACATTTGGCTAGCCAAATATTGGCAGCAAACCAATCATGCTTGTAAATCTATCACTTTTTGGTAATGTATTTTACATCATCTATAGGAGATGCTATTAGAATCCCACTTGAGATTAACGATGTCTGTCTTGTGCTGCTTCAACCTCGACGTCTTACGGCTCACCGGAGCTGCTCCAACGACGAAATGATCCATCACAACAGAGCAGTGCCTTGGACGTCGTCTACAGATTCCTCAGATCTTCCTCCACACCTCCGACAGCCACCTCTGCCTCAACTTCTTCAACGACCAACACAATGATTGCTAGGTCGACACGGCTACGGCAAAGAGGTTGTACACTTGTCACATCACTTATTACTCTACATTCATGTCGATTCATTAGGGCTGTTTTGGTTCAACAAAAAAACATAGCAATAGGAAATTTTCCTATGGCACTCTACTATTCAATTATTCATGCATTTTGTTGAAAGGAATCGAGCAAAACATCCACCTGGGCCTACTTTTCAAAATCCTTTGCATGAAAACAAGACCAAGTGCATTAGTGGCAGAATAACATTCTAACTGTACACGCTTTCATATGGTTTCACTTTATTTTGGCCATGTTTATTTGCATTCCTCTGCTCCTCCAATTCCTGTGAACCAAACACCCAAGTTGACAGAAATCCAGTGTTCACAAATGCTCTGTTTCCCATGTGCATTACTAACCTATTCCGTTGTTTTTCCTCCTATCCTTGCATTTTTAGAATCATGCAAGCCAAATGAGCCCTTATAGAATTACTTCAGTTACAGGTAGGTGTTGAAGAAAACTTTGTGTGGTTTGTCCCGCTCCTGCCGCGACGTTGTCCACCTCACCTGAGCTGCTCCATCGACAGAAGCATCCACCAAAGCAGACATCACGACTCCTGACCGTCTTTTGCCGCCTCAGATCTCCTTCCATGCCGCCGGCACCCACCGCAACGGCATCACCATCATCGACTCAGCAGATGAACCTGAGGAGTACACGGGTCCACAAGAGAGGTCGCACTCTTTTTTTTCCTGCTTATGTTATGCATTGCTTAATATTACCTGCTACATTATTGTCCTGTTCACCTCTTAGACTCCAAGTCAGGTCCAAATTGATGTTCAAACTTGAGTTCTAAATTAGTTGTGGGGAACATATCGAGGCAACAATGAATAGTATCTCTGTCTAATATCTGCTTCACCTAGGGTATGCCTATATTGTTCATCTTGGGTGGGAAACAAATAGTAAAGCAATCATCATCTGTTTTTATTAAATTAAAGCAATCATCAGCCTATCATTATTTTTGGATCCATCCACTGGTTGTTACCATTACTCTAGATTTCTGCATGCTCTCCTTACATAATCTCACTATATTTTTTTTGTATGCATGTCAGATATTGTACACAGTCATGCTGAACATGTAGAGAAAAAGAGAAGAGTTTGCGCGGCAATACAATGTCATGCAGACATCGCTCCATGGTGGGTTCAATGGCAAACCCTCCCCCCTCTCCAGATTGTAATCCAGAGGAAGATATCTGTTCTGAGGCGGATTCAGACGCAGCTGACCACTCCTATTTACCCTCCAAGGTGTTTGCTCTAACTTGGCATGATGATGTTAGTCATATCATGCATATGTTACCTTGTAGTGCCTACTTTCAACATCATATATGTCATCTGCTTAGTTTAGACATGTTCTGTAATGCGACCTGTTTCGTTTCAATATCATATATGGGAATTATGCAGTCTCATGTCTTTTAGCCAGCCATAATATATGCGAAATGTGCAATGCCATCCCGTTTAACCAGGCATCATATATTTGAATGATATCTTGCCCATCCTTTTCTTCATTACATTTCCATTTGTCGACAACGTTTGTACATTAAACTACTCTTCCTGTGAATCGGCCATTTGAGTGGGTGATGGAAAAATCTGGAGTGAAAACAAGGCCTTTAGAGCAGACAGTGCTACATGTCATAGCAGATCTCTTGCGGGGTCCCGATAGCTCCTCAGAGATTGATTCAGAGATAGATGATCAGTCCTATTCCCCCACCGAGGTGTATGCTCTAACTTGGCACGGTTATACTGCTCATATCATGCATATGGTGTCTTGCATTGCATAGTTTAGACATCATATACACAATATTCAACACCATGTTCTTAGTTCAGACATCATATATGCGAATGCCCTCTGCTTAGCATATAAATCACATATGTGAATTAAATCATGCAATCCTGATTACTTAGATAACATGTATGTGAATTATGTCATGCAATCCTGTTTAGTTAGTCATCATATCTTTGAATTATGTTATGCTATGCTATCCGGTTTAGATAGACATCATATATGTGAAATTATGTCATGCTATCCATTTTAGTTAAACAATATACATGTCAACTATTTCATGCCCTCTTTTTCCACACTATCTATTGCATCTGTCTCTCATACAATGTCTGTACATTCAATTATGTTTCCTGTTTATCAGCCATTTGAATTGGAGCGGGTGATGGCAGTATCTAGCGGAGTAAAAACATGGTCTTCAAATAAAACAATGCTACCTCTTGGTGGAGATAGCACCCCGGTTGTACATGCACGAGAACCAGCCCAACCATACATAACCCAGACTCTCCCAAATTTTACCCCTACTGCGATGGACAGAGAACCAGCTTCACCCAATCTAACCCCAACCCCAACAGATAGTAACCCAGTTCCTATTGGCACAACACCATCTCCACCACAGTGCTCCCAAACAAGAGCAGTTAGTAAGGCAGCTCCAGTGCCCAAAGCGCCAGTACTACCACGGCGAACCCCAACTCCACCAGTTAGTACACCTATTCCTGTGGAGGAAGCACAACCAACCATTCATAGTTTAGCATCTATCGCATTTGATGTTGTTAAATCCTATGTGCGTATCTTCCCATCATGGAAATATTATACTGAAGATGAAGGAAAATGCCAGTTGCAGGTGTTTGTCCAGGAGTTATGTGTAAGTAATGTTATTCATGGCAATTACTTTGCTTTGTCCCATACATTCTACCTCCATGATGGTTATAATACAGCAAATTTTCCCATTTTTCTCTGTAGATAAGGACCGATTTGGAAACTCAGGATGAGGTAACCTGTGCTAATACCTGTGCTATCTTCAAGAATGCTTGGTGGAAGTATCGGAATTACCTGAAGAAAATGTACTTCACTGGCAAAGAAACTCATCAAATTCCCTTACGTTCTCCTGAGACACATTTATTGGATGATGACTGGGAACGCCTTGTTCTGTACTGGTCCCGAACCAAGAATGTGGTAAGGTCTATGAGCTCATTTTATTTTAAGTACTATATGCTTGCGTCTTACTATACTCTGTTCATGTAGAACAAGTGCTTAAACCTGAAGAACAACTATTCTCATTTAAGATTCCATTGCTATCGTGCATACTGCTTTGCTCTTGTATCACTGTATTTACTCATACAAACTTATTTTTAAATTGAACGATCCAATGAAAACTCCAATGGCACAACAGGTATGTTTACGCATGTTTCTTTAACGGGTTTGCTCTTATAAATAGCTCTGTTGATTTCAATTTCAATTGTGTATACAGTTGACTTCTCATATCATGCACATTACTAGCATCACAACAGGGCCAATAGTGTTGTTGTACATGTAGACCCGTGGTACCCATCTGAAATCTTGTCGTGCTGTGTAGTTTCCCACGCTTTGTATTCTTTCACTGCTGCTTTCTCTTGAACTGATATGATTTGAACCGTGTCTCTATTTTGATTTGGCAAGACAATGCAGTGACCATAGGACATAGATATATGTTTGTTTGATGCTTTTATAATGTACTACTTGGCAATAGAAGACTTGGCAGTTTAATCTTGTCCACCTTACTAATGAATTGGTTCACCGAAATGAGTTTCATATACTAGTACATGCTAAACCTGTTATGTGTCTGCTTGTTTCTTCTTTTAGAATGATGACAGAATATTGGGGAAGAGTGCCTTATTAAGCAATGGTAAAGGAAGTAATGCAGATACACTGGTGCGCGTCGGTCCTAAACAAACGTTTTTTAACCCCTTTCCGCGACGGCATTTGGAACCGTCGCCAAGTGAGTGTGGGCGATAGGGGGGTCCTTCCCGCACGACCCAGAAACCATCGGGGATATGCCCTCCTGGCACACACGTTCGGCAAAATGAGGTCGTGTGCGACCGGCGAGCGCTCAAATACGGAGATACGTACAATATAGCTAAAAATACAATTATACGGCAAAATTGTTTTCGGTTGCAAGTACATCCCAGACAGTCAGTCCCCGCTAAACGTTTCTGTTTGTATGTACATCCCACACAGTCGCTCCAAGGAAAACGTTTCCGTTCATAGGTACATCACACACAATTTTTCCCGTTAAATCGTTTGTGATAGAGTTGCCATTGCACACGATATTAATAATTTTATTGTTTGCGTTATTGAATGCATCACACATGGTGCATAGGAGAAACTGTGTGGCAAAGTCTGTCCATCACACACACTTTTTATGTGATAAACGTTTGCGCAAGGTGGCCTAACGCAAACAGTTTTCAAGAGAAAGTCGTGTGTGCAGTGGAGATTGATCGCACACGTAGTGGATCCTAGAAACGTTTATGATCTCCACGTATATCGCAGATGTTTTGCTTTCGCAAACCGTGTGCAGTGTAATCCCTAATTAATCCATAATTAATCCAGTTAATCCCTAATTTAAAAGTCACATGTTTTAAATTTGAAAGTAGGCAATTACTTATTTCATATCCAACCATGTTTATTGCAAATATAGGTTCAACCACGAATCCATAATTCAATGCACAGGTACATATACTGAAGAACTATAGAAGCACCAAGTAAAGAATGATGAACCACAGTTGTACTAAAGATTGTAAAGAGAGAGGCGAAAGACATTCTGGTTGCTGGAGAAGGTGAAGCGGAATGCCCATATTGTGCCCTCCTCCATGCATAAGGCGCGCACGACTCTAGGCCAACCCCTTGTGATGGCTGCCCGTCCATCCTTCACTGTCTTCATTAGGACTTCTCGATGCTCATTGTAGTCTGGATGAAATACTTTAACCTTCATTGCGTGTCCACCAATCATGTACTTTGCGAGGTAACCTTGAGTGAACTGCTTCGGGAACCGCTGGGAACGAAAAAGATTCAGACATTGTTGTCTAACAACTCATTATGGGCAGTAAAAAGAGAAGGCTGCAGAGTTTGTAGTTACCATCCTACACCTCACTGTTGTGTTGGATAGAGCATAAACAAATAATTTGCTTGCCACCATTCGTATCTTTTTGCTAATAATCCTTATCAGTTTCCTCACTTGATGCTTGTTTATCAATATCTCATTGCCCCATACGCAAAAAGGGTCGATGAGTAGATCCTTGCCAAGGGCATATGTACCTACAAGCAACAAGTCAATATTAGAAGCTAACTAGTGTCCAGGCCTGGATCTATATGCACTACATTATGGAACGACGGGGGGAGTACAAGCCGAGGGATGAAGCTAACCTCGGCGGAAAATGGTGGCCACTCCCGTTGTTGTCCTGCATAAGTAGTGGAAAGGAATGATAAGTACAGCAATCTTAACATCAAACAAATATAGCAAAGGTAAACAACATCATCTCCAAATGATAGCTTGAATGTGTTGGTTTCAGCATGCTGTTAAAGAAGATATAAAATGGAAGGCAATGTTACCGACAGCAGGCTTAACAGCCATCAAATATTGCAATTCAAACTGGTATTGTTGAAAATGAATAGAACGTAGGTAATGCTTAAACATCACACTGGATAAATGTGTAAAACTGAAATAAAGGGCATGTGTTAACTACACCAGGAATAACTGGAACCAAATATAGCCGTTCAAACCGGTATTGATGTAGTCGAGCGGCACAGTTCCGACTTGCACATAATGAACCACACATTGTGAATGACTGAAATAAACAAGGCATAAATGACCAGTATAACAACCAAATATAGCCATTGAAAACTGGACAGAGTCTCACTACAACCAACCTAACAAGCAAATATAGATAAACAGGGCATATGCTTAAAAACTGGACAAATGCTCATTGCAACCAACCTAACAAGCAGATAAAGATAAACAAGGCATCTGCTTGATAATTGGAGAAATGCTAAAAAAAGCAACCTAACAACCGAATACAGATAAACAAGGCATCTGCTTGATAACTGGACAAATGCTAAAAAAGCAACCTAACAACCAAATACAGATAAACAAGGCATCTTCTTGATAACTGGACAAATACTCACTGCAACCAAACTAAGAACCAAATACAGATAAACAAGGCATTTGCTCAATAACTGAAAAAATGCTCACTCCAACCAACCTAACAACCAAATACAGATAAACAAGGCATCTACTCACTATAAACAACCTAATATAGCCATTCGTGAAACTAAAGTGGACAATTCATACTTAAACATCACATAGACCTATTGAACAATACATTTTTGCATAACTAAAATAATTAAACATGGCACAGTTAAAGCACCACACGACAGCTACAACAAAGGGTACGGGTTGGCAAGCTAGAAACGGTAAGATTTGCTGATAGAATGTTGCCTCACATTTCATGGACGGGATCCTTCCAGTTGGAAGAGCACAGACCCATGGTGCGCTCTCTGATGTCACAGATGGGTAGTTTCACCTTGGAAGAATCTTCCTGGGTGCCCTCCTCATGGTCGTGGTCGTGGTCGATGAGATCTGACTTGGCAATTGAGGATCCCAAGCCGCCGTCGTAGAACGTGCCTTCAGAAGTGACAAAATGGGCTCGATGGCATATAAAGCTCGCAAATCCTTGACTGCTTGGCGGAGGAGATTAGCGGCAGGGCCGTCGAAGAGATCGACGGCGGTTGAACCAGAGGGGTTCGGGATGGACCACTTAACCTGTGACATGGCCCGCATGAAGCTGTCGGTGTGGACGAGCTTGATGTCGTAGCCAGCTTTCCCGAGATACCGTAATACGCTAGCCCGCTGACATGAAGCCTTCGTCATGTCAACGTCTTCGCCGGCTTCCGTGGTGACGTGTTGCTCCGGGATCGACAGGTCGGGGCGAACGGCGGCCACCTCGCCAACGTTCGCCGGAGAGGCCATGATAAACCTCTTCTTGGCCGAACGCTCGTCGGGCTCCCCGGGATACGTGGTCGAGCTTACGCTGCGACATTCTGGACCAGGGGACGTGGATCTGGCGGGGAGGGACACCGCAGGCCTCATCTAAAAACTCAGGGGAGTGGGGCGACGATATGGGAATCACTGGATAACCTGAACTTTATTATCTAAGCTAGGAGGAACGGGCAGACCGGCAGGGTTGGCGGCGGCACCGGCGGCGGTCGCGAGCTAGGGTTCGAAGGGGGGAGGGGGCGGGTGGGGGGCTATGGAAGGGGGGTGGTGTTTGAGGATACGCCGCGGCTACTGAAAATTTTAGTAATGGTGGGTGGAGATGGTGGTGGACGAGGGAGTCAAATGCCTCGGCTACTGCAATTTTACTATAAGGTCGATGCTGGAGGAGTGTGGGTGACGGTTGAAGTAAGGCGGCTACTAAAATTTGGGTAAAGGAATTGATGCGGGGCGGGAGTGCCCAAGATCGCGCATGGTCCAATAACAATATGCGTGTATGATAATAAGGAAAAGTGGCATGGATCCGCCGATTTTTGCAACGCTCAAGGCGGGTAGTTTGTTTTTTATATTTCTAGCTAGCTGGTCTATCGCACACGGTTCGTCCTAATTTCCAAATAAACTTACCCACCCTTAGCTTCCACAGGTGGTGGTTTTACAGCGCACTTGCATCGCACACGGTTAAGCCAGTACCTCCACCCTTTGCTCGCGCTTGCGTGGTCGTGATGATTTCAGCGCACTTGCATCGCACACGGTTGAGCCAGTACCTCCACCCTTAGCTCGCGCTTGCGCAGCCGTGGTGATTTCAGCGCACTTGCATCGCACACGGTTGAGCCAGTACCTCCACCTTAATTTGCTCGCGCTTGCGCGGTCGTGGTGATTCACATTGCACTTGTATCGCACACGGTTAAGATATTATACACCGTGTTCGTAGAGGGTCATCAGAGTCTTTGCAGCAAAAAATAACGTTAGGGAGGGTCAAAAGATAGCCACACCAGCATGTGGCCCAAATATATATGAGTGAAAAGGGTGGTATGTGATGTTCAAAATTCCAATGCACAACTTTGACCCCGCGGGCCCACAGTTGGGCGCGTCATTGAAGATCGATGAGAGGGGCCAAAAGTGAAGAACCACCTGAAAGTGGCCAAATATATGTACAAATATTGGGGATGTTTAAGACTTTAAGTACACAATGCATAACTTTGGTGGCACCTGCCTCGCAAACCCAAAAGCACCCTAACAACCACCTAGCTAGGATATATATAATGACGTAATGTTGTACCTAGCTAGGATGCTTGGCCCACCACCTCCCACTTCGTGTCAGCGGGGCGGATGCACGTAATGATCGGTACTTTGGTCATACATGCATGTCGCCATGACCTACCATAAGATGGACCAATGAATCTTTCGTTTGGTCAAATGACAGTTGTTGTTGTCGATAAACCGCTTGGGCCAATAGATTGAACCATCATAAAGATCACACGAGAGGGACCACAAAACCAGCACCTCTTGCATGCGGCCCAAAATGATGTATGTTGGGAAGGGGTGATGTGTGTTTTCAATATAGAATAATGTACAATTTAGATGTGGTGCCTACCTCTCGATACAGACAACAACCATGAAGGCAAGGTAGTTAAGGATGAGATACGTACGCATGGTTTGATGTAGGTCGAACCCAGCAAACCGAGCATCTGGGAGGGAATCCTGACAACGCATGAGCTCGCGCTTTGGTTGACCGACATTTGACAGTGACCAGCCCTAACATGAACTAGGAGGAATCCATTCATGGCCAACACATACCCCTCATTATCGGTCAAAGGGATGATATATATACACTCGGGGAGCCCACAGATATCCGTGTCGTCACAAAAAACCACACAAGGGAGACATGGTCGATCAGAAGACCCCGTATACACTGCATGCGGCCCAAAAATATGTATGGGTACGATGGTGTATGATGTGTTTAAATCCCAAATGCACAACTTCGATGGGCCACACCAAGTACATTACAAACCGAACACCGTACCTGACTCCAAGCCTGGTTCAATCCCTATGATGTCAGTTTCCCAACTTCGAGGCGGCAGCGGGGGGGGGGGGGGGGGGGGGGGGGTTGTCCCGCGCATGCGCTCAAACTTTATTTTGTCTAGCATGGGACACATCTATATATATCTATACATCTATACACCTATATAGTGTGCGAATAACTACGAAAGTTGCTCGTCGGATGAAGCCAATCTGACGGTACAGAGATGGCAAATCCGAGCACTATTGGCCGTTGGATATCATCTACATTCCACCAGATTCTGCCACATGTACAATCTAGAAGACTCCATGGTTTAACTTAAGAATAATGCACAAACCTCAAAACACAAGCACTTCTCCTTTGTTCTCTAGAATCTTCCATATCTTAATTGCCCAAACCTTTTTTCTAAATGAATTGTCACTTTTTGTTTTTACCTTTACAATGCACAATTCCATGAATCTTAAAATAGTTTTTTATAGAACTAATTGATTTTGGATGAGATGAACTATTAAACGAACATCTACATCATGCATATCTGGGAGAAGAGGCGGGAAAACGATAAGAGGAGTGGCGTGAAACAGTAGCCTATTTTGAATGAAAACCTAGTAGAGAAGGAAGCGTGAGCTACACGACGCATGCGCACAGTGCTTACCCATGTACTGCATGTGCTGTCGAAAGGGCTCAGGGTTGCCGTTCGATCTGGGAGCATCCAACGGTGCACACGTATGATCTGTGGGGTTTGGGTTCTGGCCAGTCAGAACGCAGGACTCAGATCGCGCGCGCAGCGGGGGGGGGGGGGGGATATCATACGGAAACCAACATTCAGTGGAAACCGGTGAAAACCATGAGAAAAAGATGTTTTGAAGTTTCAAAAAAATGCGGGATGTTAAGAGGATGATGTTTTATTGGCACACAAAATTTCAAGTTGAAACACATTAAGAGATGTGAGCTATGAAAAAGACAAAATCAGTGTTGAATAGTGCTGAATAGTAATGTCACTATTCAGGGCGGAATTTGTCTTTTTCATAGCTCACATCTCGTAATGTTTTTCAACTTGAAATTTTGTGTCGCACTAGAACATCACCTTCTTAACATCCCACATTTTTTTTCAGATTTTTATGAAACTTTAAAATATGGTTTCCACGAAGTTTTCATTGAATATCAGCTTTCGTGAGTGAACCGTGTGCTATTTGAAAACATTTCGTGAGAAGAATCTCGGTTTTTAAATCCCCGTAAATCCAAAACTAAGCTGAGAATCGTGAAACCTGCCATGGTGTCACGACATAGCACTTATATGTCGAGGAATTTTTTTCATCCATTGTGGCGCAAGTTTTATTACAAGCCTCTTACAAACCGGAGCTTCTCTTAGAGAAGTGTCGTGGTTCCGATAGGGAAACGTGTCCCCCTTGTGGGCGAAATGTAATCACTGCCTCTTTTCACCTTGTATTTTCTTCTACGGGCAACATGGAACGACATGATATCCATGCTGAAATTTAAACTTATTCAGGGTTCGTTTGGCCTTTTTATACACTAATTGAGTTTCCTAGGCATTTAATGTCCATAATTCAAATCTGAACTACAAATACATGCTCCAGTTCACCAAAATGGCTAGAAAAATTATACATGTGTCCTTGGGTGCATGTTTAGGTCCCATGCCAGGAATGGGAACGAATAACAACCGTACTGGTGTCATGGATCGTACTCAAACATTTCGAATCTCGATTTTTAAGTCCCCATAAATCCTAAACTCACCAGAAAGTCATCAAAGGTGGCATGGTGTCGCGTCATGGCACATATATGTCGTGGTAAAAACATTGTCCAATTTGGGCCAAGCTTTATTACAAACCTCTTACAAACCGGAGCCTGTCGCAAGAACCCTCGTGGTTTCGATAGAGAAACGTGTCCCGTTGTGGGCAAAACGATAATCACTCCCTCTTCTAGCCTCGTATTTTCTTCTACACGCGACACAGAACAACTAGAGATTCGCGCTGAACTTTGAAATTATTCAGGGTTCGTTTGACCTTTTTTATTCATTAATTGAGTTTTCTAGGCATTTAATGTCCATCATTCAAATCCGAACTACAAATACATGCTCCAGTGCACCAAAATGGCTAGAAAAAACGTACATGTTTCCTTGGGGTGCATGTTTAGGTCCCATGGAACGAATGGGAACGAATTCAACTGTCTCGCCGTCCTGGCCTGGCCACAAACATTGCGAATCTTGGTTTTTAAATGTCTGTAAATCCAAAACTCACCAGGAAATCATGAAACTTGGCATGGTGTCACTACATGGTATATATAATTGTCCAATTTGGGCGAAGCTATATTACAAGCCTTTTACAAACCGGAGCCTGTCGCATCCCTCGTGGTTCCGGTAGGGAAACATGCCCCTCTTGTGGGCGAAATGATAATCGATGCCTCTTCTCACCTTGAACTTTGTTTTCTACAGGCAACATAGAATAACAGGAGTGTCGGGCTGAAATTTGAAACTGTTCAGGGTTCGTTTGGCCATTGTATATACATATTACTAATTACTAAGTTTTCTATGCATTTAATGTAGTCCATAATTCAAATTTGAACTACAACCACATGCTCCAGTGAAGCAAAATGGGTGGGAAATCGTACATGTGTCATTGGGTGCATGTTTAGGTCTCGTTTCAGGAATGAGAATGAATTCCAAACTTGTCGTCGTCCTGAAACAATTAGAATCTCGGTTTTTAAATCCCAGTAAATAAAAAAGTCACCCAAAAAATATGAAACTTGGCATGGTTTCATGACATGTCAATCACATATATGCCGTGGTAAAAAAATCGTCCAGTTTGAGAAGAGGCGCACACATTAGTAGCCAACAAAGTCCTTTTTGAAACAAAAAGCTGACACGTTAATATCGCAAACGGTTGTATTATATTTACCGTGTCGAAATTTAACCATACTTGGTGGCGTGCGTGCAACTATTTAATTAGACGGGACGAGCGCGAGAAGTCCGCCGTGCAGGTTCGAGGGGACGCGTGCGAGAAGTCCGCCGCGCAGGCTCGACGGGACGCGTGCATCCTGTCCACCTCACAGGCTCAACGGGACACGTGCGAGCAGCAAGGCCGCCCATGCTCACCGGGAAGCGAGCTCTTTGACCTCCATGCACCAGCCGCCGCCCGCCTCGCTCACAACTTCTCCATTAATGGGTTAATTAAAGCACCTGGACGGAGGGTGTTTGCTTGTGATCCCATGGCAGCATTTGCTTTGTTCGTGTTTTCAACTCGTATTCCGCCCTAATTTAAATTGCCACATAGGGCAACGGATAATACGACCACAAATAAAATGGCAACGAATAATACGAAGACAAATTTACAATGGCGCAGATAATAATTGTCTTACATATTCCGGATAATTTAAAATGCCACATGCGGCAAAGCCCGGAAGACACGGGGGCAAGAGAAGAAGGAAATTGCAGACAACGATCTGGGTCGCTATTGTCTCTACTCATCGATGGATCGCCGAGAGGCGAAATCCTCTAGCTCCTTCTTCCATTCCTCACGACTTTGCTTGAAAGCAGCCACAGATTCCTCCACCTCCTGCTCGCGCTCGATCCAGAGCTTCCTCAAGCCACCCATCAGTTCCTCGACGAACACTTTCAGCGTCATCTCCGAGGCACTGCTCTGCTCATGCAGCATCTTCCAGCCGGTGGCCTCCTCCTCCTTCTCGGCGACCAACTTGAGGAGCTTCGCATTGTCATCCATGAGTTGCTCGACGAGGCCGGTCGCCTTGTCAACCGAGGCATCTCTGATCTTGAGCAGATTCATCAAGCCGTCGACCAGCTCCTGCTGTGTAGTGATGCCAGCGAGAATGTCGTCGTCGCCGGTGAAGGACTTCAGGAATGCCGGCTCGTTGCGATGGCCGACGTCGTGAATGCGCTTGTGAGAGCCCTCGCGTGCCCGTGAGAGCTCGTTCGAGGGCTCCGCGGCACGCCGGGACATCTCTGCTACGGCTGTAGCTTCGCGGCAGGACCTCTCTAGTGCTTCCGCAGCCTTGGTCTTTGCTGCCTGGTTATATGTCCACCCTAAACTCCTCCTACCGGTCATGGCGGAACGACTTGACAGAAAAAACTAGTTTTGTGGGTGATGAGGAGAGGAACTGTGAAGTAATTTTCGAGTGGGTAGTTTTTATAGCCCGATGTTAAGTGTGAATACATATTAGTTTGATAGGTGTGAACATATTTGCAATTACTTATTGCGTTGTAATCAGCAATGTGACGAGAAACAAGGTCAAAATTTATTGATGGCAGAAGGTTGGCCACGTGGTTGCTCGCCGTTGAGGCGGCCGCGGCGCGCTCCGCTTTGGCGTCCCTGCGCGCGCTCTGCTCGCCGTTGAGGCAAAGTTACAATGGCAACGGTTAATAATTCTTAATAATTGTCTTACATATTCAGGATAATTTAAAATGCCAAATGCGGCAAGGCCCAGAACACTCACGACCTAAATATGCACACGATTATAATAAAATATAAGCTAAAAGGCTGAGATGGCAGCCTTCCGACGATGGTCTTCTCGGACTCCATGATCAGCATAGCACCCTTGCGGCCGTTCACTCCGAGTGTCCCGACCCGCCTCCGCCTACGGAGCTGCTGGCGCTGGAAGGCTCTTGGGGCTGCTGGGCCTCTTCCAGAAGAGCTTGATAGTGTGCAATCGCGCGCATGACAACTCCGCGGAACCGCTCCATTTCCATGTCTCTGGCCTGGTAGCAAATTCTGTCGATCACCTGCATCCTCAAGATATCACGTTGGCGATGTTCTACTTCGTCGGGGACGTCAACTCCGCCAAGGATGCGCTCGAGCCTGGCCACCACATCATCGGGATCGAGGTTGACATGGCCGCCGCGGGTAATGATGAAGCCGCAGGCTGCCTTTGTCTTGACTGAATCATAGAGGTCCTCTGCCCATTCCTTGTGGGGCATCAGGCTCTCGATGAGCACCGGTGATGGCGGTTCTTCGGGTGGGTCGTCGATCATGCCGCCGAGCAGCTCTGGATCTTTTGCACGGTGGATGGCAAACTGCTCATCACACCTCCTCTGCAATATGTCGATTGTGCTCCCAAGGACTGTGACGCCGATATTGCTGCCGATGGGCCATGGCGCCTGCACCGGCCGATGAAGCTCTTGCTCCCCGACCTGCTCCGGCTCGTTCTCCTGGCCGAAGATGTAACACAGGTAGGCGTCGATGTTGAAGCTTTGGTCGTTGCCTGGCATGCTTGGAATAACTAATGGTAGATGGGTGAGGACTAGATCTTCGCAGAGTGTCACGGCGGTGCATTGCCGCCTAGGTTATATGCAGCAAGCCGTTACCTGGTGGCGGGAAACTAATACGTCTCCATCGTATCTATAATTTTTGATTGTTCCATGCCAATATTATACAACTTTCATATACTTTTGGCAACTTTTTATACTATTTTTGGGACTAACATATTGATCCAGTGCCTAGTGCCAGTTCCTGTTTGTTGCATGCTTTTTGTTTCGCAGAAAATCCATATCAAACGGAGTCCAAACGGGATAAAAACTGATGGAGATTTTTTTGGAATATATGTGATTTTTGGGAAGAAGAATCAACGCGAGACGATGCCCGAGGGGGCCACGAGGCAGGAGTGCGCGCCCCTGACCCACGTGGCCACCCCGTAAGGCGGCTAGTCCCCTTCGTTCGCCGCAAGAAAGCCAATATCCGGATAAAAATCGTGTCCAAATTTCAGCCCAATCAGTTACGGATCTCCGGGAATATAAGAAACGGTGAAAGGGCAGAATCAGGAGCGCAGAAACAGAAGGAAACAGAGAGACAGATCCAATCTCGGTGGGGCTCTCGCCCCTCCCATGCCATGGAAGCCAAGGACCAGAGAGGAAACCCTTCTCCCATCTAGGGAGAAGGTCGAGGAAGAAGAAGAAGAAGGGGGGCTCTCCCCCCCTCTCTTCCGGTGGCGCCGGAATGCCGCCGGGGCCATCATCGTCACCGCAATCTACACCAACACCTCCGTCATCTTCACCAACATCTTCATTACCTTCCCCCATCTATCTACAGCGGTCCACTCTCCCGCAACCCGCTGTACCCTCTACTTGAACATGGTGCTTTATGCTTCACATTATTATCCAATGATGTGTTGCCATCCTATGATGTTTGAGTAGATTTTCGTTGTCCTATCCGTAATTGGTGAATTGCTATGATTGGTTTAATTTGCTTGTGGTTATGTTGCTATCCTTTGGTGCCCATCATATGAGCACGCGCGTGGATCACACCATAGGGTTAGTTGTATGTTGATAGGACTATGTATTGGAGGGCAAGAGTGACAGAAGCTTCAGCCTAGAATAGAAATTGATGCATACAGGATTGAAGGGGGACCAATATATCTTAATGCTATGGTTGGGTTTTACCTTAATGAACATTAGTAGTTGCGGATGCTTGCTAATAGTTCCAATCATAAGTGCATAGAATTCCAAGTCAGGGATGACACGCTAGCTGTGGCCTCTCCCACATAAAACTTGCTATCGGTCTAGTAAAGTAGTCAATTGCTTAGGGACAATTTCGCAACTCCTACCACCACTTTTCCACACTCGCTATACTAACTTTATTGCTTATTTATCTAAACAACCACTAGTTTTTATTTACGCGCTCTTTATATTCTTGTAAACCTAGCTTACAACACCTACAAAGTACTTGTAGTTTCATACTTGTTTTAGGTAAAGCGAATGTTAAGCGTGCGTAGAGTTGTATCGGTGGTTGATAGAACTTGAGGGAATATTTGTTCTACCTTTAGCTCCTCGTTGGGTTCAACACTTTTACTTATCGAAAGAGGCTAAAATTGATCCCCTATACTTGTGGGTTATCAGAAACCAGTGAGCGAATAGGCGTGGATTTTAAAATTCACCCATGTGGAGCGCAGGAAGCATTCGCTCAAGCGCGGGAAGACTAAGTGGAGCACACACACAACACGAATACCGTATCCGGTGCCATGTGTTATTTATCACACAAGTGTTAACACAAGGAAATGCATGTGTAACTTACTAATCATCGCACACGAGTACTCGCAGACGCATCGTGTGCGATACTCCTACCAACCGCAAGCAACTAGTTTGCATTTTTTAAAGTTTTTTGTACACACAGAATCGCACATGAACTAACTGTATTAACCGTCTGTGTTGTAAATTCTCATCGCAAACAGTTCATCCAAGTTGGCTGTTTGCCACGTATCACACACATCTTGTTAAGTTGAACCGTTTCTGTTGCGTTCGCTAATCGAAAACAGTTCGTCCGAGTGAACCGTATGCCCTATATCACACACACCTTGATCTGGCCAACCATTTATGTTGCACTCCCTAATAGCAAACGGTTCATCGGAGCGAACCGTGTGCCGTATATCGCACACATATTGATATGGCTGCCCGTTTCTGTTGTTCTGCCTCATCGCAAACAGTTCATCCGGGTTAACCGTGTGCCCTACATCGCACACGCAACTAAAATCTGAACCGTGTTTGATGCGTCCTCCATCGCAAACGTTTTGCACCTTTTTTTGATGGTTTTTTTACATCCCCGTTTGTGATTAATGGATCGCACACAGTTTCGTGAAAGGGTCTCTGATTGCAGTGTCGCGTTAGCAGCATCCTGCAGTAGTGATAAGGTTCAGGATCGAGAGACATCCTTGTTGGTCTCCAACAAAGCTGATAAAACATCTAAGGAAAACTATCTTGAAGACGATGAAACAACCCCAAAGTCTTGTCTTGGTTTACTGTTTGAGTTACTGGCCACTACCACTTGCACAGGCCATTCAAACTCAATGTCTGAATCAGTTCGGTTTCTTGAGTCTCAACTACAAGCTAAAAGACATCGATCAGTTGTGCTGGGACAAGAAGCGGAAGGACTGTGGAAGTCCCTGGAGCATTCAGATGCATACTTTCTGGTGCAACAGCAAGCATTGGAGGATTTTAACGCCAAACAGGACAAAGCTAATAAGCTTGCTAAGCTTATTGCCAGCATGGTGGATACCCAGGATAACGTTTCTTGAGCTCTTCTGAAGTTCTTTCAGTTATGGACTTGTTTTGCTGCCGCGTTTATTTGCACTGGTGGCCAATTTTGACGGCCAGTGTATGTAATATGCTGCTTTGTTCCCTATATTTGCACTGGTAGCAAACTTTGATGCCCAGTGGATGTAATATGTGTAATAGTTGTAATAGACTAGCGTTAGTTGCTTGCTTATTTACTTCCTTATTGTCTTGTTTAGTTGTTTGCTTGTAGACACTGCAGTTCTTTTTCCGCGTTTTTCTAGTGGCCACAATAACCTATTTTTGGTAACTAGGCCACAATAATCATCATGGCAACACACAGACTGTTGTAACCATCGGCCTCCTGCGGCTCATAGGATCCATGGGCCTTCTACGGGCCGTAGGATCCATGGACTTTCTACGGGCCGTATGATGCATGGGCCTTCTACGGGCCGTATGATCCATGGGCCTTCTACGGGCCGTATGATCCATGGGCCTTCTACGGGCCATAGGATCCATGGGCCTTCTACGGGGCGTATAATCATTTCGCCAAACATGGGCCATACTATTCGTGGACCATAACGGGCCGTTAATAGGCTGTATTTGATAACGCTATGAAAACAACCCAACGGGTTAACGGGCCACAAACGGGCCGAATGTAACCATAGGCTGAATTTGGCCCACAAACGGAACAGGCCAGTAACGGACCGTAACTAACCAAATTCTAGAAATGAGCCCAAAAATAAATGGGCCCTTAGAAGGCCGAAAGGTAACACGGGCTGGAAACGGCCGATGGAATAATGGATCGTTAATGGGTATAAAGCGATACACTATTCATTATGGGCCAGTTTCATCTCGGGCCTTTAATGGGCCCAGAGTTACAAAGGGTCTCATATGGGCCGAAATACATCATGGGCTATACATGGGCCGGAAGTTACAATGGGTCGGAATCATATTGGACGGCCCAAATGAATCTACTAGGCTTAATTCTGATAGGCCGTAATGGGCCAGGAGTTAACGGGCTGTAAATGGGCTATATACGAACATGCCGTTAATAGGCTTTCCGTGGGCCAGCCCGTTACCTTTTGACCAAGTCAAACGGGCCGGCCTTTTCATCGGAATGGGCCTCTGTTGGGCCGCGCCACGTGTCGACGTATCATAGGCGCCTCCTGTCCAATGAGTGGATGACTCTGTCCCAACGGTGAGCCAACACATGTTTCCTCTCACCAATGAGAATTTTACACGTGGAAAATTCCCATTGGTCTGGGCTGTTAACGGGTTATCGGATCCAAAACTGGACCCGATAGCTTAACGGAGACCCGTTGCGGTGGATGCCACGTGTCGGTCACCCTTGACGAAAGCACTTCCATGACGCGACATTTATCTTCATGGAAGTGGACACTTCCGTGATGATAATTTTGGTATGTCATGGAACACTTCTACGACAGCACAGGTATGACTATCTTGATTCTGTCATAAAATCGTCATGGATGTACATGCATGACAGAAAACGTGACCTACTGTGACAAACACGTATCATCACGGAAGTGTATTTTCTTTGTAGTGTACCTTACTAATGCTCATAGTAGTGCCTGGGTATTTGATACCGGTTTGGTTGCTCATATTTGTAACTCAAAACATGGACTACGGATCAAACGGAGATTGGCTAAGGACAAGGTGACGATGCGCGTCGGGAATGGTTCCAAGGTCGATGAGATCGCCGTCGGCATGCTACCTCTACATCTACCTTTGGGATTAGTTTTAGACATGAATAATTGTTATTTGGTGCCAGCGTTGAGCATGAACATTATATTTGGATCTTGCTAAATGCGAGACGGTTATTCATTTAAATCAGAGAATAATGGTTGTTATATTTATATGAGTAATATCTTTTATGGTCATGCACACTTGAAGAGTGGTCTATTTTTGTTGAATCTCGATCGTGGTGATACACATATTCATAATATTGATGCCAAAAGATGCAAAGTTGATAATGATAGTGCAACATATTTGTGGCACTGCCGTTTAGGTCATATTGGTGTAAAGCGCATGAACAAACTCCATGCAGATGGACTTTTGGAATCACTTGATTATGAATCATTTGATGCTTGCGAACCATGCCTCATGGGCAAGATGACTAAAACTCCGTTCTCCGGAACAATGGAGCGAGCTAATGACTTACTAGAAATAATACATACCGATCTATGCGGTCCGATGAGTGTTGAAGCTCGCGGCGGGTATCGTTATTTTCTGACCTTCATAGATGATTTGAGCAGATATGGGCATATCTACTTGATGAGACACAAGTCTAAAACATTTGAAAAGTTCAAAGAATTTCAAAGTGAAGTGGAGAATCATCGTAACAAGAAAATAAAGTTTCTATGATCTGATCGCGGAGGCGAGTATTTTACGAGTTTGGCCTTCATTTAAAACAATGCGGAATAGTTTCACAACCCACGCCACCGGGAACACCACATCATAATGGTGTGTCTGAACGATGTAACCGTACTTTATTAGATATGGTGCAATCTATGATGTCTCTTACTGATTTACCACTATCATTTTGGGGTTATGCATTACAGACAGCTGCATTCACGTTAAATAGGGAACCGTCTAAATACGTTGAGACGACACCCTATGAACTATGGTTTGGCAAGAAACCTAAGCTGTCATTTCTTAAAGTTTGGGGTTGCGATGCTTATGTGAAAAAGCTTCAGCCTGATAAGCTCGAACCCAAATCGGAGAAGTGCATCTTCATAGGATACCCAAAAGAAACTATTGGGTGCACCTTCTACCACAAATCCAAAGGCAAGATCTTTGTTGCTAAGAATGGATCCTTTCTAGAGAAGGAGTTTCTCTCGAAAGAAGTGAGTGGGAGGAAAGTAGAACTTGATGAGGTAATTTTACCTTCTCTCAAATTGGAAAGTAGCTCATCACAGAAAACTGTTCACGTGATGCCTACACCAACTAGAGAGGAAGCTAATGATAATGATCATGGAACTTCATATCAAGTTACTACAGAACCTCGTAGGTCAACCAGAGCACGAACCGCACCAGAGTGGTACTGTAATCCTGTTCTGGTAGTCAGGTTACTAGACCATGGCAAACCTACGAACTATGAAGAAGCTATGATGAGCCCAGATTCCGAGAAATGGCTTGAGGCCATGAAATCTGAGATAGGATCCATGTATGAGAACAAAGTATGGACTTTGGTGGACTTGCTCGATGTTCGGCGAGCCATAGAGAATAAATGGATCTTCAAGAAGAAGACGGACGCTGATGGTAATGTTACTGTCTACAAAGCACGACTTGTCGCAAAAGGTTTTCGACAAGTTTAAGGAGTTGACTACGATGAGACCTTCTCACCCGTAGCGATGCTTAAGTCTGTCCGAATCATGTTAGCAATTGCCGCATTTTATGATTATGAAATCTGGCAAATGGACGTCAAAACTGCATTCCTTAAGGGATTTCTTAAAGAAGAGTTGTATATGATGCAACCAGAAGGTTTTGTCGATCCTAAAGGTGCTAACAAAGTGTGGAAGCTCTAGCGATCCATCTATGGACTAGTGCAAGCATCTCGGAGTTGGACTATACGCTTTGATGAGGTGATGAAAGCATATGGTTTTATACAGACTTATGGTGAAGCCTGTATTTACAAGAAAGTGAGTGGGAGTTATGTAGCATTTCTGATATTATATGTGGATGACATATTGTTGATTGGAAATGATATAGAATTTCTGGATAGCATAAAAGGATACTTGAATAAGAACTTTTCAATAAAAAACCTCGGTAAAGCTACTTATGTATTGGTCATCAGGCTCTATAGAGATAGATCGAGACGCTTAATAGGACTTTCACGAAGCACACATCTTGACAAGATTTTGAAGGAGTTCAAAATGGATCAGTCAAAGAAGGAGTTCTAGCCTGTATTGTAAAGTGTGAAGTTGAGTAAGACTCAAAGCCCGACCACGGCAGAAGATAGAAAGAGAATGAAAGTCATTCCCTATGCCTCAGCCATAGGTTCTATAAAGTATGCCATGCTGTACCAGACCTATTGTGTGCCTTGCTATGAGTATTGCAAGGGGGTACAATAGTGATCCAGGAGTAGATCACCGGACAGTGGTCAAAATTATCCTTAGAGGACTAAGGAAATATTTCTCGGTTATGGAGGTGATAAAGGGTTCATCATAAAGGGTTACGACGATGCAAGCTTTAACACTAATCTAGATGACTCTGAGTCTCAATTTGGATACGTGTTGAAAGTGGGAGAAATTAGCAAGAGTAGCTCCATGCATAGCATTGTAGACATAGAAATTTGCGAAATACATACGGATCTGAATGTGGCACACCCATTGACTAAACCTCTCTCACAAGCAAAACATGATCACACCTTAGTACTCTTTGGGTGTTAATCACATAGCGATGTGAACTAGATTATTTACTCTAGTAAACTCTTTGGGTATTGGTCACATGGCGATGTGAACTACGGGTGTTAATCACATAAAGATGTGAACTATTGGTGTTAAATCACATGGTGATGTGAACTGGATTATTGACTCTAGCGCAAGTGGGAGACTGAAGGAAATATGCCCTAGAGGAAATACTAAAGTTGTTATTTTATATTTCCTTATATCATGATAAATGTTGATTATTCATTCTAGAATTGTATTAACCGGAAACTTGATACATGTGTGGATACATAGACAAAACAACGAACCCTAGTAAGCCTCTACTAGACTTGCTCGTTAATCAAAGATGGTTAAGTTTCCTAACCATAGACATGTGTTGTCATTTGATGAACGGGATCACATCATTAGGAGAATGATGTGATGGACAAGACCCACCCGTTAGCTTAGCATATTGATCGTTCAGTTTTATTGCTATTGCTTTCTTCATGTCAAATACATATTCCTTCGACTATGAGATTATGCAACTCCCGGATACCGGAGGAATGCCTTGTGTGCTATCAAACGTCACAAAGGTAACTGGGTGATTATAAAGATGCTCTACAGGTATCTCCGAAGGTGTTTGTTGGGTTGGCATAGATCGAGATTAGGATTTGTCACTCTGAGTATCGGAGAGGTATCTCCGGGCCCTCTCGGTAATGCACATCATAATAAGCCTTGCAAGCAATGTGACTAATGAGTTATTTATGGGATGATGTATGACGGAACGAGTAAAGAGACTTGCCGGTAACAAGATTGAACAAGGTATGAAGATACCGACGATCGAATCTCGGGCAAGTAACATACCGATGACAAAGGAAATAACATATGTTGTCATAACATATGTAGAATATGTGGGAGCCAACATGAGCATCCAGGTTTCGCTATTGGTTATTGACCGGAGAGGTGTCCCGGTCATGTCTACATAGTTCTCGAACCCGTAGGGTCCGCACGCTTAACGTTCGATGACGATTTGTATTATATGAGTTATGTGATTTGGTGACCGAATGTTGTTCGGAGTCCCAGATGAGATCACGGACATGACGAGGAGTCTCGAAATGGTCGAGAGGTAAAGATTGGTATATAGGATGATAGTATTCGGACACCGTAAGTGTTCCGGGATGTATCGGGTACATATCGGAGTACGGGGGGGGGGGGGGGGGGGGTTACCGAAACCCCTCGGGGGAAGATATGGGCCATATGGGCCATAGGAGGGGAGCACACCAGCCCACAAGGGGTGGCAACCCCCTCATGGTAGGAGGATGAATAGGAGGAGGTGAGGGTTCGCCCCCCTTCCCTTCCTCCTTCCCTCTTCCCTCTTTTCCCCCTCCGGTAAAAGGAAAGAGGGGAGGCCGAATTGTACTAGGGGCCAAAGTAGGATTTCTCCTACTTGGGCGCGCCCTAGGCTGCCTCTCTCCCCTCCCTCCTTTATATATGTGGGGAGGGGGCGCCTAGAACACAAACCAACGTTTGTTAGCCGTGTGCGGCGCCCCGCTCCAGAGTTTACGCCTCCAGTCATATTAACGTAGTGCTTAGGCGAAGCCGTGCGCGGATCACTTCACCATCACCGTCACCACGCCGTCGTGCTGACAGAACTCTCCCTTGACACTTTGCTGGATCAAGAGTTAGAGGGACTTCATCGAGCTGAACATGTGCAGAACTCTATGGTGTCATACGGTGCTTGATCGGTCGGAATGAGAAGAAGTTCGACTACATCAACCGCGTTGTTAAACGCTTCCGCTTTCTGTCTACGAGGGTACATGGACACACTCTTCCCCTCTCGTTGCTATGCATCTCCTAGATAGATCTTGCATGAGCATAGGAATTTTTTTGAAATTGCATGCTACGTTTCCCAACACTACCTATATGCGGCATTTCCATGTCGTTCCAAGTAAATTTGTACTCCCTCCGTTCCACAATACATGCCTTCCATTTGTCAAAATATAGATGTATCTAGACATGTTTTAGTATATAGGTACATCCATTTTTGGACAAATGGAAGTCAAGTATTTTGGAACGGAGGGAGTATGTGCCAACTCCAATTTTCAAAATGAATTTCCTTTTTGTGTCCCTGTACTGCTCATGAAGCAGCAAGGGGTGGTCAATATTTTCCATGCTAGATGTGTTATTCTCAAGATGAGTGTTTATTCATTTGTCATTGCGCGAGAGTGTGGCAGGTAATAGGGATGCCCAGTCCCGAAATGAAAAGAAATTTTATTTATGTTGTCAATAATAAATTCCTTGGAAAGTGTTGGTATGGAAGGCACCCGTGGATACGGCTAGCCATGGATTGTGAAAGAATGGTGGAAAAAGGAATAAACTTTATTTTATGTTTGGGAACTGCCTATGATGTATCTAGCATGGAAGATATTGGGAACTCTCGATCGTTTTCGTTGACAGGAAAAGCATGCCTCTCAAAACAATTTTATCTCTCAATTTAAGCTTTGAGCTCTGGCACCTCTACAAATCTCTGCTTCTCTCTGCGAAGGGCCAATCTATTTACTTTTATGCAATATTTTTTTAATTTTGAGTCTCCATCTTCTCTTATAAAGCACCAACCAGGGAACACTATTGTCATACTTGTGCATTGGCTGTAGCTAATATTTGAGTATGTTTCATGAATGGATCAATGATTGAGCATGTTTTTTTTCTCGAATATGCATGAGTGTGCGTACTATATATTAAAGGAGAGAAAGGGGTGAAGAGCCCCTCCACGTTGGTGGTTACATAATGTTGCAAATGCACCCCAACTCCACCACTAATACAGGACCCTATGGACTCGTTGTTCTACCCACCGAAAGCGCCACCAGAAAATCATCTAAACAATCCCTAATCAAGCCCGCTGTTCTCCAAGCTTGGCCCTCACTAACTATTCTCTGAGTTACAAAATCGATCGATGGTGATTTCCCATCAAACACAATACTGTTACGGTGCTTCCAAAGTTCCCACATGACAAGGATCGTTAGCGCCCGAAGATCTCTATTTTGAAAGTGGCTTCCTTCCCTGTCTCTGCACCAATCCGCTAAAGAATTCCCATCCGGTGGCATCCAATCCGGCTTCCCCAAAGCCCGACAAACATTGCTCCACACCTCTTTGGCTAAGAGACATTGGAGCATGATGGGCTGGGGATAAATTTCTTTAGTGTTGATATTTTGAAAGACATGGTTGCTTGTTGATATGCCTGAGTATTGATGTCCTCATGTCAAATTATTGAAGGAAATATGCCCTAGAGGCAATAATAAAGTTGTTATTTTATATTTCGTTATTCATGATAAAGGTTTATTATTCATGCTATAATTGTATTGATCGAAAACCTAAATACATGTGTGAATACCTAAACAAACACCGTGTCCCTAGTAAGCCTCTACTAGACTAGCTCGTTAATCAAAGATGGTTAAGGTTTCCTAACCATGGACATGTGTTGTCATTTGATAACAGGATCACATCATTAGGAGAATCATGTGATGGACAAGACCCATCCGTTAGCTTAGCATAATGATCGTTCAGTTTCATTGCTATTGCTTTCATGTCAAATACATATTCCTTCGACTATGAGATTATGCAACTCCCTGATACCGGAGGAATACCTTGTTGCTATCAAACGTCACAACGTAACTGGGTGATCATAAAGATGCTCTATGGGTATCTCCGAAGGTGTTTGTTGAGTTGGCATGGATCGAGATTAGGATTTGTCACTGTCAGATGTGGGGTTCCGGCAAACCCTTAAGGTTCGAACACTAGGGTGCGCGCGAAGTCTTTCCCTCCTACCGATCTACGCCCTAGCTCGCTAAGATCTCGCGGACGAACTCGACAAACTCGCAACACAGAAAGACACGAGGTTTATACTGGTTCGGGCCACCGTTGTGGTGTAATACCCTACTCCAGTGTGGTGGTGGTGGATTGCCTCTGGGGCTGATGATGAACAGTACAAGGGAAGAACAGCCTCCTGAGGTTGAGGTGTTCTTGTGGGTAGGCTCTCGATTGAGTTGGCTCAAGCTAAGATGATATGCCTCTACTATGGTGGCTAGCTCTACTTATATAGGCCCTGGTCCTCTTCCCAAATATCGAGCGGGAAGGGAGCCAACAACGGCGGGCAAATTTGAAGGGGGACAGCTAGTACAAGCTATCCTGACAAAAGCGGTCTTCGCCCGTGAAAAGCTCTGGCGGTGACGCCGTCTTGGGCTCCACGATGACCTCTGTCTTGCCGTCCTCCTGGTCTTGGTCTCGTTGCACCAATATAGCAACCTTTGCCTGATGCCTCGGTACTCTTCGCCTGCGCTGGCCTCCTTAGCACCAAACAGGAAATAAGGACGATGCGCGCACTGGCGCCCGCCTGGTGTCGTTCGTCATGGCTCACGTCACGAGAGCCTCGTGAGGTTTGCCCCGCCTTGATATCTCCGCTCCTCGTGAGCCGGCCTGGCTAGGCCACTCCAGAGGAGGTCTTGCGTCGTCGGCCTCGCGAGGCTTGGACCCTCGCGAGGGTCTTGGATGCCTTGTTGACGAAGATGGGCCATACGGCCTGCTGGCTTAGCCACGCTGTGGGCCGCAGGCAGGCAAGTCTGGGGACCCCCGTTCCCAGAACACCGACAGTCACTCCGAGTATCGGAGAAGTATCTCTGGGCCCTCTCGGTAATACACATCATAAGCTTGCAAGCAAACGACTAAGGAGTTATTCACGAGGTGATGTATTATGGAACGAGTAAAGAGACTTGCCGGTAACGAGATTGAACTAGGTATGAACATACCGACGATCGAATCTCAGGCAAGTAACATACCGATGAACAAAGGGAATTACGTATGTTGTCATAACGGTTCGACCGATAAAGATCTTCGTAGAATATGTAGGAACCAATATGGGCATCCAGGTTCCGCTATTGGTTAATGACCGGAGAGGTGTCTCGGTCATGTCTGCATAGTTCTCGAACCCGTAGGGTCCGCAGGCTTAACGTTCGTTGACGATATAGTGTTATATGAGTTATATGATTTGTTGACCGAATGTTGTTCGGAGTCCCGGATGAGATCATGAACATGACGAGGAGCTCCAGAATGGTCCGGAGGTAAGGAATGATATATAGGACGATGGTATTTGGACACCGGAAGTGTTTCGGGTGGTACCGGGTACTTATTGGGTCACCGAAAGGGGTTCCGGGCAGCCCGTGTAGGTTAATGGGCCTTATGGGCCAAAAGGGGAAGAGCACACCAGCCCACAAGGGGTTGGTGCGCCCCTCTACCCCCTGCCCACGCACCAAAGGAGGGAGGGGAGGCGCCCTAAGGTAGCCATCTCCCTTTCCTTTCCCCCTCATGTCCAAATAAGGAAAAGGGGGGGGGGCAGGGCAAGGCAGCAACCCTAGGGCTGCCGCCATGTCTCTTGGGGCTCCGTAGGGGCTGCCTCCTCCCCTCGCACCTATATATACATGAAAAAAATATGCCCTAGAGGCAATAATAAAGTTGTTATTTATATTTCCTTATATCAAGATAAATGTTTATTATTCATGCTAGAATTGTTTTAACCGGAAACTTGATACATGTGTGGATACATAGACAAAACACAGTGTCCCTAGTAAGCCTCTACTAGACTAGCTCGTTAATCAAAGATGGTACGTTTCCTAACCATAGACATGTGTTGTCATTTGATGAGCGAGATCACATCATTAGGAGAATGATGTGATGGACAAGACCCATCCGTTAGCTTAGCATAATGATCGTTAAGTTTTATTGTTATTGCTTTCTTCATGACGTATACATATTCCTTTGACTATGAGATTATGCAACTCCCGGATACCGGAGGAATACCTTGTGTGCTATCAAATGTCACAACGTAACTGGGTGATTATAAAGATGCTCTACAGGTATCTCCGAAGGTGTTTGTTGGGTTGGCATAGATTGAGATTAGGATTTGTCACTCCGAGTATCGGAGAGGTATCTCTGGGCCCTCTCGGTAATGCAGATCATAATAAGCCTTGCATGCAATGTGACAAATGAGTTAGTTACGGGATGATACATTACGGAACGAGTAAAGAGACTTGCCGGTAACAAGATTGAACTAGGTATGAAGATACCGACGATCGAATCTCGGGCAAGTAGCATACCGATGACAAAGGGAATAACGTATGTTGTCATAAGGGCTCGACCGATAAAGATCTTCGTAGAATATGTGGGAGCCAATATGAGCATCCAGGTTCCGCTATTGGTTATTGACCAAAGAGGTGTCTCGGTCATGTCTACATAGTTCTCGAACCCGTAGGGTCCGCACGCTTAACGTTCGATGACGATTTGTATTATATGAGTTATGTGATTTGGTGACCGAATGTTGTTCGGAGTCCTGGATGAGATCACGGACATGACGAGGAGTCTCTAAATGGTCAAGAGGTAAAGATTGATATATAGGATGATAGTATTCGGACACCGGAAGTGTTCCGGGATGTATCGGGTACATATCGGAGTACTGGGGGGGGGGGGTTACCGGAACCCCCCGGGGGAAGATATGGGCCATATGGGCCATAGGAGGGGAGCACACCAGCCCACAAGGGGTGGCACCCCCCTTATGGTAGGAGGCCGAATAGGAGAAGGAGGTGGGGGTTCGGCCCCCTTCCCTTCCTCCTTTCCTCTTCCCTCTTTTCCCCCTCCGGTAAAAGGAAAGGGGGGAGGCCGAATTGGACCAGGGGCCCAAGTAGGATTCCTCCTACTTGGGCGCGCCCTAGGTTGCCTCTCTCCCCCTCCCTCCTTTATATACGTGGGGAGGGGGCGCCTAGAACAAACACCAACGTTTGTTAGCCGTGTGCAACGCCCCCCTCCACAGTTTACGCCTCCGGTCATATTCACGTAGTGCTTAGGCCAAGCCCTGCGAGGATCACTCCACCATCACCTTCACCACGCCATCGTGCTGACGGAACCCTCCCTCGACACTTTGCTGGATCAAGAGTTCGAGGGACGTCATCGAGCGGAACGTGTGCAGATCTCGGATGTGTCGTACATTCGGTGCTTGATCGGTCGGAGCGAGAAGAAGTTCGACTACAACAACCGCGTTGCTAAACGCTTCCGCTTTCGGTCTACGAGGGTACGTGGACACACTCTCCCCCCCTCGTTGCTATGCATCTCCTAGATACATCTTGCATGAGCGTAGTAATTTTTTTGAAATTGCATGCTACGTTTCCCAACAATACATGGGGAGCGAGCGCCACACAAGGGACACAACATTGTCTTAGCCTTGTGTGGCACCCCCGTCCACCGTTTACTCCCTCGGTCATATTTTCGTAGTGCTTAGGTGAAGTCCTGCGGAGATCGCAGCACCATCACTGTCACCATGCCGTTGTGCTGCCGGAACTCATCTACTACTTGGCCCATCTTGCTGGATCAAGAAGGCGAGGACGTCACCAAGCTGAACGTGTGTAGAACGCGGAGGTGCCGTGCGTTCGGTACTAGATTGGTTGGAGCGCGAAGAAAGTTCGACTACATCAACCATGTTGTGAAACGCTTCTACTTATGGCCTACGAGGGTACGTAGGCACACTCTCCCCCTCGTTGCTATGTATCTCCATGGATAGATCCTTGCGTGTGCGTAGAATTTTTTTGTTTTCCATGCAACGTTTCCCAACAGTGGCATAATGAGCCAGGTCTATGCGTAGATGATATGCACGAGTAGAACACAAAGAGTTGTGGGCGGTGATTGTCATACTGCTTACCACCAATGTCTTATTTTGATTCGACGGTATTGTGGATGAAGCGGCCCGGACCAACCTTATATGTCCACGCACATGAGACCGGTTCCATCGACTAACATGCAACTAGTTTTGCATAAAGGTGGCTGGCGGGTGTCTGTTTCTCCTACTTTAGTTGAATCAAATTTGACTACGGCTGGTCCTTGAAGAAGGTTAAAACAGCAAACTTGACGAATCACCGTTGTGGTTTTTGCCGTAGGTAAGAACGGTTCTGCTAGAAGCCCATAGCAGCCACATAAAACTTGCAACAACAAAGTAGAGGACATCTAACTTGTTTTTGCAGGGCATGTTGTGATGTGATATGGTCAAGACATGATATGATAAATGTTATTGTATGAGATGATCATGTTTTGTAAGTTATCGGCAACCGGCAGGAGCCTTATGGTTGTCTCTTTATTGTATGAAATGCAAATGCCATGTAATTGCTTTACTTAATCACTATGCGTTGGCGATAGTTGTAGAAGCAATAGTTGGCGAGACGACCATGACACTACGATGGAGATCAAGGTGTCGAGCCGGTGACGATGGAGATCATGACGATGCTTTGGAGATGGAGATCAAAAGCACGAGATGATGATGGCCATATCATGTCACATATTTTGATTGCATGTGATGTTTATCTTTTATGCATCTTATTTTGCTTAGTACGGCGGTAGCATTATAACACTACGAAAAAAGACACATCCGTGACATTTTGAGCCGAACGAAATTTTTTCTGTCATGCTTATGACACTTCTATGATGATAATATTGACAAAAGCCGGTATCATCATAGATGTGGTGGGCTCCTACTTCTATGAAAAAAAATCATGACATAAAATGGGCTTTTCATCCTGGGCGGGCCGAAGACGCAGCTGCATGACATTCTTTGGGCCGTCCATGACGAAAAAATCATGGTAGAAGCGAGGGCGAGGAAAATATCGGGGAGTTCCCGGTTAGGGTGGGTGGTCGAGGCCGAGCGATGCATGTTTCTCTCGTACACGTACGCGCGTGGGTGCGAGGTGTTGGGCTCTAACTTAACCCGAGCGAGGCGTTTGCCTACTGAACCCGAGCGGTTGCACTTCAAGCTACGCGTTACTGAACCCGAGCAATCGATCGATCCCTGGCTGTTAACTGAACCCGAGCGATCGATCGATCCCTGGCTGTTAACTGAACCCGATCGAGCGATTCATGTGCTACTGCTGCTAACTGAAGCCGATCGAACCTGCTGCCTCTTGATGAACAGTGAGCGTTGTTGGGGGGTTGGATGAACAGTTCCCGGTGGGGGTTGGATGAACAGGGCCCAGTGGTAGTAGAGGCAGTTGCCGCTGGATGAACATGACCCCGATCGAGCCGGTTGGGGGTGGATGAACAGGCCCCCGTGGAGGGCTAGATGAACAGCAGGCGGTGGAGGGCTGGTTGAACAGTAGCCGGTGGAGGAGCGGTGGAGGCTGGATGAACAGGAGCCCGAGGATGAACGGTAGCTGGTGGAGGCAGGAGGGAGACGTCGTGGATGAACAGTCGCAGGTGGAGGCTGGAGGAGGTCGACGGTGGATGAACAGTAGCCCGTGGAGGCTGGAGCGAGGCAGTAGACGGTGGATGAACAGTAGCCTGTGGAGTCCTGTTTTGTGGTACACCACACCCCTCTCGATGAACAGGACCCCCGTTTCAATCGTAGGTGCTCCAACACAAGTCCGTTTCCTCCATTTTGCGGTACGCCACACCACTCCCGATCAACAGGACCCGGTTTCGACCGTAGGATGTCGAAGAGAAGTCCGTTTCCTCCGTTTTGCGGTACGCCACACCCCTCCCGGTGAACAGGATCCCATTTCGACCGTAGGCGGTCGAACACAAGGCCGTTTCCTCCATTCTGCGGTATGCCAGGCATCGTTTTGGCTGTTTCGTCCAAGCCGGCTAGCTCCCGATGAACACGATGCATTCCGTTGCCTCCCGATGAACACGACGACGCAGTTTCTCCGTTTCGACCCAGCCAGTTGGCTGCCGATGAACATGACACCATTGCTGCCTCTCCATGTACACGAGCCCTAGCCATACGTATGCACGAGTAGGCGTTCGAGACCCCGCCCGTATGTACGTACGTGGCCGTATTTACTTTCTTGCTGAAGTAAATATGCCCTAGAAGCAATAATAAAGTTGTTATTTTATATTTCCTTATACCAGGATAAATGTTTATTATTCATGCTAGAATTGTATTAACCAGAAACTTGATACATGTGTGGATACATAGACAAAACACAGTGTCCCTAGTAAGCCTCTACTATACTAGCTCGTTAATGAAAGATGGTTAAGTTTCCTAACCATGGACATGTGTTGTCATTTGATAAATGAGATCACATCATTAGGAGAATGATGTGATGGACAAGACCCATCCGTTAGCTTAGCATGTTGATCGTTCGGTTTTATTGCTATTGCTTTCTTCATGTCAAATACATATTCCTTTGACTATGGGATTATGCAACTCCCGGATACCGGAGGAATACCTTGTATGCTATCAAACGTCACAACGTAACTGGGTGATTATAAAGATGCTCTACAGGTATCTCCGAAGGTGTTTGTTGGGTTGGCACATCATAATAAGCCTTGCAAGCAATGTGACTAATGAGTTAGTTGCAGGATGATGTTTTACGGAACGAGTAAAGAGACTTGCCGGTAACGAGATTGAACTAGGTATGAAGATACCGACGATCGAATCTCGGGCAAGTAACATACCGATGACAAAGGGAATAACATATGTTGCCATTATGGTACAACCGATAAAGATCTTTGTAGAATATGTGGGAACCAATATGAGCATCTAGGTTCCGCTGTTGGTTATTGACCAGAGAGGTGTCTCGGTCATGTCTACACAGTTTTCGAACCCGTAGGGTCCGCACGCTTAACGTTCGATGATGATTTTGTATTATATGAGTTATGTGATTTGGTGACCGAATGTTGTTCGGAGTCCCGCTTGAGATCACAGACATGACTAGGAGTCTCGAAATGGTCGAGAGGTAAAGATTCATATATAGGACAATGATATTCGGACACCGGAAGTGTTCCGGGGGTACCGGGTACGTATCGGGTCACCGGAAAGGGGTTCCGGGCACCCCCTGCAAAGATATGGGCCTTATGGGCCAAGAGAGGGACAGACCAGCCCCTGGTTGGCTGGTGCACCCCCATATAGGCCGAAATAGGAGGAGAAGGAAGGAGGGGAAGAGAGAAGGAAAGGGGAGGATTCGGCCTCCCCCTTTCCCTCTCTCCCCCTCTCTTTCCTTCCCCCTCCGACACTTATGAAGGGGGAGGCCGACTTGTGGGAGGCGCCCAAGTAGGATTACTCCTACTTGGGGCGTCCCTTGCTGCCCCTCTCCCTCTCCCACCTATATATATGTGGGGGGGGGGCACCGCTAGAACACATAACATTGATTCCTAGCCGTGTGCGGCGCCCCCCTCCACAGTTCATGCCTCCGGTCATATTCACATAGTGCTTAGGCGAAGTCCTGCGCAGATCACTTCACCATCACCATCACCATGCTGTCGTGTTGACGGAACTCTCCCTCGACACTTTGCTAGATCAAGAGTTCGAGGGACGTCATCGAGCTGAGCGTGTGCAGAACTCGGAGGTGTCGTATGTTTGGTGCTTGATGGGTCGAAACGAGAAGAAGTTCGACTACATCAACCGCGTTGTCAAACGCTTCCGCTTTCAGTCTATGAGGGTACGTGGACACACTCTCCCCCTCTCGTTGCTATGCATCTCCTAGATAGATCTTGCGTGAGCGTAGGAATTGTTTTGAAATTGCATGCTAGGTTTCCCATCAGTGGCATCAGAGCCAGGTCTATGCGTAGATGATATGCACGAGTAGAACACAAAGAGTTGTGGGCGGTGATCGTCATACTGCTTACCACCAATGTCTTATTTTGATTCGGCGGTATTGATAGATGAAGCGTCCTAGACCAACCTTACATGACCACGTTCATGAGACCGGTGATGTCTACTACGCAACTTTATTCTTGTAGACACATGTTGGGCCTCCAAGCGCAGAGTTTTGTAGGATAGTAGCAATTTTCCCTCAAGTGGATGACCTAAGGTTTATCAATCCGTGAGAGACGTAGGATGAAGATGGTCTCTCTTAAGCGACCTTGCAACCAAATACAAGAAATCTCTTGTGTCCCCAACACACCCAATACAATGGCAAATTGTATAGGTGCACTAGTTCGGCGAAGAGATGGTGATAAAAGTGTAATATTCATGGTAGAACTATATTTTTATAATCTGAATAAATAAAAACAACAAGGTAGCAAATAGTAAACGGACACAAAAATGGTATTGCAATGCTTGAAAACAAGGCCTAGGGTCCATACATTCGCTAGTGCAATCTCTCAACAGTGCTAACATAGTTGGATCATATGATTATCCCTCAAAGTGCAATAAAGAATCACTTCCGAGTTCCTATTAGCGGAGAACAAAAGATAGGAATTGTTTGTAGGGCACGAAACTACGTCAAAGCTATTCTTTCCGTTCAATCTATTCAAGAGTTCGTACTAAAATAACACAAAGCTATTTTTTCCATTCGATCAATCCTAGAGTTCGTACTAGAATAACACCAAAGCAAATTCATATTCATAATACTCAATCCACACAAAGAACTATAAAGAGACCCCAAACTTTCCGTCGGAGAAAAACGTGCATAAACCCCTATGCATAGATTACCCCAATATCACCACGGGAATCCGCGAGTTGAATGCCATAACACATATCAAGTGAATCAATAGGATACCTCATTGTCACCTCAAGTATTCATATTGCAAGACATATATCATGTGTTCTCATGTCTGAATATTCAATCTGACAAGACAAAACTTTGAAGGGTAAAGATTCAGTTCATCATAACAAGAATATAGAGGGGAGAAACATCATATGATCTGACTATATTAACAAAGCCCATGATGTAGATCACGAGAGAGAGAGATCAAACACATAGCTACTAGTACAAACCCTCAGCCCCGAGGGTGGAATACTCCCTCCTCATCGTGGTGGCCGCCGGGATGATGAAGATGGCCACCGGAGATGATTCCCCCCTCCGGCAGGGTGCCGGAACGGGGTCTAGATTGGTTTTCGGTGGCTACAGAGGCTTGCGGCGGCGGATCTTCTGATCTAGGTTAACCCCGAAGGGTTTCAAAATATTTGGGAATTTATAGTGCAAAGAAGGGGGTGCGGGAGGCCACCTGGGCGCGCCAGGCCCTGGTGGGTTCTGCCCCCCTCGGGGCACCCCTTAGGTGCTGCTCTGGCCCAATGGGTGCCTTCTGGTCCATAAAAAATCATCGTGGAGTTCGTTGCATCTAGACTCTGTTTGGTATTGATTTCCTGCGATGTAAAAAACAAGCAAAAAACAACAACTTGCCCAACACCCGCGGAGCTGCCACCCTTGAGCCCAAGGGTTCCAACGCCATCAACCACATTGGAACCAAGGCTCGGGAGGCGCCTTCGTGGTGGCATGCAGATCTTTGTGAAGACCAGAAGCATACAAAATCAGATGAGAATCAGAAGACGACGATCCTCGGCATGCCAAGGATACACACGAGACCCCCGGCAAACCCCTTTGCCGGGGATGACCACGACGCCACGGCAAGACCCTTGCTGGGGCCCCGGCAAGGCTCTTGCCAAAGACACCCGCGGGGCTGCAGCTAGCCCCACATCTGCCAAAGCTCCGCCGCCGTTCCCATGCAGCTGCCAGCCCATCGACTAGGCGAACACCAGCGTGGCGATGCGCGGCCTCTAGGCCAACTCAGCAAGCACCTGCGTGGTGGCATGCAGATCTTCGTGAAGACCCTGCCACCATGCCAACTCAGCAGCCTGCCAGCCTACGTAGCGCTGCATGCCTCGTTGGCCTGGACACGTGCCGGAGCTAGATGGAGCGGCGACGGACGGGACGGAACTCGTTATCGCCCCCGATAAAGCAAGTGGACACCTAAGCGGTGCATTTAATGCGCTTTGTCCTGTGATGACAGGCGATAAGCTTGTACACTGTATACCTTTCCACCTCCTGTGTGCCACTGTGGCGACCCCTTTTGACTATAAAAGGAGGCCCGAGGCGTACGGGAGAAGGATTTTTCGGATCTTTTGAACAAGGCACACGCCGTAGATAGTTCAAGAACTCAAGAACACTCAAATATACACCAAAGCAGGACTAGGGTATTACGCATCCTCGCGGCCTGAACCTGGGTAAACGATCTTTGTGCCGACTCTTAGACCCGCTCTTTGCACAACCTCGCGCTCGCCAACCGCGGAAGGGATTCCAGTGATCCCATAGGTGTCGTTTTCCACCGACATCTTTGGCGCGCCAGGTAGGGGGGCGCAGTTGTGGAAATCTGGTCTAGTTGGAGTAGCAGCTTCATCGTGGTCGTCACTCCAAGGAAGAAGACGACCAACGAGCGGCATCATCGGCGGATGCAGTGAACGCTCATGCAGCGGCAGAAAAGCTAAGTCATGCAAAACTTTGAGCAATTCCTTTTTATATATATGGTTATCATCCTCAAAGATCTTGCCCTGTGTATGGAAAAACTGGACGCAATGGGGCCCTTCCACTATTGGCAACGCCCTTGCTCTGTTTCGAGTCTGCTCAACAGTTCAAGCAGCTGCGTCAAGAGCGGCAGGGTGGCCTTGTGCAATTGGCAACGCTCTCGTTCTGTCTCGAGTCCGCTCGACAGTTTGAGCGGCCGCGTTAAAAGCGGTAAGGTCATCTGCCTGGCAGCAAGCACACCCCGCAGGCTATTGGGGATCCGTCCTCAAGGCGCCGCGGCCGGGGGTTTTACGCGCTGGCAAGCCTACCCGATTAACGTAGGGTGGACATACAAAGGGAGATCAAACGGGAAAATAACATGCATGGTTTGAAGGTACTGCAGAGTTATATTACATCAATTGTTGCTGCGGTTCTAACTAAAGATAAAAATTGTCTTCGTCATGAACCTGCAGCGGCGATGGGAAACGGGGTGCCTAATCCTGGCGCTGGCCCTCTACCCTCTGAACTCCATCGACACGGCTGATGATGGACTCGATACGCTCCTCGAGAGCCGCGAGGTCCGCATCCTCCGGCAAGCTCTTCAGCGCGGCGTCGAAGTCAAGGTTGGGGTTCCAATACGCCACCTTGGTAAGGACCTTGGTCATGGCACCCCGGCAAAGCCTCCGGGCCTGATTGGCCAGAGAGGCCGCCTGGGTGAAGCGGAACTGCTCCAGAGCTCCAAGAACACCCTCGAAGAACAGGGTCAGTTTGGCATTGGACTCACGTTCGGCTTCGGGGCATACCTCACTTTCGGCATCCCCATGGTAGCCAGCTGCGTGGTGATCCTGCCGGCGACGTCGGCGAGGCGGCAAATCCAGAGGTTTTCGCCCTTCACAAAATCCTCGTGGTTGGCGGCGTCATTCCTCCACAGCTGCCTCTCGGCCTCCACATCTTTGGTCAGGGTCTCCTCCCGGGCCCTGACCTCCGAAAGCGTCCCCCCAAGACCCTCCAGCTTCAGATTCAGGTCTTTGATGGAGTCGTTGGCCTTGGAGAGCTGCTCAGCCTTGCTGAGGACTGCGGCCTGCGCCTCAACCAGAGCACCGTTGAGCGTGTCCTTCTCCTTTGCCAGCTTCAGGGCATGTTCCTTCAGCCCATCTCGCTCCACCTCCAGCTCTTTCACCTTACCGGTATGGACCAGAGCTTGGGCATTGAGCGCCTCCTTGTGCTTCGGCTCCAGCTCCTGGGTCCACTGCGCGACGAGCTTCCCGATCTCCTCATCCTTGCCGCGGAGTGTGGCGGCGAGCGCCCCCTCACGAGCGGCAAGATCCTCCTCCTGGGAGTTCAGTTCGGCCTGGTGCTGGTGCCGAGCGGCCTCGTCCTTGGCGGCCTATTCCCTCGCCACCTCCTGGGCCTTCTCGATGTCAGCCTACTTCATGACAAGCTCCAGCTTGCACTCGGCCAGCAGGTCCTGGGCAACCTTCAGCTCCTCATGGGCTTGGCGAAACCAAGCCTGCGTCTCGGCGACGCGCCCCACGAGATCCACCTCCGCCTTGTCCACCGCTGCCATCCTGGACTTTGCCTTGTCCAGGCGGGCACGGTGAAGCGCCCGGAGCTTCTGGAAGTTGGCGCTCATGGCCTGAAGGAGCTCCTCCTCCTGGGAACCTCCGCCACCGGTGCTCGACTCGTCAACAACCTCAAGCCCGGCGGCGGCGAGCACCTCATCATCAAACACCTCCCCCTCGGTGGGCACCCTGGTGCTCGCCGTCCCTGGGAGATGGACGAACAAATCGTCGCTCACCTTTAGGTACTTGCCCGAGCTGGAGGTAGCAGAGAAAGAAGGCTGGTCATCAACCATCCCCTCCTCGGCAGCGGCCTTGCCGGCCTCGTCGGCAGCGGCCTTGCTGGCCTCCCCGGCGGGCCCCTTGGCGGCATCCTCAGCTGCGGTCTTGGTGGCCTCCTCGGCGGCGATCTTGTCGGCCTCGGCCTCGGCATCCCTGGCGACCTCCTCGATGACGGTGTCGATGTCCTCCCGGTCCACCGAGGAAGGATCTGGATACCGAGAAGGGGAGTAAGGCGGAGCCAAGACCGAGGTTTAAAAAAAGAAGAAAGGGCAAGAACAGAAAACAGACAACTTACCCGCACCGGGCTGGGAAGAAGTGGCGCCCTCCCTGCCAACGTTCGTTGCCGAGGCAGAACCATCGGCACCCAAGTTCGCCCCTCCTCCATGTGTGTGGGCTCGGTGGTGGATGCCCTTGCCGGGGACGCCCCTCCTGGTGGCGCAGTTGAGGAGGGCGGCGTATTGGGAGTGGCCCTCGGCGGCTCCTCCTGCTGCCTTTCTCTTCCTGCAAGCCCGGCAAGGTCAGCGTCGAGAATTCACACCCCAAGGTTCATCAATGGAGGAGTAAGTGAAGAACTTACGTTGGGGGCTGAAGCAAGGGCTACGCCGGGGGCTGGTTTCTGGGCTGCTGTCCACCAACACCGGCTGTTCGGAGTACCCGCCGGGGGCTTGTCGCCCGTCGAGGCCCTGGCCCTCTTCGCCACCCTCTGGGCCAGCACTGTCCCTGTGAAGGTGAAAACAAGTCAAGACAGGCGGCGCAGGCTAAAAGATCAAGGACGATGAAGGGCAGGATGCTTACTCGTCCTCCACCTCCTCTTCTGCTGCCTTCCTCTTCCTCCTTGGGCTAAGAGACCCAAAATCGAAGACGACCTCCGTGTCGGCATCTACGGGAGGGGGGGAAGGGGATGGGGTCCGGCGACGCTTGGACGAAGAAGAGGCGGTCGCTTTCTTCTTCGCCACTGCGGCCTTCATCACCTTCTTTGCTGCCGCGGCCCTCGTCTGGCGCATGGACTGCTCCTGGACCTGTTGTCGCGGCGCGGCCCTGCCGGGCCGAACTGGCTCGCCGGAGCCAGCCCAGCGCAGGACACGTCCCCTCCCTGTGGGCGGAGGGTTGTCAGCCTCGGACTCCTCCTCGGTCGACTCTTCGACCACGTCTTCGACAAGAGGAGCTCCGGCGTCGGCGCTGCTGGCCTCCCAACAGACTCCACCCATCCAGCAAGCTCCCTATCCTCCACGGTCGCGCCGGCCTCGTCCTCCATGGCGCCAGTGCTGCCGGCCTCCCGGGCAAGCTCCGCCTCCGCCGCCCTGGCGGCGATATAGTCCATCTCCTCCTTGGTGGTGTCCCGGATAAGCAGTGGCTCATCACGGACGTACTTCTCCGACAAGCTATCAAAAAAGTCCTGCACCTGCTCTGCTTCTGGCTCGACGCAGATCGGGACAAGGCCGTGTGCATTGAAGTCCGGCATCATAGCAATGATGTCGGTCTGGTTAGAATTGTTGCTCAGCGGGACCACTCCCGCCGGCAACCCAAACAAGGGCCCCTTGACGGCCTTGTCGGCCTTCGCAGCCTTGCCGGTCCTCTCAGCCCTACCGTCGCGGCCCACGTCAAGCTGGAAGAGCGTCTGGCAAAAGTGGGCGTGCCCCATCACCCTGAAGTTGTGGTTCAAGCCAGGGCGGAGCCTCATGATGTCGTCCGCGTTCCTGTAATCCCAGGCCAGCTTCCCCTTGTTATGCAATGGGGCGATCCGGCGGCGGATGAAATCAGCCCCAATCATTTCAAGGGTGAGCCCGGCCACGATTAGGCGATGGATCCTAGTGGTGGCGACCGAGAGCTTCTTATCATTGGCATCAACGTCGCCCCAGTCATCTCTACGGACCGGCGGCGCCTGACGGACCCGACAGAACTCCTGCGGATCTTCCTCTTTAATCCAGCACCATAGGCCCCGCCACTCTTTCCACCTCTCCTTCTGGGCGCCCTCCGGGTACGTACCCTTCTCCCGGCTCCTTGGGATCCAGGCGACACAGCCAGAGATGGCACCTCCTTTCTGGATATGAGGGTAAAAATAGAGGCAAAAGAGCGCCGTGCTGGGATGCACTCCGGTGAAGCCCTCACAGAGATGGGCAAAAATGGCAATGCACACCACCGCATTCGGGGTGAAATCCAGAAGGTGGAAGCCATAGGTGTGCATGACGTCATTGAAAAAATCAGAGAAAGGGGGGCAGAGCCCGCAGGAGAAGTAGTCAAGAAAGAAAGGATACCGATTCGGGCCGGCCTCGGCAAAATCGGCGGGGATGATGTGTGTGGCCGGATGCCCCGTCGTCTTCACCCCCCATAGAGGCTTGAAGTAGTCCCTGAGTGGACGGCGTCGACCGTAGAGGGGAAGTAGGCGTGCTGCATCCGAAGCGTCACCAACTCGCTGTCCGGCGCCTCCCTCTCCCCGGCATCCTTGGCCACTCCCTTTCCCCTGCTGGTCTTGGGTGCCATGGCAGCTGGAGGGGGGCGAAGAATCTAGAGCAATGGGGGCGGCGGCAGCAGGCAAAGGCAAGATGATTTTTTGCTTTGAGGAAGAAGAGAGGGACGGCGGTTCCAAGATTGAAGAGACACAAAGGGTAAATGAGCAGCGTGCCTGCAGTCTTCCCTTTTCTTTTTGGGAAGGCGCGGGCCGCCTCTTTACCATTTACTGCGATGTGACGCATGAGGGCAGCAACCGCCCCACGCATGACCCCCATGTCACGCATGACCCCCCACGTCACGCATTCAACGCAGGTCGTGGGGAAGCGTAAGCGAGCGAGGGGGTTACTATGGTAAAAACTCCACCGCATGCGCGCCCGCACACCGTTCTGGGCCTGGCCCAATAACGCTCCACGCTTATATATGGCCCAGGCCCGGGGGCTCCTGTCGGTGTACAAAAGTAGGGGTCCCTTTTTGCACCCCTTTACTTGTGCACGGGCAGTCGCAGCCCCACGCCCCCGGCCACCCTTCGCAGGGCAGAAGAAGCAAAGCCACAAGACAACCGGAGCAACGCCAAGACAGAAACACAAAGAGCAGAAGGGCGAGGAGAACTCCCCCGACAAGGTCCTTGCTGGGGTGGCCTCCACAGCCCCGGCAAGAGCCTTGCCGGGGCAACTTGCCCAACACCCGCGGAGCCACCTCCCTTGAGCCCAAGGGTTCCAACGCCATCAACCACATTGGAACCAAGGCTCGGGAGGCGCCTTCGTGGTGACATGCAGATCTTTGTGAAGACCAGAAGCATACAAAATCAGATGAGAATCAGAAGACGACGATCCTCGGCAAGATCCTTGCCAAGGATACACACGAGACCCCCGGCAAGCCCCTTTGCCGGGGACGACCATGACGCCACAGCAAGACCCTGGCCGGGGCCCCGGCAAGACTCTTGTCAAAGACAACCGCGGGGCCGCAGCCAGGCCCACATCTGCCAAAGCTCCACCATCGTTCCCATGCAACTGCTAGCCCATCGACTAGGCGAACACCAACGTGGCGACGCGTGGCCTCTAGGCCAACTCAGCAAGCACCTGCGTGGTGGCATGCAGATCTTCGTGAAGACCCTACCACCACACCAACTCAACATCCTGCCAGCCTATGTAGCGCTGCATGCCTCGTTGGCCTGGACACGTGCCGGAGCTAGACGGAGCGGCGACGGACGGGACGAACCTCATTACCGCCCCTGATAAAGCAAGTGGACACCTAAGCAGCGCATTTAATGCGCTTTATCCTGTGATGACAGGCGATAAGCTTGTACATTGTATACCTTTCCACCTCTTGTGTGCCACTGTGGCGACCCCTTTTGACTATAAAAGGAGGCTCGAGGCGTATGGGAGAAGGATTTTTCGGATCTTTTGAACAAGGTACATGCCATAGCTAGTTCAAGAACTCAAGAACACTCAAATATACACCAAAGCAAGACTAGGGTATTACGCATCCTCGTGGCCCGAACATGGGTAAACGATCTTTGTGCTGACTCTTAGACCCGCTCTTTGCACAACCTCGCGCCCGCCAACCGCAGAAGGGATTCCAGTGACCCCATAGGTGTCGTTTTCCACCGACACAAGGTGCTCCTCCAAGATCTGGGGGTTGGTACGAATGGCAGCCATCACGACCTCATCCGCGCGTGCGGCCGCGATTTGCTTCTCCGCTGCCAAATGCTCCTTGAGATCCTGGCTATACTGCGTGCACCATGGCTTAGGGCCGCGCTTATTTGGTGGAGGGGTCGGTGATTTGGGTGGAAGGTGTTGCGCTCGCTCCGGCGGTCGGGGCATGTGGGATGTGGAAGGAGGAGGAGGATGGGGGTCGGGTGTGGATTGCCTTCCCGGATAGACGAGGCCGAGTAGCGTGAAGGAGGGTCGCCGACGAGGAGGCGGCGCTGCAAGCAAGGAGTGAAGGTTTCAACTTGGAAAGGAAGGCAGAAACAAGGGAAATGTGCTTTTGGTAAGGGGGAGGGGGCGGAGAGGTAGATATTTCCGCGGAAGCCGAAAATTTGGAATCGCTTCAGCGAAAAAACTGGCGCACAAAGTGTCATCAGACACGGTCCCTTATTCAGAACTGTGTATGATATGTGAACATCACAAACGATTCAGATAGCTTAACCCGTGTGTGATGAGTTTGAACGCCAAAAATTTTGGTTCGAATTTCCATGGTTATAGTGGTCATCCACATCATTGCATAATTTGGGTACACAAAGGAGACTACAGCACACCCACACTTCTTAATCGAGCAAGTTCAACAATTAAATAGATCTAGCTGACCTAAACATCACTCTAACAAATTAAAGACCGGCGCTTTTAATTAAACAAAACAAAGAGTACTACTACGGCTGGTGCTTGTGGATCTCCGCCACCGCCTCCATGTCCAGCTCGCGCCCGACGGTCTCCTGGGGAAGGGGCTCCATGGCATCCATCGCACCATACTCGGCAAGCATCTCGCCATCCGTGTCCGCCATCTCTTTGGAAAAGTCCGCCACGAGCTGGGCGTGGGCGGATGCGATCTGGGCTTGGACGGGCTCCGTCGTCGCAAGCTATGCGGCAGAGGGATGTAAGGCTGCTCGAACGCTCTCGGCGATTGCCAGCTCTTCGGCCGTGGGTTGCCGACCGTTGTCGGAGAAGCTTCGTTCGATTTGTGCGGTGACCGCCAGGAGCTGGGTGTGGGTGGCCTCCATCAGGGCTAAGGCCGCCGCTGCGGAATGGACAACTGCTGTGCCACTCTCGCCAGTTGTTATCCCCGAGCCAGATGTTGCTGCCACCACCTGAGAAGCAACAACGGCCGTTTGGGTTGCCATGGCCGCCCAGTCACAGATTGCGGCCGCGCTCATGCACCTTGTTAGCACGCGCATGGCGGCTGCGGCCGCGCTCTCGCCGGAGTGGGCCACCAAAGTTGCCCTCAAGACGTGGGTCCACATGCTCATCTTTCACCGGCGACAATTGAACAGTGAAATGATAGTTGGGGAGCAAGCTAGTGTGCTTGAGACGCCGGCTGTGGACTGTAGCCTACGCACCTTCTCGCGTAAGCCATAGGCGTACTATACACCGATGGTGCTCCAGGATATTTTGTGCTGCATCTCACACGGTTGGTGATAATAAACTGTGTGCGATCTACTTGACTTTTCATCCTGATTTGAATTACATAATGGGGTCACAGCGGCAATGGACGGTGTTTGAATTGCTAGACCTTTTATCTGGAGTGAACATGCAACTATATGTGTGTCTTAAAAGAATTGGAATTATTCAGGGTTCGTTTGAACATTTTATACATTAAATTGGTTTTCTAGCCATTTCAGGTGCACAATTCAAAATTAAACTACATGCACATGCTCCGGTGCACCAACATGGGTTGTAAAATCATATATGTGTCCATGGGTTTATGCTTATCTCCCATGCAAGAAATGGGGATGAAATTCGAACACCACGGCACCGTGGCTCTCTGGCAAATGTCGATGTACTTGCTTTTGTAATTGTAGTAAATCCAAAATTCATCCGAAATTCATGAAACCTGGCATGCTATCATGGAGCGGCATCAACATGCCGTGGTAAATTTTTTGTCCCATTTGGGGCAGGTTTGGGTATAAGCTTCTCACAACAATTGTGATGGTTTCGGTGGGGAACGTTCACCTTTCTAGACGAAACGATATCCGTTGCCTCTTCTCGATTTCAAAATTTTTCCTAGTATCAACATAGAACAACAGGAGTGTTGTGTCAATTTTTGGGATTTTTCGGGGTTCGCTTGCATATTTTTATACATTAACTGAGTTTTCTGTGCATTCATGTGCATAATTCAAATTTGAACTACAGGCACATGCTCTAATGCATATAAATTAGTTGAAAATTCAAATCTGTGTCCTTGGTTGCCTGCTTAGGTCCTTGCAAGAAATGGGAATGAATGTCAAACACCCTGCCACCGTCACTCGGCCGCAAACATTGAGATACCTGGTTTTTAAATTCTAGTAAATCCAAAACTTGTCTGAAATTCATGAAACCTGGCATGCTATCATGGAGCGGCATCAACATGTCATGGTAAAAAATTTGTCCCATTTGGGGCAGGTTTGGGTATATGCTTCTCACAAACCAGACCTTCTCACAACAAGCATGATGGTTTCGGTAGGGAACGTACCACCTTTGGGGACGAAACGATATCCATTGCCTCTTATTGCTTCCAAATTTTTTCTCGTGTCAACATAGAACAACAGGAGTGTTGTGTCAATCTTTGTGATTTTTCAGGGTTCGTTTGGACATTTTTATGCATTAACTGAGTATTCAATGCATTTATGTGCATAATTCAAAGTTGAACTACATGCACATGCTCCAGTGCATATAAATTGGTTGAAAAATCAAATCTGTGTCCTTGGGTGCATGCTTAGGTCCCATGCAAGAAATGGGAATGAATTTCAAACACTAGGGCATCGTTGACTAGCGGCAAAACATTGAGATGCTTGGTTTTTAAATTCTAGTAAATCCGAAACTCGTATGAAATTCATGAAACTTGGCATGCTATCATGGAGTGGCATCAACATGTCGTGGTAAAGTTTTGTCCCATTTGGGGCAGGTTTGGGTATATGCTTCTCACAAACCAGAGCATCTCACAACAAGCATGATGGTTTCGGTGGGGAACGTCCCACCTTTGGGGACGAAACGATATCCATTGCCTCTTATTGCTTTCAAATTCTTTCTCGTGGCTACATAGAACAACAGGAGTGTTGTGTGAGGTTTTGTGATTTTTCGGGGTTCGTTTGCATTAACTGAGTGTTCAATGCATTTATGTGCATAATTATAATTTGAACTACATGCACATGCTCCAGTGCATATAAATTGGTTGAAAAATCAAATCTGTGTCCTTGGGTGCATGCTTAGGTCCCATGCAAGAAATGGGAATGAATTTCAAACACCAGGGCACCGTTGATTGCCGACAAAACATTGAGATGCCTGGTTTTTAAATTCTAGTAAATCCGAAACTCGTATGAAATTCATGAAACTTGGCATGCTATCATGGAGCGGCATCAACATGACGTGGTAAATTTTTTGTCCCATTTGGGGCAGGTTTGGGTATATGCTTCTCACAAACTAGAGCTTCTCACAACAAGCATGATGGTTTCGGTAGGGAACGTCCCACCTTTGGGGACGAAATGATATCCATTGCCTCTTATTGCTTTCAAATTTTTTCTCGTGTCAACATAGAACAACGGGAGTGTTGTGTCAATTTTTGTGATTTTTCGGGGTTCGTTTGGACATTTTATGCATTAACTGAGTTTTCAATGCATTTATGTGCATAATTCAAATTCGAACTATATGCACATGCTCCAGTGCATATAAATTGGTTAAAATCAAATATGTGTCCTTGGGTGCATGCTTAGGTCCCATGCAAGAAATGGGAATGAATTTAAAACACCAGGGCACCGTTGATGTCCGGCAAAACATTGAGATGCCTGGTTTTTAAATTCTAGTAAATCCAAAACTCTTCTGAAATTCGTGAAACTTGGCATGCTATCATGGAGCGGCATCAACATGCCATGGTAAATTTTTTGTCCCATTTGGGGCAGGTTTGGGTATATGCTTCTCACAAACCAGAGCTTCTCACAACAAGTATGATGGTTTCGGTAGGGAACGTCCCACCTTTGGGGACGAAACGATATCCATTGCCTCTTACTGATTTCAATTTTTTTCTCGTGTCAACATAGAACAACAGGAGTGTTGTGTCAATTTTTGTGAATTATCAGGGTTCGTTTGCACATTTTTATGCATTAACTGAGTTTTCAATGCATTTATGTGCATAATTCAAATTTGAACTACATGCACATGCTCCAGTGCATATAAATTGGTTGAAAAATCAAATCTGTGTCCTTGGGCGCATGCTTAGGTCCCATGCAAGAAATGAGAATGAATTTCAAACACCAGGTCACCGTTGATTGCCGGCAAAACGTTGAGATGCCTGGTTTTTAAATTTTAGTAAATCCAAAACTCGTCTGAAATTCATGAAACTTGGCATGCTATCATGGAGCGGCATCAACATGTCGTGGTAAATTTTTTGTCCCATTTGGGGCAGGTTTGGGTATATGCTTCTCACAAACCAGAGCTTCTCACAACAAGCATGATGGTTTCGGTAGGGAACGTCCCACCTTTGGGGACGAAACGATATCCATTGCCTCTTATTGATTTCAAATTTTTTCTCGTGTCAACATAGAACAACATGAGTGTTGTGTCAATTTTTGTGATTTTTCGGGGTTCGTTTGGACATTTTTATGCATTAACTGAGTTTTCAATGCATTTATGTGCATAATTCAAATTTGAATTACATGCACATGCTCCAGTGAATATAAATTGGTTGAAAAATCAAATCTGTGTGCATGCTTAGGTCCCATGCAAGAAATGGGAATGAATTTAAAACACCAGGGCACCGTTGATTGCCGGCAAAACATTGAGATACTTTATTTTTAAATTCTAGTAAATCCAAAACTCATCTGAAATTCATGAAACTTGGCATGCTATCATGGAATGGCACCCGACATGCTGTGGTATTTTTCGTGTCCATTTTGAGAGAAGGCGCACTCGAATAATGACAGCCAACAAAGGCATTTTGAACAAATAGCTGCCACTTTAATATCTCAAACGTTTGTATAATTCAAACCGTGTGCATTCTGTTAACCATTCATGTGATGCCACGTGTCTTGGTTTTAATGGTTGTAGGAGGTGCCATGCGGACAGCTGCTTGTCCGTGACTGAACGGGAGGCGTGCGAGCGGAGTCCGGTCCGCAGGCTGACCGAGAGGTGTGCAAGCTGTCCTCCAATGCGCAGGCTCACCGGGAAGCATGCGAGTTGTACGCTGCGCAGGCTCACCGGGAAGCGAGCCCTTTGACTTCCATGGCCGCCCGCCTTCCTCTCCGTGCGTGCACCCCCCTCAGTGGCATGGGACGCCGCCGTCGAACGCTACCTCTCAGCGCCGCCAGCTGTGGTCCTCCCGCCCCCGCCCGTCGACCCCAGGACAACATGATGCAAAGTGAGAGCAGGATTTGTGCATCTGTTCAACGCAAACGGTTCTTTTGGATGACCCGTGTGCAACCACTTACAAACAATTTGGTGCGATTTGCATGTGTCATATTGGGTATGTTACCATTTGTCCAACTGGAAAGATTGACATTTGTTGATATAGTAACATTGCCATTTGTCAACCTTGTAACACTGCGACTTGTCAAAATATGAAGCTAAAAATCACTAGCAGTATCTAATTTTTGCAATTGAAATTCAGTAATTAAGCATCGATTTCATTCATATATTAAGCAGAACTCAACAGCTGAACCGACCAAACTTTTCCCCAATTGTTGCCAACCACATACTGAAATAGCTAGTTCAACTATATATACTAGCTAATTTTATGTACGTTGTACCATTCCACCACATCTATAGTTAGATCAACTGAACAAAATAGCCCCTAAATACTACTACTACTGCGGAGGGGCTTTGTACTACTGCCGGCTGCCTCTCCTCTGCCGAGCATGCTTAGTAACAAGCGGAGGAGGAGGAGCCTACCGACGAGCTGGGCAACCACAATACGGTGCCTGCCGCTTTTGCAGCTTCAGGGACGCTCACCTCGAACGCCCTCTGCCGCTCCAGATGACCCCTCTAGAAGCGGTGGTTCTCCTCGTAGATCTCCTAATTGCTCGCCTCTGAGGCGGCGTGTGCCGCGGCCACGGCGACGGTAAGGCTCTTTGCGTGCTCGACGAGGCACTCCTCCTCCTCCCGCAGGAACTCGGTGTAGCGCGCAAGGTCGCTAACGCACGTGCGGGCATCCACCTTCGCCTCCTGCCTTCGGGTGGTGGTGGCGGAGCGGGTGATGACCCCGGCGATCGACGGTGGGCTGGCAGCCACGACGGTCGACGACGGGGTGGCGGCCACGACCACCACCTCCCGCCTTCGAGCCGTGGTGGCGGAGCGAGTGATGGCCACGGTGGCCGGCAGTGGGGTGGCGGCCACGACGGCCACCTCCCGCCTTCGGGCCGCGGCCGCGGAGCGAGCGATGGCCCTGGCTTTCGACGGTGGTGTGGCAGCAACGGCAGCCGGCAACAGCTGCCGACGAGCACCGGTGGCGGAGCGTGTGGTGGGTGTTCCGCGCACACCCAACAGGGACGCCACGCGCACTACACTACGCCGGGGACTACGCCGCCGCCGTGGTGTAGCCTCCCAGCTAGAGCTGTCCTATGATGACGGCAAGGTGGCTGAGCGACAACGATGAACCGGTGCCATTGGCGATTGAGGGAGAAGCAGACGGGATAAGCTACAGGGAGGGAGGGGAAAATGCGACGCAGGACTCGCCGGCCATGAGGGTTTTTATAGCAGGCCGGTAAGCATTGGGATTTTGGGGGATTTCACCGAGTCGGGCGGGAAGCTTGCGTGGGAACCTGCGAGGTTGCGCGGGAACGGGCTCACCGACGATTCATTGGCGCCACCGTTTCGCCAAAAGAACGCCCCCGCGCGCTGCGCAAGCTTGTGTTGTAAGCCGTCTGCGGCAGCGGGGTGACAAGACGTGCGAGAGGAGGACGAAAGGACACGTACACATATGGTTAATAAAAAAACATTTGCGATTTAATTACCTACTATACCCCCATCCTGGTTTATAAGTAGGATTTAACTAATAAAATACGAATGCATGTCGCCAAAGATTATATCGTTGGAGTCGTATTTGAACATAGTTTCCAGCTATACAATTTTTGTAACATGCATTAACACTTTAATGGTTAAATTTGAGGGCAAAGTATGGCACAGATTATAAAGGGGACTATAGACTAGACGGAGGTGGTAGCACATGGCCGCTCTCTACGCAGCGACGCAACTGTCGGCCGGCTTGTAGGCGACAATTTCCTGCGTGTTCAACTTCTCTATGCGTGTGGTTGCTTGCGGTTCAGGCGGCCGCGGCGCATTCTGCTCGCGTCCCGCCGCGCGCGCTCTGCTCTCGCGTCCCTCCGGGTGCTCTGCCCTCGTCCCTCCACACAGATACGTCTCCAACGTATCTATAATTTTTGATTGTTCCAAGCTATATTATATTCTGTTTTGGACATTAATGGGCTTTATTATATACTTTTATATTATTTTTGGGACTAACCTATTAACCGGAGGCCCAGCCCAGAATTGCTGTTTTTTTGCCTATTTCAGAGTTTTGCAGAAAAAGAATATCAAACGGAGTCCAAACGAAATGAAACCTTCGAGAACGTGATTTTCGGAACGAACGTGATCCAGAGGACTTGGACCCTACGTCAAGACAACAACCAGGAAGGCACGAGGTAGGGGGCGTGCCTACCCCCCTGGGCGTGCCCTCCACCCTCGTGGGCCCCACATTGCTCCACCGACGTACTTCTTCCTCCTATATATACCTACGTACCCCCAAACTACCAGATACGGAGCCAAAAACCTAATTCCACCGCCGCAACCTTCTGTACCCGTGAGATCCCATCTTGGGGCCTTTTCCGGAGCTCCGCCGGAGGGGGCATCGATCACGGAGGGCTTCTACATCAACACCATAGCCTCTCCGATGATGTGTGAGTAGTTTACCTCAGACCTTTGGGTCCATAGTTATTAGCTAGATGGCTTCCTCTCTCTTTTTGGATATCAATACAATGTTCTCCCCCTCTCTTGTGGAGATCTATTCGATGTAATCTTCTTTTGCGGTGTGTTTGTTGAGACCGATGAATTGTGGGTTTATGATCAAGTTTATCTATGAACAATATTTGAATCTTCTCTGAATTCTTTTATGTATGATTGGTTATCTTTGCAAGTCTCTTCGAATTATCAGTTTGGTTTGGCCTACTAGATTGATCTTTCTTGCAATGGGAGAAGTGCTTAGCTTTGGGTTCAATCTTGCGGTGTCCTTTCCCAGTGACAGTAGGGGCAGCAAGGCACGTATTGTATTGTTGCCATCAAGGATAACAAGATGGGGTTTATATCATATTGCATGAGTTTATCCCTCTACATCATGTCATTTTACTTAAAGCGTTACTCTGTTCTTATGAACTTAATAATCTAGATGCATGCTGGATAGCGGTCGATGTGTGGAGTAATAGTAGTAGATGCAGGCAGGAGTCGGTCTACTTGTCACGGACGTGATGCCTATATACATAATCATACCTAGATATTCTCATAACTATGCTCAATTCTGTCAATTGCTCAACAGTAATTTGTTCACCCACCGTAATACTTATGATCTCGAGAGAAGCCACTAGTGAAACCTATGGTCCCCGGGTCTATCTTCCATCATATTAATCTTCCAACACTTAGCTATTTTTATTGCCTTCTATTTACTTTGTATCTTTATCATAAAAATACCAAAAAAATTATCTTATCATATCTATCAGATCTCACTCTCGTAAGTGACCGTGAAGGGATTGACAACCCCTTTATTGCGTTGGTTGCGAGGATTTATTTGTTTGTGTAGGTGCGAGGGACTCGTGCATGGTCTCCTACTGGATTGATACCTTGGTTCTCAAAAACTGAGGGAAATACTTATGCTGCTTTACTGCATCACCCTTTCCTCTTCAAGGGAAAACGAACGCAGTGCTCAAGAGGTAGCAAGAATGATTTTTGGCGCCGTTGCCGGGGAGTCTACGCAAAAGTCAACATATGAAGTACCCATCACAAACCCTTATCTCCTGCATTACATTATTTGCCATTTGCCTCTCGTTTTCCTCTCCCCCACTTCACCCTTGCCGTTTTATTCGCCCTCTCTTTTCCATTCACCTCTTTTTCGCGCGCTTCTTGTTTGCTCGTGTGTTGGATTGCTTGCCTGTCACGATGGCTCAAGATAATACTAAATTGTGTGACTTTACCAATACCAACAACAATGATTTTCTTAGCACTCCGATTGCTCCTCTTACCGATACTGAATCTTGTGAAATTAATGCTGCTTTGTTGAATCTTGTCATGAAAGATCAATTCGCCGGCCTTCCTAGTGAAGACGCTGCTACCCATCTAAATAGCTTCGTTGATTTGTGTGATATGCAAAAGAAGAAAGATGTGGACAATGATATTCTTAAATTGAAGCTATTTCCTTTTTCGCTTAGAGATCGTGCTAAAGCTTGGTTTTCGTCTTTGCCTAAAAATAGTATTGATTCTTGGAATAAGTGCAAAGATGCTTTTATCTCTAAGTATTTTCCTCCCGCTAAGATCATCTCTCTTAGAAATTGATATTATGAATTTTAAGCAACTTGATCATGAACATGTTGCACAAGCTTGGGAGAGGATGAAATTAATGATACGTAATTGCCCTACACATGGTTTGAATTTGTGGATGATCATACAAATATTTTATGCCGGATTGAATTTTGCTTCTAGAAATCTTTTAGATTTGGCCGCGGGAGGCACTTTTATGGAAATCACTTTAGGAGAAGCTACTAAACTCCTAGATAATATTATGGTTAATTATTCTCAATGGCACACTGAAAGATCTACTAATAAAAAGGTGCATGCGATAGAAGAAATTAATGTTTTGAGTGGAAAGATGGATGAACTTATGAAATTATTTGCTAATAAAAGTGTTTCTTCTGATCTTAATGATATGCCTTTGTCTACCTTGATTGAGAATAATAATTAATCTATGGATGTGAATTTTGTTGGTAGGAATAGTTTTGGTAACAACGCATATAGAGGAAACTTTAATCCTAGGCCATATCCTAGTAATTCCTCTAATAATTATGGTAATTCCTATGGAAATTTTAATATGATGCCCTCTGAATTTGAGACTAGTGTTAAGGAGTTTATGAATTCGCAAAAGAATTTCAATGCTTTGCTTGAAGAAAAATTGCTTAAAGTTGATGAATTGGCTAGGAACATTGATAGAATTTCTCTTGATGTTGATTCTTTGAAACTAAGATCTATTCCTCCTAAGCATGATATTAATGAGTTTCTCAAAGCCATGAGAATTTCCATTGATTAGTGCAAAGAAAGAACCGCTAGGATGCGTGCTAAGAAAGATTGCTTTGTGAAAGCGTGTTCTTCTAGTTTCTATGAAAATAAAGATGAAGATCTAAAAGTTATTGATGTGTCCCCTATTAAATCTTTGTTTTGCAATATGAATCTTGATAATGATGGGACTGAATATGATCCACCTTTACCTAGAAGGCGTTCCAAAAATTCGGAGTTTTGAGATCTTGATGCAAAAATTGGTAAAAGTAGGATTGAAGAGACCAAAACTCTAGATATTAATAAACCCACTATCTTGGATTTCAAGGAATTTAATTATGATAATTTATCTTTGATAGATTGTATTTCCTTGTTGCAATCCATGCTAAATTCTCCACATGCTTATAGTCAAAATAAAGCTTTTACTAAACATATCGTTGATGCTTTGATTCAATCTTATGAAGAAAAACTTGAGTTGGAAGTTTCTATCCCTAGAAAACTTTATGATGAGTGGGAACCTAATATTAAAATTAAAATTAAAGATCACGAATGCTATGCTTTGTGTGATTTGGGTGCTAGTGTTTCCACGATTCCAAAAACTTTCTGTGATTTGTTAGGTTTTCGTGATTTTGATGATTGCTCTCTAAACTTGCACCTTGCGGATTCCACCATTAAGAAACCTATGGGAAGAATTAATGATGTTCTTATTATTGCAAATAGGAATTATGTTCCCGTAGATTTTATTGTTCTTGACATAGATTGCAATCCTTCATGTCCTATTATTCTTGGTAGACCTTTCCTTAGAATGATTGGTGCAATTATTGATATGAAGGAAGGGACTATTAGATTCCAATTTCCGTTAAGGAAATGCATGGAACACTTCCCTAGAAAGAAAATAAAATTACCTTATGAATCTATTATGAGAGCCACTTATGGATTGCCTACCAAAGATGGCAATACCTAGATCTATCCTTGCTTTTATGCCTAGCTAGGGGCGTTAAACGATAGCGCTTGTTGGGAGGCAACCCAATTTTATTTTTAGTTTTTTGCTTTTTGCTTCTGTTTAGGAATAAATATTTGATCTAGCCTCTGGTTAGATGTGTTTTTATGTTTTAATTAGTGTTTGTGCCAAGTTAAACCTATAGGATCTTCTTGGATGATAGTTATTTGATCTTGCTGAAAATTCCAGAAACTTTCTGTTCACGAAAATAATTGTTAAAAATCACCAGAACCTGATAAAATATTGATTCCAATTTCTGCTGATCAATAAACAAATTGTCTAGGTCTTCCTATTTTTTCTGAATTTTTGGAGTTCCAGAAGTTTGCGTTAGTCGCAGATTACTACAGACTGTTCTGTTTTTGACAGATTCTGTTTTTCTTGTGTTGTTTGCTTATTTTGATGAATCTATGGCTAGTAAAATAGTTTATAAAACATAGAGAAGTTGGAATACAGTAGGTTTAACACCAATATAAATAAACAATGAGTTCATTACAGTACCTTGAAGGGGTGTTTTATTTTCTTTCGCTAACGGAGCTCACGAGATTTTCTGTTAAGTTTTGTGTTGTGAAGTTTTCAAGTTTTGGGTAAAAGATTTGATGGATTATGGAACAAGGAGTGGCAAGAGCCTAAGCTTGGGGATGCCCATGGCACCCCAAGATAATCTAAGGACACCAAAAAGCCAAAGCTTGGGGATGCCCCAGAAGGCATCCCCTCTTTCGTCTACTTCCATCGGTAACTTTACTTGGAGCTATATTTTTATTCACCATATGATATGTGTTTTGCTTGGAGCGTCTTGTATTATTTGAGTCTTTATTTGTTAGTTTGCCACAATCATCTTTGTTGTACACACCTTTTGAGAGAGACACACATGATTCAGAAATTGTTAGAATACTCTATGTGCTTCACTTATATCTTTTGAGTTATATAGTTTTTGTTCTAGTGCTTCACTTATATCTTTTAGAGCACGGTGGTGGTTTTGTTTTATAGAAACTATTGTTCTCTCATGCTTCACTTAGATTATTTTGAGAGTCCGACAAAACAGCACGGTAATTTGCTTTAATTATGATAGGCATTCAAGATTAGTAAAAAAATTCTTATGAGTGTGTTGAATACTATGAGAAGTTTGATACTTGATAATTGTTTTGAGATATGAAGATGGTGATATTAGAGTCATGCTAGTTGAGTAGTTTTGAATTTGAGAAATACTTGTGTTAAAGTTTGTGATTCCCGTAGCATGCACATATGGTGAACCGTTATGTGATGAAGTCGGAGCATGATTTATTTATTGATTGTCTTCCTTATGAGTGGCGGTCGGGGACGAGCGATGGTCTTTTCCTACCAATCAATCCCCCTAGGAGCATGCGCGTAATACTTTGCTTTGATAACTTGTAGGTTTTTGCAAAATGTATATGAGTTCTTTATGACTAATGTTGAGTCCATGGATTATACGCACTTTTCTTCCTTCCACCATAGCTAGCCTCTCTAATACCGCGCACTTTTCGCCGGTATCATACATCCACCATATACCTTCCTAAAAACAGCCACCATACCTACCTACCATTGCATTTCCATAGCCATTCCGAGATATATTGCCATGCAACTTACCACCGTTCCGTTTATTATGACACGCTCCATCATTGTCATACTGCTTTGCGTGATCATGTAGTTGACATTGTATTTGTGGCAAAGCCACCGTTCACAATTCTTTCATACATGTCACTCTTGAATCATTGCATATCCCGGTACACCGCCGGAGGCATTCACATAGAGTCATATTTTGTTCTAAGTATTGAGTTGTAAGTAAATAAAAGTGTGATGATCATCATTTTTTAGAGCATTGTCCCAAGTGAGGAAAGGATGAAGGAGACTATGATTCCCCCACAAGTCGGGATGAGACTCCGGACGAAAAAAAGAGGCCATAAAAAAGGCCCAAATAATAAAAAAAAGAGAAAAAGAGAGAAGGGACAATGTTACTATCCTTTTACCACACTTGTGCTTCAAAGTAGCACCATGATCTTCATGATAGAGAGTCTCCTATGATATCACTTTCATATACTGGTGGGAAATTTTTCATTATAGAACTTGGCTTGTATATTCCAATGATGGGCTTCCTCAAAATGCCCTAGATCTTCGTGAGCAAGCGAGTTGGATGCACACCCACTTAGTTTCTTTTGTTGAGATTTCATATACTTATAGCTCTAGTGCATCCGTTGCATGGCAATCCCTACTCACTCACATTGATATCTATTGATGAGCATCTCCATAGCCCGTTGATACGCCTAGTTGATGCGAGACTATCTTCTCCTTTTTTGTCTTCTCCACAACCACCATTCTATTCCACATATAGTGCTATGTCCATGGCTCACGCTCATGTATTGCGTGAAGATTGAAAAAGTTTGAGAACGTCAAAAGTATGAAATAATTGCTTGGCTTGTCATCGGGGTTGTGCATGATTTAAATATTTTGTGTGGTGAAGATAGAGCATAGCCAGACTATATGATTTTGTAGGGATAATTTTCTTTGGCCATGTTATTTTGAGAAGACATAATTGCTTACTTAGTATGCTTGAAGTATTATTATTTTTATGTCAATATTAAACTTTTGTCTTGAATCTTTCGGATCTGAATATTAATACCACAATTAAGAGAATTACATTGAAATTATGCCAAGTAGCATTCCACATCAAAAATTCTGTTTTTATCATTTACCTACTCGAGGACGAGCAGGAATTAAGCTTGGGGATGCTTGATACGTCTCCAACGTATCTATAATTTTTGATTGTTCCATGCTATATTGTATTCTGTTTTGGACATTAATGGGCTTTATTATACACTTTTATATTATTTTTGGGACTAACCTATTAACCGGAGGCCCAGCCCAGAATTGCTGTTTTTTGCCTATTCTAGAGTTTCGCAGAAAAAGAATATCAAACGGAGTCCGAACGGAATGAAACCTTCGGGAACGTGATTTTCGGAACGAACGTGATCCAGAGGACTTGGACCCTACGTCAAGACATCAACCAGGAAGGCACGAGGTAGGGGGGCGCGCCTACCCACCTGGGCGCGCGCTCCACCCTCGTGGGCCCCATGTTGCTCCACCGACGTACTTCTTCCTCCTATATATACCTACGTACCCCCAAACTACCAGATACGGAGCCAAAAACCTAATTCCACTGCTGCAACCTTCTGTACCCGTGTGATCCCATCTTGGGGCCTTTTCCGGAGCTCCGCCAGAGGGGGGCATCGATCACGGATGGCTTCTACATCAACACCATAGCCTTTCCGATGATGTGTGAGTAGTTTACCTCAGACCTTCGGGTCCATAGTTATTAGCTAGATGGCTTCCTCTCTCTTTTTGGATCTCAATACAATGTTCTCCCCCTCTCTTGTGGAGATCTATTCGATGTAATCTTCTTTTGCGGTGTGTTTGTTGAGACCGATGAATTGTGGGTTTATGATCAAGTTTATCTATGAACAATATTTGAATCTTCTCTGAATTCTTTTATGTATGATTGGTTATCTTTGCAAGTCTCTTCGAATTATCAGTTTGGTTTGGCCTACTAGATTGATCTTTCTTGCAATGGGAGAAGTGCTTAGCTTTGGGTTCAATCTTGCGGTGTCCTTTCCTAGTGACAGTAGGGGCAGCAAGGCACGTATTGTATTGTTGCCATCGAGGATAACAAGATGGGGTTTATATCACATTGCATGAGTTTATCCCTCTACATCATGTCATTTTACTTAAAGCGTTACTCTGTTCTTATGAACTTAATACTCTAGATGCATGCTGGATAGCGGTCGATGTGTGGAGTAATATATAGTAGTAGATGCAGGCAGGAATCGGTCTACTTGTCACGGACGTGATGCCTATATACATGATCATACCTAGATATTCTCATAACTATGCTCAATTCTGTCAATTGCTCAACAGTAATTTGTTCACCACCGTAATACTTATCCTCTCAAGAGAAGCCACTAGTGAAACCTATGGCCCCCGGGTCTATCTTCCATCATATTAATCTTCCAACACTTAGCTATTTTTATTGCCTTTTATTTTACTTTGCATCTTTATCATAAAAATACCAAAAATATTATCTTATCATATCTATCAGATCTCACTCTCGTAAGTGACCGTGAAGGGATTGACAACCCCTTTATTGCGTTGGTTGCGTGGATTTATTTGTTTGTGTAGGTGCGAGGGACTCGTCCAAGGTCTCCTACTGGATTGATACCTTGGTTCTCAAAAACTAAGGGAAATACTTACGCTGCTTTACTACATCACCCTTTCCTCTTCAAGGGAAAACCAACGCAGTGATCAAGAGGTAGCACACATGCGCTGCCAGTGTTTGGGGCCGGCGCACGATCACGCACGTTCGTGTGCATGCGGTTGCAATGGGCGCGACGCGACGTTGCAGTTACCCGCTGCAAAAACTGCCATGCGAACGCGCCGAGAATCCACGCCGCCCGGCTCCCTTTTATTCCTGCGGCCATTTACCTTCATCTCTCGTCTCACACGACACAATAAGCACACCCATGAGGACACATACAGAGAGGACATCCAGCGGTTCCAATGGCGCTCCTCGTGGCTCCAATGGCGCTCCCAGCGGCCGACGATGACAACGGTGGGCACTTCACCACGCAACACGTCATGGACACCCACGTGAGGGGGAAGGCTCTCTCGGTGGTGTACACGAATGTTCCGGTCTCGGTGGAGAGCTCCATCCAAACTATGGAGCAGTTCCTTGCCGAGGACAAGTACCAAGTGGTCGGCCTCGACCTCGAGTACACCATGGGTCATGCCGGGCACGATCAGAAGGTTGCTGTAGCCCAGTTGTGCGTGCGACATGACGTCCTCGTCTACCACTACCACCTAGCCACAACGCCTTGCCAGTGTTTCTCCAAGTTTATCAACAGCTCCGACTACAGTTTCGCTGTGGTGGACACCACCAACGATCTAAAAGCGCTCAAGGTTTCAGGCTTGAAATGCCCGAATCTTGTCAACAAACTGAACTTCCTGGTTGACCTTGCCTCGGCCATCATCGACCCCTACTACATGAAGATGAAGAATGAGAGCAATAAGGACAGGAACGCCTGGCACAGTGTGTGGCATGAGAGACTGGATGAACAACATGTCAAGTACGCGGCCATGGACGCGTACACAAGCTACGAGATGTACAGGCATATCGTTGACATGAGGAACTGTCTTCTTCCTGACCCTGACGAGGGATCGAGCCACATAGCAGTGGCGGGAGCGTCACAAGAAGTAGATGACCAGACGATCGATTCTTCTACTTTAGAGTGCATGCAATTGTTTATTGAGGTGTGTGCAAATGATCTGTATAGCCACTTATGTAACTGGATGTTTATTTCAGTTATATATATACATACATGTTATTCTACTGTAGACAGAGCAAATCACACGGCTTATTAGCAGCAATCGTCTGTGTTATTATTGGTCTTCGCACACATTTTTTATTACAGACCTGTTTGCCGCGTATCACACACATCTTGTTCAGTTGAACCGTTTCCATTGTGTTGCCTAATCACACACAGTTCATCGTAGTGAACCGTATGCTATATATCGCACACGCCTTCATCTGGCTACCTGTTTCTTTTGTTGCTCCTCATCCCTAATAGTTAATTGAACTGAACTGTATGCCCTGCATCGCACACGCAACTAAAATCTGAAACGTGTTTGATGCATCCGTCATCGCAAACGTTTTGCACCTTTTTTGACGGGTTTTTTACATCACCGTTTGTTATTATGGCATTGCACACAGTTTCGTCAAAGGGTCTCTGATCGTAGCGTCGCGTTTGGACCATCCTGCAGTAGTGTACGTTCACTCAGATGAACTGTTTGTGATTAGGCAACACAAAAGAAACGGTCAGCCAGATCAAGGTGTGTGCGATATACGGCATGCGGTTCACTCGGATGAACTGTTTGCGTTGAGGCAAGAGAACAAAAACGGTTCAACTTAACAAGATGTGTGTGATACGCGGCAAACAGGTCTGTAATTGGAAACGTGTGCGAAGACCGATAACAACACAGACGATTGCTGCTAACAAGCCTTGTGTGTTGTGAGGAAATGATTGCTGGTATACAATTGTGAGTGATTGATGAAAACATCACCGGCGGGTTCCATTGTTTAGTCCGTGTGCGATGTGATTTTCTTTGTCCGCACAACATCTACGCTCTTTCTATAGAGCATCAACATATATACTTAAAAAGACAGCATTGCATAACCAAATTAAGCATACAATTACACAAGTGACTACACACATAACATTTCCACACACCAAAGTAAGCAATTACATGCATACTAAACTAGGAGAAACGAGGATCTAATCATCTACTTATTGTTGCGACGACGCTTGCCATTGCTCTGCTTCCGGCTGGATCCTTGGCCGTTTTGGGGAAGGAGGCACTTCCTCATGTCAACGATCTGCCTGTACATGTCGTAGCTCGTGTACGCCTCCTTGGCCGCATACAAAACGTGAGCTTTGTCGAGTTTCTCCATCCAGGCCGAGTGCCAGGCACGCTTGTCCTTGTTGCACAAATCCTATAGTAGGGGTCGATAATGGCCTCGGCGAGGTGAACCAGTGAGTCCTTCTCATGCTCCTTGCTGTCCCAGATCTTGTATTGGCCCTGGATGTCGACAAGATTCTGGCAGGCGGTGCCCGAATTCTCGAGCGCCTTTACATCGTTGGTGATGTCCACCGTAGGGAACATGTAGTTTGGGCTATTGACAAACCTGGCGAAACGCTCGCAAGGCCTTGTGGCCAGGCAGTAGTGGTAGACGAGGACATGGTGGCGCACGCACATCTAGGCGACGACGACCTTGGGACGAGACCCGACGAGCGCGGGTGTACTCGAGGTCGAACCCGACCACCTTGTACTTCTCCTCGGCAAGCAACAGCTCCATGATGTGGATGGAGTGCTCCACCCAAACCGGGTCATTGGTGTACACCACCGAGAGGTCCATGAACCTTCTATGGGTGTCCACCACGCCACACATGGTGAACTGCTGCTCGTCGTCGGCAACCGCTCGGAGCGCCATTGGAGTCGCACAGGATACCCTCTAAGAATTTCTCGTGGTGGGTGTGCTTCTTGCAATGGTGGGGCGCGATCGAAAGGTTGAAAAGACACAAGGGTTCAATGGCCGATGTAATAAATGTGGGCCGGCCGGCTTGTAATCGTCACGTATTGTCACGGCATTCATAGCGGAGGATTCCAATGCACGCTTGACAACACCGCACCGCACGCGTGGGCTTGAAGAGGTGCGAAATGTATTGTCGATGAGCCTGTTCCCGCGCTACCGCGCAAGCTTCCCGCCCGGCTAGTTTGGCAACGCGTCGGCTAGAAGAGGGACAAATTGTGGGTGTTTATTGGCAAAAAGCTTTGTAAAAACGAAGTGTGTGGAATGACTTCGGTCATAAGTTTACCCGTGGGTGATGAGGTCAAAGTTACACAGAAGGGTGATGATGGACACTCGAGTGCGATAATTAATTTTGTGCTCTACAGGGCACACGGTGGAAGAAACCAACTGTGTGCAATAATGTCGAAGATTGCAGTCTAGTTAGCTATATAGATCGTGTGCAGTGAGATCGACAAGGTAAACAGATTCGAGAATGGTTAATAAAATCTAAGACCATTGCAAATTAAGGTCAAAATAGTGCTACCAATATACGAGTCTCATACGATGCCATTTCAACGATTGTACCACAAAAGCTCGAAATATTACAAGGTTCAAATTCCAGAGTTATATGGCTCAAATTCGAAGATTACAAGGTTCAAACTGATATTAGAAATGAAATTCAGCTCATCAGCTACAAACGCTCGTGCTGATCCGCTGAACATGGATATCAGAGAGGTTCAAACTAATATTACCACTTCTAAGTCTGGTTTCGAAACCTCACAATTTTTGCAAAGGGGTCAGCCACTGAGAAGTCGAGTATGGGGTTGACACGATGACTTCCGATTACTATGTCATCTGAAGTTCCAAAATGAAATTCAGCATTTTTGGAGCCTATTCCATTCTGCGTCAAGCGTACATAGTTCGATCCCACATCTCATCTCACATGCCGGCACGATCCTGAAGCTTCTCCAAGTACTCGGCGTATGCGCCGTGCGCCACCCTGCGAGAATACTTCTACTTGAAGGAGCCAACGGCCTGTCCTCTTCCATGCGCCTGAACACTTAGATATGCGTCATGAAGCTTATGGTTGCAAAATGGGCATCGATAGCCGCCGTTCCAGGTCCTAATACGCCTGTTATGCATTCCCGCATAAAGCTCCCTCAGGATTTGCCTCTTGTACCTCCTCTGGACATCTTCATCCTCGCTATCCACATTGTCGGACAGCACCTATACAAATAGTAAAACAAATTTGGCATCAGATCAATTATTACATGCCGTGAAGTAGGATTAGGAATTTATGGCTATTTATTTATACATATCCAGATATTATGGTTTGATTTTTCAGCATAGTCGTCTATGTACAGACCAATCTTGAAGAAAATAATGGCACAAACATATGTAGGTCATTCAAAATCCATTGTCAAGTCCTAGCTAGGAATTATTAGCACGAACACTAACCCTAGTCGGATTACTAGCAGAAATCATTTGCACAGATGAACCAACTAATCACTTGTACCGTTCAAACAATCAATACACTACACGGATCTAACAAAACTTACTCAGATTTCATGGATTGGGAGAACATAACCATAGGATTTCTATTCCAAAAAGGGGGAGGCAGGAGTAACCAGAGAAACCCTATGATCTATTTGACACATAAATGGGTATAGATGACTAACCAGCTGTCCGTCGTCATCGAAATCGTCGCCGGAGTGGTCGTCGGAGTTGTCGCCGGGGTCGTCACCAGAGTCGGTGTGGAACTCCGCCTCCGGCGGTGACGACAACCTCTGTCTCCATCTCCACGCCATGCTCCGGTGCTTTAGCAGCCCCAGCGTTGCCACTCCCTCCGATGGGGCGCTTCAGAGGCATCCTCATACACTGACGGCTTTGAGGACTGAGAGCGGTGTCGAGGATGCAAGCGGAGAGAGAGGATTGTGTGTGTGTCGAGGATGGGGGTGCGGCCGCTCGGGCGCACCATTAATATGGGGTAGTGGGAGTTGTGGGAGGGAGGCGGACGGCGGTCAAACCAAAGGCTCGCCTCCCGGTGAGCCTGCGCACCAGACTGCTGGCATGCCTACCAAAGTTTCACACAGCTACTCGCACGCCTCTCGATGACACTACGCATCGAGCACGCCTCCGTCAATTCACACACCTGCACGCATGCCTCCCGGTCTGCCTGCGCGGCGAACTGCTCGCATGCGTCCCGTCAACTCACGCCTGCTCGCACGGCACACGGGTCACGCTGCGGCACGTATATTATTTTTCTATTTGGATGATTAATGTTGCCGCTTTATTGCTTAACCGAAGCATGGCACGTATCCATTGTTGGTCTAACGCTCACGGTTCGAATAAATAATCCGTTTGGGATATTGGTTCCCAATTATTAATAATCTCCCATTTGTAATTAGATTACATCAAGACTGGTCTCAAATTTGACAAAAAAGTACAATGCCACTTTGTATTGGTGTCCATATGACAACACGATAAGTTTCATGAACTTCAAATAAGTTTTGGATGTACTAGAATTTAAAAATCAATCAATTAATGTACTAAAACGTCTTAATGATCTCTGTGATTTTTTTGAAATTAAAACGTCCCTCCTTTGGTAACATATGTTCACCACGTGATAATTAGTTTAACATGCATCGTAGTTGCGGTGGATTCATGTGTGGGTGTGTGCGTCTGGGGGTGGCCGGTGGCTAGTAGTATACTACGAGTTGTGAGCCACCGTGTGGGTTGGCCTTTTTGTTAGGCAGGCCGGTGCCACATTAGAGTCATGAATTAGTTATTTAAAACATTACACAACCCTTTCATACATACATGTTTTGGCCACATGCAGTCGATGGTTGTCCTACACGACACTCGATACTCATGTGTGATGCTTTCTGTGGGCCTGCGAGGTCGTCGTCTATCACTTTCACGAACAACCGGCAGGGAGGTTAATTTGACCAGCAAGGTAGAATCTTTTTTGTTTGTGTTATGGTGGTATATAGTAGGCATCGAAGAGGTGGGAGGGGACTAGCATATATACTCACGTACGCGTCCGTGAACAAGTACACCTCATTAAGTGTCGGGACTTTTCGGTTCCCGAGGCACGTGCCACATCAAAATTGTGAAATTGGCAATTCAAACATCACACAACAACTCTTTGGGCCACATGCATGCACGCGGTGGTTATCCTAGCTAATACACTCACGTGTGACGCTTCCATCTATGGCCCACGAGGCCATCGTCGATGCATATGCATGCATCACTTTGACCTACATTAGGAGAGGTTAATTAATTTCACCAACGATGAGGATTCTTTTGGGTTGTACATATTACGACAGGAGCATATAGTATGCGGTGAAGAGGGGGAAGGGGACCATCATATGTAGTACGCTGCATGAACCTCGCTCTGTGTGGGTGCATGGTTTACGTTTTTTGAGGCATGTGACACATCAAAGTTGTGCATTTTTTGTATTCAACATATATATGTTTGGCCAACATGCAAAGCGGTGGTGGTTGTCCTCTCGCACCCACTTAAGCGGTTATCAGCGATATCGATGCTTTCCATCTGTGGGCCCGCTTGGTCCGTCACTACTTTTTGCCTGACAACACAAGAGAGGTTAATTTGACTTAGGAGGGGATTATTTTTTTTCTTGTAATACGGTATATATATATATAGGTCATGCTCTGGGATGACACGCATGATATAGTTTGAGCACACACACATGCATGTGTACGCATGAATCCCTCCGATCGAGTCGAAGTGGCTAGTACAACAACATGTCATGAACCGATCTCGCTCTATGTGGGGAGCTAGTGTACGATTTTTGACACACGCGCCACATCAATGTTGTGAAATGGTATTCAAACATGCATGCACGCATCACCTCCATACATATGCATGTAGTGGTTGCCTTCGAATGGTACACTCCCTCGCGTGGTTATCGGCGACAAGCCTATATATTCGTGGGCTCGCATGGACATCCATGATCACCTTGACCGAGAACAAGATAGGTTACCATGGTGGATTCTTCATTTGGTTTGTGTTATCGTAGTATAGGTCATGGTGAGATTCAGACCTAATTAAGTTTGAGCGCATATACTATGCACGCATGCATGTATGAATCCCAGTCGTTGGCTTGAAGTGTGGTGTAACATACATATGCATCGTCAACCTAACCCTCACTCGGTGTGGGGATTTCTAGTTCGAAATCACGATGCCACATCAAAGTTGTTCCATTGTTACTAAAAAACACACCTCTCCATACATATGTTTGGGCCACACGCATGCAGTGGTTGTCTTCGAGGACTAGCTACTTGCGTGATTATTGGTGAGCTAGCCCATCTCCATGGCCGCATGGACGGCCATCACTTTGACCAACAACAAGAGAGAGGTTGTACGACCAAGGTGGATTATTCTTGGTCCGTTTTACGATCCATCTTGGTGAGAGATGCCTCTTTGGCCCGCCGACTGAAAGTGTGTGTGTGGGGGGGTGGGGGGCTACTACGTACTTCGCACTTTGCTAGGTGAACCTCGGTTGGGGGGGCATGCATTCATAGCTTAGGATTCCCTTCATGGCAACACAAGGGGGGTGCTGCTAGCTGCTACTTCGCACTTTGCTAGGTGAACCTCGGTTGGGGGGGCATGCATTCATAGCTTAGGATTCCCTTCATGCCGACACGAGGGAGTGGGGCTGCTAGCTACTTCGAACTTTGGTAGGTGAACCTCGGTTGGGGGGCATGCATTCATAGCTTAGGATTCCCTTCGTGCCGACATGAGGGAGGGTGGCTGCTAGCTACTTTGCACTTTAGTAGGTGAACCTCGGTTGGGAGGGGCATGCATTCATAGCTTAGGATTCCCTTCGTGACGACACGAGGGAGGGGGCTGCTAGCTACTTCGCAGTTTGCTAGTTGAACCTCGGTTGGGGAGGGGGGCTGCTAGCTACTTCGCACTTTGCTAGGTGAACCTCGGTTGGGGGGCATGCATTCATAGCTTAGGATTCCCTTCGTTCTGACACGAGGGAGGGGGGCTTCTAGCTACTTCGCACTTTGCTAGGTGAACCTCGGTTGGGGGGAGGGGGCATGCATTCATAGCTTAGGTTCCCCTTCGTACCAACATGAGGGGGGGCAAGCAATACCGTGCACTTTGCGAGATAGGTGCCACATCGAAGTTGCATTTGGTATTTGAAAATCAAACCACCCTTTTCATACATAAATTTGGTCCACATGCAAGTGTGTTCGTGTTCTGACCCTCTCATGTGTCATTTTTCGCCAAATTTATGAACATTAGACAAGTCGGATGATGCAACAGACACGGTTTCACTCAAACTAACTGTGTGCTACGTTGGTGCCCCTGTCACGCACACATCCGCACAGTAAATTGGGCTCCACGAGGCTTCCCCTCTCAAAAATATCTACCCGCCTACAGCTTTTTCTGTTTGATAACACACAGTTATTGTGTTTCGACCGTGTGGGATGTTTCTTGTTCCCAATCCCGCCTGCATCCCTAGAAATATCTGCCTGCCTCGAGGGTTTTTCTGTTTCATAACACATGGTTGTTATCTCCGGACTGTGTGCGATGTTTCTTGTTCCTAATCCCGCCTGCATCCCTCAAAAATATCTGCCCGGCTCGAGGGTTTTTCTGTTTCATAACACACAGTTGTTATCTCTGGACCGTGTGCGATGCACCATCATCAAAATTTTCAATTTCACTCCCGCGTTTGACTCCCGCGTAGTAAAATTTTCAGTACCCGTGTCATTTCCTCAAACAACCCCCGCCCCCCTCCACACACACACACACACACCAAAACCTCCTCGAGCGTGCGCGCGCGCACACACACACACACCCTCCCTCGCTCGAAACCCTAGTAAGGTCCCTGCCGTCGCCGCAAGGCCTCCCTTGTTAACATCTGCCGGTTTGCTCGTGCAGCTTACCCACCAATCTCCATACCTAGGCCGCCCTGAGTTTCTTCGATAATGCCTGCCAAACGCCCCCTTTCCCATAGATCCCCATCCCCATCCCCATCCCGCACTCCAGAGCGTCGCAGCCTAAGCCCGGCTACGCTTCCCATGGAGCTCGAGGAGCGACTGGCCCAAAAGAGGTGTATCGCGGTCTCTTCGCCCGACATCGCCGAGGAAGTTGCCGACCATTACTGGCGGCAGGCACTCAAGCAGCGGGCTCGAGTATGCGGGCATGTCTCGGCCGCCGGCTACGACATCAAGGTCATCGACAGCGACGGCCTGAGGCGGGCTATGTCACACAGGTTAAGTGGCCCACCCCAACCCCTCGGGTTCAACCGCCATCGGTCTCATCCATGGCCCCACTGCTGATCTCCTCTGGCTTGCTGTCAACAATTTGCCATCCTACATCGCCATTGAGCCCCTTTTGTCATTTCTGAAGGACATGTTCTGTGACGCTGGCTTGGGATCCACAGCTTCCAAGTCAGACCTCATCGACGACGACCACGAGGAGGGCACCCTCTTCGGCTCTTCCAAGGGGAAAGAGCCCATCTGCTCCTCCAAGGGGAAAGCGCCCGTCTGTGACATCAGGGAGGGCACCCTACGGCCGTGCTCTTCCAAGAGGAAGGAGCCCATCTACGAGGACATGGAGCGCATCCAGGGTCCATGTTCTTCCCACGGGAACGAGCCCATCTGTGACAAGTGAGGAAACCCATGATTTGTTTTGTCGTGCCTCTTCACAGGGGGAAACCCATGATTTGTTTTGTCGAGTCCCTTTTGTAGTGTAGTGAGAATATGTCCAGCTTTAATTGCTATATCTGGTTGTTTGCAGTATGCCTTGTTTATTTCAGTTGTTCACAATGTGATGCTCTATATGTGCAATTATTTACTGTGCAGTTATTTTATCAATCCAGTTTTAAACATACCGATAGGAATGCATATATTTGCTTGTTGTTAAGCCTGTTATAGCTAGCATATGCCTATTTTAAAGGTTTTTGATTGTTCGGTTGTTTGTAGTTAGCATATTTCCAGTTTCAAATGCTATGCTTGGTTGTTCATAGTATGCCTTGTTTATTCCAGTTATTCACAACGTGATGTTCTATATGTGCAAGTATGAATTGTGCAGTTCAATTTCATCACTACCAGTTTCAACAATACCACTATGAATGACTACATTTGGTTGTTGCATCTTGTAGTTAACACGCCTTTCCATTTTTATTTAACAATAACCAGTGTACTTAGACCGGCACAATACTAGTTTGAATGACTATGTTTGCTTGTTGTTAAATGTTAGGCCTGTTGCAGTTAACACACCTTTCCACTTGTTTTGCTTTACGAGCGTGCTTAAACCTGCACACTGAAGCTATCTTTTGGAGATTATTCTGTCTGCCATGGATAATTTTGGTTGATGTTTAGCCTATTGTGCTTAACATGCTTCTCGATGTACCTACACAGGACAATTTTGGGAACGACTGTTGTTTTCCATCGAGGTTAGTTTCATCCCATGGCTTATATATGCTCACTGTTCAGGATATTGGTAGCTGGTATCATACAGGCCGGGGGCTGATAAGGCACTAATCGTGAATCGGACTTTTAACTAAATATATCTGCAACCCATTTATTGTTAGGTTAACTAGGGCCATATGTAATATATCTGAGGCTACATAGCAACATGCACTGTACGTAATGTCTAAATATGCAATCCTAGGCTACATAGCAACAAGGAAGAGTGTTACATTAATGTTCTGATGATGTCTAGATATACGTAGAAGAGCAGTGGCAACAACAACAATAACACAACCCTATTTGGATACTCAACTTAGCTAGAGGTTAGAGTTAGTTTCTAGCTCATGACTAACCCTGAACTAACTCCATCCAAAGAGTTGTTTGGATGGCAGAGTTAGATTGACAATAAATGTACTAGGAGAACTAGCTCCAATTAGCACCTCTTGGGTTGGATAGTTTTTTTGGGTGGGTTATAGATGCAACTAGCTCAAACTAGCCCTCATGTTTAGATATACTTTAGGGCTATTTGAGCCCGTACTAGCTCAAACTAACTATAACCCATTGATACAGCAACAGTTAATCAGCCGATAATTTGTAAGAATGCACTAAACTCCTTCTGGCCCATAATATAAGATGTTAATTCATCTAATATGTGAGTATATTGGATGTTATAAGGTATTATAAAAGAGTGTTGTACTACATCATTGTGCAATTGCTATTTAGACTCTAATATTAACTTGGTGCTTTTAGGTACATATGTCATTGGCAAAGATTCGTGCTTCGACCCTTTCTGCGTATGGGGCAATGAGATATAGATGAACCAGCATCAAGTGAGGAAGCTGATAAAGATTGTTAGTAAAATGGGTCCAAAGATGGCAATTAAACTATTTGTTTACACTTTATCCAAGACAACAACAAACTGCAGGATGGTAAGTAAGAACTCTGCAGCCTTCTTTTTACTGCCCATAATGAGTTGTTTAGATGACAATGTCTTAATCTTTTTTCCTTTGCAGTGGTTGCCAAAGCAGTTTACTTAAGATTACCTCTCAAACTACATGATTGGTGGGCATGCAAAGGTTAAAGTATTTCTACCAGAACACGATGATTATCTAGATGTTTTCATGAAGACCGTGAAGGATGGGCGGTCAGCCATCACAAGGGGTTGGACTAGAGTCGTGTGTGCCTTCTGCATGGAGGAGGGAACAATATGGGCATTTCGCTTCACCTTGTTCGGCAACCAGGATGTATTTCGCCTCTTTCTTTACCGTCTTTAATAGTACAAGTATACAACTGTGGTTCATCATTCTTTATTTGGTTCTTATGTAATTCTTGAACATATGTACCTATGAATCGAATAATGCATTGGTTGTTTGAACCTGATGGATATGAATAAAGCTGTAGCATACATTCAAATTCAAATTCAAATCCAGTACAATTTGAAATAGCAGCAATTAAATTACGGTGAAATCACGCCCTCTAGGTCATTATGGCACACACAGTTGGTAAAATACAAACGTTTGCGATATACACCATAATCTGAGACGGTTCATAGAGAGGAAACGTCTGCAAGCATGCACACAGTTGTCGTTTGCAAAGCGTGTGCGATGTCTGACAATATCACAAATGGTGCGGGCAAACTAAACGTTTGTGTTAGTTGCCTTATCATACATGATTCGCAACCATGAACTGTTTCTGATGAAGTATGCATCGTAAACGTTGCACCACATAATAGCGTGTGCGATAGTTGTCGTGTACGACGATGTTACGACAGTCCGACGTTTCGTAATCCTGTCCGACACTCGTACGACGATTAGCTAATCTTCTTAATAGTGAACCGTTTGTGATGGGCCGCGCATCATAGACGTTCTATAATAGTGAACCATTTGTGATGGGTCGCGCATCGTAAACGTAGCACCACAGAATACCGACTGCGATGGCAATGCGAGCATAAACGAGTAGGAGTACTGTAGGGTCCCTATCGCCGACGGTTTCTGGGTCGTGTGGGAAGGACCCCCCTATCACCGTCACTCACTAGGCGACGGTTCCAAATGCCGTTGCGGAAAGGGGTTAAAAACCATTTGTATAGCACCGACATGTACCAGTGATAGATCGATCGGAAAGAATAGCTTCGAGGTGGTTTCGTACCCTACAAACGATTTCTTCTTATGTTCTCCGCTAGATAGGAACTTTGGAGTGATTCTTCGTTTCACGTTGAGGGATGGTTATATGATCCAATTATATTAGCATTGTTGAGAGATTGCACTAGTGAAAGTACGGACCCTAGGCCTCATTTTCAAGCATTGCAGTACCGTTTTTGTGTCTGTTTACTATTTGCTACCTTGTTGCTTTTATTTATACGGATTATAAAAATATATTTCTACCATAAATATTACACTTTTATCACCATCTCTTCGCCAAACTAGTGCACCTATACAATTTGCAATTGTATTGGGTGTGTTGGGGACACGAGAGATTTCTTGTATTTGGTTGCAGGGTTGTTTGAGAGAGACCATCTTCATCCTACACCTCCCACAGATTGATAAACCTTAGGTCATCCACTTGAGGGAAAATTGCTACTGTCCTACAAAACTCTGCGCTTGGAGGCCCAACATGAGTCTACAAGAATAAAGTTGCATAGTAGACATCACTCCCCGCGCTGCCAGGTGCGGGATCTACAACAGGCGTCGCTGCTGGCGGGAGCCTCATCTTCTTGGCGCTGGGGTCAGCCAACTCCATTTTCCTTGAGGGCATCGCGTTGAGCTCATGGATTTGAGCGGATTAACGAATGACGAGCCTAGTTGTAGTGTGAGTGAAGAAGAAGGGGAGCTAGGGTTTTTCTGTAGTAGTGAGGAAGAAGGGGAGCTGGGGTTTCTGTAGGAGTGAGGTGAGGAATTTGGGGGTACAAGTGGAGCAAGCTGACGTGAGGTGGGTGGGAATGAGGAGCAAGAAGAGCACCCAGGTTTTTTTGGGGGCGGTGTGCTGGGTGTGGGTAGCGCCTCTCATTAAGTAAATATATGGGCTTTTGACTTGATTTTATTATTTACTAGGGTGGATGGGCTGTTTTGTCTTGGGCCCAGAGAAACAATTACTACTAGTACAGTGGAGACACTCTACAGCTACCCAGAAAAACAATTACTACTAGTACAGTGGATACACTACCGCTTCTGGCTCCTCTGAGGTCATCGGAACGTCTCCCTCTACTGAATGCCATTTTACTTTTGTTCACCGACATGCGGGCCATGCAGCGCGTGGGCCCAAATGCCATCCACCAAATTAGAAGGCAATATGTAGGCGGAGAGTCACCCCGGTCGTAGCGCAGCAGTAACAAGCCGTCATATCACAAAACCCCACCACCCCGCAGTCTAAGTTTGAAGCACGAAGCAACCATCATTTCACTCTTTGCTGAATCCCCTTCTCCCTCACCATCTTCAAGAAAGCCAACACTCGTATCTGCCACTGTTCTTCTCTCCCAATGAAGGGAAGGTAAGCTGATCTGTGATGTCGGTATATTTTTGTTTAGAAAAAAAAGAACTTCTACAAAGCAGTAACCGATCCTCACTCTTTTTTTTCATTGTCATTGCGATTGTGTTTTCCTTTCAGTGGTCTCCTAGTATTCGTCAGTTTCATGATGGATCGAGGAGAACCAGGCAAAGATCTGCCGATGTCGGAGCAGACGCGGGAGGCTGATCCCCACGAGACAAAGAGGTCCAAGAAGATGGAGGCAGCCACCGAGTCGACCCCAGATACGCTCACGGCCACTACTGAGATGGTCAACGCCCCGTTTGAGGTTGCAACCCCCGTGGCCCTGCAGGAGCAGTTTCCCCCCATCGAGGATGTGTCCCCCGCCCCCCCCCCCCCCCGCTGAGCTGCCCAAGGTGATTTTCTTCTTTGCCGACCTCGATTGTGGTTTTTCATCTAAGTATGTGGTGACAAATAATGCAAAAATTTATTAGCTTCGATGCCATGCTACGTTCCCTGTCATGCATACTTTTGACTCTACATAGTGGTTTAAATAACTTGTGTTTCTTATATTGGAAAGTAATTCAGATTTTGTTTCTGTTTCAATTAGAGCCCTGATGCAGACAAGGATTGTCTGGTTGTATATGTCACTCGCTATGAGGCGGATGACCTGAATATACGCACTGGGAAAATAGAGTTCTTAGGTTGTTGGATCCTGGAAGCCATTTGCACTTATACCAATGTCGAGATGTATTCCAGCCTCACTATTGTCAGGCATGTTGTCCAGGGTGTACTGAAGCACAAGAAGTTCAAAGCTACTCCTTCGTTTGTGAGGCATAATGTTCTTGTCAAGCTTACGCAGGAAGATGATGTGGCATACCTCCACAAACAAGTTTATGAGTGGCAAGGCCACAAGGTAATCTTCAGGAAGGTTCACAGGATTGAGCTGCTCCCGGACGTCCTCGATGATGTTCATGGCAAGGTCCGTCTTGTGTCCATCCCAAATTAGATTGAGGCATGAAATAGTTGCCCCAGCTAGTGTTTAATAGTAGTTTGGATTGTGTCTAATTATCCGAACCTTTCCTATTATCGAGCCCTCTGGGGCTAGTACTCTGTTTGAATCCGTCTATGGGAACTGCTGCTACTTTTGTGTGCCCGTGAATCATGTGAGAACCATCCTAATTGTTGCCAAAACATATGCGTCCTCACTAGTTTTTTCATGAATATGGCATGGTGATATAAGTTGTCACGGTTTATCATACGAGAAGTGTGTGTTTGATGAAATAGAGTACTCGTTCGAGAACTGTGCGCTGACATATACATAGGGTATGTAAGGCTGGTTAAGTACTTGTAAACACTATTGGTGCTACCCCACTTGTAAGCAGTTGTGCAAAACACAACACATTGGCTCAGCTCGCTTCAACACTAGAAAAGTCGGCTATCGACCAACTAACAATCAATAATCTGCTGTCTAACATATAAGCAACTACGTATCTTGTTACAGTGGTTCATCCAGTTAACTGAGGCCACAATGTAAATTCCACACGTTCACACGCTAGTCCAGCGTTCATGTGGAACATTCACATTAAACTCGTCTTCATAAAATACTTGAACAACATAAGTTAAGCAATTTTATACATCTCAATGATTCATAGAACATAACAAACATATACTAGTTCACAGCAAAAGACAAAGTTGTGAGAAGGTTTACAAATCAGGAAAAATCAAGCAAGGCTTCTCTGAGCAAAGGGCCTCCCTAGGCAGGCTTTAATTTCCTAGAGTTCACTCTTGTTTTTCTTGTTGCCACCATCCAGGGTTAGGTTCTCTCATTCGAGAATAACCAATTATAATTGTGTTCTCAGCTGGAATGCTGAACTGAACCATGTAGTGTACTGACCATCTAAAATTCTTGTGCATTCCACTAAATTTAAGCACCGCTATTTGCAGAAATAAGCAGACCACAATGCCTCTTGTTCGCGCTCCTATCCCAAAAACCTCCGTGCAGCCGTGCCAGCTAGTCCTCGGTCCATGGATGAACTGGTAGAAAGTGCATTCCGGAATAGGATGCGGTTGTTTTCGCTCGTCCCTCCACTGCAATCAGGAAGTAAAACGTATGAATCAGCTTCTTTTAGATTGCGTTGGTCATTCTACCTACTTACTACCAATGTAGGAATACCTGGAAGACGGGTGGTTAGAGGACGACAGCTAGGAATAGCCATCTCATTTTGTGCAGTTCTACTAAAACTGAGGTGTGTACTTTTGATTGCGCAGATAAAAACGATATGGAGACAGACATCCCTGTTTGCGCAAATATGAAATACAGTTATTTAAGCAGTGACAGTTATTTGTAGTGGCATATGATTAACGGTAGCTTCTATTGTGTTATAATTGGCACTATATTGACAGTATGAAAGTGCCCTTAAGTGAGTAGCATCACATCACATCAACACTGCCACTGGATTAACATGCAGAACAATAGCATTAGTATTACTATCATGAGAGTAGCACATGGTCAGTAAATGTGCAATCAAATTTGTGCAGTTCCACTGGGATGAAGCAATGTTAGCAGTGTGAGATTTAAGTGTAACTGCAAAAACACAATTCATGGGAAATAAATCAAGATGGAAGCACTTCATAAAATGGTGGTGGCATTGCTTCAATTTAACGACAGCTCTAGACCATTACTTAATAGTGACATTAGGTGGCATTGCTAATGCTTCATGTGATTTTACATTAACGGTAGCGATATGGGCGTAGGGACAGCAGGGGCATAAAGTGGTGAGGCATAGGAAATCTAGACCTGCTCCTTCTCATTTGCGTTGTCCCCCAACACCCCTCACTTTCTTTTCTTTTTCGACCAAGAGACAGGTCCACTCCCCCCACCCTTCGCCATCCACCATGCTTTCTTCGCCTTTTCAACCAAGAGACCGGTTGGGTAGCTAGTATCTACTACTTTTCCCCGTTTCCTCTTAGAACCAAGTCCTAGATTCATGCTACAGCTTTCCCACTTTATTCCCTGTTTGAACCAACTCTTAGATTCGAATATATGAACTAGCTTTACCTCTAATAGTAGTAAAAGTCTATGTGGCTTTGGAACAGCCGACGGAAGTAGAAAAAGATCCACATGCAGCCACGTGGGGAGCTGGGGCAGTAGAGCAGGGCAGGTTTCGAAGGAATATATACCTGAGGGTCGTCGGCATGTGGCAAAGACGGCGTCGGGAGGCCGCATCTTGGCCACAATACCGTAGGGAGGAAGAAGGGGTCGGAGGCCCTCCCGAGCTGGCGCTGTCTCAGAGAGAACAGCACGGCCGCCGATCGGGACGCGCGGGCAGCCGTTGGTCTCCTCCCTTGCTGCCGACGACAGTGTGAACGATGCACCTGCACCCCGTCCCCGGTCGAGGTGGTCCGGCCAGATTTGTGACCAGCCGTGAGCAGAGAGAGAGTCTGGCCACCTATGTCTTGCTTAGATCTAGAGAGCATGAGAGAGTGAAAGAGAGGAACCCTAGTAAAGCAAGCACTGAGGCTCCTGCTTATATATATAGTGGAGTGATTCTGTTGTACCAGCTTCAAGAAAATGTGCTCCTACATGTACCCACGAGTGGGTGTGAGAGAACTAGTGCGTGCGTGCACCGCTTCTCTGTGTGAGAGTACAATATACTATGCCCAAAGAACGTTCGCCACAAGAGTAATAGTATAAGTGTGTGACGTGTGAGTTAAAATAAAAGGAGCGCGACGTCTTTTGTTTTTTAGAAGTTCTGAGGGTAGGGTGTGAAGAGCACATATGTGTGTGGCGTCTACCTATAGATAGACGGTGGGTGCGAGAGGACTCGGGAAAGTCGTGACTCGTGAGGGTGCGTGTGTGCGTGAGAGAAAGGGGGCACGTATCAATGCAATGCATGTGTCCGTAAATCATATCTGACAAACGTTCGTCACAAGCCATTTCCTGACGAACGCCGTAAGAACAGTTAGATCGGCATCCGACAGTGTCAGTTTTTCCATGTCATTTAACAGAACAACCACTCCTTCGACACACAAATCTTCCACGTGAGTGTTAGCAACGGTCATATGCTCCTCCCTCTGTTCCAAAATGCAGTGCATATAGCTTTATTGAAAATTCGAACCTCGCAAACTTTTACCAATTTTCGTGTACCAAAATGCACATATAGAATACCCAGTATATATCATTTCATTCATCTTTGAGAGGTAACTATAAATATGGGGGAGGAGTGTACAAAGAAAGACCGTCGTATGACCTGCAGCAATTTCAACCATCCTTTGGTGTGGAGGAATATCATAGGAACTCTGTATGATATGGTTTTTATAGGATTTTTTACTTTAGAGCCAATTGGTTCATAGGAATAGATTCATATACTCCACATTTCAAGGGAAAATAAACATGATATCATTTTTATAGCTTTAGAGCCACTTGGTTCATATGAATGGATTCCTATACTCACACAATTTCAAAGGAAAATAAAAATTAGCGTATATTCAATACAAAAGTTCCTATGATGTGAACCAAATGACATCTCTTTTCTAATCCCTCCTCATAGGAATTGAGATACATGTCATCTCTAGATTCAATAGAAAAGTTCCTATGATGTGAACTAAATGACATCACTTTTCCAATCCCTACTCATAGGAATTGAGATACATGTCATCTCTTTCCCTACAACTTCCATGTATACATCTTCTATTCCTAAATAGCTAGTACAACCCACTAGTAGCTTTTTTCCTGTACATGCAACTATGGCACAAGAACACGTCATGCATGCAAGTCATAAATCACATTGTTTTTCTACTCTATGCATGCAAGCACCACATCGTCAATTCGTGCATGTTACTCGTAAGTTATTTCTTGCATTAGATTTTGTATTGACAATGTATGTGTTGGTCATGTGCACACATATGTAATTCACATTCACATTTTTGTTAGAAATGTCATTCTTTTAACTGCAATTCATTTTTTCTCTTTGTACTCCCTCCGTCTAGGTGTGTAAGTCATCTTCCGAAAACCAAATAATCCCAAAATACTTAGGCACGGTACATTAACTCCCTCCTCGTTTCTTGTTTCGTGACATACCAACCAATAAGAGATGTGGGCCGTGCATGCTTTCAATGGCTTGAGACTTTGAAACATGACATGCAGTGGTTAATTCATTGCATGCAATGCTATTAACTAGCAAAAAACTAAGATGACTTATACACCTAGACGGAGGGAGTATTACATTTTCATTTTAAGCATACATTCACTTCCCATTAGTTATAGATGTTTTTGGAGGAACTTTTATGCATTATTTTGAGTAGAAAATTTTACACGGCCGCGGGTATATCAAAATGCAGGGCCCATGCATCATTGCCTTTCGGTCGAACCTACGTCCACAATTTTTTGTACGTATATCTCCACTGGTCCCCGAACCCAAAATATTGCCTCGTTCCCGTAAAACCAAGCGGCCCACACATATTAAGGCGTCGACTCGAACTCAATCTCTCTCCCGTTTACTACGCCGTGGCCGCGCACACCATAGTACTCCTACAAATCCTACCGCCGCACACATCATCAGTTTTCTTTAGGAGGATGAGGGAGAAGCGGATATGTAGTGGAGGCTCCTACCCTAGGGTGCCTTAGGTAGCTGCAGCACGCATCATTGGTTTTCTCTTTTCTTTATGCTCTTGCGCCCTGAGTGAAATGATGGTTGCTTCGTCCGTCCAGCTTAATGCGGGAAAGATGGGGCTTTGTGATTTCACCCCTCATCGCTCATTTACTACTATTGCGGTGCGATGACCGGGGTGCCTCCAAGTCCAACCGCTGCTCCGAACTGTAATTTGGTGCATCGCACGTGGAACAAGACGGTGGATGAGCCACATGTCGGCCAAAGGGGTCCTGTTAAGTGTGTCGCCATTTTGTGTGCGGACTAAACCTGCTTGAGTTGCTACGCCAACATGACAGGTGCAGCCTACCACTTGGTTTTGCTCCTTGGTGAATCCCGACTATATTGATCTAAAAAGATACTACTCCCTCCGTCTCGGTTTATAGGGCGTGCACGTAGTTCTAGGTCATCCATTTGACTAACTAAATATGACTTACTATGTCACAAAAAGTATATCATTGGATTCTTAAGCGGATGTAGTTTCTAAACATATATTGTCCATCACATTTATAGCCAGTTAAATACTCAACCTAGAATGACGTGCATGCCATGTAAACCGATACAGAGGAAGTAATAAAAATGAGGTGATTTTACTGAGCGCTGGGCGGGGGAGCATGGCCTGTCATGCGGTCCCATGCATCATGATGTACCAAGGTGATGCGCGTCCCTCTTGAGGCAGAACAATGGCAGAAGCAATACTGGGTTTTCTTGAAGGAGATGATGGCGAAGCGGATTCAGCAAAGTGTGAAATAATGGTTGCTTCGTCCGTCTGGGAAGGTGCGGCATTGTGATTTGACGTCTCATTGCTCATTACTACTACCGGGGCGCTATGACTAGGGTGCATCCCCCTGCTGTTCTGCACTGTTATTTGGTGCATGACACGTCGACCCGGTTGCTATATGTCCCACATGTCGGCGAGAGGGAGTACAGAATTAATGAAAGCGAGCGTCGACGGAGGAGTGCAAGACACAGCTTGGTTTTTGCTACTTTGCGTGATCCATCGATACAAACCCGGACTAAAAAAGGCGAGGGCGGGTCTTTTCCCGCGCGATAGGCAGGGGAGTTTGGCATAGTCTGTTCGAGGCAACGAGGCAGGAAGGGAAACAAGCAAATAAAGGTTGAGCAACTTAGTTTTGGGAAAATCTGATTTTACGGAGTACGTACCCACTATGGAGGTAGTACTACTTACTACTCCCTCCTTTCCGGTTTATAGGGCTCATCTAAAAAAATTCGTTTTTTTATAAGTCTCAATTCTACTAGTAGTACCATCACATGTCTGGATTTCGAGGTGCATTAAATCACCCGATGCAAGCACTATCAAGAGAAAACTCACCAATGCATGTAGAAATTCATGGAAATTTAGTGGTCATGCATGCATTCATTGTAATTAATGCATCGGTAAACATAACTTCTTGAGAAAAATGAGCGTACTAATTACTTGTGCAAACTATGAAATTAATTCCACCACTCACCGTCTACCTTGTTTGGAGAGATTTTGAAACTAAGCCATAAACCGGAAAGGAGGGAGTACTAGTAACATAGCCTAGGGTAGCTTGCTGCACCACAGACTCCAAGGAAATTGTTGTAGTACTACTCCTATGTACCACTGTACTACTCCTACTACTAAAAGACATATTTCAAGCAATATAATAATCTCTCTAACCAAGGTAGGGATGAGGAGTAAACTGAGGGAGTAGTAAAATTTTCTCCTCGTCCTGCGAGCCACCGCACGCATGGGCGAGGGAGCGGACATAAGCGTAGTAAGCAAGCTTCTCCTCGTCCTGCAACTCTGCGAGCCACGACGCCCTAGGGCGGGGGATACGGCGTACTAAGCAAGCTTCTCCTCGTTCTGCGAGTTGACGGGACACATCCAAAGTAATACATACAGAGCATCTCCAGTGTATAGAGCCTTACGTCTAAGGTAGGCCCCACATGGTTTGCCTCTTATCAAATGAAAAAACTGAGCATGTGAGATGGTGAACGGAGGGAGTACGATACCATTAGTACCACAGTTCTTTTGGAAGGGTTGTAGTAGTCCCTCCCATTCACATGTTCACATTTTAAGCTTCAATACAAACGTTGCACGCAAGGAATAAGAGAAACCTCGGCAATGCATGTACTCCCTCAATCCATATAGGGTATAAAATGTGTTTTGGAGACTAACTTTGACCACATGTTAGAGCAATAATATGACATCCAACTTACACAAATCTTAACATCAAATCCATGAGTGGTCATTATACTGCTAACACATGCATGTGTTGCAATTAGTACGTAGATACAGTAGTAAACACTCATTATCTAGTAGTACTAGTAGTACTCTACACTACTACTACTATGAGGCCATCCAACTGTGTCCCGGGCTCCCGGCAGAAGACCGTGGACACCAATTATTCGTTCATATTTCAATTTGTTTTCACACAGCAAAATATCTCTACTCTTATAAAAACCGAGTTGCTGATGATGGTGTGCCTGCCATCTTGTAATATAGACCGTCCAAACTATATCTGACGGATAGAAAGGAAACTATGACAAGTTTACAAAAGATACCCGCACCTCTCTCCACATTTACAGATAAGGCCTTGCCTCGTTCATCCTTATCTCCCACAACCTCATTGCTGAGCAATTAAAAAAGGAAGTCTCTGGAACAATCTAGCATGGTGGCCGCTGCCGCCCGCCGGCGCCGTCCATCCCCATGCCTCCGCCCAGTCGGACCACCAATCACCACCACGCCCCACTCCTCCTCACCTTATCTCTGATCTTTCTCGAGATATCATTTTTTTGATGAAATTCTCGAGATACCATTTTTTCGATAAAATTCTTGAGATATCATTAGTTTTTACACATGGGATTATTCCTGCATGGGTCAATCACAATAGGTGTTTTGTAAAAAAATGCATCTTGATGTTCCGTGCAATGCACGGGCATCTTGCTAGTCCATGAAAACAACACATGGAAAAATTTCACGGCGAACGAGGGATTTGAATGTGCTGGGAGGGGTGGGGCTGGGAGGGGCTGTTTGGATCTTGCCTGGGGTAGGAAAAATATTGGCGACCCTTTTGTCCACCCGTGCCTTTTCCACCGATGAACGAGGAAGAGCTCGGGTGCTCATGCATCCTCTAGCGTGCGCGTTGGAGACGAGCTCGCACGAGCTGTGCTTTTTTGTCCCACCACGCCGCCCGAGCCGGCTGCAGATTGACCGGCGACCCGCAAATTACGCCATCCAACCATAGTCGCACACATTCTGACAGCAACTCAACCAACCAGACGAAATTCATGCAAACACGACGATATTTCATATAAACAATGACGGAATTCATATAAAATACCGGATTTTCATACAAACATGACGGATTTCATTACATTCAAATCAACTAAGCCGTGCTAGTTCTGAATAGCACAGGTATAATAATACCTAGCCTAAATGGTCGTCTGCCGATCCATTTGTCTTCCTCATGTCCGGCAGCACGATCAACGGACTGCCGGGAGCCCCGGAGGTATATGCTTCAGCACAAAGGACGGCTCGCTTCCCAACTGCCCAACTGACATCGTTGGCTGATGCCCAAGATGGAGGTGGAAGGGGGCTTCTCCGCTTCCGTGGAGCCCATGCGGGGTCGACGAAGGTCCTCACAACAGAAGGATCCGGCAAGACACCTACTGTGTACGCCGGCATCGCCTCCGCAGTGGCCTTCGTGGGACCCAAGTGGCAGCGGCCTCCCATGTTCTACTTCTCCTCGATGATGGCGGCGGACGCGGAGGCGCTGGCCACCGACTCGTCGCTCTCCGTGCACTCGGCTTCTGTCTCCGCTTTCATGGCGCGGCTACAGGCATGGGAGTCTCGACCACAGAAACGAGAGACGCGGTTGCAGACACGGGAGGTGCGGTATGAGGCGGCGGCATGGACGGCAGCGACGACGCCCGTGCTCCCCGCCGTGCCGGCATGGATTAGCTTGCCGCTCCTCGTCGAGCTGGCCTGTAGCAGCAAGTTGCTGAACCGCGCGCCGGCTTGGGGGGCAACTGGCTCCGTCGAGCGAGGGGAGGGAGGTGTTGGTGACACACATAACAGGTAGGCCCACGAAGGGTCAAAATATCACAAAGCATGGGGTCCACACATGAGGTGGGTCTAGATAAATCTCATTCATACATACTACCCACTCGAACATATCGACGTATCATCCACTCGGATGGCAGGCAACCACTTGGTAGTATGATTCACTCGGATATGCGAAGACCAATAGTCGGCAAGGCAGTTGAAGCATCATACTAGTAGTAGGCTAACATTATGGCATTCATGCTCCACCTTGTAACATAAGGGGTGAGGGAGTGGCGCACTCGATATAAGCCACCTCCCACCACTAGACTCAGGGGCAGACCCTCATTCTTCTCCTCTAACTCTCATCTCTCTTTAGTCTTAGGACTTTGCTCAGGCATGGGGATCTGTTCTCCTCTCTCTCACACATTGTAATCTCTGGATACATACTCAGATAAAACAAAGTCTCTCCAGAGCACGAGATGTAGGGCTATTATCTCCACCGCGAGAGGCCCGAACTCGCTAAAACCACCGTGTCACCCATATGCATCTCGATAGATCATGCTCCTTTACACTATCCCTTATTATTGTCGGAATCGTCCCCACGACAGTTGGCGCCCACCGTGGGGCATGGCGTCTTTCGAGCCATGATGCAAATGGTTTTATTTCTTCGATCTTCATCCTCGATCAATAATCATACATGGAGAATTTGATTCTGGATGTTCCAGACATCGCTCCATTCACTGGAGAGACATGATACTCTTTGTACAGAGGAATCAGGAAGTTCCATTCCATCCTGTCTTTTTCTTTACAATCGATCTCTAATCTAACAATGGTTATTTTTTCGTATGTACATGCGCTCATGCGAGTCCCGTGGAGTTTCGATCCAATCGAAAAGAAAAGAAGATACAAGGCGAGGAGGACGGCCACACCATCTTCCCCGCATTGAACAAGCGAGGAGGACGGTCGCATCATCTTCTTCACATCAACCAGAAAGTGCGAGCAACAGCAGCAGCACCGCCGCACGATCAAGCACCGTTCGGACGAGCGTCATGGAGGCCGAGCCCCTGACCTATGTATGCGCAGACCCGGCGCGGCGCGGAAATAGGAAGCCGGTCAAGTCTCCGGCGCTGCGGTTCTTCCCTCCGTCGCCAGCTGCTGGCCATGGCCCTTTCTCCTTTAAACATGCAACGTGAGAGGGCCACTCGGTTGGTCACCTCATCACATCACCACTCGGCCGCCCCGTGCGTCGCCACTCGGTTGGTCACCTCATCACCATTCGGCCGCCCCGCGCATCGTCACTTGGTTGGTCACCTCATCACCACTCGGCCACCCCGCGCGTCATCGCTCGGTTGTCACATCATCACCACTCGTCCGCCATGCGCGTCGCCACTCGGTTGGTCACCTCATCACCACTCAGCCGTCCCCCGCGTCGCCACTCGGTTGGTCACCTTATCACCACTAGGCCGCCCCGCGCGTCGCCACTCGGTTGGTCACCTCATCACCCCTCGGCCGCCCCGCGCGTCGCCGCTCGGTTGGTCACCTCATCACCACTCGGCCGCCCCGCGCGTCGCCACTCGGTTGGTCACCTCATCACGACTCGGCTGCCCCGCGCGTCACCTCTCGGTTGGTCACCTCATCACCACTCGGCCGCCCCGCGTGTCGCCATCGGTTGAACACATCTTCACCACTCAGCCACTCGCGCACCTTCAGACAGCTAAGTCATTCTACATGCAATACATTCTGTTATTCCCGCGTTCCTGAGTATCCCGTAATTCACAAATCATGTTCACTTGGAGGCCATGCCACCGAGTGTGCCTCTACGCTCGGTTGCTTATATTCACATACTTGCTTAGTACTGGTTATTTGACTCCTGAGTCCAACTTCCATTTTAACGCATACGTCATTCACGAACACCATGTGTTCTTCATTTTGAGTTTGCATCAGTCCTCGGGGGAAGCAATTCAGTCGGAACTCTACACTTCCGTTTTATTTGAGCCAGCACTCCAACATGTCCGGTTGGACCATTCACTTCATCAAGTTCAATCAATTCCTTTGCTCTTCTAGACTCTTGTTGGTTCTGAACCAGCAAGCCCCTTGCACACTCAGCGGGTGTCTATGGGTGTCACTTACACAAATCATTTCAGCACACATCAAATTTCCTCGAGAAATTGTTACGTTGGCTTGTGCTATTTTTCTTACACAAGTTACACGATCACTCGACGGCCATGTACGTCAACTTCATCGCTACTCGGACTCGGTCACCGTTCCGACCTTAGCACACCGCAACACCGACCTTGTCGCTCTGTTGACTTCGAACACATCCGGCCGACCCCTCCGTGGAGCCTTCTTCATTGTATCAATGACATAGACCTCGTCGTCTTGTTGGGCATGGGATAGATAAATTTCTTTTATAATTAAACTGAACACTTCACTCCTTTCCGAGCTTGCATCTTTCAAGCATCACTCGGAAGCTTTTCCTCATCTTTACCCGAGTCTGACTGGATGAATTACAATTATCCATTCAAAACTATATTTCTCGTATTCCAACATGTCCGTTGTCGAAGCCTGTAGTACGCTCGGGGGCACGCCACACTCGGGGCTGCAGCTCATTCGGAATCGCACTCTCCTGAGTGGTCGAGTATATCATCACCAGTCGGGTCCTTCACTTCAACGAGTGCATTCAGATCCGCCGCTTTCGCAAGTTACATAATCACTTAGACACTTTGCGCGCCATCTTTGTTCCTACTCAGACTCAGTTGTTGCGCCGGTCTTGTTGCGTCGCAACCTCACTACACTGACCTCGTCGCTACATCAGCTTCTAAAGCATCTGGCTAACTCCTTCGAGGACCATTTTTGCCACTTGGCTGGACTCGTAGTCCTTCAATCGGCCGCCCCGCGCCTCGCCACTCGGTTGTGCACGTCTTCACCACTCGGCCGCCCCACGTGTCGCCACTCGGTCGTGCACGTCTTCACCACTTGGCTGGACACGTAGTCCTTCACTTGGCCGCCCCGTGCGTTGCCACTCAGTTGTGCACGTCTTCACCACTCAGCCGCCCCGTGCGTCGCCACTCGGTTGTGCACGTCTTCACCACTCGGCCACCCCGCGCGTCGCCACTCGGTTGTGCACGTCTTCACCTCTCGGCCGCCCCGCGCGTCGCCACTCGGTTGTGCACGTCTTCACCACTCGGCCGCCCCGCGCGTCGCCACTCGGTTGTGCACGTCTTCACCGGCAACGGCTTGTGCACGTCTTCACCATATTTTTGTTTTTTTCTGAAAATGTTTTAGAAGTGGGGGAGAGGAAAAAGAGAGGCAAATGGAAAATAATGTAAGTGCAAGAGATGAGATTTTATGATAGGTACTTGGTAGGCTTGATGTAGAACCTCCCCGGCAACGGCACCAGAAATTCTTCCTGCTACTTGTTGAGCTTGCGTTGATTTTTCCCTTGAAAAGGAAAGGGTGATGCAGCAAAGTAGAGATAAGTATTTCCCCCAGTTAAGAACCAAGGTATCAATCCAGTAGGAGGTACAAGCAAGTCCCCAATAGATGCACCTGCACAAACTAACAAACACTTGCACACAACGCGAAAAAGGGGTTGTGAATCCCTTCACGGTCATTAGCAAGAGTGATATCTGATAGAGATAGATATAAAAGATAAGTAAAAGGAAAAATAAATTGCATCAATGTATTTTTGGTTTTTTGGTTTTATAGATATGAAAATATATGATGAGAAATAGACCCAGGGGCCATAGTTTTCACTAGAGGCTTCTCTCTTGAAAGAACACATACGGTGGGTGAACAAATTACTGTTGAGCAATCGATAGAAAAGCGCAAAGTTATGACGATATCTAAGGCAATGATCATGAATATAGGCATCACATCCGTGACAAGTAGACCGACTCCTGCCTGCATCTACTACTATTACTCCACACATGGACCGCTATCTAGCATGCTTCTAATGTATTAAGTTAACAAGAACAGAGTAACGCCTTAAGCAAGATGACATGTTGTAGAGGGATAGATCCAATCAATATGGTAAAAAACCATCTTTTTATCCTTAATGGCAACAATACAAGTACGTGCCTCACTACCCCTACTGCCACTGGGTGAGGAAACCGCAATATTGAACCCATCACAAAGCACCTCTCCCATTGCAAGAAAAACCAATCTAATTGGACTAACCAAATTGATAGATCGGAGAGAAATACAAAGCTATCTTAATCATGCATAAAAGAGTTTAGAGCAGACTCAAATAATATTCATAGATAATCTGATCATAAATCCACAATTCATCGGATCTCAACAAACGCACCGCAAAAGAAGATTACATCGAATAGATCAACAAGAACATCGAGGAGAACATTGTATTGAAGATCAAAGAGAGAGAAGAAGCCATCTAGCTACTAGCTATGGACCCGTAGGTTTGTGGTAAACTACTCACACATAATCCGAAGGGCGGCAAAGGTTGGTGTAGAGGCCCTCCGTGATCGAATCCCCCTCCGGCAGAGTGTTGGAAAAGGCCTCAAGATGGGATCTCACAAGAACAGAAGCTTGTGGCGGTGGAAAAGTTTTTGTTGGTGTGCCCTCTGACATAAGGGGAATATTTGGGTATTTATAGATCTGATATTAGGGTTAGGAGGTCTGCAAGGGGCCCACAAGCCTAGGAGCGCGCCCTGAGGGCTTGTGGCTCCCTAGCGGGTATCCTGGCCTCTTCCCGAAGCTTCGTGGTTGTCTTCTAGTCCAAGAAAAATCTTCAAAAAGTTTTGTTTTGTTTGGAGTTCGTTTGGTATTGATTTTCTGTAGAAGACAAAATCAAGGAAAAATAGCAACTGGCACTGGGCACTAGGTTAATAGGTTAGTCCCAATAAATGATATAAAATAGCATATTGATGCATATAAAACATCCAAGATAGATAATATAATAGCATGGAACAATAAAAAAATTATATATACGTTGGAGACGTATCAATAAGGTGGCCGGGTGTTCCTTTCTACCCTTGGTTCTTCAGCTCTTTTAGCCTCCAGAGTTTCTTATTCTTCATTATCGTCACCACCTACCATTTCAGCATCAGGGTCAACTTCTTTGTTAGCGTCTGCTTCATTTTCTTGAGCATCCTGATGGACCTGTTCTTCCGGTTCTTCCTCGCCAAAGAGAAGCTCTCTATTCTCTTGAGTTTGGCTTTGACTCTCTCTTCTTATCTATTCTTGCTCCTTCTCGTAGTACTCTGGGCCTTTAGGATCCTGTGTTACCAACACGAGTCAAAATTTCATTAGTAGAAACATGATTATCTTTATCTAATTGAGCAAGAATCAAAGATTGAGTTCTGGAAATTTGCGAACATTTATTTTCTATCATGCAAGAGTGTTTATCGAGATTCTTTACCGCTTGACTTAACCCTTCTACCTCTCAAGAAAGGTAGGTTATAACCTTCTCATTGCGGTAGATGCACCTTCGCAAGTCTCTGTTGAAGTTGTCTTAATCTGAACTTATTCATTGTCTCTTGAAGTTCATCCTCCCGATGATAGATAGTAAATATATCCACTTTTCATTAATAACTTGTTTAACATGCTTACCTTTCTCTTGAGTAACATTTTTAAATTCCTCCATGTCTTCAATATGATATATTTTTCCAGTAGGCTCGATTGGCTCCTCGGTATTCCACTGTTCATGTGCAGACACAATTTTCTCTATAAGTTCTCCACCTTCTTCAAGAGTTAAAGACATAAATCGTCCTCCTGCACTTAAATCAAGAATGGATTTTGATTTATCATTAATTCCATGATAAAACATATGAAGTATAACATATTCAACATAACCATGGTTAGGGCATAAGTTCAAGAATTTAGAATATCTTTCCCAAGCTTTATATAAACTTTCACCATCTTCCTGGACGAATAAGGTGAGGTTTCTTCTTAATTTAGTAATCTTCGAGCTTGGAAGAAATTTAGCCATGAACTTTTTAGCACACATAAGCCACTTGGTTATACTTCCTTGAGGCAATCGATTATACCATTTCTCAGCATGATCCTTTAAAGAAAACCTGAAGAGTCTTAATAGTACGAATTCTTGTGACACATCCTTGATATGTCTCCAACGTATCTATAATTTTTGATTGTTCCATGCTGTTATATTATCAATCTTGGATGTTTTATAATCATTTTATATCATTTTTTGGTACTAACCTATTGACATAGTGCCAAGTGCTAGTTGTTGTTTCCTGCATGTTTTTTTACATAACAGGAAATCAATATCAGACGGAGTCCAAATGCAATGAAAATTCACAGATATTTTGTTTGGACCGAGGGGGGCACAACCCACCAGGGCGCGCTAGGAGGCCCATGCGTGCCCTGGTGGGTTGTGCCCACGTCGGGTGCCCCCCGGACCGCCTCTTTGCTCTATAAATACCCCAATATTACCAAAACCCTAGGGAGTCAACGAAATATTCATCCAGCCGCCGCAGAGTCCAGAACCACCAGATCCAATCTAGACACCATCTCGGATGGGGTTCACCACCTCCATTGGTGCCTCTCCGATGAAGCGTGAGTAGTTCTTTGTAGACCTTCGGGTCCGTAGTTAGTAGCTAGATGGCTTCATCTCTCTCTCTGAATTCTCAATACAATGGTCTCTTGGAGATCCATGTGATGTAACTCTTTTGCGGTGTGTTAGTTGGGATCGATGAACTTTGAGTTTATGATCAGATCTATCTTTTTATATCCACGAAAGTATTTGAGTTTCTTTGATCTCTTTTATGCATTATCTCTTATAGCCTCGTATTTCTTCTCCGATATTTGGGCTTTGTCTGGCCAACTTGATCTATTTATCTTGCAATGGGAAGAGGTGCTTTGTAGTGGGTTCGATCTTACGGTGCTTGATCCCAGTGACAGAAAGGGAAACGACAGGTATGTATCGTTGCTACTATGGATAAAACGATGGGTTCTATCTCTACATAGATAGATCTTGTCTACATCATGTCATCATTCTTATTGCATTACTCCGTTTTCCCATGAACTTAATACACTAGATGCATGCTGCATAGCGGTCGATGTGTGGAGTAATAGTAGTAGATGCAAGCAGGAGTCGATCTACTAATCTTGGACGTGATGCCTATATAATGATCATTGCATGGATATCGTCATGAGTATTTGCAGTTCTATCAATTGCCCAACAGTAATTTGTTCACCCACCATTTGCTATTTTTCTCGAGAGAAGCCACAAGTGAAATCTACGGCCCCCGGGTCTCTTTCTCATATATTTGCCTTTGCGATCTACTTTTTCTTGCATTTATTTTCAGATCTTAAACCAAAAATACAAAAATTCCTTGCTGCATTTTATTCTTATTTATTTTATTTGGCATTCGTTCTATCAATCTACTACAATTTACCTCACGTCCGTTTGCCTATCTTGAGGCGTCGTACCCCGGAAGGGATTGGCAACCCTTTTAACACGTCGGGTTGCGAGGATTTGTTATTCATGTGCAGGGGCTATTTACGTTGTGTTGCTTGGTTCTCCTACTGGTTCGATAACCTTGGTTTCATATCTGAGGAAAATACCTACCGCCGTTGTGCTGCATCATCCCTTCCTCTTTGGGGAAATACCGACGTAGCTTCAAGCGACATCAAAAGGAATTTCTGGCGCCGTTGTCGGGGAGGATCTTCAACATATACCAGGTTCCTAATCAGAAATCTCATCTCCTCGCAATTTACATTATTTGCCATTTGCCTCTCGTTTTCCTCTCCCCCACTTCACAAAAAATTTCCATTTTATTCGCCTCTTTTTCGTTCGCCGTTTTCTCGTCAAACCTCTTCTTTGCTTGTGTGTCATGTGTCTTATATTTTATTGCATCTTCGCTTGCTAAAAATCTCTTGATATGGATCCTCATCCACTTTCTAATCTTTTTAAAAGATCCAATCATGATGAACCAATTGCTAGTGAGTTGAGTGCACTAGATTATCTTTATGAAGTTTTGCTTGAGATTCGTGAATCTGAAAATTGTGATGAAAAAATTTATGAAGTGATTCATGATAGCTCCTTGAATGAAAAGCATGATTGCAATGATTTTACTATAAATTCTATTAATGTCAATTGTGCAATTAATATGCAAAACCCCAAGCTTGGGGATGCTAATTTTGCTATGTCCACTACTTGTTGCACTGATCATGATTGGGGTGATGATTCTTATGATCTTGAAAATTTATTTAAATCTCATGATGAATATGCTTGCGATAATATTAAAAGTGGGTTTGGAAGAGTGTCAAATTTAGCTAAAAATAATCCCACATATTTGGAGAGTGTTCAATCTTATGACATTTTTGATAAGTCATGACTTTATTTGATGATAATCCCACTATATTTGAAGAGTGTCAACTTTGCATGTATGTGGATCATGAAGAGAATATTTTATGTGAAAATTATATAGTTGAATTTAATTATGATCCTACATGTAATTATTATGAGAGAGGAAAATATTGTTGTAGAAATTTTCATTTTACTAAGTTACCTCTCGTTATGTTGAGATCGTCAATGTTTTATTCCTCTTCTTTGCTTATGTTAGATGTTTCTTGTCTTGATAATTTGTTTGCTTATAAAATTCCTATGCATAGGAAGTACGTTAGACTTAAATGTGTTCGTCATATATTTCATGATGCTCTCTTTGTGTTTCAATTCTTATCTTTCGTGTGAGCATCGTTGAAATCTTATGCCTAGCTAGGGGCGTGAAACGATAGCGCTTGTTGGGAGGCAACCCAATGAATAAATATATTTTTGCTTTTTGCTTTCTGTTCTTGAATGTTTACAAAATTATGCTACTGTTATGATTTGTTTTTGTGTGTGTTTTAGTTAGTGTTTGTGCCAAGTAGAACCAATAGGATCTTCTTGGGTGATAGTTGTTTGATCTTGCTGAAAAAACAGAAACTTTGCGCTCACGAAAACAATTCTCATTTTTTATCAGAAAGAGCTTCTGCCCTGATTCTTTTTTCAGAAGATTAATATACAAATTACCCAGGTCGTCCAAGTTTTTCAGAATTATTGGAGTTACAGAAGTTTTCGAAATAGTCACATTGCTACAGACTGTTCTGTTTTGACAGATTCTGTTTTCTTTGCGTTGTGTGATTATTTTGATGGCTCTATGGTTTTCTTTAATGAGTTTTTGCCATAGAAAAGTTGGAATACAGTAGATATAATGCAAAAACAAAATATGAATTGTTTTGGTACAGTACTTATAGTAGTGATTTGCTTTCTTTTACTAACAGATCTCACGAAGGTTTAGTTTAGTTTTGTGTGATTGAAGGTTTCAAGTTTTGGGTTATCTTACGATGGATGAAGGAATAAAGGATAGAAGAGCCTAAGATTGGGGATGCCCCAGCATCCCAAGCTATTATCAAAAAATGAGCAACCAACTAAGCTTGGGGATGCCCCCGAGTGGCATCCCCTCTTTCTTCTAACGACCATCGGTATTTTACTCGAAACTGTATTTTTATTCGTCACATAATATGTGTTTTGCTTGGAGCGACTTGTATGATATGAGTCTTTGCTTGTTTTATTTTGTGTTTTAAGTCTTGATCCCTTGCTGGACACACCTATTTGGGAGAGCCAAAATTATGTCATGACTTGTTAGAATTGCTCTCTATGCTTCACTTAAATTTTTATGAGCTATGGACTTGCTCTAGTGCTTCAATTATATCTTTTTGAGCATGGTGTGCTTAGTATTTTTGAAGAAATGCTCTCTTGATTCACTTAGATTTATTTGAGAGTTAGTAAAACTTTCAAGAAATTCTCTCTTGCTTTAGTTAAATTATTTTGAGAGAAAGAAAGGAAAATTATGCTCATGATCTTCACTTATATTTGTTTGAGCTTGTCAAAAGCAACACATGAAAATTAGTCCCAAAGTGATAGATATCCAAGAACGATATAATAAAAACTTTCATGAAGATCATTGGACAAAATAAACTTGATTCTTAGTAATAGTTTTGAGATATGATGATGTGATATGTGAGTTATGTTGATGAGTAATTATGCTTTAGTAAGAATATTGGTGTTAAGGTTTGTGATTCCCTATGCAAGCACGAAAGTCAATATTCATGCAATGAAATTGTATCCTACTTGTGGTGCATTATTCGGTGTTAATTATGCTTAATGCTTGCTTATGAGATTATCGTTTCTTGGTTGGTCGCTTCTCAATCTTTTGCTAGCCTTCATTTTGCACTAAGTATGATCTCTACTTGTGCATCCAAAATCCTTTAAACCAGTTTTGCCACATGAGTCCACTATATCTACCTATATGCGGTATTCTTTTGCCGTTCTAAGCAAATTTGCATGTGCCATCTCTAATTTTCAAAATAAACTTCTCTTTTGTGTGTTTGTTTCGCTCGCGGAGCGGTGAGGGGTGGCTAATATTTTCCATGCTGGATGTGTTATTCTCACGATGAGTGTTTATTCACTTGTCATTGCGCGAGAGTAAGGCAATGTTTTAGGGATGCCCAGTCCCGAAATGAAAAAATGAGTTCACTTTAGGTTGTCAAATAATATATTCCTTGGAAAGTGTTGGTATGGAGGGCAACCGTGGATACGGCTAGCCATGGAAAGTGAAAGTATGGTGGAAAAAGGAATAAACTTTATTTTCTGTTTGGGAACCGCCTATGATATATCTAGCATGGAAAGTGTTGGGAACTCTAAGTCGTTTTCGTTGGTTGGATGGATACACCTCCCAAAAAAAATTATCTCTAAGTTTTTCGCTTTGAGCTCTGGCACCTCTACAAATCCCTACTTCCCTCTGCGAAGGGCCTTTTTTATTTTATGCAATTTTTATTTTGAATTTGAGTCTCCATCGACTTCTCTTACAAAAGCACCAACTAGGAGGCAATATGATCGTACTTAAGTATCGGGTGTAGCTAATATGCGAGTGTGTTTCATGAATGGTTCAATGGTTGAGCATGATGGGCTAGGGATAACTTATTTTAGCATTGATATTTTGAAAGACATGGTTGCTTGTTGATATGCTTGAGTATTTAAATTATCATATCAAAACTAGACTATTGTTTTGAATCACATAAAAAGTCCAAATGTCCATGCTATAAAGAAAAGAATATGATATGACATGATAGGCAGCATTCCACATCAAAAATTCTGTTTTTATCACTTACCTACTCGAGGACGAGTAGGAGTTAAGCTTGGGGATGTTGATTCGTCTCCGACGTATCTATAATTTTTTTTATTGTTCCATGTTGTTATATTATCAGTCTTGGATGTTTTATAATCATTTTATATCATTTTTGGTACTAACCTATTGACATAGTGCTAAGTGACAGTTGTTGTTTTCTGCATGTTTTTTTACATCGCAGGAAATCAATATCAGACGGAGTCCAAATGCAACGAAACTTCGCGGAGATTTTTTTGGACCATAAGGAACATAATGGGCCCTGGCTGCGCCTGGGGGGTGCCCTGAGGGGGGCACAACCCACCAGGGCGCGCCAGGAGGCCCAGGCGCGCCCTGGTGGGTTTTGCCCACCTCGGGTGCCCCCCGAACCGCCTCTTTGCTCTATGAATACCCCAATATTCCCAAAACCCTAGGGAGTCGACAAAATATTCATCCAGCCACCGCAGAGTCCAGAACCACCAGATCCAATCTAGACACCATCTCGGATGGGGTTCACCACCTCCATTGGTGCCTCTCCGATGATGCGTGAGTAGTTCTTTATAGACCTTCGGGTCCGTAGTTAGTAGCTAGATGGCTTCATCTCTCTCTTTCTGAATTCTCAATACAATGGCCTCTTGGAGATCCATATGATGTAACTCTTTTGCGGTGTGTTAGTTGGGATCGATGAACTTTGAGTTTATGATCAGATTTATCTTTTTATATCCATGAAAGTATTTTGAGTTTCTTTGATCTCTTTTATGCATGATCTCTTATGGCCTCGTATTTCTTCTCCGATATTTGGGTTTTGTCTGGCCAACTTGATCTATTTATCTTGCAATGGGAAGAGGTGCTTTGTAGTGGGTTCGATCTTACGGTGCTTGATCCCAGTGACAGAAAGGGAAACGACACGTATGTATCGTTGCTACTTGATAACCCACAAGTATAGGGGATCGCAACAGTTTTCGAGGGTAGAGTATTCAACCCAAATTTATTGATTCGACACAAGGGGAGCCAAAGAATATTCTCAAGTATTAGCAGTTGAGTTTTCAATTCAACCACACCTGGATAACTTAATATCTGCAGCAAAGTATTTAGTAGCAAAGTAGTATGGAAGTAACGGTAACGGTGGCAAAAGTAACAGTAGCAGTTTTGTAGTAATTGTAACAGTGGCAACGGTAAAGTAACTAAGCAAAGATCAATATGTGGATAATTATAACGGTAAAGTAACAGTAGCAGTTTTGTAGTAAAAGATGTTTTGTAGTAATTGTAATAGTGGATAATTATGTCGGATGCGATTCCTCATGCAACAGTTATAACATAGGGTGACACAGAACTAGCTTCAGTTCATCAATGTAATGTAGGCATGTATTCCGAATATAGTCATACGTGCGTATGAAAAAGAACTTGCATGACATCTTTTGTCCTACCCTCCCGTGGCAGCGGGGTCCTATTGGAAACTAAGGGATATTAAGGTCTCCTTTTAATAGAGTACCGGACCAAAGCATTAACACGTAGTGAATACATGAACTCCTCAAACTACGGTCATCACCGGGAGTGATCCCGATTATTGTCACTTCGGGGTTGCCGGATCATAACACGTAGTAGGTGACTATTGACTTGCAAGATAGGATCAAGAACTCACATATATTCATGAAAACATAATAGGTTCAGATCTGAAATCATGGCACTCGGTCCCTAGTGACAAGCATTAAGCATAGCAAAGTCATAGCAACATCAATCTCAGAAGATAATGGATACTAGGGATCAAACCCTAACAAAACTAACTCGATTACATGATAAATCTCATCCAACCCATCACTGTCTAGCAAGCCTACGATGGAATTACTCACGCATGGTGGTGAGAATCATGAAATTGGTGATGGAGGAAGGTTGATGATGACGACGGCGACGGATTCCCCTCTCCGGAGCCCTGAACGGACTCCAGATCAGCCCTCCCGAGAGAGATTAGGGCTTGGCGGCGGCTCCGTATCATAAAACGCGATGAATCCTTCTCTCTGTTTTTTTTCTCCCCGAACGTGAATATATAGAGTTGAATTTGAGGTCGGTGGAGCACCAGGGGGCCCACGAGGGAGGGGGGCGCGCCCAGGGGGTATGCGCGCCCCCACCCTCGTGGACAAGGTGTGGGCCCCCTGGCCTTGATTCTTTCGCCAGTATTTATTATTAATTCAAAAAATATTCTCCATGAAGTTTTAGGTCATTCCGAGAACTTTTATTTCTGCACAAAAATAACACCATGGCAATTCTGCTGAAAACAGCATCATTCCGTGTTAGTTCCATTCAAATCATGCAAGTTAGAGTCCAAAACAAGGGCAAAAGTGTTTGGAAAAGTAGATACGATGGAGACGTATCACTACTAAGGATAAAACGATGGGGTCTATCTCTACATAGATAGATCTTGTCTACATCATGTCATCGTTCTTATTGCATTACTCTGTTTTTCCATGAACTTAATACACTAGATGCATGCTGCATAGCGGTCAATGTGTGGAGTAATAGTAGTAGATGCTGGCAGGAGTCGGTCTACTAATCTTGGATGTGATGCCTATATAATGATCATTGCCTGGATATCGTCATGACTATTTGAAGTTCTATCAATTGCCCAACAGTAATTTGTTCACCCATCGTTTGCTATTTTTCTCGAGAGATGCCACTAGTGAAACCTACGGCCCCCGGGTCTCTTTCTCATATATTTGCCTTTGCTATCTACTTTTTCCTTGCATTTATTTTCAGTCTATTAAACCAAAAATACAAAAATGCCTTGCTGCGTTTTATTCTTATTTATGTTATTTGGCGTTCGATCTATCAATCTACTACAATTTACCTCATGTCCGTTTGCCTATCTTGAGGCGTCGTACCCCGGAAGGGATTGACAACCCCTTTAACACGTCGGGTTGCGAGAATTTGTTATCTGTGTGCAGGGGCTGTTTACATTGTGTTGCTTGGTTTTCCTACTGGTTCAACAACCTTGGTTTCATATCTGAGGGAAATACCTACAACCGCTTTCAAGCGACATCAATCCTTCAGTTTAAAAGTTCCACGTAAAGTATAAAAAAACATGAGATGTGCTTGAGGGTCTTCTTCTTCAGTTCCTGCAAAGGCATGCTTTCTAACTTCTACAATAAGATCACAGTCAATCATATACTCTTTGGCATAATTGGTAGGATACACTATAGGAGATCTGGAAGTTAATACTGGAGCACAATGATCCCCAATAGTCTTCTTTGGCTTCAAAGTAGTCGACATTCCTGCAAACAAAGTGTTAAGCTCAACTATTTCACTATTTTTGTATTTTTTATTAATAAAGCTTAATGCTCGCGAGGAAAATGAGCAATATAATCTAGCAAATACGTTTTCCCCGAACGAGTAGACCCCATGTCACTTACAGGAAGCATGTACAATAACAAAACCTGCAAAAACAGTTATAAAACAAATACTCTATGATTAATTCCCCGGCAACGATGCCAGAAAAATGCTTTGATGCCTGTAGGCCAAATAGGGTAGTGTAGCACTTACGTAGAACTATCCCGATGAGTAGTCATCCCAACGAAGAGCGGGGGAGAGTATTTATAGTGGCACTTCTGTCACACACAAGGTGTCACAGTTCTTGTGTGAAGTAACTGCTTGTGCTTCTGCAAATATTGTTATTGTCCTGAATCACGAATAAACCAGATTGACAAATATAAAGGGAGTTTAAAGTAACACCTATAAGAAATATTAAAGCAAATAACACAAGTAAGGCTAAAAGTTGTGTTTCCTTCAATGAAGAGATTAGGCGCGGAGAGATTTCAGTTCATGGTAAGAATGTATCAAGTGTGCCAGTGCGATGGTAATACCACTTACCTTATATTGTACTCATAGCATTTGATATATGTGTTCTATAGGCGGCCCTGAAGTTATGATACTCCGCCACATGGTATTATATTTCATTCTATGGTCCTGCTTCACCGTTGCCACCGAGTGGTCGTTTCCACATTTAAGGTCCTTGGACCGGAACCAAGCATTAAGTTTAATGGATCACCGTTATCTCATATTTTCTTCGGTCCTCATATATATCTCCACCGTTCACATTAGAGGTGAACAGATTTCCTAAACAATATTTGTTACCTTGTTTGGAAACATAGCATGCAATTTCAAAAAAAATCCTACGCTCACGCAAGATCTATCTAGGAGATGCATAGCAACGAGAAGGGGAGTGTGTCCACGTACCCTCGTAGACCGAAAGCGGAAGCGTTTGACAACACAGTTGATGTAGTCAAACTTCTTCTCGTTCCGACTGATCAAGCACCGAACGTGCGGCACCTCTGAGTTCTCCACACGTTCATCTCGATGATGTCCCTCGAACTCTTGATCCAACAAAGTGTCGAGGGAGAGTTCCATCAGCACGATGGCATGGTGATGGTGATGGTGAAGTGATCCGCGCAGGGCTTTGCCTAAGCACTACGTGAATATGACCGAAGGCGTAAAATGTGGAGGGGGGCGCCGCACACGGCTAGGAATCAATGTTGTGTGTTCTAGCGGTACCCCCCCCCCCACACACATATATATAGGTGTGAGAGGGAGATGGGCAGCAAGGGGCGCCCCAAGTAGGAGTAATCCTACTTGGGCGCCTCCTCCAAGTCGGCCTCCCCCCTCCCATAAGTGTCGGAGGGGGAAGGAAAGATAGGGGGAGAGAAGGAAAGGGGGAGGCCGAATCCTCCCCTTTCCTTTCTCCCTTTCCCTCCTTCCTTCTCCTCTTATTCGGCCTATATGGGGGCGCACCAGCCCACTAGGGGCTGGTCTGTCCCGCCCTTGGCCTAATAAGGCACATATCTTTGCGGGGGGGGGGGGGGTGCCCGGAACCCCTTCCGGTGACCCGATACGTACCCGGTACCCCCAGAACACTTCTGGTGTCCGAATACTATCGTCATAAATATGAATCTTTACCTCTCAACCATTTAGAGACTCCTCGTCATGTCCGTGATCTCATCCGGGACTCCGAACAACATTCGGTCACCAAATCACATAACTCATATAATACAAAATTGTCATCGAACATTAAGCGTGCGGACCCTACGGGTTTGAGAACTATGTAGACATGAACGAGACACCTCTTCGGTCAATAACTAATAGCGGAACCTGGATGCTCATATTGGTTCCCACATATTCTACGAAGATCTTTATCGGTCGTACCGTAATGACAACATACGTTATTCCCTTTGTCATCGGAATGTTACTTGCCCGAGATTCGATCGTCGGTATCTTCATACCTAGTTCAATCTCATTAACGGCAAGTCTCTTTACTTGTTCCGTAATACATCATCCTGCAACTAACTCATTAGTCACTTTGCTTGCAAGGCTTCTTATGATGTGTATTACCGAGAGGGCCCAAAGACACCTCTCCGATACTCGGAGTGACAAATCCTAATCTCGATCCATGCCAATCCAACAAACACCTTCGGAAATACCTGTAGAGCATCTTTATAATCACCCAGTTACGTTGTGACGTTTGATAGCACACAAGGTATTCCACCGGTATCCGGGAGTTCCATAATCTCATAGTCGAAGGAATATGTATTTGACATGAAGAAAGCAATAGCAATAAAACTGAATGATCAACATGCTAAGCTAACGGATGGGTCTTGTCCATCACATCATTCTCCTAATGATGTGATCCCATTTATCAAATGACAACACATGTCTATGGTTAGGAAACTTAACCATCTTTGATTAACGAGCTAGTAGAGTAGAGGCTTACTAGGGACACTGTGTTTTGTCTATGTATCCACACATGTATCAAGTTTCCGGTTAATACAATTCTAGCATGAATAATAAACATTTATCATGATATAAGGAAATATAAAATAACAACTTCATTATTGCCTCTAGGGCATATTTCCTTCAGTCTCCCACTTGCACTAGAGTCAATAATCTAGTTCACATCGCCATCGACGCCATGTGATTAACACTCATAGTTCACATCGCCATGTGACTAACACCCAAAGAGTTTACAAGAGTCAATAATCTAGTTCACATCGCCATGTGATTAATACCCAAAGAGTCGCTAGACGGAGAGTAAGCGACTTCTATTAGCACCGGACCGTCGAGTCAAATTTCTCGTGTCATGTGCAACGTCCATCAATGGTGGTTCATTGATTTCAAGAGAGTTTTAGTCAACGGGTCTGCCACATTCAGAGTCGTATGTATTTTGCAAATTTTCTATGTCTACAATGCTCTGCATGGAGATACTCTAGCTAATTGCTCTCACTTTCAATATTATCCAGATTGAGACTTAGAGTCATCTGGATTGGTGTCAAAGCTTGCATCGACGTAACCCTTTATGACGTACTCTTTATCACCTCCATCCATGTTGAGGATATCGCTTATCTTTATCATCTCGGTCAGCTAGGGATTAGATATTAATCAAAAATCGGCCGATTAATCGATTTTATCGGTCGACTATTAATCGGATTTTTTTTGCAAATCTCAGGTTCCCAACACTAAAATACGCTATATTCAACACCAAAACAATATTTGACAGAAGTGTTACCTTGATTCCTAGCCTTTGAATCCTCGTATACTGACAAACAAAATAGGACAACAATACATATTGCGTAACAAGGTCCACAAAACATAAACAAACATAATTTTTGCAAACATAGTGCTATGAATAGGTCTGCTTTATCGGTAAATTCCTGATAAATCGCTTGTCAGAGCGATAAATCGGTCCCAAAGATAAACGACAAAGATAAGGCATAATTTTATCGGTAACCCCCTGATTAGCGATAAATCAGAAGATTAATTGGTGAATCGGAAGATTTTTTGAACAGTGACCTTGTCGGGTGGTAGGTGCGACATATGCCAACGGGTGGCTTATCATGGTGGGAGCCAGTAAGACGTCGCCGGTGCCTGGAAACGGGATGAGGCGAAGACATGCACGCCGGCGAATCTTACCCAGGTTCGGGGCTCTCCGTGGAGATAACACCCCTAGTCCTGCTCTGCGGGGTCTCCGCATGATCACTAGATCAGAAAGAGTAGCTACAAATGCTCCTAGAGCTGTCGGGCTCAAGGGAGGAGAAGAGCAAGGCTAGCTCTCACTTCCCTCTCTATATGGTGTGTGTGTAACTCTAAGAAGCCAACCCTTTGCATGGGTGACGCGGGGGGTTTATATAGGCCTACCCCCCGGGGGTACAATTGTAATCCGGCTGGGCGCGGGTCCCAGTCGTCAGTGTCTGCGCTCGCCGGCTTCTCTGCCGGCCGTTGGGGCCCGCCGACTAGTGGGTCCCGCCGGCTGCCGGCCTCTTGGTCGACAGGCCGGCCCCACCGCCTGGGGGTCTTGTCGGCGGCTGTTTACTGTAGCCTCGCCTCTGATGACGAGGGCTTCGTCGAGGTAAGCGTGGCTACAGTGTGCCGCCTCGAGGGATCTCACTGTAGCCTTACCTCGTCTTGTCTCCTTAATGTGGCACATGTTTCGAGGGAGGGGAGTAGCCGGCTTCTGGGGGCCGGCTACGCCTCTGGCCGACTGGGGGAGGCCGGGCCGCCTTCGTGCCTCTCTCTGGCTGAAGGGGCCCGCCGCCCGTGGGCCGTACTGGCGTCTGTCGTGGATGACGTTGAGGCCAGCATGGCTACAGGGCCGAGCCGGACGGGAGATGGCCGACCCGTACAGCGTCCTGTGGCCATGCCTGCCTCGGGATTCGGGGGTAGTGGGCCGCACTGTAGCCACACCCCGTCTTCTCACCGTTATGTGGGCGTAGTTTTGGTGGGTGCGGTCTTGGCCGGCTTCTTGGAGTCGACGCTCTTCATGGCCGGCTCTGGGGAGTCGGCATTCTCTATGGCCGGCTTCCTGGAGCCGGCCATCTCGTAGTTATCTTGGGGGAGGTTGCTGAGGCTGGGTCGCCCTCTGAGAGTCAGCTTCAGGGGTAGCCGACTGGGGGAAGGTGGCCCAATGCTTTGAATGCTTGAAGGCTCAAATGGCCTAATAAGTTTTGAAGAGCCAGGGGCAGTCGGTTAGGCTACCCGTGGCCATTTACTCCGACAATAGTCCCCGAAGCTGATTGAGCTTCGAGGTTGGGTGGGAGTCGAGAAGCTCGGTCAGCTTCCTATCTTGCCGAGCTGGCAGCTGGGAGCCGACTTTGGTTGGGTGTGCCATCTCGGCGAAATTTTTTGAAGTCGGAAGGCGGGAGCCTGCCAGCGCGCGCACCGGGCCGCGGGCCGGCCACTTGCCGCCTGCGAACCACGTGGCATCCCTTGGCTAAAAAGCCTGCCAGCCCACGCGCGCAACGGGACGTCACCGCAGGTCGGGGGCCCGCCACGCCTACGCCCGGGCCCAGGCGCGGATTCTCTGCGGCCCGAAGCCGCCCGCACATCTTCCTATGGCGGTTTCGGCACGCCTTTAGGGCGTAATAATCGCGAGGCGTGGGGGAGTGGGTGCAGTTAATCCCACATCTCACCCCACGCCCTGCCCCCCCCCCCCCCGGCTTCACCGCGCGAAGCTATAAGTAGGGGGAGGGGGGAGAGCGGCAGGCGCTCGCACGCCCCTCCCCTCTCCGCCATCTTCTTCCTTCCGCTCTTTCTTGCGACAGCGCCTCGCCGCCGCACCTGTCCACCACTCGATCCTCCGCCGCCGCGCTCATTCTCGCCAGCCCTACGCTACGATGCAATTCCGCGGGGATTGGGATGGCTCCAACGTCCATGAGGATCACGTCGAGTTCCTCCGCAAGACGCGGCGGCTGCCCGGCGCGGACAAGGTGGAGGTCCGTCTTGCGCCGGCGAAGGAGATTACGCCGGAGCCGGAGGAAGGCGAGCGGGTAGTCTTCCACTCGCATTTCTTGCGCGGCATAGGCTTGCCCGTGAGCGCCTTCTTCCGCTCCTTTCTCAAGTTCTACCAACTCCAGCCGCACCACCTCACCCCGAACACGGTGGTGCTACTGTCTGCCTTCGTCACCTTGTGCGAAGGCTACCTCGGCGTCCTCCCCACCCTCGAGCTCTGGGGGGAGTTCTTCCAATCCAAGCTGGGCACGCGCATGCAGGGCGTGCCGGCTCAGAGTGGCGCCTTCATCGCGATGCGGAGGGTGGCTGCCGACAACCCCTTCCCCGTCATCACGCTGATCCAGTCGGTGAAGTTATGGCAGAAGTCATACTTCTACGTGAAGAACGTCGCCCCGCAGGGCGACTACGTCAATCTGCCGGCTTACGTAGCCGGCCCACCGGTAGGCAGGCGGCCCCGGTGGTCCTACCGGGCCGTGACGCTGACGCCGGCTGGAACCGCAGCTGTCGCCCGAGTGCGAGCGATGATCTAGTCGGAGGGCTTGTCGGGCCCCGACCTGCTGGCCGCCTTCGTCACACGCCGGGTACTACCGCTCCAGAGCCGCCCTCGTCTGATCTGTCAGATGAGCAGCCAGCTCGATCCGAGCCGGATGTGTACCAAAGACATGCCGCACGACGAGGTGGCCTATATGGTGAACTACCTTGCGAACTGCAAACTCTCCGTGGAGTGGCAGTTCGGCAAGGAGCCAGATTGCCGAGCCCATCCGCCGCCCACGGTATGTTCTCCTTATCTCTTCCTCTTCTCTCAGTTTCGTCGCCGAGTTCCTTTTGGCCGACTCTGACTAGTCGGCTTGCCTCGACAGAGCCCTCTTCTTCGGCCTGCAGGCGGGTCAGACGCGGAGCGCCGATTCGTCCCCGACCGGACGGAGCACGATCTGGAGGACCCCGACTTGGGGGCGGCCGCTATGGACGACAACACCGAGGCGGGTGGTGGCCAAGCAGGCGGCTCCAGGCTTGGAGTCAGCTTCGACGACTGGCCGGACGACGATGAGGCTGAAGTCGTCCCACGCCGTCAGCCGGCGTCTGGCCACGGCACGGGTTCCTCCGCTGCGCCGCCTGCTCGGGGCGGTGGGCAAAAGTGTCGTGCCGCGCCGGGCCTGTTCGGCAGTCGGCCGAAGAAGCCCAGAGGCGGGGCAGCGGCGACCAGGCGGGAGGAGGCAGCCGCGAAGGCGGCTCGCTTTCGCAAGGCGGTGAAGCAGCCGCAGACGGTGTCGGCGTAAGTACACTCTCCTTAGTGCATTCTCTTTTCTTTTCTCTGGTAGCTCCTGAATCCTTGTCTTTTTCTCCAAACAACCAGAGCTCCATTGTCGCTCGAGCGGGCTGCAGCCGCCTCCGTCGTTGGGTCGCCGGGAGGATCCGGGAGCACTACTCGCCGCGTGGACCCCCCATGTTGACCTTCAGGTGGCGACGGAGCGGAACGCGCGGGAGGTGCGAGAGGAGCGGGAGGCGCGGGAGGCGGAGGCGTTGAGGGCGGCCGCCGCCAAGGCGGCGCAGGAGGAGGAGGCGGCGAAGGCGCGCGCTGCCGCCGCGGCCAAGGCCCAAGCAGAGGCTGCGGCTGCGGCGATGGCGGAGGGGGCCTTGCTGGTCACCCCACTGCGCGTCGCGGCGCCTGGGGCCCCGGAGCCCCTACCAGGAGAAACCAGCGGTGACCAGCCGGGGCTGGGGAGGGATGACGACGTCGTCATCCTGGAGAGGGCGGCGGTACCGACCCCGCCGACTGGGATGGCTCAATGCGGCCGGCCTGATCTGCCGCCTCCACAGTCGGCGGGGGGCGAGCCGGCCGCGAGGACTGAGCTGGCGGTCCGGACGCTGCCATGCCGGCGCGCGGGGAAGGCCGCGTCAGAGCCGCAGCCGGCTGTGGGCTCCAGCTCATCGGCCCAGGATCTGGATGCGGCCAGCGCCACCTCAGGGTGGACGCCGGGCGGAGGGACGGCCGTGATGAACGTGGCCGCGCAGGACGTCCGGACCCGGCTCCAAGCCCAGGCTACGGCGCTGAGGCGGTACAATGACGAGTTCCTTGCGACGCAGGCGGCCATCCGGGTTAGTCTTCTTATCTTGCTTCTTTTTGATCTTGGTTTCTTCCGTGGGGGCGCGTCAGCGCACCCACTGGGTGTAGTCCCCGAGTTTCGAGTCGGCTGCTGAGCAGGCGGCTTGGAACTTTTTAGCGGATCAAGTTTTGCTATCTTTTCTCTTACTTCGCTCTTCTGCCTGTCTTGCGGGACTACCACAATCTTCGCGCAGCTGCCTTCAATTCCCAAGCTCGGGAGCTGACCCAGAAAACCGCCGACGTAACTGAGAGCCGGGTAAGTGCTTTGTCCTTTATCTCACGTGGGGGCGCATCAGCGCACCCACTGGGTGTAGTCCCCGAGATTCGGGCCGACTGCTGAGCAGTCGGGTCGGATCTTCCTTGACGACTTCCTCTTATTGTTTCTTCTTTTTCTGCCGTCCCTGCAGCGGCCAACGCCAGTCTGAGGGCACAGCTGGGAGGGTCTCAGGCTGCCCTTCGTGCCAAGGAGGCCGAGTTTTCCGCCTTGGTGCAGGAACGTGACCGCCTAGCCAAGAGGTTGGCCGACCAGGAGGAGGGCCACAAGGCGGCTCTGAAGGCGGTGCAGGACAGCGAAGCCGCCCTCCAGGCCGAGTACGAGACAGAGGTGGCTGGCTGGGCCGAAGCAAAGCAGACTCTGATCAATGGCTATGGCCAGATCGAAGATTTGGTTGACGGTAAGCCGCCTACTTCTTCGTCCTTTCTTGCCGTCTGCCGCTTTTGGCTCGTTTTCCGACTTGGTGTTTTCTCTTCTTTCTCTTTCTTTCTTACGCAGAGTACTTCCCTGGCTACTCTACCGCCGCCAACCAGATCATCGAGGCCCGCCGCAAGGCACGGAGGCAGGCTGGCGCTGAGATTGCGCCAAACGCTAGCCGGTCGCTGGAGGAGCAGCTCTTGGCGATCCAGGCCCGCCTCCAGCCAGCTCATCGACTGCTCCGCCGTCTTCAATGTGCCGGGGCGCAGGTGCTGGCCGCCCTCTGGCCTGGCGAAGTGGTTCCCCGCACCCCCAGTCGGACTGCCGACTGGCTGGAGGTGGCGGTCGGCCGCTTTGAAGCCTGGAAGGCTTCGGCGGCTCGGTCCGGCGCCAGGAGGGCGCTGGAGTTCGTCAAGGCCTGGTATCCCGGCCTGAGTCTGGACCAGCTGGCTACCTGGCGGCAGCAGGCCGACATGGAGCTGGAGCCGGCGCGGCCGGCTATCATCCGGCGGGCTTCGGCGATCGCCGACTACACCGACACCAGCGCCTTCGCCCCTGAGGTAGATGACAACGGTGTTGCCCAGCCGGAGGACTGGTTCGGGCTGAACCCAGCAGACGGCGAAGACTCGGCGGAGGAGATTGACTCCAGCGATGAGGGTGAAGAGGAGGAGGAAGGTGAAGACGCCGGGCCGGATGGTGGGGCGACCGGCCAGCCTCAGCCTGACCGCGCCTCCAGCAACACGTCGCGCGCGGGTGCGTCGCCTGCCACCGGTGGTGATCAGGCTGAGACCCGCCAGCCGGCCACTCCTTCAGCCGGCGACGCCGTCTCCACCGACCAGCCCCGGCTCCCACGTCGCACCTTTAGTCTAGTCTGCTATCTTTTATTTTCCTGTCTTGTCACTTTTGGAACAATATTCTATTAAGTTTACACAATTCCACCCACTGGGGGTGTATTCGAACTATGTCGATTGCCGGCCTGTTGAGGGCTTTATATGTATATATGACTATGCATGTGTTTGGCTTTTCCTTGTTCTTTGCTTTTCATCCTTCTGCTGTTTCCTTTGCCGCCCTCCCTTGGTTGCCGCCTCCCCACACAGACAGTTGCTCTGCAATCTGTAGCTGGAGAAGTGCTTGGCCAATTGGGAGGGCAAGTACTCTAGCTTTGCTGGATTAGAGCGAAGTGTTTAGGAAGCCGGCCAGCCGGCTGTTCTGACAGCCGGCAGGCGTGGTTGGAGGACGTCTTTCGCTATATAAGTTCATTAGTCCTTAGTCGTTTTTCGTGTGGGCATCCTTTCTGCCTTGGCTCTTGCTAGTCGGACAGTCGGTTCTTCGAGCTGCGACTTTCAACAAGAGAGGACTCGGGAGCCGGCACACTACTTGTCTGACTTCAGGTAGAACTTTTAATATAGCTCAAGGCGGCCAGTCCCCGGGCCGACTAGTCGAACCCGGTGCCAGACAAGAAATCAAATGTAATAATACATTCATGGATATGACACTCGTCACTCATAGATAAATAAAGGCAGTCCCCGAGTGCTCCTCGGGGAGCCTGTTGTTTCATACTTAATATAAAAGGGTAGCATGATACATACTGCTTTCAACTGTAAAATCTTCTCAGGAGGTTCGCGTTCCATGGTCGCTCCGACTCCTTGCCGGAGTCGTCCCTCTTGCGTGCTCTTGGTTTTTGCGCGTCAATCAGGTAGTAGGAGTCGTTGCCTAGTGCCTTGCTGATGACGAAGGGGCCTTCCCAAGGGGCCGAGAGCTTGTGCTGGCCGGCTGTTCGCTGGATCAGCCGAAGCACAAGATCGCCCTCCTGGAAAGATCTTGGCTTGACCTTGCGGTTGTGGTAGCGGCGCAACCCCTGCTGGTAGATGGCGGACCGACTGAGTGCTAACAGCCGGCCTTCTTCCAGTAGGTCGACACCATCTTCTCTTGCTTCCTTGGCCTCCGCCTCCGTGTACATGGTGACCCGAGGCGAGTCGAACTCGATGTCGGTTGGGATGACAGCCTCGGCACCATATACAAGGAAGAATGGAGTGAAGCCGGTTGATTTGTTGGGGGTAGTACGCAGACTCCAGAGGACAACCGGCAGCTCATCGAGCCAGCAGCCGGCCGATCGCTCTAGTGGCACAACCAGTCGGGGCTTGATGCCGGAGAGGATGAGTCCATTTTCTCGCTCGACCTGGCCGTTTGACTGCGGGTGGGCAACGGACGCTAAGTCCAGTCGGATACCCTGCGTCGCGCAGAAACGTGCCAGTGCTCCTTTGGCAAAGTTCGTGCCGTTGCCGGTGATGATGCTGTGCGGCACGCCATACCGAGTAGTGATGTCGGTGATGAATGTTACGGCAGTCAGCCCGTTCAGCTTCTTGATTGGCTTTGCTTCGATCCACTTTGTGAATTTGTCCACGGCGACAAGCAGATGTGTCAAGCCGCCACGGGCTGTCTTGAAAGGGCCCACCATGTCCAGTCCCCAGACGGCAAAGGGCCAGGTGAGGGGAATGGTCTTGAGTGCAGAAGCCGGCAGGTGTTGCTTGGAACTGAAGACTTGGCATCCTCTGCAGCTCTTGACTATCTCTTTGTCATCTTCCAAAGCAGTCGGCCAAAAGAAACCGTGGCGGAAAGCTTTGGCCACAAATGATCTTGAGGCTGCGTGGTGGCCGCATTCGCCTTGATAGATATCCTTGAGGATTGCTACTCCTTTTTCTGGCTCGACACAGCGCTGGAAGACTCCAGTGACGCTGCGCTTGACAAGCTCTCTGTTGATTATTACATATGCTCCGGCTCGTCGTTGGACTAGTCTTGCTGAGATCTCATCAGCCGGCAGCTCTCTGCTGACTAGGAATTTGAGGATGGGCTGGGCCCATGATGGAGCAGTGACTTCTTCTTCTGTTAATGCGGCCACCATGACTCGGGTGGGTGGGTCGGGTGGCGTGGAGTTGGAGTCGGCCACCGCTTCTTGTGTCGCTGCAGTCCCCGGGCCGACTGCTGCAGTCCCCGGGCCGGGTTCTGAAGTCCCCGGGCCGGGTGCGACTACGGTAGTTCCCGGGCCAGTTGTCGAAGTCCCCATGCCGCCTGCGGGATTCCTCCAGTCGGATCCGGCTGTATCAGGCACAGGCGGTACAAAGATAGAGTCTGACTCTGGAGACGGCTTGATGGACGGCTTGAGGAGGCGCTGGAGGGAGACGCCGGTCGGTATAGCCTGTCGGGTGGAGCTGATCCGTGCCAGGGCATCTGCTTGGTCGTTGTCAGCCCTTGGCACGTGAAGGAACTCGCACTCTTGGAAGTACCCACTGATCTGCTGGACGAGGAATCGATAGCTCGCCATGTTTGCGTCCTTGGCATCCCAGTCGCCAGACGACTGCTGGACCACCAAGTCTGAGTCACCATAACACAGGATCCAGCGTATGCCGAGCTCTTTGGCTAGCCGGAGCCCATATATGAGTGCCTCGTACTCGGCCACGTTGTTGGAGGCGGCGATGTGGATTTGCAGCGTGTATCTGAGTTTGTCGCCTTTGGGAGAAGTGAGGACGATGCCGGCTCCCAAGCCGGTGCGCATCTTGGACCCGTCGAAGTGCATCCGCCAATGGGTAGAGTCGGGAGCCGGCGGTAGGTACTGGGTCTCGGCCCAGTCGACGAGGAAGTCGGCCAGTGCTTGGGACTTGATGGCGGTGCGGGGCTGGTAGAAAATTGTGTATGGTGCCAATGCAATGGCCCACTTAGCCACCCGGCCGGATGCATCCCGGCTGCCTATGATCTCGGCCAGCGGGGCGGTGCACACGACCGTGATGGGATGCTCTTGGAAGTAGGGCTTCAGCTTCTTGGCGGCAAAGTACACCCCATAGCACATCTTCTGGTAGTGCGGGTAGTTCTGTTTTGAGCTGGATAGTACTTCGCTTAGATAATACACCGGCCTCTGGACTAGCTGGGCTCGGCCTTCTTCCGGGCGCTGGACCACAACAACTGTACTGACTACTCGGCTAGTTGCGGCAATGTAATGGAGCATGGGCTCCTTCTCAGTCGGTGCCGCCAGGACAGGTGGAGTGGTCAGCATCTTCTTCAGCTCATGGAAGGCTTGGTTGGCTTGGTCATTCCACTCGAAGTGAGTGGACTTCTTCATGAGTCGGTACAGGGGGAGAGCCTTCTCTCCTAGCCGGCTGATAAAGCGGTTTAGGGAGGCCAAGCACCCGGTGAACTTCTGCACATCTCGCAATTTGGTGGGAATCTCCATCCTCTCGATGGCCTTGATCTTCGCAGGGTTGCACTCGATGCCGCGTTCGGAGACCAGAAAGCCTAGCAGCTGGCCGGCTGGTACTCCGAACACGCATTTCTCGGGGTTGAGCTTGATTTGGAATCGGCGCAAGTTGGCGAATGTTTCTTTGAGGTCTTCCAGCAGGGTGCCGCGCTTCTCTGTCTTCACCACAATGTCATCTACATAGACGTGGGCATTTCTGACGAGTTGCTTGAGGAGGCATTTCTGCATGCAACGCTGAAAAGTGGCACCGGCATTCCTTAAGCCAAATGTCGTAGTCAGGAAACAGAAATCTCCGAATGGTGTGATGAAGGCAGTCTTCAGGCGGTCTGCTGGGTCCAACTTGATTTGATGGTACCCTGAGTAGGCGTCCAAAAAGCTCAACAGCTCGCATCCGGCTGTGGAGTCTATCACTTGGTCAATCCGTGGCAAAGCAGACGGATCCTTGGGGCAGGCCTTGTTGAGGCTGGTGTAGTCTATACACATGCGCCACTTGTTGTTCTTCTTCAATACCAAGACTGGGTTGGCAAGCCACTCTGGAAAAAATACTTCCATGATAAAGCCAGCGGCGAGGAGCCGGGCTATCTCTTCTCCTACGATTCTTCGCTTCTCTTCGGACAGTCGGCGAAGGGGCTGCTTGACTGGCTTCGCGTCGGCCCGGACGTGCAATTTGTGCTCGGCGAAATCCTTCGGGACACCCGGCATGTCTTTTGGGGACCATGCAAAAATGTCTCGATTCTCACGGAGGAAGTCGACGAGCTCGCCTTCCTATTTACTGTCTAGGTTTGCCCCAATGACAGCAAACCTTTCCGGATTCTCCGGGTCCAGAGGTATCTTCTTCGTCTCTTTGGCCGGCTAGAAGGAGCCCTGTGCATCACAATCTTTGGGGTTGGGGGACAGGGCCGGCTGCTTGCCGGCCATGGCCACAACCCGCTCCAGCATCTTCTTCTCTTCTGCTACTACGAGGGACTCGGCCAGCCGGCTACTGGCCATGGCGCACTCGATGGACTTCTTGTAGTCGCCGGCTACCGTGATGATCCCCTTCGAGCTCGGCATCTTCATCTTCAGGTAGGCGTAGTGGGGCACAGCCATGAACTTGGCCAGAGCAGGTCAGCCAAGCAAAGCATGGTAGGGGCTCTCCAGATCCACTACCTCAAACCAGATCGCTTCCCGGCGAAAATGATCCTTGTCTCCGAAGAGAACATCCATCTTGATCTTGCCGATCGGGGAGCAAGACAAGCCGGGGACGATGCCATGGAACACGGTCTGGCTTGGCATAAGCTGCTTCGCCTTGATGTTCAGCTTTTCCATGGTATCGCGGTACAGTATATTGATACTGCTTCCGCCATCTATCAGGACGCGGGAGAATCGGGCAGCTCGCCTCTCTGTCGCGAGGGTGACATCCAAGACTAGTGCATAGGAGCCAGGGGATGGCATCACCTCTGGGTGGTCAGCCTGGCTCCAGTTGATGGGCTTCTCGGACCAGTGCATGAACTCAGGGGCACTAGAGGTGACTGCGTTGACCTCTTGATGCTGACGGCGCCGACTACGCTTGTCTTCGGCTTGGCTGGTGAAGACGACGTAGGCGGCGTGCTCTTCAGGGAACTCATCTTGAATGGCTCCGACTGCCGGCCGAGCCGCCGGCTGCTGAGGGGCTGGAGGCGGCGGGCCGGGAGGCGGAGGCGGCACCAGCCCTTCGCCCTTGGAGATTCGCGTGAGCCAGTGGCATTTTCGGGTCGTGTGGTTGGACGGCTTCGCGCCACTGTGGAACTTGCAGGGGGCGTCGAGAGTCTGCTCGTAAGGGAAAGCCGGCTGCCAAGCCGACCTACCACCCTTCTTCTTGGGAGCGGGCCGCTCTTCGGGCTGCTCATCTTCAACTATGGCCACCTGCCGACTGGTGGAAGGCGGCATGGGGGCCTTGCGCTTGTGATCGTTCTGGTAGGGGCGCCGATTGGAGTCGCCAGCCGGCGTCTTGGGAGCCGGAGCGAGCACCTTCCCAAAAGCGTCCACTCGGAGCTCGGTCTTCATCGAGGAGTCGGCCATGGCGTACTTGTCCGCGATGATCAGGAGTTCGTTGAGGGTAGCCGGCTCGTCGCAGAGGAGTCAGTGCTTGAGGAGGGTGCCCTCTCGGCACCCGGCGGTGAAGTACTCGATGGCCTGAACCTCGTGTACCCCCTCGCAGGAGTTGCGGAGCTCGGCCCACCGCGTGAGGTAGTCGCGGGTCGACTCGCTGGGCCCTTGGACGCATAGGGAGAGCTGGCGAGGCTTGGGAGGCCGCTTGTACGTGCTGGTGAAGTTGCGGATGAAGACTTCCGTGAAGTCCAGCCAGCTGTTGATGCTGTAGGGTTTGAGGCTGTTGAGCCAGGTGCGCCCCGTGCCTTTGCAGCATGAGGGGGACGTACTTCACGGCCAGGCGCCGATTGCCATTGGCTATGCTGACAGCAGTGGAGTAGTCGATGAGCCAATCTTCCGGCTTCACAGAGCCGTTGTACTTGGGCGTGTCTCTGGGGAGCGAGAACCCTTTGGGGAAGGGCTCGTCGCGGATGCGGGGGCCAAAGCACGGCGGGCCGACATCGTCTTCTTCTTCTAGCGCCAGGGATCGAGCAAGGCGGTCGATCCAGTGGCGGGCGTCGTTCTCGCCGACTCCTTCTCGGCGCCCTAGTCGGTCACCAAGAGTCGGGTGCATGACAGGCGGGGGGGTGAGACGTCTCTCCCTTCGAGGCGGGGGAGGAGGCGGATTTCCTTGGCGCTCCACCACTCGAGGGCGGCCCTCCGCGTCGCGCTCGATGGTGATGCGAGTCCGGCTGCGGCTAGCAGCCGGCTCCTTGTCCTTCCTCCCGCAGGCGCCGCTCGCAGGCGGCGATCGGGACGTCGCGGCGTGCTCCCGGCGCGGGGGATGACTATCAGCGTGAGCGCCGGCTTCGTGCCGTTCTGCGGCCGCGTCGATCAGCTGTTGGATCTGCCTTGTCATGTAGGGGAGCTCATCGGCTCCCAGCCCATTCAGCTCTTCAACGGCCGCCTGCGCGGCTCATAGATTCTTGAGCGGGGTGGCGTAGACGGGACGATCTGCCCCCAGCATGCTAGCGATAGCCGCGCCGCGCTTCTGGACGAAGCCGGCTCGGCTCGGCCCGCTACGCGGCGGCGTACCGAAGGCGGCGCGGTCGACCTCGCGCTGGTGGGCCTCGGTGAGGCGTCTCATGGAGGCTATCTTCTGGCCTTCCGTGATGAGGGCGAGGCGGCGTGCCACCAAGGTCTCAGCGTCGGCGTCGACCGGGATGGGGACGGATAAGTCGTGCATCGCTGCTTGCACGGCGTCGTGGGCGTTCTCGCCCGAGTTGGCGACGTGGCTGATGACAAGCACTTCGGTGATGGTGCTGCTGCCGCTGTCAGCTCGAGGAAGAGGGTCATCGAAGACCACCATGTCGGAGGGGTAGGCGTCGAGCGATGCCGTGTCAGAATCGACAAGCATCGGGTCGGTGGAGCCGACCGACTCTAAGTCTGCGACAGGCTCGCTGGAGACGTGAAGTTGGTCGAGGAGGCTGACGAGGCGGCTCTCGGGGTAGTCCGTGCCTGCGTCGGATGCGGGCTCGTCGGAGATGCGAGCCTCGCTGAGCAGATCGGCGAGGCAGCTCGCAGCGCAGGCGTCGTCGACGCCTTGCAGCGCGTCGGGGCAAACGCCATTGGGCGCAGCAGGCTGGCTGCGCTCGCGGGGGAGGAAAAGGGTTCCCATCCAGAACAGGTCTCCGGACGACGGTGCACCTGGCCCCATGGTGGGCGCCAAATGTCGGGTGGTAGGTGCGACATATGCCAACGGGTGGCTTATCACGGTGGGAGCCAGTAAGACGTCGCCGGTGCCTGGAAACGGGATGAGGCGAAGACATGCACGCCGGCGAATCTTACCCAGGTTCGGGGCTCTCCGTGGAGATAACACCCCTAGTCCTGCTCTGCGGGGTCTCCGCATGATCACTAGATCAGAAAGAGTAGCTACAAATGCTCCTAGAGCTGTCGGGCTCAAGGGAGGAGAAGAGCAAGGCTAGCTCTCACTTCCCTCTCTATATGGTGTGTGTGTAACTCTAAGAAGCCAACCCTTTGCATGGGTGACGCGGGGGGTTTATATAGGCCTACCCCCCGGGGGTACAATTGTAATCCGGCTGGGCGCGGGTCCCAGTCGTCAGTGTCTGCGCTCGCCGGCTTCTCTGCCGGCCGTTGGGGCCCGCCGACTAGTGGGTCCCGCCGGCTGCCGGCCTCTTGGTCGACAGGCCGGCCCCACCGCCTGGGGGTCTTGTCGGCGGCTGTTTACTGTAGCCTCGCCTCTGATGACGAGGGCTTCGTCGAGGTAAGCGTGGCTACAGTGTGCCTCCTCGAGGGCTCTCACTGTAGCCTTACCTCGTCTTGTCTCCTTAATGTGGCACATGTTTCGAGGGAGGGGAGTAGCCGGCTTCTGGGGGCCGGCTACGCCTCTGGCCGACTGGGGGAGGCCGGGCCGCCTTCGTGCCTCTCTCTGGCTGAAGGGGCCCGCCGCCCGTGGGCCGTACTGGCGTCTGTCGTGGATGACGTTGAGGCCAGCATGGCTACAGGGCCGAGCCGGACGGGAGATGGCCGACCCGTACAGCGTCCTGTGGCCATGCCTGCCTCGGGATTCGGGGGTAGTGGGCTGCACTGTAGCCACACCCCGTCTTGTCACCATTATGTGGGCGTAGTTTTGGTGGGTGCGGTCTTGGCCGGCTTCTTGGAGTCGACGCTCTTCATGGCCGGCTCTGGGGAGTCGGCATTCTCTATGGCCGGCTTCCTGGAGCCGGCCATCTCGTAGTTATCTTGGGGGAGGTTGCTGAGGCTGGGTCGCCCTCTGAGAGTCGGCTTCAGGGGTAGCCGACCGGGGGAAGGCGGCCCAATGCTTTGAATGCTTGAAGGCTCAAATGGCCTGATAATTTTTGAAGAGCCAGGGGTAGTCGGTTAGGCTACCCGTGGCCATTTACTCCGACAGACCTCCATAACCGAGAAACATTTCCTTAGTCCTCTTTAAGGCACCTAAGGATAATTTTGACCGATGTCCGGTGGTCCACTCTTGGATCACTCTTGTACCATCTTGCCAAACTTATTGGTAAGGCCCACAACAGGTCTGGTACATAGCATGGCATACTTTATAGAACCTATGGCTGAGGCATAGGGAATGACTTTCATTCTCTCTCTATCTTCTGCCGTGATCAGGTTTTGAGTCTTTACTCAACTTCATACCTTATAATACAGGCAAGAACTCCTTCTTTGACTGATCCATTTTGAACTCCTTCAAAATCTTGTCAAGGTATGTACTTATTGAAAGTCTTATCAAGCGTCTTGATCTATCTCTATAGATCTTGATGCCCATTATGTAAGCAACTTCACCGAGGTATTTCATTGAAAAATTCTTCTTCAAACACTCCTTTATGCTTTCCAAAAAATTCTACATCATTTCTGATCAACAATATGTCATTCACATATACTTATCAGAAACGTTGTAGTGCTCCCACTCACTTTCTTGTAAATACAGGCTTCACCGCACGTCTGTATAAAACTATATGCTTTGATCAACTTATCAAAGTGTATATTCCAACTCCGAGATGCTTGCACCAGTCCATAGATGGATCGCTGGAGTTTGCATACTTTGTTAGCACCTTTAGGATAAACAAAATCTTTTGGTTGCATCATATACAACTCTTCTTTAAGAAACCCATTAAGGAATGCAGTTTTGACATCCATTTGCCAGATTTCATAAAATGCGGCAATTGCTAACATGATTCAAACAGACTTAAGCATCGCTACGAGTGAGAAAATCTCATCGTAGTCAACACTTTGAACTTGTCGAAAACCTTTTGCAACAAGTCGAGATTTGTAGATAGTAACACTACCATCAGCGTCCATCTTCCTCTTGAAGATCCATTTATTCTCAATGTCTTGCCGATCACCGGGCAAGTCAACCAAAGTCCATACTTTGTTCTCATACATGGATCCTATCTCAGATTTCATGGCCTCAAGCCATTTTGCGGAATCTGGGCTCATCGTCGCTTCCTCATAGTTCGTAGGTTCATCATGGTCTAGTAACATACCTTCTAGAATAGGATTACCGTACCACTCTGGTGCGGAACGTGCTCTAGTTGACCTACGAGGTTCGGTAGTAACTTGATCTGAAGTTTCATGATCATTATCATTAGCTTCCTCTCTAGTTGGTGTAGGCATCACGGGAACGGTTTTCTGTGATAAGCTACTTTCCAATTCGAGAGGAGGTACAATTACCTCATCAAGTTCCACTTTCCTCTTACTCACTTCTTTCGAGAGAAACTACTTCTCTAGAAAGGATCCATTCTTAGCAACAAAGATCTTGCCTTCAGATCTGTGATAGAAGGTGTACCCAACAGTTTCTTTTGGGTATCCTATGAAGATGCACTTCTTCGATTTGGGTTCGAGCTTATCAGGTTGAAGCTTTTTCACATAAGCATCGCAACCCCAAACTTTAAGAAACGACAGCTTAGGTTTGTTGCCAAACCACAGTTCATACGGTGTCATCTCAACGGATTTAGATGGTGCCCTATTTAATGTGAATGCGGCTGTCTCTAATGCATAACCCCAAAATGATAGTGGTAAATCAGTAAGAGACATCATAGAACGCACCATATCCAATAAAGTATGGTTACGACGTTCGGACACACCATTACTTTGTGGTGTTCCACGTGGCGTGAGTTGTGAAACTATTCCACATTGTTTTAAATGAAGGCCAAACTCGTCACTCAAATATTCACCTCCGTGATCAGATCGTAGAAACTTTATTTTCTTGTTATGATGATTCTCCACTTCACTCTGAAATTCCTTAAACTTTTCAAATTCCACGTACCCTTGTAGACCGAAAGCATAAGCATTTGACAACGCGGTTGATGTAGTCGAACTTCTTCTCGTTCCGACCGATCAAGCACCGAACGTACGACACCTCCGAGTTCTGCACACATTTAGCTCGATGACGTCCCTCGAACTCTTGATCCAGCAAAGTGGCAAGGGAGAGTTCCGTCAAAACGACGGCGTGGTGACGGTGATGGTGAAGTGATCCCCGCAGGGCTTCGCCTAAGCACTACGTGAATATGACCGGAGGCGTAAACTGTGGAGGGGGCGCCACACACGGCTAGGAATCAATGTTGTGTGTTTTAGCGGTGCCCCCCCCCACATATATATAGGTGGGAGAGGGAGAGGCGCAGCAAGGGGCGCCCCAAGTAGGAGTAATCCTACTTGGGCGCCTCCTCCAAGTCGGCCTCCCCCCTTCCATAAGTGTCGTAGGGGGAAGGAAAGAGAGGGGGAGAGAAGGAAAGGGGCAGGCCGAATCCTCCCCTTTCATTTCTCCCTTCCCCTCCTTCCTTCTCCTCCTATTCGGCCTATATGGGGGCGCACTAGCCCACTAGGGGCTGGTCTGTCCCGCCCTTGGCCCAATAAGGCACATATCTTTGCCGAGGGGTGCCCGGAACCCCTTCCGGTGACCCGATACGTACCCGGTACCCCCGGACCACTTCTGGTGTCCGAATACTATCGTCCTATATATGAATCTTTACCTCTCGACCATTTCGAGACTCCTCGTCATGTCCGTGATCTCATCCGGGACTCCGGACAACATTCGGTCACCGAATCACATAACTCATATGATACAAAATCGTCATCGAATGTTAAGCGTGCGGACCCTACGGGTTCGAGAACTATGTAGACATGACCGAGACAACTCTCCGGTCAATAACCAAAAGCGGAACCTGGATGCTCATATTGGTTCCCACATATTGTACGAAGATCTTTATCGGTCGTACCGTAATGACAACATACATTATTCCCTTTGTCATCGGTATGTTACTTGCCCGAGATTCGATCGTCGGTATCTTCATACCTAGTTCAATCATTACCGGCAAGTCTCTTTACTCGTTCCTTAATACATCATCCTGCAACTAACTCATTAGTCACTTTGCTTGCAAGGCTTCTTATGATGTGTATTACCGAGAGGGCCCAGTGATACCTCTCCGATACTCGGAGTGACAAATCCTAGTCTCGATCTATGCCAACCCAACAAACACCTTCGGAAATACCTATAGAGCATCTTTATAATCACCCAGTTACGTTGTGAAGTTTGATAGCACACAAGGTATTCCGCCGGTATCTGGGAGTTGCATAATCTCATAGTCGAAGGAATATGTATTTGACATGAAGAAAGCAATAGCAATAAAACTGAACGATCAATATGCTAAGCTAACGGATGGGTCTTGTCCATAACATCATTCTCCTAATTATGTGATCCCGTTCATCAAATGACAACATATGTCTATGTGGTTAGGAAACTTAACCATCTTTGATTAACGAGCTAGTCTAGTAGAGGTTTACTAGGGACACTGTGTTTTGTCTATGTATCCACACATGTATCAAGTTTCCGGTTAATACAATTCTAGCATGAATAATAAACATTTATCATGATATAAGGAAATATAAAATAACAACTTTATTATTGCCTCTAGGGCATATTTCCTTCATACTTGTGTAGGTATTGAGGCCATGTTGCCTGGGCCCTTAAATTGGACAACACGCATAGAGTTCAACACAGTAACAACATACTAGATAGATCATACTGCTGTGGATGCAAATGACGACATATAGGATGGGCACAAATGAATCTTTCAACCTACCTACATCTCGCACACCTAGGAGGAATTACTCAGGCATAATAAGAGGGAAATCAATCACAACTGAGATAAAACCCATGAAAAACGTATCGATAATACCGGGAAGACCAACAATAAGATGAAATGGATAATTCAAATAGTTTTGATCTCCAGATGAGATGGAGTAGAGTTACAATTGTTCTCCCAAATTGGAATTCCTCTTACAATAGTGAAGCGGGGTGATGATGATGATGGAGATGAAAGGACCAAAACTAAGAAGATCTTTGATGGCTCCTCAGATCCTCTCTTCTCCTGTTCTGGGTGGTGTGGCGGCAGCTAGGGTTCTCCCCCCGAGTCCCTTCACGAAAGTGGCTTGTATAGACGTGGTGGAGCTGATGGCAGTCCATACGACCGCTCATACAAGCGCTTGCGATCGTATGGAACACCGTCTTTTGCTCTGCTGCGCCTATTGACTTGGGTCTCTTCATGTAAGTTGCTCCATCTGGCTTAATTTGTAGCAATCCCTCTTAGTTTCTTTACGTAATTGATATTTCCTGCCAAACATTGGGAAAATGGATTTTCTTCTCTTTTGAGGGATTTTAGCATTAAATTATCCGAAGAGTAACAAAAATCCGATGAAAACCAAGCAAGAATCACTAGGAAAACATCACAAATTCTCGAGTCATCAACGGGCTGCCGGACATGGGGAAGACAAAGGGATCCGCCGCTACCGGCCGTAGACTAGTATAGTGTATGCGTGTTGCATGAGTGTGGCTCCGCGCGACCATAGGTGCACATACTTTTACCCTTTTAGTTTAAATCTGTCCAAAATGTAACTGTTTTCGTTTGGTTTGTATGAAATCCATCATGTTCATATCATATCCAACCGTGTTTGCATGAATTTCGTCCGGTTAATTCGTAATGTGTTTCGAATGTATGCGAGTGTTCGGGAACATAGCAGAAATTCAAAATTTTCTACGCATCACCAAGATCAATCTATGGATTAACTAGCAACGAGAGAGAGGGGAGTGCATCTTCATACCCTTGAAGATCGCGATGCGGAAGCGTTGCAAGAACGCGGTTGATGGAGTCGTACACGAAGCGATTCAGATCACGGCCGAATCCGATCTAAGCACCGAACAACGGTGCCTCCGCGTTCAACACACATGCAGCCCGGTGACGTCTCCCATGCCTTGATCTAGCAAGGAGAGAGGGAGAGGTTGGGGAAGACTCTGTCCAGCAGCAGCACAACGGCATGGTGGTGATGGAGGAGCGTGGCACTCCAGCAGGGCTTCGCCAAGCACTGCGAGAGACGAGGAGGGAGAGGGGTAGGGCTGCGCCAAGAGAGAGGGAGACTCGTGTCTATGGCAGCCCCAAAAACCCACTATATATAAGGGAAGGGGAGGGGCTGCGCCCCCACCCTAGGGTTCCCCCCTAGGGGTGGCGGCCAGCCCTAGATTGGATGGAGGAGGTGGCCAAGAGGGGGAGAGAGGGGGGCGCACCCTAGGTGGGCCTTAGGCCCATCTGAGCCTAGGGTTTTCCCCCTTCCCCCTTTCCATGCGCCTTGGGCCTCTTGTGGGAGGCGCACCAGCCCACCTAGGGGCTGGTCCCTTCCCACACTTGGCCCACGCAGGCCTTCGGGGTTGGTGGCCCCTCCCGGTGGACCCCCGGAACCCTCCGGTGGTCCCGGTACATTACCGGTGACGCCCGAAACTCTTCCGGTGGCCAAAACCTCACTTCCTATATATTGTTCTTTACCTCCGGACCATTCTGGAACTCCTCGTGACGTCCGGGATCTCACCCGAGACTCCGAACAACATTCGGTAAGCATATATATCTATTCCCTATAACCCTAGCGTCATCGAACCTTAAGTGTGTAGACCCTACGGGTTCGGGAACCATGCAGACATGACTAAGACGTTCTCCGGCCAATAACCAACAGCGGGATCTGGATACCCATGTTGGATCCCACATGTTCCACGATGATCTCATCGGATGAACCACGATGTCGGGGATTCAATCAATCCCGTATACAATTCCCTTTGTCAATCGGTATGTTACTTGCCCGAGATTCGATCGTCGGTATCCCTATACCTTGTTCAATCTCGTTACTGGCAAGTCTCTTTACTCGTTCCGTAACGCATGATCCCGTGACTAACTCCTTAGTCACATTGAGCTCATTATGATGATGCATTACCGAGTGGGCCCAGAGATACCTCTCCGTCATACGGAGTGACAAATCCCAGTCTCGATTCGTGCCAACCCAACAGACACTTTCGGAGATACCTGTAGTGCACCTTTATAGCCACCCAGTTACGTTGTGACGTTTAGTACACCCAAAGCTTTCCTACGGTATTCGGGAGTTGCACAATCTCATGGTCTAAGGAAACGATACTTGACATAAGAAAAGCTCTTAGCAAACGAACTACACGACCTTGTGCTATGCTTAGGATTGGGTCTTGTCCATCACATCATTCTCCTAATGATGTGATCTCGTTATCAATGACATCCAATGTCCATGGTCAGGAAACCATAACCATCTATTGATTAACGAGCTAGTCAACTAGAGGCTTACTAGGGACATGTTGTGGTCTATGTATTCACACATGTATTACGGTTTCCAGTTAATACAATTATAGCATGAACAATGGACAATTATCATGAACAAGGAAATACAATAATAACCATTTTATTATTGCATCTAGGGCATATTTCCAACAGTCTCCCACTTGCACTAGAGTCAATAATCTAGTTCACATCACCATGTGATTAACACTCAAAGTTCACATCGCCATGTGACTAATACCCAAGAGTTTACTAGAGTCAATAATCTAGTTCACATCACCATGTGATTAACACCCAATGAGTTCTAGGGTTTGATCATGTTATGCTTACGAGAGAGGTTTTAGTCAACTGGTCTGCAACATTCAGATCCGTGTGTGCTTTACAAATCTCTATGTCATCTTGTAGATGCAGCTACCACGCGCTACTTGGAGCTATTCCAAATAAACGCTCTACTATACGAATCCAGTTTACTACTCAGAGTCATCTGGATTAGTGTCAAAGTTTGCATCGACGTAACCCCTTACGATGAACTCTTTTACCACCTCCATAATCGAGAAAATTCCTTAGTCCACTAATTACTAAGGATAAGTTCGACCGCTGTCATGTGATCCATTCCTGGATCACTCTTGTACCCCTTGACTAATTCATGGCAAGGCACACTTCAGGTGTGGTACATAGCATAGCATACTGCAGAGCCTACGTCTAAAGCATAGGGGACGACCTTCGTCCTTGCTCTCTCTTCTGCCGTGGTCAGGTCTTGAGTCTTACTCAATACTCACACCTTGTAACACAGCCAAGAACTCCTTCTTTGATGATCTATTTTGAACTCCTCCAAAATCTTGTCACGATATGTATTCATTTGAAAGTACTATTAAGCATTTTTGATCTATCCATATAGATCTTGATGCTCAATGTTCAAGTAGCTTAATCCAGGTTTTCCATTTAAAAACACTTTTCAAATAACCCTGTATGCTTTCCAGAAATTCTACATCATTTCTGATCAACAATATGTTAACAACATATACTCATCAAAAATTCTATAGTGCTCCCACTCACTTCTTTGGAAATACAAGTTTCTCATAAACGTTGTATAAACCCAAAATCTTTGATCATCTCATCAAAGCGTACATTCCAACTCCGAGATGCTTACACCAGTCCTTAGAAGGATTGCTGGAGCTTTGCATACTGGTTAGCATCTTTCAGGATTGACAAAACCTTCTGGTTGTATCACATACAACCTTTCCTCAAGAAAATCGTCGAGGAAACAATGGTTTTTGACATCCTATCTGCAAGATTTCATAAATAATGCAGTAACTGCTAATATAATTCCAACAGACTCTTAGCATCGCTACGATTGAGAAAATATCATCGTAGTCAACTCCTTGAACTTGTCGGAAAACATCTTAACGACAAGTCGAGCTTTCTTAATGGTGACACTTACCATCATTGTCTGTCTTCCTTTTAAAATCCATCTGCACCCAACAGCCTTACGACCATCAAGTAGTTCTTCCAAAGTCTATACTTTGTTTTATACATGGATCCTCTCTCGGATTTTATGGCCTCGAGCCATTCGTCGGAATCCGGGCCCACTATCGCTTCTCCATAGCCGTAGGTTCATTGTTGTCTGGCAACATGACTTCCAAGACAGGATTATGTACCACTTTGAAGTAGTACGCATCCTTGTCGACCTACGAGGTTTGGTAGTTACTTGATCCGAAGTTTCATGATCACTATCATAAGCTTCCACTTCAATTAGTGTAGATGCCACAGGAACAACTTCCTGTGCCCTGCTCCACACTAGTTGAAGTCATGGTTCAATAACCTCATCAAGTCTCCACCATCCTCCCACTCAATTCTTTCGAGAGAAACTTTTCCTCGAGAAAGGACCCGTTTCTAGAAACAATCACTTTTGCTTCCAGATCTGAAATAGGAGGTATACCCAACTGTTTTGGGTATTCTATGAAGATGCATTTATCCGCTTTGGGTTTGAGCTTATCAGCCTGAAACTTTTCACATAAGCATCGCAGCCCCAAACTTTTAAGAAACGACAGCTTAGGTTTCTCTAAACCATAGTTCATACGGTGTCGTCTCAACGGAATTGCGTGTGCCCTATTTAAAGTGAATGCGGTTATCTCTAATGCCTAGCCCATAAACGATAGTGGTAATTCGATAAGAGACATCATGGTATGCACCATATCCAATAGGGTGCAGTTATGATGTTCGGACACACCATCACACTATGGTGTTCCAGGCGGTATTAGTTGTGAAACAATTTCCACAATGTCTTAATTGTGTGCCAAACTCGTAACTCAGATATCTCTATGATCATATCATAGACATTTTATCCTCTTGTCACGACGATCTTCAACTTCACTCTGAAATTACTTGAACCTTTCAATAATTCAGACTTGTGTTTCATCAAGTAAATATTCTCAGCATCTACTCAAATCATCTGTGAAGTAAGAACATAACGATATCCACTGCGTGCCTCAGCACTCATTGGACTGCACACATCAAATGTATTACTTCCAACAAGTTGCTCTCTTGTTTCATCTTACTGAAAACGAGGCCTTTCAGTCATCTTGCCCATGTGGTATGATTTGCATGTCTCAAGTAATTCAAAATCAAGTGAGTCCAAATGATCCATCTGTATGAAGTTTCTTCATGCATATATACCAATAGACATGGTTCGCATGTCTCAATCTTTTCAAAAACGTGTGAGTCCAAAGATCCATCAACATGGAGCTTCTTCATGCGTTTTATCCTAATATGACTCAAATAGCAGTGCCACAAGTATGTGGTACTATCATTACTATCTTATATCTTTTGGCATGAACATGTGTATCACTACGATCGAGATTCAATAAAGCATTCATTTTAGGTGCAAGACCATTGAAGGTATTATTCAAATAGACAGAGTAACCATTATTCTCCTTAAATGAATAACCATATTGCGATAAACATAATCCAATCATGTCTATGCTCAACGCAAACACCAAATAACAATTATTTAGGTTTAACACCAATCTCGATGGTAGAGGGAGCATGCGATGCTTGATCACATCAACCTTGGAAACACTTCCAACACATATCGTCATCTCATCTTTAGCTAGTCTCCGTTTATTCCGCAGCTTTTATTTCGAGTTACTAACACTTAGCAACCGAACCGGTATCTAATACCCTCGTGCTACTAGGAGTACTAGTAAAGTACACATTCATATAATGTATATCCAATATACTTCTGTCGACCTTGCCTGCCTTCTCATCTACCAAGTATCTAGGGTAGTTCTGCTTCAGTGACCGTTCCCCTCATTACAGAAGCACTTAGTCTCGGGTTTGGGTTGAACCTTGGGTTTCTTCACTAGAGCAGCAACTGATTTGCCGTTTCATGAAGTATCCCTTCTTTCCCTTGCCCTTCTTGAAACTAGTGGTTTTACTAACCATCAACAATTGATGCTCCTACTTGATTTCTACTTTCGCGGTGTCAAACATCACGAGTTGCTCAAGGATCATCATGTCTATCCCTGATATGTTATAGTTCATCATGAAACTCTAGTAGCTTGGTGGCAGTGACTTTGGAGAACCATCACTATTTCATCTGGAAGACAACTCCCACTCGATTCAAGCGATTGTAGTACTCAGACAATCCGAGCACATGCTCAACGATTGAGCTTTTCTCCCTTAGTTTGCAGGCTTAAGAAACTTGTCGGATGTCTCACACCTCTTGACGTGGGCATGAGCCTAAAATCCCAATTTCAGCTCTTGGAACATCTCATATGTTCCGCGATGTTTCAAAATGTCTTCGGTGCCTCAATTCTAAACCGTTTAACATTACACACTGAACTATCACGTAGTCATCAAAACGTGTATGTCAGATGTTCGCAACATCCACAAACGACGCTCGAGGTTCAGCACACCGAGCGGTGCATTAAGGACATAAGCCTTCTATGCAGCAATGAGGACAATCCTTAGTTTACGGACCCAGTCCGCATAATTGCTACTATCAACCTTCAACTAAATTTTCTCTAGGAACATATCTTAGTAGAACTAAAGCGTAATCTACGACATAATTTGCAAAGACCTTTTGACTATGTTCATGATAATTAAGTTCATCTAATCAAATTATTTAATGAACTCCCACTCAGATAGACATCCCTCTAGTCATCTAAGTGATACATGATCCGAGTCAACTAGGCCGTGTCCGATCATCACGTGAGACGGACTAGTCATCCACTACAGGAATTAGCTATTTTGCCGTCTGTCACGGCGGACGGCAAAGGCATGAACGGCGGACGGCAAAAGGCTCCGGCAAAGTAGGCTACGGTAAACAGCTACTTTGCCGTCTGCTTCCTGGCGGCTGACGGCAAAGGCCCTTTGCCGTCTGCCGCGGACGGCAAAGAGAGCGGACGGCAATAATTGCGCTGTCAGTCCGTTAAGTGGCTAATGGCAGGCCTTTGCCATCCGCGTCAGACGGCAAACTTTCTAGTGTCTTTGTCGTCCGCCTTATGATGTCATCTATACGTCACTACATGGCAGGCCTTTGCCGTCCGCCGCTGACGGCAAAATTATTTACTCTTTGCCGTCTGCCACTGTAGGCAAACTGACCAAATGGGTCAGCTCCCAGAAAGCACAGTTGGATGCCACGTGGCTTCTTTGCCGTCCGCGGCAGACGGCAAAGAGCCCGTTGCCGTCGGTGGCAGACGGCAAAGAGCCTGCATATTGGCTCTTTTTTCTGTTTTTTATTAAATCCAACAATTATATTTCAAAAGGCCATTACAGAGCAAACATATAAGATATCCAACACATAACTTCATCATCCAACCATATATATTACATGCATAGTTCCATCATACATAACAAGTTCAACATAGAGGCATCCAACCATATATATTACAATAGTTTCATCCAACGATACATGCATAGTTCAACGATACAAAAGAAACAGAGAAAGGGATAAGGAGCACTCCATCTATGCAAGCTTTCGTCAAGTGAATGAAATCTGCAAAATGAAAAATAAGAAAGTTAGAACAAGAAGAGTAGAACAAGAAGAAGAGTAGAACAAGAAGAAGACTAGAACAAGAAGAGTAGAACAAGAAGAAGACTAGAACAAGAAGAGTATGTCATTTATGAGCTAACTTACGTGAAATGGATCATATATGAGCTAACTAAGTTGAAATGGGTCGTTTATGAGCTATCTAAGGTGAAATGGATCATTTATGAGCTAACTTAGTTGAAATGGGTCGTTTATGAGCTAACTAAGGTCAAATGGATCGTTTTTGAGGTAACTAAGGTGAAATGGATCATTTATGAGCTAACTTAGTTCAAATGGATCGTTTTTGAGCTAACTTAGGTGAAATGGGTCATTTATGAGCTAATTTAGTTGAAATGGATCTTTTTGAGCTAACTTAGGTGAAATGGATCATTTAAGAGCTAATTTAGTTGAAATGGATTGTTTTTGAGCTAACTTGGTGAAATGGATCGTTTATGAGCTAAATTAGTTGAAATGGATCGTTTATGAGATAACCTAGGTAAGATGGGTCATTTTGGAGTTAACCTAGGTGAAATGGGTCATTTTAAAGCTAACGTAGGTAAAAATGATCATTTAGGAGCTAATCTAGGTAAAATGGGTCATTTTTGAGCTAACTTGGATGAACTGGATCATTTATAAGGTAACCAAGGTAAAATGGGACATTTTAGAGCTAACTTAGGTAAAATGGATCATTTATGAGCTAACTAAGCTAATTATGCAATTTTTGACATAAGTAAGCTAAGTACAAATCGTTTTAGAGCTAACTTAGGTAAAATGGATGGTTTTGGAGGTCAGTAAGCTTATTAAGTCATTTTGGAGGAGAAGAAGCTAAGTCTAGGTCATTATGGTAAGCATTGGAGGAAATAAAGCTAAGTCTAGGTCTTTATGCATGGGTTAAGCAAAACACTAGATAAACTTACCAAGATCCAGGAGGTGTAGGAGCGGGGTGGCTCGTGTCGGTAGCTGGAGAAGGATCGTGCGATGCTTGTCTGGAGTTACGCTGCACCAAAGATCATTTCCAATGTCTTGTTAGCATGATGACACTCAAATGTTAAGACTAGCAAGTAATGTCCATTCAAATAAAACTCACCGTGGTCCCAGGAGCAATCACTGGCATCGGCGGAGCGGTCTGACCTGTCTTCTCGAACACAGACTGCACATTTGGTTTCGACGACTCAGTCATACTAGTTAGTAATGAGACAAACACTACATGAATGTTTTGGCTAATCTGCAGAAGAAACTTACCACAGGGAGCTCGTACATGGCCCTTGCCTGCATGTCATTCCGTGCCCTCTCCTCCTCCATCATCTTTGTCGTCCTCTCCTCCAACTCCCGCTGCCTCTCCGCCGCCTCCGCCAGAAGTTTCTCCGTTCTATCTCTCTCACTCTGTATAGCAGCCTGCAACACCACTCACATGACCATTTGTAATCATTGATGGAAGCGCACACAATGTAATGGAGAAAGATAACTGAGTACGTATCACTAACCTTGATGGCGAGTTGCACTGGCCGTTCACGAGGCGTTATCTCAGGAGCGGAGCTCGACTGGCGCGCCTTGATCTCCGGGAGAGTGCTAGGACAACGGATAAGTCCATCTCCAATGGCTACGGAGCCATGGGACCTCCCACCACCAGATATCATCACCAGCTCTGGATCAATGGGACCCTGGCTCAGGTTAAAGTCCTCCCCTTTCCTCGCCTTCCCCTCATCTCTATATCTCACGAGCTTGTTGTGGGAGGAGATGTTGGTGAAGTTGTTTGCATCATCGAGGTCAGACTGAGAGAAAGCCTTGACTTTCTTGAAAGAGGGAGTGTGGGCCATGGCATATAGGTCGTACACCTCTGGCACCTTATCCACCTTATTGTGGCGTGCCTGAAAGAGAGAAACAATGAAAATTAGTAATTAAAGGGCTCAAGCTAGCATGATGAATGAATTGCATGAATCATGAAGCAAACCACATACCCAGTTGCGCCCGAACTGATATAAGTTGGAGCTGCCTTGATGGTGTGGCACACCTTCCATTTGGGCACGTTTGTCCTTGGCCTCGTTGTGGAGGGCTAGCCATTCTTTTGAGCACCACTCATCGACCAACACCTCCCAACAATCCATCCGATCCGCACACCATCTTGGAGGCGCCTAAGTTAGCAAATAGAAACTTGAGCGCTACGGCTAAGAATTACTAAATGAAGGAACTTAAGTAGAAGGCCTTAAGAATTACCTTCATGTACTGCTCCTTACTCAGGAACTTATTGCGGCACGCCGGCTTGGTCTTCTTGATACCACGCAAGGCGTAGTAGTCTCGAACAGCCTGCACCCGAGCCTCGTGCCGTAAGTTCTGGAGTAGGCGCTTGCAGACGTTCTCGATAACATGTGCCGCGTCCTCCTCGTATCCCTCCTCACACCTGTAGAATGTCTGCAATCAAATGAGACAATATTGATTAGTACAATTAATAACTAGCGAGTTGAAGATTTTTAAATGTGTAAAGGAGAAATTACCCAGAACTTTCTGATCACCATGTCTGCCCTCGTGTCGCACACGACACCGTCGATAATCTCATCCGGCGGGGCCAGGGCAGCCACGTAGTGCTCCCAGCTCAATCCAAGCTCTGGAAGCCGACCCTCACCAGGCAACGTGACAAACCCTGGGAAGTTTTGCCGGCAAAGAACTCCAAGGACGGAGTTGGGCCGGCGGACACTATGATGGTGGTCCCAACCCCTGCAGCATGACAAGGCCAATGCATTAGTTATTTGAAGAAACGTGAATGCACAAGGTACAAAAATATTAAATGCACTTACGTACCTCTCCCCATCAGGGAAAATCAACCACCTCTGCTCGCGGGTCGCCGGCACGGACGGGAGCCGTGTAGCACCACGCTGGTAGACGGTGCCCCCCTCCTCCTCAAGATCAGTCGGCTCCCTGCCATCATCAGCATGGCCACTCGGCTCCTCGGGCTGATCCGGCCAGGTACCCCATCCGGACGTGTGCTTCTCCGGGGTCTCGTGGGCCGAACTCTCGTGGGCCGAAGGCCAGTCGACCCGAGGCTCGTGGGCCCAAGACCCGTGGACCGGAGTCCGTGTAGCCTCCTCCTCGGACGAGTCCACCCTAGCAGTCACGTGCTCGGGTGAAACAGCTGGGGGTGGCGGCGAGGAAGGCGCCGTAGCAGTCACCCTACCTCCTCTCCCGCGACCACGTGCCCCACCTCCTCTCTTCCTACCTCGTCCCCTGATGGGCACCGCGGTCGACGAAGAAGGGCCCGGCGGTGTTGCCATACTGTCCAGCAACGCTCGACGGAGAGGTGCGTCTGGAATGGAAGACCTCAGACCACGCGCCGACGAAGAAGGGGCCTTGGCGCGCTCCCGACCAGCGCCCACCATCTTTCAACACCTGCCATGACAAACAGTAAATGAAATTAGTACAACATAAAAAAAAAGACCGACATGAATAATAATATGTGTATCACTTAAGTGTATCATCATCAAGTACAACATTAAAAAATTTAATACCTGACACTACTAATAATCTCGATCAGTATCATCAATAAATGCATAATCATCATCATCACTATAATCAATGACGGGCTCATAGGGTTCAGTGGCATCAACATGTGCAAGGCCACCTTGACGTAATCGGTCAAGCAATGACAGGTCATCCGCAGCAGTAACCTCTTCTTGTTCCGGCTCTTCTTGTTCCTCCTCTGGGGTGATGTCGGATTCACTGTCGCTGTCTAGTTCAATGTTTTGGGGTGAAGTATAGCAGTTCTTGAAACGCTTTTTGGAAAGACGTGTCTCTTGGAAGAATTCTCCTTCATATGTGTCTGGGTTAATGTGAGGTTCATAATCCTCTTCCTTTGGGGGAGATAGTCTAGCACGTGGCGGCACTTCATAAACGACATCCCAACCTTTCAGATTTGGATTAGTTTGGCAGGCCCACGGTAGATAGAATACTTGGGTCGCCTGTTGAGCCGTAATATAGACATCAGGAACATCTAAATGGGTGCTTTGGTTGATTTCAACTAGCCCTATATGTTCATGAGTCCTTCTAGTCTCCTTCGGCTGAAACCAATAACATTTGAAGACTACGACATTCGGTGGGTTTTCACCATAGAATAGAAGTTCATAAATTGCTTCAACTCTCCCATAATACTCGGTACCTCCTTCGCCGATAGCAGATACACAACAATTTGTAGACTTTCGGTCGGCCATAGATAGCTCTTTGCCATAGGTACGAAAGTGATACCCGTTGATGTCGTATTTGTCAAATGAACGGACCTTATAGTCAAAACCATTAGCGACTTGTCTCAATTCGGCGTCCATAGACTCTGAATTAGCCTACAAGTTTAATATGAAAGGATTGTTGCATTACGCACAAATTAGCGAATGAAACCGGGATAGCCGCCTACAAATTAGCCTACAAGTCTAATATAAATTACCGTTTGTTTGAACCAAGAGATGAAACCGGGATAGCCGCCTCCTTGCTTTGCGAGAAGCTCATACTCTTCGACAGAATCCTTTTGGATCACCGCTCCATACGAGAATAAGGCGACGTATCGACTGTATGAAATATCCAGGAATAAGAGCAGTTCAAAGGAAATAGAAGTTGCGAAACTATGTACCGAGAACTTACTCGATGTACGGCCGCACTTCTATCAGGTTGTTGAAGATATACAACGAAATGGTCCGCCATTGCTCGTTATCCAAAGATACTGGATTTGAAACACTGGCTGGTGCGAGATTCCCTTTGAATAGGCTGAGGTTGGATCCACCCTTTTTAGGGTCGTCAGCATTGTACCGAGGCTTCGGATTATGCAAATGACGATTTTTGGCTTCGTAGTGTGCTGTCACGAAGTTTGCCGCCTCCTCAGTGATGAATGCCTCAGCCATCGATGCTTCAATTCTACGTTTATTTTTACATTTTTGTCGAAGCGTCTTCTGCATCCTCTCACTTGGGTAGCACCAACGATTTTGCATGGGCCCCCCCAATCTTGCCTCGGTCGGGAGATGCAAAATCAAATGTTGCATTGGATTAAAGAAGCCCGGTGGAAAGATCTTCTCTAACTTGCAGATCAACTCCGGCGCCAACTCTTCCATTTCTTCTAGCACGCCAGGCGATAGTTCTTTCGCACAAAGAACACGGAAGAAATAGCTGAGTTCTGCCAGTACTAGCCATTCATCCTCAGGGATGAAGCCACGCAACATCACCGGCATTACCCGCTCAATCCATATGTGCCAATCACGACTCTTCAGACCAAATATCTTCAATTTATCAAGACTGGCTCCCCTCTGTAGATTCGCTGCATACCCATCGGGGAACATCAACTGCATTTTCACCCACAAGATAATTTCCCTCATAGTTGGCCTTCCAAGATTGAACCATGCCTTTGGCTTCGTCCAGTTCTGCTTTCCTTTCGGTTCTTTCATGTTTTGTAACGGCCTATCACATAGCGCCTCCAGATCGACTCTAGCCTTAGTATTATCCTTTGACTTCCCATCTATGCCGAACAATGTACCAAAAAGTGCCTCGGCGATATTCTTCTCAGTGTGCATCACGTCGATGTTGTGTGGGCAAAGGAGGTCTTTGAAGTAAGGCAGATCCCATAAGCAGGTTTTGTGAGTCCAGGCGTGCTTAGAATTATACCCCTTGAAGTACCCTGGACGCTCTGGATCTGGCTCGAGAGCGTTTAACTGATCCAGGGTCTGTTGGCCTGTCAATGCAGGTGGTGCAGAGTTTTTGACAACTCTACCTCTGATGAAGTTCTTCTTGTCTTTCCTGAACTTATGGCGAGGATTCAGGAACTGTCTATGCATGTCGAAGCAAGAAAACTTGCGACCGGCCTGAAGCCAACGAAACTCAAGAGCTCCCTTGCATGTGGGGCACGGGAACCTTCCATGCACACACCAGCCAACGAATAGTGCATACGCCGGCAAGTCATGCGTCAAGTACATGTACCAGACACGCATTATGAAGTTCCGTTTGCTATAGGCGTCGTATGTCTTGAACCCATTATCCCAGGCTTCTTGCAATTCGTCCTTAAGCGGTTGCATGTACACATTCATATTTTTCCCCGGATAGTTGGGCCCTGGAATTATCAACGTCAGGAAAATGTTCTTTCTTTGCATAATCTGTCCGGGGGGGAGATTGAGTGGAAAGACAAATACGGGCCAACAACTATATTGGGCTGCCGTCATACCAAACACACTAAACCCATCCGTGCTGATGCCGACTCGAGGATGCCTCGGATCTGCCGCTTTGTCACCATGTAATTCATCAAACTTTTTCCACGCAACACCATCCGATGTGTGTACAATCATCAGATTCCCATCTGCATCTAGTTCGGTTCTTTTGCCCGTTTTGTGCCATGTCATCTGTCTGGCCGTCTCTTCAACCATGAAAAGACGTTGAAGTCTTGGTACGATTGGCATATACCGAAGAACACTAACGGGGATTTTGGTCTGTGTCTTCTCACCCATACCGTTGTCTACCACAACATACCTGGAAGACTTGCAAATGGGACAATAGTTCAAGTCCGCATAGTCAAGCCTAAACAAGACACATCCTTTCTCACAGGCATGTATCTTATCATAGGGCATCTTCAGTGCACGGAGGATTTTGTCCGACTGGTATAGGTTTGCAGGCATTACATGGCCTTTGGGTAGAAAGCGTCCAAATACTGTCATCATTGCATCGTAGCATTCTCTGCCCAAGTTGAACTGAGCCTTCAGAGCCATTACTTGTGAGATGGCATCCAACTGACAAAGCTCAGTGTGCTCATGGAGCGGACGTTTTGAAGACTCCAACATTTCATTGAAGGCCTTTGCAGATTCCTCCATCTCCTCGTCCGAATCCCGAGCATCATCGAAGTCTTGCACCATGTTTTCCATCCCGGTACCATGCTCGTCGGTGCGACGACGATCCACCTCAGCTCGGTCACGTTGGGCAGACTCACCATGAAATGTCCACACCGTATAATCGGGCGTAAAACCACTCTTCTGCAGGTGTTTGCCCATTTCAGCCTCTGTCCTCTTTTCCCAATTGCCGCACCGTAAACAGGGGCACCAGGTTTTCCTCTGGCCATTTGCAAATGCGGCTCGCACAAACCCCTTGGTTTTTGTGAACCATTCAGTGCTCCATTTGTTCTGACCAGTGTGACCGGTGTACATCCACGCACGATCACTCATCTTGACTTTCAGAGCTACTAGACACACAACAAATATATATATATATATATATATAATTCACCATGTATATATTCATCAGTTGATCTACTTTGTCAATTTTATTACGTCCATGCAACCTACACTCTAATAGGTAATGATAGGTCCTAATCCCACCCGAGTATGTTTAGATTGGGTTCATTTTCCCATGCTATGCTCCGGATCCTACGCAAAATTTCGGCAGCATCTCCCCGCTGTTCTCCTGATACACGTCTCTGCAATAAACAGAGAGGATGTGTACCCGGAGAACAACAGGGGAGGCACTGACGAAATTTATGCGTCGGATCCGGAGCAAAGCATATGGGAAAACGAACCCAATCTAAACATACTCGGGCTGTCCATGGATAGCGTTGGACAATTCAAAAGAATCAAGGTTATAAATATGCAAATGCAAGCATATTTATAACTATGACGCTTTCGAACGGGAGACACATATTGGTTACGCATACTGATGATTCAAGACACATATATAGCTAGCTATCAAGTTTCATCAGAATAGATCAAATAATTAATGGGGGAGGAGGACATGTCATTTGTGCTCACCCACGAACGAAGGGGCAGAGCTCGTCAAACGCACGGCGAGGTCGTCGAACACCAAACCTCGCAGCGATGAAACAACTGCACATTTAAAACTACCAGATCAACACAATTATATATGATGTTTTTCATAACAAAATCGAAAGATATATGACCTAACTAATAATTCACAAATATATGACCCCGTCGGCTTCTGGAAGGCCAAAGAACACCTTTTCGGGAGGTGTCGGGGGTCGGGGTGTCGTGTCGGTCTCGGGGTGTCGGGTCGGGGTGCCGGGTCGGGGTCGGGGTGCCGTGTCGGTGTCGGGGTCGGGGTGTCGGGTCAGGCTCGGGGTCGGGGTGTCGGGGTCGGGGTCGGGGTCTCGGGGTCGGGGTGTCGGGTCGGGGTGCCGGGTTGGGGTCGGGGTGCCGTGTCGGTGTCGGGGTCGGGGTGTCGGGTCAGGCTCGGGGTCGGGGTGTCGGGTCGGGGTGTCGGGTCGGGGTGCCGTCTCGGGGTCGGGGTGTCGGGTCGGGGTGCCGGGTCGGGGTCGGGGTGCCGTGTCGGTGTCGGGTAAGGGTGGGTGTGGTGTCAGGGTGTCGGTGTCGGGGTGTCGTGTCGGTGTCGGGGTCGGGGTCTCGGGGTCGGGGTGTCGGGTCGGGGTGCCGGGTCGGGGTTGGGGTGCCGTGTCGGTGTCGGGGTCGGGGTGTCGGGTCAGGCTCGGGGTTGGGGTGTCGGGGTCGGGGTCGGGGTGTCGGGGTCGGGGTCTAGGGTGTCGGGGTCAGGGTCTTCTTCCTATTCTTCCTTTTTTCCTTCTTCTTCTTCTTCTTCTTCTTCTTCCTCCTTTCCTTTTTCCTCTTCTTCTTCTCCTCCTCTCCTCTTTTTTGTTCTTCTTCTTCCTCTTCTTCTTTTTTCTTCTCCTCCTCCTCTTCTTCTTCTTCCTTTCCTTTTTCCTCTTCCTCTTCTCCTCCTCTCCTCTTTTTTCTTCTTCTTCTTCCTCTTCTTCTTTTTTCTTCTCCTCCTCCTCTTCTTCTTCCTTTCCTTTTTCCTCTTCTTCTTCTCCTCCTCTCCTCTTTTTCTCTTCTTCTTCTTCTTTCCTCAAACTAAACTAAACCTAAAACTAAACCTAAAACTAAAACTAAACTAAAACTAAACCTAAAACTACAACTAAAACTAAATCTAAACTAAAACTAAAACTAAAAAGGAAAAAAAACAGAAAAAAAACAGAAAAAGGAGGGGGGCTCACCTGGGGCAGGGCCGGTGGAGGAGGAGGCCGGTGGAGGAGGGGGCGGGGCAGTGGAGGAGGTGGCCGGGGCGCGGGGGCGGCCTGGGGCGGCGGGGGGCCGGGCCCGGGGCGGTGGGGCGCGGGGCGGCGGGGGGGCCGGGGCGCCGGGGCGGCGGGGGCCAGGGCGGGGGGTGACGGGGCGGTGGGGCGGCGGGGCCCCGGGGCGGCGGAGAGCCGGGGCGGTGGGGCGACGGGGCGGCGGGGGCGACGGGGCGACGGGGGCGACGGGTGGTGGGGCGACGACGGGCCGGGCGGTGGGCCGGCGGGGCCCCGGGGCGGCGGCGAGTGGTGGGGGCAGCGGCGCGCGGCGGGTGGCGGCGGGGTGGGAAGTGGTGGCGGGGCTCGGCGAGGAGAGAACAGAGTAACGGGCGGGGGGGTACGGGCCGTTAGGTAGTGCCCTCTTTGCCGTCCACCTCTCTTTGTCGTCCCCCCTTTTGCCTCTTTGCCGTCTGCTGGCAGACGGCAAAGAGGTGGGCCGTTAAGTTTTTTCCAAACGGGCGGGGGGTGGGGGCCACCTCTCTCTTTGCCGTCTGCCAGCGGATGGCAAAGATTCTTTGCCGTCTGCTGGCAGACGGCAAAGAGCTCGCAGATGGCAAAGAGCTTATTTGTCGTCTGCCATTTCTTTGCCGTCTGCTTTTGGGTAGCTGATGGCAAAGAGCTTCTTTGCCGTCAGCTAGCAGACGGCAAAGAGCTGGCAGATGGCAAATTAGCTGATTCCAGTAGTAATCATCGGTGAACATCTCCATGTTGATCGTATCTACTATATGACTCATGTTCGACCTTTCGGTCTCTTGTGTTCCGAGGCCATGTCTATACATGCTAGGCTCGTCAAGTCAACCTAAGTGTTTCGCATGTGTAAATCTGGCTTACACCCGTTGTATGCGAACGTTAGAATATATCACACCCGATCATCACGTGGTGCTTCGAAACAACGAACCTTCGCAACAGTGCACGGTTAGGGGGAACACATCTCTTGAAATTTTAGTGAGGGATCATCTTATTTATGCTACCGTCGTTCTAAGCAAATAAGATGTAAACATGACAAACATCACATGCAAATCATAAAGTGACATGATATGGCCAATATCATCTTGCGCCTTTTGATCTCCATCTTCGAGGCGCGGCATGATCACCTTCGTCACCGGAATGACACCATGATCTCCATCATCGTGTCTTCATGAAATTGTCTCGCCAACTATTACTTCTACTACTATGGCTAACGGTTAGCAATAAAGTAAAGTAATTACATGGCGTTTTTCATTGACACGCAGGTCATACAATAAATTAAGACAACTCCTATGGCTCCTGCCGGTTGTCATAATCATCGACATGCAAGTCGTGATTCCTATTACAAGAACATGATCAATCTCGTACATCACATATATATAATTCATCACATCCTTTTGGCCATATCACATCACATAGCATACCCTGCAAAAACAAGTTAGACGTCCTCTAATTGTTGTTGCATGTTTTACGTGGCTGCTATGGGTTTCTAGCAAGAACGTTTCTTACCTACGCAAAAGCCACAACGGTGATATGCCAATTGCTATTTACCCTTCATAAGGACCCTCTTCATCGAATCCGATCCGACTAAAGTGGGAGAGACAGACACCCGCTAGCCACCTTATGCATCAAGTGCATGTCAGTCGGTGGAACCTGTCTCACGTAAGAGTACGTGTAAGGTTGGTTCGGGCCGCTTCATCCCACAATGCCGCCGAATCAAGATAAGACTAGTAACGGCAAGCAAATTGAACAAATCATCGCCCACAACTACTTTGTGTTCTACTCGTGCATAGAATCTACGCATAAACCTAGCTCATGATGCCACTGTTCGGGAACGTAGCAGAAATTCAAAATTTTCTACGCATCACCAAGATCAATCTATGGATTAACTAGCAACGAGAGAGAGGGGAGTGCAACTTCATACCCTTGAAGATCGCGATGCAGAAGCGTTGCAAGAACGCAGTCGATGGAGTCATACACGAAGTGATTCAGATCGCGGCCGAATCCGATCTAAGCACTGAACAACGGTGCCTCCGCGTTCAACACACATGCAGCCCGGTGACGTCTCCCGTGCCTTGATCCAGCAAGGAGAGAGGGAGAGGTTGGGGAAGACTCCGTCCAGCAGCAGCACAACGGCATGGTCGTGATGGAGGAGCATGGCACTCCAGCAGGGCTTTGCCAAGCACTGCGAGAGACGAGGAGGGAGAGGGGTAGGGCTGCGCCAAGAGAGAGGGAGACTCGTGTCTATGGCAGCCCCAAAACCCCCACTATATAAAAGGGAAGGGAAGGGGCTGTGCCCCCACCCTAGGGTTCCCCCCTAGGGGTGGCGGCCAGCCCTAGATTGGATGGAGGGGGCGGCCAAGAGGGGGAGAGAGGGGGGCGCACCCTAGGTGGGCCTTAGGCCCATCTGAGCCTAGGGTTTTCCCCCTTCCCCCTTTCCATGCGCCTTGGGCCTCTTGTGTGAGGCGCACCAGCCCACCTAGGGGCTGGTCCCTTCCCACACTTGGCCCACGCAGGCCTCCGGGGTTGTGGCCCCTCCCGGTGGACCCCCGAAACCCTCCGGTGGTCCCGGTACATTACCGGTGACGCCCGAAACTCTTCCGGTGGCCAAAACCTCACTTCCTATATATTATTCTTTACCTCCGGACCATTCCGGAACTCCTCGTGACGTCCGGGATCTCATCCGGGACTCCAAACAACATTTGGTAACCACATATATCTATTCCCTATAACCCTAGCGTCATCGAACCTTAAGTGTGTAGACCCTACGGGTTCGGGAACCATGCAGACATGACCGAGACGTTCTCCGGCCAATAACCAACAGCGGGATCTGGATACCCATGTTGGCTCCCACATGTTCCACGATGATCTCATCGGATGAACCACGATGTCGGGGATTCAATCAATCCCGTATACAATTCCCTTTGTCAATCGGTATGTTACTTGCCCGAGATTCGATCGTCGGTATCCCTATACCTTGTTCAATCTCGTTACTGGCAAGTCTCTTTACTCGTTCCGTAACGCATGATCCCGTGACTAACTCCTTAGTCACATTGAGCTCATTATGATGATGCATTACCGAGTGGGCCCAGAGATACCTCTCCGTCATACGGAGTGACAAATCCCAGTCTCGATTCGTGCCAACCCAACAGACACTTTTGGAGATACCTGTAGTGCACCTTTATAGCCACCCAGTTACGTTGTGACGTTTGGTACACCCAAAGCATTCCTACGGTATCCGGGAGTTGCACAATCTCATGGTCTAAGGAAACGATACTTGACATAAGAAAAGCTCTTAGCAAACGAACTACACGATCTTGTGCTATGCTTAGGATTGGGTCTTGTCCATTACATCATTCTCCTAATGATGTGATCTCGTTATCAATGACATCCAATGTCCATGGTCAGGAAACCATAACCATCTATTGATTAACAAGCTAGTCAACTAGAGGCTTACTAGGGACATGTTGTGGTCTATGTATTCACACATGTATTATGGTTTCCAGTTAATACAATTATAGCATGAACAATAGACAATTATCATGAACAAGGAAATACAATAATAACCATTTTATTATTGCATCTAGGGCATATTTCCAACAGCGAGCAGTGTTGGATGACGTCCTCCCGCATCCGTGTCCGTCGACTGCCCCTGTCCGCGGACAGATGCAGGAGGAAATTTATGGTTAGCCGTTTGAGATGCCCTTAGAGAATCTCTAGGAGATCCTACAACCCGCTGGTGCACAAAAGCCATTTACAGTATCCCGGATATGATTTTTGCAGGACTCCCGACGCGCAGCTAGAACAAATCCTGCTACCGATACTGCATATTCAAACTTCTACTTCACTCTTAAACATAGATCACCGGAGTTCAAACATAGCATCGGGGAGTTCATCTACTACATACCATACGGGAGTTCATTACAAACTGAAATTAAACATCATACCGAAATTAAAACGGGAAACATACTAGCATACTACATCTACCCGTTGCTAGAGTCACCCAAGTCGTTGTCTTCGTCGACGGGAGGGGGCAGGTTGCCATGGAGGGTGTGGTACATGAGCGTGCTGGAGAGGGTCTGCGCGAGTTCGTACTCCTCGAAGCGTGCCGGGACGCGCGCGACCGCAACTTCATCTCCAGCGAAGGCGACCTCCTTGGCCTCCCATCACACCACCTCCCCCTCCCGGCGACACTTCAGCGCCGGGGAGAAGATGCGGTCAAGGCGACGGAAGTTTATCCACGCCCGAGTGCCAGCGCCGCGGTCACGCGCCTGTTGCCTTCGCCGTTTGTCCACCGGCGGGCGAAGGGACGAGCTCCCGGCCTCCGCGTAGTTGCCGCTTGTGGGGCGGGTCGCCGCCGAGCCCACCGCGGGCACCGAAACCCCCGCAGCCCCGAACCTCCCCCGACCACCATGACCGACACCCGCTAACGCCATCTCCAGCAACTTCCGATGGTTAAACGCGACCCAAATCAAAGTTGTAGGCCGCGAGATTTCTTGCCGGAGGAGAGGAATCGCGGCGGAGGCGGATGGGGGATCTGCGGCATATGAACCCTAAATCGTCCTTGATCCAACATATATACCGAAATCACGGGCGGTTTGCAGGACGCCCATAAAATTTTTACGAGCCGGGCCTTTTTTAGCAGACCTACTAGGGCCATCTTGTTGGCCATCCCGTAAAACGGCCGAAAAAAGCTCTTCATCGTAGTTATACCGGATCCCCTAGAGATGCTCTTACTAGTCACTATGACTAGCCTTAGAGCATCTCCACTCGTTCGCCCCCCCAGGCGCTTGAAATAGCGCCGCCTGGGGGCGCGCCGACGGAAAAATCGGCGTGGGGGTGGGGGGCTCGGGTTCTCATCCGCCCTCAGGCGCCGATTTCGGCCCACTTTCGGTGCAAATTGGCCCGCTTTCTACCCAAATTGGCCCACTTTCGGTCCGCTTTTAGCGCGAATTGGCTCTTCCTGCACGCTCTCAATGATCATGTTGTGCAAGATGACACAACAAGTCATGGGCTCCCACATTTGATCTTTTGATCAGGTCTGAGCGGGGTACTGAACAACAGCAAATCGTGATTGGAGCACACCAAATGCCCGCTCGACATCCTTCCTGCAAGCCTCCTGACACTAGGCAAAGTAGGAGTTCTTGCCTCCTGGCATAGGGTTTGAGATAGTCTTCACAAATGTGGACCATCTCGGATAGATGCCATCCGCTAGGTAGTATCCCTTGTTGTAGTGGCGCCCATTGACCTCGAAGTTCACCGAAGGAGCATGACCTTCAACAAGCTTGGCAAACACATTCGAGCACTGCAGTACGTGATAACCCACAAGTATAGGGGGTCAATTGTAGCCTCTTTCGATAAGTAAGAGTGTCGAACCCAACGAGGAGCTAAAGGTAGAACAAATATTCCCTCAAGTTCTATCGACCATCGATACAACTCTACGCACGCTTAATGTTCGCTTTACCTAGAACAAGTATGAAACTAGAAGTACTTTGTAGGTGTTTTTGGATAGGTTTGCAAGATAATAAAGAGCGCGTAAATAAAAAGTAGGGGCTGTTTATGTAAAGAAGCAATAAAGTTAGTATAGCGAGTGTGGAAAACTAGTGGTAGGAGTTGCGAAATTGTCCCTAAGCAATTGACTACTTTACTAGACCGATAGCAAGTTTTATGTGGGAGAGGCCACTGCTAGCATGTCATCCCTGACTTGGAATTCTATGCACTTATGGTTGGAATTATTAGCAAGCATCTGCAACTACTAATGTTCATTAAGGTAAAACCCAACCATAGCATTGAGATATATTGGCCCCCCCTTCAATCCCGTATGCATCAATTTCTATGCTAGGTTGAAGCTTCTGTCACTCTTGCCCTCCAATACATAGTCCTATCAACATACAACTTCCTATGGTGTGATCCACGCGCGCACTCATATGATGGGCACCAAAGGACAACAACATAACCACAAGCAAATTAAACCAATCATAACAATTCACCAATTACCGATAGGACAACGAAAATATACTCAGACATCATAGGATGGCAACACATCATTGGATAATAATATGAAGCATAAAGCACCATGTTCAAGTAGAGGGTACAGCGGGTTGCGGGAGAGTGGACCGCTGTAGATAGATGGGGGAAGGTGATGGAGATGTTGGTGAAGATGATAGAGGTGTTGGTGTAGATCGCGGTGATGATGATGGCCCCGGCGGCGTTCCGGCGCCACCGGAAGCGAGGGGGAGAGAGCCCCCCTCCTTCTCCTTCTTCCTTGGCCTTCTCCCTAGGTGGGAGAAGGTTTCTCCCTCTGGTCCTTGGTCTCCATGGCGTGGGAGGGGCGAGAGCCCCTCCGAGATTGGATCTGTCTCTCTGTGTCTCTCTGTTTCTGCGTTCCTGATTCTGCCCTTTCACTGTTTCTTTTATAACCGGAGATCCGTAACTCCGATTCGATTGAAATTTGAACACGATTTTTATGCGGATATTATCTTTCATGCGGCAAAAGAAGGGCAACAACCGCCTTACGGGGTCTCCACGAGGGTTAGGGGAGCGCCCCCTGCCTCGTGCCCCCCTCGGGCATCGTCTTGCGTTGATTCCACTTCCCAAAATTCATAAATATTCCAAAAAAATCTCCGTCGGTTTTTATCCCGTTTGGACTCCATTTGATATGGATTTTCTGCGAAACAAAAAACATGCAACAAACAGGAACTGACACTGGGCACTGGATCAATATGTTAGTCCCAAAAATAGTATAAAAAGTTGCCAAAAGTATATGAAAGTTGCATAATATTGGCATGGAACAATCAAAAATTATAGATACGACGGAGACGTATTAGCATCCCCAAGCTTAATTCCTGCTCGTCCTCGAGTAGGTAAATGATAAAAAAGTTAATTTTGATGTGGAATGCTACCTAGCATAATCTTGATCATGTAATCTAATCATGGCATGAATATTAAGACACGAGTGATTCAAAGCAATAGGCTATCATTTGACATCAAGACAATAATACTTCAAGCATATTAATAAAGCAATTATGTCTTACCAAAATAACATAGCCAAAGAAAGTTATCCCTACAAAATCATATAGTCTGGCTATGCTCCATCTTCACCACACAAAGCATTCAAATCATGCACACCCCCGGTGACAAGCCAAGCAATTGTTTCATACTTTTGACGTTCTCAAACCTTTTCAACTTTCACGCAATACATGAGCGTGAGCCATGGACATAGCACTATAGGTGGAATAGAATATGATGATGGAGGTTGTGTGGAGAAGGCAAAAAGGAGAAAGTCTCACATCGACGCGGCTAATCAATGGGCTATGGAGATACCCATCAATTGATGTCAATGTGAGGAGTAGGGATTGCCATGCAACGGATGCACTAAGAGCTATAAGTGTATGAAAGCTCAAACTGGAAACTAAGTGGGTGTGCATCCAACTTGCTTGCTCATGAAGACCTCGGGCATTTGAGGAAGCCCATCATCGGAATATACGAGCCAAGTTCTATAATGAAAATTCCCACTAGTGTATGAAAGTGATAACTCAAGAGACTCTCTATATGAAGAACATGGTGCTACTCTGAAGCACAAGTGTGGTAAAAGGATAGTAACATTGTCCCTTCTCTCTTTTTCTCTCATTTTTTCTGTTTTTTTGGGCCTTCTCTTTTTTTTGGCCTTTCTCTTTTTTTTCGTCCGGAGTCTCATCCCGACTTGTGGGGGAATCATAGTCTCCATCATCCTTTCCTCACTGGGACAATGCTCTAATAATGATGATCATCACACTTTTATTTACTTACAACTCAATATTACAACTCGATGCTAGAACAAAGATATGACTCTATATGAATGCCTCCGGCGGTGTACCGGGATGTGCAATGATCTAGCGTAGCAATGACATCAAAACGGACAAGCCATGAAAACATCATGCTAGCTATCTTACGATCATGCAAAGCAATATGACAATAAATGCTCAAATCATGTATATGATGATGATGGAAGTTGCATGGCAATATATCTCGGAATGGCTATGGAAATGCCATGATAGGTAGGTATGGTGGCTGTTTTGAGGAAGATATAAGGAGGCTTATGTGTGACAGAGTGTATCATATCACGGGGTTTGGATGTACCGGCAAAGTTTGCACCAACTCTCGAGGTGAGAAAGGGCAATGCACGGTACCGAAGAGGCTAGCAATGATGGAAGGGTGAGAGTGCGTATAACCCATGGACTCAACATTAGTCATAAAGAACTCACATACTTATTGCAAAAATCTATTAGTCATCGAAACAAAGTACTAAGCGCATGCTCCTAGGGGGATAGATTGGTAGGAAAAGACCATCGCTCGTCCCTGACCGCCACTCATAAGGAAGACAATCAATAAATACATCATGCTCCAACTTCGTTACATAACAGTTCACCATACGTGCATGCTACGGGAATCACAAACTTCAACACAAGTATTTCTACAATCCACAACTACCCACTAGCATGAATCTAATATCACCATCTTCATATCGCAAAACTATTGCCAGGAATCAAACATATCATATTCAGTGATCTACAAGTTTTATGTAGGATTTTATGACTAACCATGTAAATGACCAGTTCCTGTCATCTCTCTAAATAGATATAAGTGAAGCAAGAGAGTTTAATTCTTTCTACAAAAGATATGCCCACGCTATAACAAATATAAGTGAAGCAAAAGAGCATTCTACAAATGGCGGTTTTCTATGTGAAGAGAAACAGGCAATCCAAACTTCAAATGATATAAGTGAAGCACATGAAGCATTCTATAAAGCCATACTCAAAAGATATAAGTGACGTTCAAAGAGCATTCTATAAATCAACCATGGACTATCTCATACCAGAATCGTGCATAAAAGAAAAGTGAAAACTAAATGCAAAAGACGCTCCAAGATTTGCACATATCGCATGAATGAAACGAATCCGAAAACATACCGATACTTGTTGAAGAAAGATGGGATGCCTTCCGGGGCATCCCCAAGCTTAGACGCTTGAGTCTCCTTGAATATTTACTTGTGGTGCCTTGGGCATCCCCAAGCTTGAGCTCTTGCCTCTCCTCCTTCTCCTCACATCGAGACCTCCTGGATCTTCGAACACTTCATCAACACAAAACTCAACAGAAAACTCGGTAAGATCCGTTAGTATAATAAAGCAAATTACTACTCTAAGTACTATTGCAAACCAATTCATATTTTGTTTTTAAATTCTAGCTACTGTAATATAACTTTTCCATGGCTTAATCCACTGATATAAATCGATAGTTTCATCAAAACAAGCAAACTATGCATCAAAAACAGAATCTGTTTTAAACAGGACAGTCTGTAATAATCTGAACATTCACCATACCTCTGTTGCTCCAAAAATTCTGCCAAAATTAGGAAAAATAAAAAATTTGTATAGAAAGACAGTGCAAAAAGTTTCAGAACCATTTGTCATTCCAGTAAAGAATGTAAAATTGCGCACTACAGCCAAAGTTTCTGTCCTGCACCGCACAAACCAACAAGTAGTCTAAAACATCCTAGAGGCAAACCTTGGCACATTATTTTTATTTTTAAACTTTATAAAATCACACAACAGAAATAAATGACTCTCTAAAACTTCTGGGTTGTCTCCCTGGCAGCGCTTTCTTTAAAGCCATTAAGCTAGGCATATAGTGCTCAAGTAATGGATCCACCCGGATCCCAAGGTATATCAAAGCCAATTTTAATTAACAATGATTTATAATTTAGTAGTGAGCACAAAGTAACATATATCATGTAATGACGAAGTCTAACTCTCTTCCTGTGCATCGGCATGCCATAGAAGAACAATTCATGCACACATAGTAAAGGCCAATGCATAGTATAAACAGTTTCTTGCAATTTTATCATGTGGGAAACATAGAGAGGTGGAGATATAGTTCCTCTCTCATAATAATTGCAAGTAGGAGCAGCAAGCACATGCATATTATATTCATCAAAATCACCATGTGCAACGGTAAAAGGCAACCCATCAATATATCCTTAATAAGGGCAAACTTCTCCGATATAGTGTAGTCGGGAGAATTCAAAAAGATAATAGGACTATCATGCGTGGGTGCAATAGCAACAATTTCATGTTTAACATAAGGAACTATAGCAAGTTCATCTCCATAAGCATAATTCATATTGGCATCTTGGCCACAAGCATAGCAAGCATCATCAAAAAGGGATATTTCAAAAGAATCAACGGGATCATAACAATCATCATAGCATTCATCCTTCGGTAAGCACGAAGGGAAATTAAACAATGTATGAGTTGAAGAGTTACTCTCATTAGAAGGTGGGCACGGGTGATCAATCCGATCTTCCTCCTTTTGTTCTTCGCTCTCCTCATCATCTTTTTCATCCAATGAGCTCACAATGTCATTAATTTCTTCTTCCATAGACTCCTGCAAAATATTAGTCTCTTCTTGGATAGCGGAGGAGTCCTCAATATATGGTTTAACATAGGAATTAGAAGCATAATTATCATAACAATATTCAAGTATGGCAAAATTTTCAGACTTGTAAAGAGTAGCATCATACTTTTCAATCAAATAAGCAATTTCATAAGCACCCTTAAAAGCAACAAATTCTTCAATTTGTTGAATATCATAGTAATTATAAACACCCTTAGCATACGAAGATACGATTCCATTATCACTAAACTCACATTGGTAGGGAAGGTGTTTCTTAGGGTTTTCAGAACAACAAGTAACATCATATATTTCACATAAATTTCAAGCATAGCATTGCAAACGATGAATTTGATCCAGTAAAAGTTTCGCTTTTTGAGGTAAGCGGTGTCGCACATAATAAGCATGCTCATCTAAAGATTTGCCCTCAACTAAGCTAGTTGGGGTTTCAGCACGAGCACAAAGGGATCGAAGATGATCCAAGTAAAAAGCTTCAGGAGTGTTATAGACTTTGAGTGGTTCTTCAACCATTGGTTCAGTAGGTACAACTAATTTTTTTGGTATTTTGCGTTTCCTACCCATAACTAAAGATAGAAAACAACTAAGAACAGCAAATAAAAATTACTTAGTGATAAAGCAAACAAGCACACACGAGAATATTCACCTCATGCTATTGCTCCCCGGCAACGGCGCCAGAAAAAGGTCTTGATAACCCACAAGTATAGGGGATCAATTGTAGCCTGTTTCGATAAGTAAGAGTGTCGAACCCAGCGAGGAGCTAAAGGTAGAACAAATATTCCCTCAAGTTCTATCGACCACCGATACAACTCTACGCACGCTTAACGTTCGCTTTACCTAGAACAAGTATGAAACTAGAAGTACTTTGTAGGTGTTTTTGGATAGGTTTGCAAGATAATAAAGAGCGTGTAAATAAAAAGTAGGGGCTGTTTATATAAAGAAGTAATAAAGTTAGTATAGCGAGTGTGGAAAAGTGGTGGTAGGAGTTGCGAAATTGTCCCTAAGCAATTGACTACTTTACTAGACCGATAGCAAGTTTTATGTGGGAGAGGCCACTGCTAGCATGTCATCCCTGACTTGGAATTCTAGGCACTTATGATTGGAACTATTAGCAAGCATCCACAACTACTAACGTTCATTAAGGTAAAACCCAACCATAGCATTAAGATACATTGGTCCCCCTTCAATCCCGTATGCATCAATTTCTATGCTAGGTTGAAGCTTCTGTCACTCTTGCCCTCCAATACATAGTCCTATCAACATAAAACTAACCCTACGGTGTGATCCACGCGCGCGCTCATATGATGGGCACCAAAGGACAACAACATAACCATAAGCAAATTAAACCAATCGTAGTAATTCACCAATTACCGATAGGACAACAAAAATCTACTCAGACATCATAGGATGGCAACACATCATTGGATAATAATATGAAGCATAAAGCACCATGTTCAAGTAGAGGGTAGAGCGGGTTGCGGGAGAGTGGACCGCTGTAGATAGATGGGGGAAGGTGATGGAGATGTTGGTGAAGATGATGGAGGTGTTGGTGTAGATCGCGGTGATGATGATGGCCCCGGCGGCGTTCCGGCTCCACCGGAAGCGAGGGGGAGAGAGCCCCCCTCCTTCTCCTTATTCCTTGGCCTTCTCCCTAGGTGGGAGAAGGGTTCTCCCTCTGGTCCTTGGTCTTCATGGAAGGGAGGGGCGAGAGCCCCTCCGAGATTGGATATGTCTCTCTGTGTCTCTCTGTTTCTGCGTTCCTGATTCTGCCCTTTCACCGTTTCTTTTATAACCGGAGATCCGTAACTCCGATTGGATTGAAATTTGAACACGATTTTTATCCGGATATTAGCATTCTTGCGGCGAAAGAAGGGCAACAACCGCCTTACGGGTGTCCACGAGGGTCAGGGGCGCGCCCCCTGCCTCGTGGCCCCCTCGGGCATCGTCTCGCGTTGATTCCACTTCCCAAAATTCATAAATATTCCAAAAAAAATCTCCGTCAGTTTTTATCCCGTTTGGACTCCGTTTGATATGGATTTTCTGTGAAACAAAAAACATGCAACAAACAGGAACTGGCACTGGGCACTGGATCAATATGTTAGTCCCAAAAATAGTATAAAAAGCTGCCAAAAGTATATGAAAGTTGCATAATATTGGCATGGAACAATCAAAAAGTATAGATACGACGGAGACGTATCAGTACGTTGATGTCATTGTGAGTTCCTGGCATACCAAAGGAGTGCCAAATATAGAGGTCCTGTGTGGCCAGTGCCTCGAGTACCACACTACAACCACCTTTGGTGCCTTTGTACATCCCCTGTCAAGCAAATGGATAGTTTTTCCATTTCCAATGCATGCAGTCGATGCTTCCAAGTATCACAGGAAATCCTCTTGCTTCATTCTGTGCTAGGATTTGAGCAGTGTCTTCAGCATTGGGTGATCGCAAGTATTGTGGTCCAAACACTGCCACCACTACCCTGCAGAACTTGTACAAACACTCAATGGTCGTGGACTCGGCCATGCGTCCATAGCCTTCCAGTGAATCACTGGGAGCTCCGTATGCAAGCATCCTCATAACTGTCGTGCACTTCTGGAGTGAGGTGAATCCAAATGTGCCGGTGCAACCCTTCTTGCACTTGAAGTAGCTGTCGAACTCACGGATGGAATTCACAATCCCGAGGAAGAGCTTTCAGCTCATCCGATAATGGCGCCGAAATACTTTCTCGCCATGCAATGGAGCGTCGGCGAAGTAGTCGGCATAGAGCAAGCAATAGCTTTCCAGTCGATGCCTCTGCTTTGCCTTCAGCCGGCCCGGCGCCGAGCCACCTCGTCACGGCTTTGCATTGCTCGCGAACAGGCCGGCGATAGCGGCAGGAACATGAGGTGCTCTTCGTCCTCGGCGTCGGCATCGACTTCCTACTCTAGCAGCGCCGTGAACGCCTCCTCGTCGTCCGAGTCCATCGCCGAGCAGACAAATCGCCGAACACCTGGCGGGCATGGTAAGCGCGCAGCCGCTGGTACCCCACCCTTCGTGGCTGGAGCGCCGAAAAGCTCGCCCAGGAGCGGGGTGGAGGCTGCCGCGGCGAACCCTCTCTTTTCCGGCGGCGGAATGGCCTTTCTAGCGGCGGCGGTGTGACGCCCCCGATTTGACCGTACACTAATCATACACGCAAATGTGTACGATCAAGATCAGGGACTCACGGGAAGATATCACAACACAACTCTAGACACAAATAAAACAATACAAGCTTCATATTACAAGCCAGGGGCCTCGAGGGCTCGAATACAGAAGCTCGAAACACAAGCGTCAGCGGAAGCAACAATATCTGAGTACAGACATCAAGTTAAACAAGGCTACCTTAAGAAGGCTAGCACAAACATCAACGATCGAAGAGGCAAGGCCTCCTGCCTGGGACCTCCTAACTACTCCTGATCTTCGGCGGCCTCCATGTAGTAGTATCCATCGGCGGTGGCATCTGGCTCCAGGGATCCACCATCTGGTTGCATCAACCGGAAAGAAGGAGGAAGGGGAAAAAGGGGTAGCAAAGCAACCGTGAGTACTCATCCAAAGTACTCGCAAGCATCAGATCTATACTAAGTATGCATTGGTATCAAATGGAAGGGTTGTATCTATGGACTGAACTGCAGAATGCCAGAATAGAGGGGAAGGCCTAGCCTATCGAAGACTAGCATCTTCAAGCAGCTCCAAGCATCTTGCAACATGTAGAAGAGTAAAGAATAGCAGTTTATATTTATCAAACATGTGGTAACATTAACGCCCAGAGATCCTTCCTCGACTCCCTACGAGAAAGCAATCCCGGAGCCACATATCCATCACATATCTCAAGTATCCATTTCTAGTTATATAAGATCCGGATACAAGTCTGAACGTCCATTACCATGGACACGGTATTCGAATATATATCTTCCCTGCAGGGGTGCACCACGTTACCCAACACGCCCGATCACTCTGGCCGGACACACCTTTTTGGGGTCAATGACCGGCCTCGGAAGATCAACACGTCGCAGCCCTACCTAGGCTCAGCAGAGAGGTCCCCGGCGGTCTATATCCTAAGTGCCCCGGGGTCTTGGGCCCATCGCCCGTTGCACTCCGGGTCGTTGCGAGCAGGGTGGATAGCAGCACCGCCTTGGATGGCCAGCATGATCCGACCATGCCGCAGTGTTGAACTGGACGTCTGACAAAGCTTCGGCTGATACTGCGAGGTCGAGGCCCATATCTATTCAGAACAAATACCCAAACCTGTTAGTGCATTGGGGGCTCGCGGAGACGAGCAGAGACTCACGATAATGTGACCCCGTCGCCCCGTCTCATGGACTTACGGCAAGGGCCCAGACTGCCCGGCCATGCCACGTGGAAAACTCGCGGGTGCTCAACGGGCCCGCCCGACTTTCACATCAACTCGCGGGTACCCCTCAGGGCCGACCCGACTTCAACAATGGTCTCAAGTAAAGTCAAGGTAACCGTGTGTCCAAAACATCAAGGAAGAAAACCCGAGGAATCACCCCGGTGGATTCCACTCAATGTAATCATCAAGGTGAACGTAAGAGGGACCACCCTCGAGGTTCACACTTGAGGTGTTGCACGATAGAGCCGTATCGGGAATGGTGAAAGAGGAACCACCCCAGTTGACCACGACCGAATAGCTACACTACAGAATTATCATCAGGAGTGCGTTATGAGGGATCACCCTCGGCACTCGATAGTAGCTCTGCAGAGTCGAGCAACTAAAGGGGTGTGATGTGATGTGAGGTGTCAGGCTCTGGTCATCGATCACGTTGATCGAGTCGTCGAAGATGAAGCTGTTGGGGATCGTAGCAGAATTTAAAATATTTCTACGCATCACCAAGATCCATCTATGGAGTATACTAGCAACGAGGAGAAAGGAGTGCATCTACATACCCTTGTAGATCGCGAGCGAAAGCGTTCCAATGAACGGGGTTGATGGAGTCGTACTCGCCGTGATCCAAATCACCGATGACCGAGTGCCGAACGGACGGCACCTCCGCGTTCAACACACGTACGGAGCAGCGACATCTCCTCCTTCTTGATCCAGCAAGGGGGAAGGAGAGGTTGATGGAGATCCAGCAGCACGACGGCGTGGTGGTGGAAGTAGCGGGGTCTCGGCAGGGCTTCACGAAGCTTCTGCGAGAGGGAGAGGTGTTGCAGGGGGAGAGGGAGGCGCCAAAGGCTGTCATACTGCTGCCCTCCCTTCCCCCCACTATATATAGGCCCCCTGGGAGGGGGGCGCCGGCCTGGATCCCATCTGCACGGGGGGGAGGGGGGCGGCCAGGGGGAAACTTACCCCCCCAAGGCAAGTGGGGCGCCCCCCACCCCTAGGGTTTCCAACCCTAGGCGCAGGGGGAGGCCCATGGGGGGCGCCCCAGCCCACTAGGGGCTGGTTCCCTTCCCACTTCAGCCCATGGGGCCCTCCGGGATAGGTGGCCCCACCCGGTGGACCCCCGGGACCCTTCCGGTGGTCCCGGTACACTACCGATAACCCCCGAAACTTTCCCGGTGGCCAAAACTGGACTTCCTATATATAATTCTTCACCTCCGGACCATTCCGGAACTCCTCGTGACGTCCGGGATCTCATCCGGGACTCTGAACAACTTTCGGGTTTCCGCATACTCATATCTCTACAACCCTAGCGTCACCGAACCTTAAGTGTGTAGACCCTACGGGTTCGGGAGACATGCAGACATGACCGAGACGCCTCTCCGGTCAATAACCAACACCGGGATCTGGATACCCATGTTGGCTCCCACATGTTCCGCGATGATCTCATCGGATGAACCACGATGTCGAGGATTCAATCAATCCCGTATACAATTCCCTTTGTCAATCGGTACGTTACTTGCCCGAGATTCGATCGTCGGTATCCCAATACCTTGTTCAATCTCGTTACTGGCAAGTCACTTTACTCGTACCGTAATGCATGATCCCATGGCTAACTCCTTAGTCACATTGAGCTCATTATGATGATGCATTACCGAGTGGGCCCAAAGATACCTCTCCGTCATACGGAGTGACAAATCCCAGTCTCGATCCGTGCCAACTCAACAGACACTTTCGGAGATACCCGTAGTGTACCTTTATAGTCACCCAGTTACGTTGTGATGTTTGGTACACCCAAAGCACTCCTACGGTATCCGGGAGTTGCACGATCTCATGGTCTAAGGAAATGATACTTGACATTGGAAAAGCTCTAGCAAACGAACTACACGATCTTTTATGCTATGCTTAGGATTGGGTCTTGTCCATCACATCATTCTCCTAATGATGTGATCCCGTTATCAACGACATCCAATGTCCATGGTCAGGAAACCATAACCATCTATTGATCAACGAGCTAGTCAACTAGAGGCTTACTAGGGACATGGTGTTGTCTATGTATCCACACATGTATCTGAGTTTCCTATCAATACAATTCTAGCATGGACAATAAACGATTATCATGAACAAGGAAATATAATAATAACCAATTTATTATTGCCTCTAGGGCATATTTCCAACAGTCTCCCACTTGCACTAGAGTAAATAATCTAGTTCACATCACCATGTGATTAACACTCACAGGTCACATCACCATGTGACCAACATCTAAAGAGTTTACTAGAGTCAACAATCTAGTTCACATCACTATGTGATTAACACTCAATGAGTTCTGGTTTGATCATGTTATGCTTGTGAGAGAGGTTATTAGTCAACGGGTCTGAACCTTTCAGATCCGTGTGTGCTTTACGAATATCTATGTCATCTTGTGGATGCTACCACGCGCTACTTGGAGCCATTTCAAATAACTGCTCTACTATACGAATCCGGTTTACTACTCAGAGTCATCCGGATTAGTGTCAAAGTTTGCATCGACGTAACCCTTTACGACGAACTCCTTTTCACCTCCATAATCGAGAAAATTCCTTAGTCCACTAGATACTAAGGATCAGTTCAACCGCTGTCATGTGATCCATTCCCGGATCACTATTGTACCCCTTGACCAACTCATGGCAAGGCACACTTCATGTGCGGTACACAGCATAGCATACTGTAGAGCCTACGTCTAAAGCATAGGGGACGACCTTCGTCCTTTCTCTCTCTTCTGCTGTGGTCAGGTCTTGAGTCTTACTCAATACTCACACCTTGTAACACAGCCAAGAACTCCTTCTTTGTTGATCTATTTTGAACTCTTTCAAAATCATGTCAAGGTGTGCGTTCTTTGAAAGTATCATCAGACGTCTTGATCTATCTCTATAGATCTTGATGCCCAATCTGTAAGCAGCTTTATCCAGGTCTTCCTTTGAAAAACTCCTTTCAAACAACCCTTTATGCTTTCCAGAAATTTTTACATCATTTCGGATCAACAATATGTCATTCACATATACTTATCAGAAATGTTGTAGTGCTCCCACTCACTTTATTGTAAATACAAGTTTCTAACAAACTTTGTATAAACCCAAAAACTTTGATCACTCCATCAAAGCGTATATTCTGACTCCGAGATGCTTGCTCTAATCCATGGAAGGATCGCTGGAGCTAGCATACCTTTTAGCATCCTTTAGGATCGACAAAACCTTTCTGATTGTATCACATACAACCTTTCCTTACAAAAACTGGTAAGGAAACTTGTTTTGACATCCATCTGCCAGATTTCATAAATGCAGCTAATGCTAACATGAATCCGACGGACTTAAGCATCGCTACGGATGAGAAATCTCATCATAGTCAACTCCTTGAACTTGTGAAAATACTCTTTGCCACAAGTTGAGCTTCATAGACGGTAACATTACCGTCCACGTCCGTCTTCTTCTTAAAGATCCATTTATCTCAATGGCTTGCCGATCATCGGGCAAGTTCACCAAAGTCCATGCTTTGTTCTGATACATGGATTCTATCTCGGATTTCACGGTTTCTAACCATTTGTCGGAATATGGGCCCACCATCGCTTCTCCATAGCTCGTAGGTTCATTGTTGTCTAACAACATGATATCTAAGACAGGATTACCGTACCACTCAGGAGTAGTACATATCCTTGTCGACCTACGAGGTTTGGTAGTGACTTGATCCGAAGTTTCATGATCACTATCATAAGCTTCCACTTCAATTGGTGTAGGTGCCACAGGAACAACTTCCTGTGCCTTGCTACACACTAGCTGAAGTTATGGTTTAATTACCTCATCAAGTCTCCACCATCCTCCCACTCAATTCTTTCGAGAGAAACTTTTCCTCGAGAAAGGACTCGTTTCTAGAAGCAATTACTTTTGCTTCCAGATCTGAAATAGGAGGTATACCCAACTGTTTTGGGTTTTCTATGTAGATGCATTTATCCGCTTTGGGTTCGAGCTTATCAGCTTGAAACTCTTTCACATAAGCATCGCAGCCCCAATCTTTTAAGAAACGACAATTTAGGTTTCTCTAAACGGTGTCGTCTCAACGGAATTGCGTGGTGCCCCTTTTAAAGTGAATGCGGTTGTCTCTAATGCCTAACCCATAAACGATAGTTGTAATTTGATAAGAGACATCATGGTATGCACCATATCCAATAGGGTGCAGTTATGATGTTCGGACACACCATCACACTGTGGTGTTCCAGGCGGTATTAATTGTGAAACACTTTCCACAATGTCTTAATTGTGTGCCAAACTCGTAACTCAGATATCTCTATGATCATATCATAGACTTTTTATCCTCTTGTCACGACGATCTTCAACTTCACTCTGAAATTACTTGAACCTTTCAATAATTCAGACTTGTGTTTCATCAAGTAAATATTCTCAGCATCTACTCAAATCATCTGTGAAGTAAGAACATAACGATATCCACTGCATGCCTCAGCACTCATTGGACTGCATACATCAAAATGTATTACTTCCAATAAGTTGCTCTCTTGTTCCATCTTACTGAAAACGAGGCCTTTCAGTCATCTTGCCCATGTGGTATGATTTGCATGTCTCAAGTGATTCAAAATCAAGTGAGTACAAAAGATCCATTTGCATGGAGTTTCTTCATGCATATATACCAATAGACATGGTTCGCATGTCTCAATCTTTTCAAAAATGAGTGAGTCCAAAGATCCATCTACATGGAGCTTCTTCATGCGTTCTATACCAATATGACTCAAATGGCAGTGCCACAAGTATGTGGAACTATCATTACTATTTTATATCTTTTGGCACGAACATGTGTATCACTACGACCGAGATTCATTTTAGGTGCAAGACCATTGAAGGTATTATTCAAACAAACAAAGTAACAATTATTCTCCTTAAATGAATAACCGTATTGCGATAAACATAATCCAATCATGCTCAACGCAAACACCAAATCTCGATGGTAGAGGGAGCATGCGATGCTTGATCACATCAACCTTGGAAACACTTCCAACACATATCGTCATCTCACCTTTAGCTAGTCTCCGTTTATTCCGCAGCTTTTATTTCGAGTTACTAACACTTAGCAACCGAACCGGTATCTAATACCCTGGTGCTGCTAGGAGTACTAGTAAAGTACACATTCATTTAATGTATATCCAATATACTTCTGTCGACCTTGCCTGCCTTCTCATCTACCAAGTATCTAGGGTAGTTCTGCTTCAGTGACCGTTCCCCTCATTACAGGAGCACTTAGTCTCGGGTTTGGGTTTAACTTTGGGATTCTTCGCTAGAGCAGCAAATGATTTGCTGTTTCATGGAGTATCCCTTCTTGCCCTTGCCCTTCTAGAAACTAGTGGTTTTACTAACCATCAACAATTGATGCTCCTTCTTGATTTCTACTTTCGCGGTATCAAACATCGCGAGTTGCTCAAGGATCATCATATCTATCCCTGATATGTTATAGTTCATCACGGAGCTCTAATAGCTTGGTGGCAGTGACTATGGAGAACCATCACTATCTCATCTGGAAGATTAACTCCCACTTGATTCAAGCGATTGTGGTACTCAGACAATCTGAGCACATGCTCAACGATTGAGCTTTTCTCCCTCAGTTTGCAGGCTTAAGAAACTTGTCAGAGGTCTCATACCTCTTGACGTGGGCACTAGTCTGAAATCCCAATTTCAGTCTTCGGAACATCTCATATGTTCTGCGACGTTTCAAAAACCGTCTTTGGTGCCACAATTCTAAACCGTTAGCATTACGCACTGAACTATCACGTAGTCATCAAAACGTGTATGTCAGATGTTTCGCAACATCTACAGACGACGCTGAGGTTCAACACACCGAGCGGTGCATTAAGGACATAAGCCTTCTGTGCAGCAATGAGGACAATCCTCAGTTTACGGACCCAGTCCGCATAATTGCTACTACCAACTTTCAACTAAATTTTCTCTAGGAACATATCTTAACCAGTAGAACTAAAGCGCAAGCTATGACATAATTTGCAAAGACCTTCTGACTATGTTCATGATAATTAAGTTCATCTGATTAATGAACTCCCACTCAGATAGACATCCCTCTAGCCATCTAAGTGATACATGATCCGAGTCAAACTAGGCCGTGTCCGATCATCACGTGAGACGGACTAGTCATCATCGGTGAACATCTCCATGTTGATCGTATCTACTATACGACTCATGTTCGACCTTTCGATCTATTATGTTCTCAGGCCATGTCTGTACATGCTAGGCTCGTCAAGTCAACCTAAGTGTTTCGCATGTGTTCCGAGGCCATGTCTGTACATGCTAGGCTCGTCCACACCCGTTGTATTCGAACGTTAGAATCTATCACACCCGATCATCACGTGGTGCTTCGAAACAACGAACCTTCGCAATGGTGCACAGTTAGGGGGAACACTTCTCTTGAAATTTTAGTGAGGGGTCATCTTATTTATGCTACCGTCGTTCTAAGCAAATAAGATGTAAACATGATAAACATCACATGCAAAACATAAAGTGACGTGATATGGCCAATATCATCTTGCGCCTTTGATCTCCATCTTTGAGGCGCGGCATGATCACCTTCGTCACCGGCATGACACCATGATCTCCATCATCATGATCTCCATCATTGTGTCTTCATGAAGTTGTCTCGCCAACTATTACTTCTACTACTATGGCTAACGGTTAGCAATAAAGTAAAGTAATTACATGGCGTTTTCATTGACACGCAGGTCATACAATAAATTAAGACAACTCCTATGGCTCCTGCCGGTTGTCATTCTCATCGACATGCAAGTCGTGATTCCTATTACAAGAACATGATCAATCTCATACATCACATCCTTTTTGGCCATATCACATCACATAGCATACCCTGCAAAAACAAGTTAGACGTCCTCTAATTGTTGTTGCATGTTTTACGTGGCTGCTATGGGTTTCTAGCAAGAACGTTTCTTACCTACGCAAAAGCCACAACGTGATATGCCAATTTCTATTTACCCTTCATAAGGACCCTTTTCATCGAATCCGATCCGACTAAAGTGGGAGAGACAGACACCCGCTAGCCACCTTATGCAACTAGTGCATGTCAGTCGGTGGAACCTGTCTCACGTAAGAGTACGTGTAAGGTCGGTCCGGGCCGCTTCATCCCACGATGCCGCCGAATCAAGATAAGACTAGTAACGGCAAGCAGAATTGGCAACATCAACGCCCACAACTGCTTTGTGTTCTACTCGTGCATAGTAACTACGCATAGGCCTGGCTCATGATGCCACTGTTGGGGATCGTAGCAGAATTTAAAAATTTTCTACGCATCACCAAGATCCATCTATGGAGTATACTAGCAACGAGGGGAAAGGAGTGCATCTACATACCCTTGTAGATCGCGAGCGGAAGCGTTCCAATGAACGGGGTTGATGGAGTCGTACTCGCCGTGATCCAAATCACCGATGACCGAGTGCCGAACGGACGGCACCTCCGCGTTCAACACACGTACGGAGCAGCGACGTCTCCTCCTTGTTGATCCAGCAAGGGGGAAGGAGAGGTTGATGGAGATCCAGCAGCATGACGGCGTGGTGGTGGAAGTAGCGGGGTCTCGGCAGGGCTTCACCAAGCTTCTGCGAGAGGGAGAGGTGTTGCAGGGGGAGAGGGAGGCGCCAGGGGCTGTCATACTGCTGCCCTCCCTTCCCCCCACTATATATAGGCCCCCTGGGAGGGGGGGCGCCGGCCTGGATCCCATCTGCAAGGGGGGGGGCGGCGTCCAGGGGGAAACTTACCCCCCAAGGCAAGTGGGGCGCCCCCCACCCCTAGGGTTTCCAACCCTAGGCGCAGGGGGAGGCCCATGGGGGGCGCCCCAGCCCACTAGGGGCTGGTTCCCTTCCCACTTCAGCCCATGGGGCCCTCCGGGATAGGTGGCCCCACCCGGTGGACCCCCGGGACCCTTCCGGTGGTCCCAGTACACTACCGATAACCCCCGAAACTTTCCCGATGGCCAAAACTGGACTTCCTATATATAATTCTTCACCTCCGGACCATTCTGGAACTCCTCGTGACGTCCGGGATCTCATCCGGGACTCCGAACAACTTTCGGGTTTCCGCATACTCATATCTCTACAACCCTAGCGTCACCGAACCTTAAGTGTGTAGACCCTACGGGTTCGGGAGACATGCAGACATGACCGAGACGCCTCTCCAATAACCAACAGCGGGATCTGGATACCCATGTTGGCTCCCACATGTTCCGCGATGATCTCATCGGATGAACCACGATGTCGAGGATTCAATCAATCCCGTATACAATTCCCTTTGTCAATCGGTACGTTACTTGCCCGAGATTCGATCGTCGGTATCCCAATACTGTAACGCCCACGATGCGGCTATATCTCGCACGTGTCGAGGCACGACTTAGAGGCATAACCGCATAGTGGTTTTGTCGCAAGAAGGGTCATCTTCACACAATCCCATGTAATGAACAAGAATGGGATAAAGAGTTGGCTTACAATCGCCACTTCACACAATACATAAATATCATTCATACATCATCCGAAATACAAACATATAGACGGACTACGGTCAAAATCCAGATGAAAAATAAGACAACCCCCAATGCTAGATCCCCGATCGTCCCAACTGGGCTCCACTACTGATCATCAGGAAAAGACACATAGTAACGACCACGTTCCTCGTCGAACTCCCACTTGAGATCGACGCCATCATCTGCACTGGCATCGTCGACACCTGCAACTGTTTTGGAAGTATCTGTGAGTCACGGGGACTCAGCAATCTCACACCCGCGAGATCAAGACTAATTAAGCTTATAGGACAAGAAGGTGCAAGAGGTGGAGTTGCAGCGGCAAAAGCATATATGGTGGCTAACTTGCGCAAATGAGAGCGAGAAGAGAAGCAAAGGAACGGACGTCATCTAGTAATGACCCAGAAGAGGTCCTGAACACCTACTTACGTCATACATAATACAGATCGTGTTCACTTCCCGGACTCCGCCGAGAAGAGACCATCACGGCTACACACGCACTTGGTGTATTTTAATTGGGTCAAGTGACAAGTTATCTACAACCGGACATTAACAAATTCCCATCTGCCTCATAACCGCGGGCACGGCTTTCGAAAGATAATACCCTGCAGGGGTGTCCCAACTTAGCCCATCATAAGCTCTCACGGTCAACGAAGGATCAACCTTCTCCCGGAAAGACCCGATCAGTCTCGGAATCCCGGTTTACAAGACATCTCGACAATGGTAAAACAAGACCAGCAAAGCCGCCCGAATGTGCCGACAAATCCCGATAGGAGCTGCACATATCTCGTTCTCAGGGCACACCGGATGAACACTACGTACAGCTAAAACCAATCCTCGAGTTTCCCCAAGGTGGCGCTGCAAGTGGCTCTAGTTTGGACCAGCACTCAGAGGAACACTGGCCCGGGGGTTTAAAATAAAGATGACCCTCGGGCTCTAGAAAACCCGGGGAAAAAAGGTATAGGTCGCAAATGGTAAAACCAATGTTGGGCCTTGCTAGAGGAGTTTTATTCAAGGCGAACTGTCAAGGGGGTCCCATAAATCACCCGACCGCGTAAGGAACGCAAACTCAAGGAACATAATCCCGGTATAACAGTAACTAAGGCGGCAAGAGTGGAACAAAACACCAGGCATAAGGCCGAGCCTTCCACCCTTTACCAAAATATATAGATGCATTAATTAAATAAGAGATATTGTGATATCCCAACATATCCATGTTCCGACATGGAACAAACTTCAACTTCACCTGCAACTAGCAACGCTATAAGAGGGGCTGAGCAAAAGCGGTAACATAGCCAAACAACGGTTTTCTAGGAAAGGATGGTTAGGGCTGACAAGGCTAAAATAGGAGACATGATATAGCAAGTGATAGGTAGCGGAGCATGGCAATAGAGCGAACAACTAGCATAGCAAAGATAGAAGTGATTTCGAGGGGTGGTCATCTTGCCTGCAAGATTCTCAGAGTTGTCGAAAGCTTGATCCTCGTAAGCGTACTCGACAGGTTTCTCGTTCACGAACTTGTCTCCCGGCTCTACCCAAAACAAAGACACAAACAACCGGAACCACAATCAACAACGAGAAATGCGCAAGCAACATGATGCAAAACATGTATGATATGCAAGATATGATATGCGATGCATATGCGTGCTCCGGGAGGAAAATGATGAACATGGCAGTAACTTGGCAAACTAAGCATGCCACTGGAAAGATGAGATGATTTCGGTCGAAATCGATATAAAGATCACCGGAATCGGATGCACGGTTTGCAAATGGCAAGCAAAACAAGAATGACACTAATCTGCGATAAACCGCAAGATAGCACTTAAAATGCAACAAGTAACAATGCTACAGCACCCCAACATAGCAACAAAGCACATGTCAGTAATCTACAGGAGATGCTTGACAAAAGATGAACACTGAGCTACGGCTAGTTCACAACATATCAAGCTCAAACAAGCATGACAAAAGTGCAAAAGATTACAGGTTCACAGACTTAGTGAAAAACTGGACATGGCAGAAATCAGCATCAGGTAGCAATGTTCAGAGCACAAAATCAACATGCTACAAGAACTTAACATAGAAAAACAAGGCATGGCAATGTTCTACTCAATGCACATGACAAAAGTCCCTTACTGACCATAAGCCAAAAAGGACCAGAAGATATGATGGCAAGCATGTAAACATAGCAAGTTTCGTTATCAGGTTTCAGACTTAGCAGAAAACAGAGCATGGCAGAAATATTAATATGTAGGCCTCTTTGTGAGCTTGATGCACTCACTACAGAGCAATGCATGACAAACCAAGCATACCTACAGCAAGATAGCATGTTTATGAAGCTATCCATGGCAAGAACAATTGCATAGCATGTATGGATCAACTACAATAAGGTTGGAAAAAATGCATATCATGTCAAGAATCTGCCATAAATATTTTATAGCAAAAGTAGAGCAAGATTGAGTCATGCTATGGTACTCTAAAATTGCAAACAATTGCAGGAATGGATCAATTACAACTATAGATACAAAACATCCTTACTGAATATCTCCAAAATATGCATTGATCTCTCTGTAGCATCAAGTTTACATGGCAACAAAATTACAGCAGACAAGGACTTTGAGAAATCACTAAGTCCCTGAAATCAGAAATATTACGGGGCCTACTTTGCATGCTTGTGCTAGTCACCGAAGAGATCACAAAAATACATGGACTATACCACTGGAAAGATGGCATGACATACTTCAAAACACATGTAGAGCTCATGCTCAAAAGATGCACAGATTAAATGATACAAAAATGACAAATCTCCAAGTTCTGATAAGAACCAGAGATTAACAGCAACTAGCCCTCTTCCAACAAAGATTTGGGCATCAAGATGACCTTTACTGAACATGATGCAATTGAACAAAATGAAGAGCATCACGAGACGAACAATTTGACATATTACACGCGGGAATCGGAGCTACATGCACGGAGTTATCGCTATACGAACAGAGGCACATGATGATGAAAAATCGAGACTTAGAAAATATTAGAGGGGGTTCGAGAGAAAGTCAACGGGAGGGAGCTACCGAACGGATCTGGCCGGAGCTCGTGCTCGAGCTCGATCCCGAGGCCGACGACGGCGGCGAGGCAGGGGCCGGCGGGGGAGGAGCGCCGGCGGCGGGGCCGGAGGCGGAGGAGGGGCGCCGGCGACGGGGCCGGAGGCGGCAGCGCCGGGGCGGCGGCCGGAGGCGGCGGCGGAGATGGCGGCGGCGGCGCCCGGCGGCGGGGCAGGCGCGCGGCGGCGGGCGTGGGCCGCGGGGGCCGGGGTCGGGCCCGCGGGCCGGCGGGGGACGGCGGCGGCGCGCGCTGACGTGGCGACGCGCGATTCGTCCGCCCGCGCGGGCGGACGTGTCCGGCGCGGGCGGACGTTGTCCGGCGGCGCGAGGGATTTTTGCTAGGGTTAGACTGTGATTCCGTTTTTCGGGATGCCCACTTATAAATAGGTAGAGGGAGCTAGGAGACTCCAAATGAGGTGCGGTTTTCGCCCACACGATCGTGATCGAACGACCTAGAGCATGGAAGAGAGTTTGGTGGGTTTTGGGCTGGTTTTGGAGGGGGTTTTGCTGGACAATCAAATGGACTTTACGGATGCCCGGTTAACCGTTGGAGTACCAAACGACCTTCGAATGGAACGAAACTTGACCGGTAGTCTCCGGGTGGTGTAAGAAGACCACTTGACAAGCCTCGGTCCATTCCGAGAAAGTTTGACACACGCACACGAAAGAAAACTAGAGGGGTGCACCGGGGGAGATAGGAGCGCCGGATTGCAAAACGGACAACGGGGAAAATGCTCGGATGCATGAGACGAACACGTATGCGAATGCAATGCACATGATGACATGATATGAAAATGCATGACATGACAAAATACAAAACGAAAGACAAAACCCGACAACGGAGGGAAAAACATATCACATAGCCGGAAATGGCAAGAGTCGGAGTTACAAATATGGCAAGTTACATGCGGGGTGTTACAAATACCTTGTTCAATCTTGTTACCGGCAAGTCACTTTACTCGTACCGTAATGCATGATCCCGTGGCTAACTCCTTAGTCACATTGAGCTCATTATGATGATGCATTACCGAGTGGGCCCAGAGATACCTCTCCGTCATACGGAGTGACAAATCCCAGTCTCGATCCGTGCCAACTCAACAGACACTTTCGGAGATACCCGTAGTGTACCTTTATAGTCACCCAGTTACGTTGTGACGTTTGGTACACCCAAAGCACTCCTACGGTATCCGGGAGTTGCACGATCTCATGGTCTAAGAAAATGATACTTGACATTGGAAAAGCTCTAGCAAACGAACTACACGATCTTTTATGCTATGCTTAGGATTGGGTCTTGTCCATCACATCATTCTCCTAATGATGTGATCCCGTTATCAACGACATCCAATGTCCATGGTCAGGAAACCGTAACCATCTATTGATCAACAAGCTAGTCAACTAGAGGCTTACTAGGGACATGGTGTTGTCTATGTATCCACACATGTATCTGAGTTTCCTATCAATACAATTCTAGCATGGACAATAAACGATTATCATGAACAAGGAAATATAATAATAACCAATTTATTATTGCCTCTAGGGCATATTTCCAACAGAAGCAGGGGCAACAAGGACAAGGTGGGGGTCACTGATGGATCACTAACCAACCTATACTAAGCAGTGTAGGATAAGCAGGTAGGTAACAATAAGCAGGTTACAAAAGCAGGCTATGCATCAGAATAGGAGCAATCAATAACAGTAGCAAAATCTAATGCAAGCATGAGAGAATGGAATGGGCGATACCGGGATGATCAAAGGCGGGGGGGCTTGCCTGGAAGCTCCGCTGAAAGGGAAGAAGGGTCGTCGTCGACGTAGTCGATCACAGCAGCATCGACAGCGGTCTCGGGGTCTACCGGAGGGAAGAGGGGGAAGAAACAATAAATACATAGCAGGCAAGTGCATAACAGGACAATAGACAGAGCTAGACGTGTTCTAACGCGGTGCTACACGCTACCGGCGAAGGGGGGGACATCCGGGAATGTTTGCCGAAGTTTGGCATTTTCGGACAGATAAAATGGGGGGAAAAGGTTGCATGTTTTCTATGCTAGGGATGTGTGGCGGACGAACGGACCGCGTATTCGGATTCGTCTCGTCGTTCTCAGCAACTTTCATGTATAAAACTTTTTCATCCGAGTTACGGTTTATTTTCTAAGATTTTTCAAAGATTTAAACAATATTCTAAAATTATTATTAATTCGAATTTAAATAACAAATTGCTACGTGTACCCAGCTCTGCATACACAAAAGTGTACCAGAGGCTGATAGATGGGCCAGGGGGTCCCAGTTGACCAGTCAACATTTGAGTGGTCAACAGGGGGTGGGGCCCCCTATCATAGGCTGTTTCATCAACTAACTAGTTAATTTAGTCTAACTAGCTTATTAGGCTAATAAATTTTAATTAATCAAGTTAATTAACCATTTAACTAATTAATTAATTATTTTTATTAATATAACTTTTTACATTTTTAAGTAAACAGGGGCGTGGGCCCCATCCGCCATAGGTCCAGAGCCTTAGCGGGGCGGGTGTAGCGGGCTATCGGGCAGAGCGGGGCGGAGGCGAGGCCAGCTCGAGGGCAGTCAGCGGCGACCTCAGCTGAGCATGCCGGCGCAGAAGGGGCCTCGGTGAGGGGCGGCGAACGGCGCCGGCAGCGGACCGGTGCAGGGCAGCGACGGCACAGTGGCTGGGCGAGTGCGGCAGCAGGAGGAAGCGAGGCGACGCACGCAGTTGCAGGAGGAGCCGCAGGCAGCAGCAATAGGCGGCGGCTGGGGCAGCAAGGCAGCAGCGCGGTAGGCAGCAGGCGGGCGTCGGCGGCCAAGGCGGGAGGGGCCACGGTGGCGGTGGTGGTGGCCGCGAGCGGGCGAAGCAGGGGAGGCGAGCCACGGGCGCGGGCGGTGCGACGGGTGCGCGGTCAGGGCACGGCGAACACGCGCTCACCGCGAGCGCGGGCGCAAGACGGAGAGGGCACAGTGATGGCGTTTGGTCGACGCCGACGCGGAACGAGAAGGAAAGGAGGGCTCACCCCCGTTGCAGGGGTACGACGACGAAGGCATGATCGCGCCGGTGGGGAGGAGGACCGGGACGGTTCGACGACGGGTGACGGTGCAGCGTCGGGGAGGCGAGGCGCCAGATCGGGACGAGGCAATGGCGTCCGAGGCGTCGCGGCGAGGGGGGCTTCGGGAGGAGGGCGAGGCTCCCGGCGAGGTGGCGCCGGCGGAAGGGCGGCGGCGGGGGCACCGGGGCGATGGCGCCGAGGACAAGATCGGGCTCGATCCCGATCCAATCGAGAGGAGGGGAGCGAGAGGAAGACGTGGGGGGGAGTGGGGCGATTTGTCCAGATATTTTCGGTGCGTGGGGGATAAGGGAGAGGGAGAGGTGGGCCGGCCAGGTGGTCTGGTGGTCCAGCTGGGCCACGGCCCAGTGGGGAAGGGGCTTCTCTCTTTTACTATTTTTTTGTTGCCTTCTCCTTTTCTTTTATTTACTTTTTCCTTTTGATTAAATTTTGAATTTGAAATGGAATGTGATTGAATCATCGCGAGGTTAACAACAATAACTGTGGTGATGTGGCATCATTAGCATGAGATTACTGTAGCATAATTATCTGGGCGTTACAGGTGGGTAGGTAGGCGGCGCCGGGATCGAGATGGCGGCGGAAGGCGTGCAAGATGGGAGGGGGCGAATTTGGACGTGCAAGATGCCTTTTCGCTTGACAGTGGTGGCCCAGGCGTGGTTTTTCCTTTCGCCGGAGCCCACAAGCGCCCCCCAGTGCGCTGGGTTTGACTTGGGATCGCCGGGTCAAAATATGGGTCGAGCCAGCGAATTTCGGCGTCCTGAAGGCACAACTGGGTTTTTTCTCAGTGCCGGCGCTAAAAAACTCGCCCTGTGGGACTTGTTAGGCCGCGAGTGGAGATGCTCTCAATTCAGCCGAGTCCGCACTGCTCACATGTGGCAAAACCCCACGTCGCAGGAGAAAAAAAATAAAAAAATGATGCATCCTACCAGAAACGCCCTATATAACGTACCGCTCCCCAGTCGACACTGGTTGCTCGCTCCAGTCACTACCAGCTAGGCCCCATGCCTTTCCCCGCGCACTGGTTGCTGCCCTCTCCTCCGCCTCCCACCGCCTAGTTCTCCTCGTCTCCATCCCCATCCCCCAAAAAGCAACACTCCACGCGACCTCACCTAGGGTTTGCTCTCCTTTCCTCCCCCGTCCTGCTCTTCCCCAATCCGCCTTCCCCCCTCGATCTCCTCCCCCAGCCGCCGTAGGCGGAGGCGGGGGCGGGGGCGAGCAGCGACGACAAGCTCGTCCAACGCCTGCCCGCCTCGGCGAAAGTAAGTGCCCACTTTCTTCTCCCTAGTCTCAGATCTAGACGTCTGGGGTGCCATTTTCTACTCGATTGCTTGGTGCGATAGCGGCGGGGGTAGGTAGCCCTTGATTGTTTGGCCCAACGAGTCATCCATGCTCCGCCGGCCGAGGGAAGACGGTTCCCGCTTCCTTGTTCTCTTTTCTTGTATGTAGTAGAGCACTAGAAGCCGAATTGATGCCTAGCTATGCTTTGCTGTCCTTGCTAACAAAGTTGCGTGTGAGATAATTGATTCAATTCGAGAGAAACATGTGAAATTTAAGCTTTTGTCATTTGTTGCTTCGATTTGTGCGCTGTTTGGATGAAGTATGTTAACTGATTGTGTTGTTGCCTTCTATGCAGAGTCTGTCACCATGTCTGACATGGAGTCCGTGGCTACCCTTATGGAGTCGACAAGCTTGAAGATACAGCAGCTTCAGCGAGCATTTGCTGAGCTTGAGAGCCAGAGCGCTGTTACCATGAACTTTAAGTGGAAGCAACTCGAGGACCATTTCCGTGGCCTTGAGCAGTCGCTCAAGAAAAAGTTTGATGAGTTGAAAAAGCAGGAGAAGGAGTTCCAGGAGACCGTCGCAAAATCGGAGAAGATGCTGGAGCAGCAGGAGGCTGTTGTGGTGGCTAAGGAGCTGACTTCTCTGGAAAGGCTGCAGGAGAAAAGAGATGCTGCATTAGCTATGATCTTTGGCAAGTCCAAGTTGTCGCTAAACACTAATTATATCACCCCAATGAATAAGCCACAGAGTAATTATACTGTGGGTACTCTTGATGTGAAGTGGCCGAAGCATTCTCCCGAAGGAAATGCACGCACGCAAGATGGCAATGCTGCTGTGAAGCCTCGTTCTGAACTTGCCATTCTCTGCGAGGAGATGAATGTTAAAGGGCTTCATAAGTTCATATCTGACAACAGAAAGAACTTGACGTCTATCCGTGAGGAAATCCCGAGTGCACTTAAGGGAGCATCGCAACCATATGTCCTGGTGTTGGATTCCTTGGAGGACTTTTATTCTGGAGATAATCTGGTGTTGGATGGGAAAAAGGATGGAGACCTTCTGGGTGTAAGAAGGACGTGCCTTATGTTGATGGAGTCTCTTGTACAGCTGCAAGCTGATGATATAACTGGCTTGTTGTCTGAGGGGCAAATGTTTGCAACAAATGTGAAAGATCGGGCGAAAAAGATTGCGTTTGAGTGGAAGTCCAAGTTGGACAGTCTTGACATTGATGCTAGCAATGGAAACTGCCTGGAAGCACATGCATTTCTTCAACTGCTTGCTACCTTTGGTATTTTTTCTGAATTTAATGAAGATGAACTTTGCAAACTTCTTCCTTCTGTCAGTCGACGTCGTCAAACACCTGAGCTTTGCCGACTGCTTGGGTTGTCACAGAAGATGCCAGGTCAGTACAATGATGAACTAATCATGCATCTACCTCCAGTAAACATTGTTTATGATGATGAGTTGATGATAATATTTTGTCATGCCAGTTCGAATGCTAATTTAATGTTGTTTTCACTTGGATAAATCTTAGTTTTCCAGCTTGTGTGTAACATATTTGCTGGTCACTGAGTTCACCGAACATATGTGCAAACTCAAAAGCATAATGGTTTCTTTGTACTACCACCTCCAGAAGTTCTTTCAGATTCCCTTGATAGTTTTGCTGTTAAAACTTACAGGCAATGCACATCAGCTACATCTTAACCCATTAGGCTTCCTTTGGTTTGTAGGAATTTTAGCCCTCGTTTGGTTCATAGGATAGGATTATCATAGGAATAGAAAACTTGTAGGAAATGAGATGACATGTATCTCAAATCCTATGAGTAGGAATAGAAAAGAGATATCATTTGGTCCACAATTCCACATCATAGGAAATTTTTCATTGAGTCTAGGATCATGTTTATTTTCCTTTGAAATGTGGAGGATAGGAACCAATCCTATGCAGGAATAGGAATCTATTCCTATAAACCAAAGGGCTCTATAGGAAAAATTCCTATAAGAATCCTATCCTATAGAATTCCTATGAAATTCCGCCAAACTGAATAGGAATAGGAATCCATTCCTACAAACCTAAGGGCTCCAATAAGAGGCCTTAGTCTTTTCGTTGCTTGCACTATTGCTTGTAAAGCATGTCCATTGTTGTCTAGCCAGCTGTTACTGTGTTCTACTTATTCTTGAATATTTGGATCTGAAAAATTACTCTCTGTAATTTCTATTCTATTTAGTCTGATGTGTGGTTGTGGTGTATATGTTGCTTAGTACCACACTATGTTGCATCTGTTTGATACGATCAGCATTTGTTTGTCTTTCCCTCTGAGCCCTTGTCTTAATTGTTCATTTTCTTAGGGATTTTGTATGTCACTTATGCTATTTGCCTTTTCTCATTCATGATGATTTTTTCTTGACAATAATTGATTCACTTTTGGTGTTTCTTGAGGACAGGTGTCATTGGAGTTCTGGTGGATAGTGCAAGACCAATTGATGCAATTAACTTGGCCTATGCGTTTGGGCTCACTGAACAGTTTGAGCCAGTGCAATTGCTGAAAGCATATCTGAGGGAGGCCAAGAAGGTGTCACATGCCAAGAATGGAAAAATGTCTCCTGGAGCACAGGTGTGCTTCTAGCTATTTCAGCAAAAGCAAATGATGTTTATCATGCATTTTTTTTTGCTGCAAGAATACAATAAACTGTACCTGCACTTCCACCAAATCACCAATTACTGAAGTGGACACCAGTTGTTTCTTTTGAAGTTTGATTAACCATTCTGCTATCTAACCAAAGTTGCTCACCCATCATGCTATGTTACTCAGGATATTTTTAAATAGCTGTGCTACGCAGATACCGTCACTTAATTTGTAACGGAAGGGCTTTGTTTTCATCTTGCTTAATTGTTCTATGATGAGACTAAGCCACTTGCACTTTTGGCTTTATTAGAGATCTAATTACTATTACCAGACATCTGTTACTAACTACCTTATATGATTCAGTGTCAAGGAGAGCTCCTTGACTGTTTGCATCAAGTGATTTCAAGTTTTAGTGGTGTAGTGGTTCAAAATTCTATTATTGTTTACTTATAGTAGTCCTTAGATAGATCAGTATTGGATTTGATGACGCACTGAGGTGAAAATTGCCCGTTCACCTGATGTCAGGAGCTTGAGGTAGGTTGTGGAGAAGTAGAATAATAGAGGGATATCTTAGCTTGCAAGCAATATAAAGTTAGTTGCCTCTTGCTTTTCGCTGTTTGGCGCTGAATAATATACAAACTTTTCGCTGTTAGGCTTCTATGGTTCAGATTGTCAGGGAGCTCCTCGACTGTTTGCATCCTGTGATTTTAAGTTATTAGTGGTGTAGTGGTTCGAAACTTAATTAATACTTTACTTGAAGTAGTCCTTAAATAGATCAATATTGGATTTGAGGATGCACAGAGGTGAAATTATCCATTCACCTGATGTCAGGAACTTGAGGTAGGTTGCGGAGAAGTAGAATAATAGGAGGGATATCTTAAGCAACATAAAGTTAGTTGCCTGTTGCTTTTCGCTGTTTGGCGCTGAATATTATATATAAACTTTCTAGAGTAGTTGGGTTGCCTTGCCCATTTGCTTTTTCATGTCGGCATGTGTGTGTAAGCATGTTATCTGCATCTATCTAGTACACTTGATACAATCTGTTGGATAACAGCCATTCCCTTTTCAGAATGAGATGAATGAGCGTGAGCTGTCTGCACTGAAAGCTGTGATCAAGTGCATCGAGGAGCACAAACTGGAGGAGCAATATCCGGTGGATCCACTTCAGAAAAGGGTGATTCAGCTGGAGAAGGCCAAGGCAGACAAGAGGAGGGCTGTCGAAGCTGCCAAGCCACAGTCCAAGAGGCCGCGTGCCAACGGATCGCTCTATGCACCCCGTGTCACCAGCTTCCCTGAGAAGAGCTTCTACCAGGCAACACCAGAGAGGCACCCATACCCTTATGAAAGGCAGTTTGTGTACGGCGCCGAGGCCCACCACCACCCTACGATGATGAATGCGGCTCCCTACACCATCTCACCCGCCCACACGCCGTACTACGGTAATGGCTACCCGGTGCAGTACCAGGTACCTTATATCCACTAATGGGGGAGAGCTATAATGGTTCTTTCCTAACTATCCCTAGCTTTTAACCTTCCGCCGTTGTTGTAGTTGTACCAAGTCATCTAGCTAGTTTGCCTAGCTGAAAATAGTTGGACCACTCGCTTGTGTGTGTGCTATGAGTGGCTATTGTGAGAATCTGTTAATTTTATGTCACGACTTATGACATAATTTACTTCTAGTGTCTAGTTGTTTTAATCCACGTATCTTCTACGTACGCTGATATATGCTTTGTCTATACGACGACGAGTCTGCTTGTTGGTCGTGGTTGCAACCAACGTGGAGCTCATCTTTACTGTTCTTTCGTCATTGCGGTGCTCAGTAACTGCAGGTAACCGAACCTAAGACGTCGTGATATGTGATCAGTTTTGGAGAGGCAGGTGACTAAGCATAGCGGTGGGCTTGCTGTCAATGAATTGCAATGTTTACACGGTACCAGCTGAAAGCCCAGCCTACGACTGTACTTGCTACAAACGCCACATAAGAGAAGTGATTTCTGTTGAAAGTTCGAGCCCTTCTGCTTACTCGCTCCGTTGAGGGACATTACAAATAGTCTTCCAAGACAAGATACGGCAGTGCTCTTGGTGACGGTGGTCCCGATCAGGGACCTGCGCGAAGCCATAGTCACAACGATAGTCAGCAAAGAACACTATCGTGTGGTTTATGCGTTTTTTTTAAACCTATGGGGGATTAAACCTGTGCTCACAGGCAACTAGGCGACTGCCATAGGAGAGGGATTGCAGCACCTGAGCTCTACTGCTATCTATATTTAAACATTTTGAAATTTGTGTTTTTTAAGTTCCAAAAAATTGTGAATTTTTTCCCGGGGATACATATACACATTCCGAATACCCGTGGTAAGTTTTGGTAGAAATCTCGTTTTGTTTTGGGCTATAGAAGAAAAAAAAATCTGACAGTATATAGGAGAAAATGGATGCCATGTATGTTAGAAATTTCTCCTTTTTGTATTTCTCAAAATATAAAGTATTTCTTTTTCAGTTTTTTACCGGGTCTGAGGAATATGTGTATGTATTCACGTATTTGATTTAAGACTTTTTAGCAACGGAAGTGTGTTTTTCAAAAAATTCCAATACCAAGGGCAATGGAGCCCCGTAGCTACATGCACTTTTCGACTGCCATAGCAGCGTTTTTAGGCATGCTGGCCCAAACGTTTAGATTGAACCCACTGATTTCTTATTCTTGGAAAATCAGCCGGGTCGCTCGTGCGCCACATCGTCTCGTGGTCCTGAGACACCTCTCAAATCCTCTTCTTTCAGATCGAGCCTGCCCTTTCTCTCTTCTCACGCACTTCTTTGTACGTGATGCGGCGCGGCTGCCGGCTGCTGCGACCAGAACCCCGCCATCCCCGGTCTCCCTTCCCCTCCACGTAGCCTGGCCTTCCTCTTCTCTGTTGAATCGTCCGCCGCCGCCGCTGCGGAGACGCTGCATCGCGATGCAGCATCCATGGTTGAGATTGGGGGGAAGATTGGCGACGGTGTTGCAACGGAGCATCCATGGCGCTGCTCGCCGACGACGGTGCTGCAACGCAACATCCATGGCGATGCTCGCCGGCGCCGGTGCTTCAATGGAGCATTGCTGGGACATCGGTGTTGCGATGAAGCATCATCGGAGCCGCCGGTGCTTCAATGGAGCATCATTGGGTGCCGCCGGTGTTGCGATGAAACATCATTGAGCCGCCGGTGTATTAGTGGAGCATCGCCGGACCGTGTGGGTGCTTCAGTGGAGCATCGCTGTGACCGGGAATTGATACTTTGGCGACGGGCGCTGCTACTCCGACGAGTGAGGAGGAAGATGAGCATTGCCAGCCAGAGGAGGAAGAAGCAGTGCGATGCGAGCAGGCGATTGAACGGCCACGCGCGGTACATCTGACTTTTCTAAAATCAACCGGTTGATTTGTAGCAGCCGCCAATTTCTTAGGCTGTTTTAGGCCAGGAGGACGCGGTCTGTTCGCCACTCGCATGATTGTAGGGCGTTGTGTATAAGCTCGGATCGTGGGATGACACGGTCGATAGTGGAGCACATGGCATGACATGTTTGTTTTCCAATAGAATGGAGAGAAGAAGAAACATGAGAAAAGATGCAAGTTGTTCGCAGCGCAAAATCTCACTCCACACACTCTCTCTTGCTCGTTCATAGCTTAAGGATAACAATTGCCATCAGAGCCTCATTTCGGTGGCCAAGTCGAGCGACGGTGGGCAGCAATGGAATGTCGCATGCGGCTCCAACATACCACCGCTGCAGGAGCGACACTCGCCGAGCCCTGGGCGCAACATGCCATGGCGTGGTGACGATGATAGGATCTTGATGCAGCAGGTCGTGCGCGAGCCGGCAGCGGTGACACCAACCTCACCTTCCTGATGCTCACCCGCTCGAACTATTCTACCCGAGTGTTGGTGATGATGGTGAACACGCAGGCTGCAGTTCTATGGGATGTCATCAAGGACGACACCGTGCCTCACAAGGACGACCCGCAAGCCGTGGCGGTGCTAATACGCTTCACTCCGTTGAAGAGGCACAACATGCTCGCTCGGAAGACGTGCGCCAATGACGTGTGGGCTGCAATCTAGAACCATCACCTCGCCAGTGACCACGTGCGTGTGGCGAACGCGCAATGTCTTCGGGCAGAATTTGAGACGCTCTCATTCAAGGATGATGAGTGGATCAACAACTTCGCGCTGCCTGAGTCATGGGCTTCCTCACTAACGAGGATGAAAGGATCGATACGGTCGACTGGGGGGGGGGGTGAATAGGAGACTACAAATTTTAATTGTTCTTGTCAATTTTAAGGTTTAACGGATAAATAGGGTTCACTAGATATGCAACTAGGTGAACACAACCTATATGACAAGCAAGCTAAGAGCCAAATATGCTAGACAACAATCTAATTAGCAAGCCAACAAGCATACAAGACAAAGTAAAGTGCAGGAAAGGATTAACCACAAGTGGGGCGAGGACGCGGATTTTATCCCGAAGTTCACTCTTCCTTGGGGAAGAGCTACTCTCCGTTTAGAGCGGTGCCGGAGTCAAGGCTTGCGGAACGCCACGAAGGCTCATCGTATTCTCTTTCGAGTCACCCCCAACGGATGAGTCTCGAATCACACGGGGTTGGTCTTGAAGGCGACCACCACACCTTTACAAACTTCTCCGGAGCACACCACAAGCAAGGAAGCTTCCAGAGGAACCTCTAACCGCCTAGGAGCCCAAGCTCCAAGAGTAACGAGTCAATGGGGAAGAAATGTTGCGAGGAACGCGATTTGGTTTGGTCAAGATGTAGATCGGGTCTTGTTCTCCCAATCCCCAAAGTTTTAACAAGTTTGGGTGGAAGGATTGAGAGTATTGAGCAAAATAGAGTGTAGCAATGGTGGAGCTCAACAAGACATTAGGGTTAGGGATGAAGGAGGAAGAAGGGGGGGGGTATTTATAGTGTTCTTGCCCAGCTGGCCGTTCCCGTTGGACCCCGTGCGCACGTGCTAAGTCAGCCCCGTGCGCACGGGGTACTCAGAGACATACGCACCACCCCGTGCGCACGGGGGTCAAAAGACCCCGTGCGCACGGGGTACTCAGAGAGTTTACGAGGCACCCCGTGCGCACGGGGTCAAACGACCCCGTGCGCACGGGGTTGAAGGAAATATGCCCTAGAGGCAATAATAAAGTTATTATTTATATTTCCTTATATCATGATAAATGTTTATTATTCATGCTAGAATTGTATTAACCAGAAACTTAGTACATGTGTGAATACATAGACAAACAGAGTGTCCCTAGTATGCCTCTACTTGACTAGCTCGTTAATCAAAGATGATTAAGTTGCCTAACCATAGACATGTGTTGTCATTTGATGAACGGGATCACATCATTAGAGAATGATGTGATGGACAAGACCCATCCGTTAGCTTAGCATAATGATCGTTTAGTTTTGTTGCTATTGCTTTCTTCATGACTTATACATGTTCCTCTAACTATGAGATTATGTAACTCCCGAATACTGGAGGAACACCTTGTGTGCTATCAAACGTCACAACGTAACTGGGTGATTATAAAGATGCTCTATAGATGTCTCTGAAGGTGTTTGTTGAGTTGGCATAGATCAAGATTAGGATTTGTCACTCTGTGTATCGGAGAGGTATCTCTAGGTCCTCTCGGTAATGCACATCACTATAAGCCTTGCAAGCAATGTGACTAAGGAGTTAGTTTTGGGATGATGCATTACGGAACAAGTAAGAGACTTGCCGGTAATGAGATTGAACTAGGTATGATGATACCGACGATCGAATCTCGGGCAAGTAACATACCGATGACAAAGGGAACAACGTATGTTGTTATGTGGTTTGACCGATAAAGATCTTCGTAGAATATGTATGAGCCAATATGAGCATCCAAGTTCCGCAATTGATTATTGACCGGAGATGTGTCTCGGTCATGTCTACATAGTTCTCGAACCCGTAGGGTCCGCACGCTTAACGTTCGATGACGATTTGTATTATGAGTTATGAGATTTGATGACCGAAGTTTGTTCGGAGTCCCGGATGAGATCACAAACATGACGAGGAGTCTCGAAATGGTCGAGAGGTAAAGATTGATCTATTGGAAGGTTATATTCGGACACCGGAATGGTTCCGGAGTGATTCCGGTATTTTTCGGAGTACCGGGAGGTTACCGGAACCCCCCGGGGAAGTATTGGGCCTTAGTGGGCTTTAGTGGAAAGGAGAGGAGGTCCGCAAGGGGTGGCCGCCCCCCCATGGCATGTCCGAATTGGACTAGGGAGGGGGCGGCGCCCCCCTCTTTCCTTCTCCCTCTCCTCCTCCCTCCCTCTCCCCCCTCTTAGAAAAGGAAGGGGACTCCAACTAGGATTGGGAATCCTAGTTGGACTCCCCCAATGGCGCGCCCTCCTTGGCCGCCGGCCTCCTCTTCCCCTCCTTTATATACGGGGGCAGGGGGCATCCCAAAGCACAACAGACAATCTCTTAGTCGTGTGCGGTGCCCCCTCCACAGTTTAATACCTCGGTCATATCGTCGTAGTGCTTAGGTGAAGCCCTGCGCCAGTAACTTCATCATCACCGTCGCGACGCCGTCATGCTGACGAAACTCTCCCTCGACTTCAACTGGATCAAGAGCTCGAGGGACGTCATCGTGCTGAACGTGTGCTGAACACGGAGGTGCCGTACGTTCGGTACTTGGATCGGTTGGATCATGAAGACGTTCGACTACATCAACCGCGTTGCTAAACGCTTCCGCTTTCGGTCTACGAGGGTGCATGGACACACTCTCCCGTCTCTTTGCTATGCATCTCCTAGATAGATCGCGTGATCGTAGGATTTTTTTTTGAATTACTACGTTCCCCAACAGTGGCATCCGAGCCAGGTCTATGCGTAGATGATATATGCACGAGTAGAACACAATGAGTTGTGCGCGATAATAGTCATACTGCTTACCACCAACGTCTTACTTTGATTCGGCGGTATTGTTGGATGAAGCGGCCCGGACCGACATTACATGACCGCGTTCATGAGACTGGTTCTACCGACGTGCTTTGCACACAGGTGGCTAGCGGGTGTCTGTTTCTCCAACTTTAGTTGAATCGAGTTTGACTACGGCCGGTCCTTGTTGAAGGTTAAAACAACACACTTGACAAAAATCATTGTGGTTTTGATGCGTAGGTAAGAACGGTTCTTGCTAGAAGCCCGTAGCAGCCACGTAAGACTTGCAACAACAAAGTAGAGGACATCTAACTTGTTTTTGCAGGGCATATTGTGATGTGGTATGGTCAAGACGTGATGAGATATAAATTGTTGTATGAGATGATCATGTTTTGTAAAAGTTATCGGCAACTGGCAGGAGCCTTATGGTTGTCGCTTTATTGTATGAAATGCAATCACCATGTAATTGCTTTACTTTCTCACTAAGCGGTAGCGATAGTCATAGAGGCAATAGTTGGCGAGACGACAACGATGCTATGATGGAGATCAAGGTGTCAAACCGGTGACGATGGAGATCATGACGGTGCATTGGAGATGGAGATCAAAGGCACAAGATGATGATGGCCATATCATGCCACATATTTTGATTGCATGTGATGTTTATCTTTTATGCATCTTATTTTGCTTAGTTCGGCGGTAGCATTATAAGATGATCCCTCACTAAATTTCAAGGTATAAGTGTTCTCCCTGAGTATGCACCGTTGCTACAGTTCGTCGTGCCAAGACACCACGTGATGATCAGGTGTGATAAGCTCTACGTTCACATACAACGGGTGCAAGCCAGTTTTGCACGCGCAGAATACTCGGGTTAAACTTGACGAGCCTAGCATATGCAGATATGGCCTCGGAACACTGAGGCCGAAAGGTCGAACGTGAATCATATAGTAGATATGATCAACATAGAGATGTTCACCATTTAAAACTACTCCATCTCACGTGATGACCGGACATGGTTTAGTTGATATGGATCACATGATCATTTAGATGACTAGAGGGATGTCTATCTAAGTGGGAGTTCTTAAGTAATATGATTAATTGAACTTTAATTTATCATGAACTTAGTACCTGATAGTTTTTGCATGTCTATGTTGTTGTAGATCAATGGCCCGTGCTACTGTTCCATTGAATTTTAATGCGTTCCTGGAGAAAGCTAAGTTGAAAGATGATGGTAGCAACTACACGGACTGGGTCCGTAACTTGAGGATTATCCTCATTGCTGCACAGAAGAATTACGTCCTGGAAGCACCGCTAGGTGCAAGACCCGCTGCAGGAGCAACTCCGGACGTTATGAACGTCTGGTAGAGCAAAGCTGATGACTACTCAATAGTTCAGTGTGCCATGCTTTACGGCTTAGAATCGGGACTTCAAAGACGTTTTGAACATCATGGAGCATATGAGATGTTCCAGGAGTTGAAGTTAATATTTCAAGCAAATGCCCGAGTTGAGAGATATAAGTCTCCAACAAGTTCTATAGCTGCAAAATGGAGGAGAATAGTTCTGTCAGTGAACACATACTCAGAATGTCTGGGTACCATAACCACTTGACTCTGCTGGGAGTTAATCTTCCTGATGACAGTGTCATTGACAGAGTTCTACAATCACTGCCACCAAGCTATAAAGGCTTCGTAATGAACTATAATATGCAAGGGGTGGAAAAGACAATTCCCGAGCTCTTCGCAATGCTAAAGGATGCGGAGGTACAAATCAAGAAGGAACATCAAGTGTTGATGGTTAACAAGACCACTAGTTTCAACAAAAAGGGCAAAGGGAAGAAGGGGAACTTCAAGAAGAAGGGCAAGCAAGTTGCTGCTCAAGTGAAAAAGCCCAAGTCTGGACCTAAGGCTGAAAGTGAGTGCTTCTACTGCAAAGGGACTGGTCACTAGAACTGCCCCAAGTATTTGGCGGATAAGAAGGATGGCAAAGTGAAGGTATATTTGATATACATGTTATTAATGTGTACCTTACTAATGCTCGTAGTAGCGCCTGGGTATTTGATACTGGTTCTGTTGCTCATATTTGCAACTCGAAACAGGGGCTACGGATTAAACGAAGATTGACTAAGGACGAGGTGACGATGCGCGTGGGAAATGGTTCCAAAGTCGATGTGATCGCCGTCGGCGCGCTACCTCTACATCTACCACCGGGATTAGTTTTAGACCTGAATAATTGTTATTTGGTGCCAGCGTTGAGCATGAACATTATATCTGGATCTTGTTTGATGCGAGACGGTTATTCATTTAAATCAGAGAATAATGGCTGTTCTATTTATATGAGTAATATATTTTATGTTCATGCACCCTTGATGAGTGGTCTATTTCTGTTGAACCTTGATTGTAGTGATACACATATTCATAATATTGAAGCCAAAAGATGCAAGGTTAATAATAACAGTGCAACTTATTTGTGGCACTGCCGTTTAGGTCATATTGATGTAAAGCGCGTGAAGAAACTCCATGTTGATGGGCTTTTGGAACCACTTGATACTTGCGAACCATGCCTTATGGGCAAGATGACTAAGACTCCGTTCTCTGGAACAATGGAGCGAGCAACTGACTTATTGGAAATAATACATACCGATGTATGCGGTCCGATGAGTGTTGAGGCTCGCGGCGGGTATCGTTATTTTCTGACCTTCATAGATGATTTGAGCATATATGGGTATATCTACTTAATGAAACATAAGTCTGAAACATTTGAAAAGTTCAAAGAATTTCAGAGTGAAGTGGAAAATCATCGTAACAAGAAAATAAAGTTTCTACGATCTGATCGTGGAGGTGAATATTTAAGTTATGAGTTTGGTCTTCATTTGAAACAATGTGGAATAGTTTCGCAACTTACGCCACCTAGAACACCACAGCGTAATGGTGTGTGCGAACGTCGTAACCGTACTTTATTAGATATGGTGCGATCTATGATGTCTCTTACTGATTTACCGCTATCGTTTTGGGGTTATGCTTTAGAGACGGCCGCATTCACGTTAAATAGGGCACCATCTAAATCCGTTGAGACGACACCATATGAACTGTGGTTTGGCAAGAAACCGAAGTTGTCGTTTCTTAAAGTTTAGGGGTGCGATGCTTATGTGAAAAAGCTTCAACTTGATAAGCTCGAACCCAAATCGGAGAAATGTGTTTTCATAGGATACCCAAAGGAGACTGTTGGGTACACCTTCTATCACAGATCCGAAGGCAAGATATTCGTTGCTAAGAATGGATCCTTTCTAGAGAAGGAGTCTCTCTCGAAAGAAGTGAGTGGAGGAAAGTAGAACTTGATGAGGTAATTGTACCTTCTCCCGAATTGGAAAGTAGCTCATCACAGAAATCAGTTCCAGTGATGCCTACACCAATTAGTGAGGAAGTTAATGATGATGATCATGAAACTTTGGATCAAGTAACTACCGAACCTCGTAGGTCAACCAGCGTACGTTCCGCACCAGAGTGGTACGGTAATCCTGTTCTGTGCTACCTCTTGAGCACTGCGTTGGTTTTCCCTTGAAGAGGAAAGGGTGATGCAGCAAAGTAGCGTAAGTATTTCCCTCAGTTTTTGAGAACCAAGGTATCAATCCAGTAGGAGGCTACACACGAGTCCCTAACACCTACACAAACAAATAAATCCTCGCAACCAACGCAATAAGGGGTTGTCAATCCCTACACGGTCGCTTACGAGAGTGAGATCTGATAGATATGATAAGATAATATTTTTGGTATTTTTGTGATAAAGATGCAAAGTAAAGAAAGTAATAAAATGGCACTAGAAATAACTTGTTGTCGGGAGATTAATATGATGGAAAATAGAGCCGGGGGCCATATGTTTCACTAGTGGCTTCTCTCAAGAGCATAAGTATTTTACGGTGGGTGAACAAATTACCGTTGAGCAATTGACAGAATTGAGCATAGTTATGAGAATATCTAGGTATGATCATGTATATAGGCATCACGTCCGAGACAAGTAGACCGACTCCTGCCTGCATCTACTACTATTACTCCACACATCGACCGCTATCCAGCATGCATCTAGAGTATTAAGTTCATAAGAACAGAGTAACACTTTAAGCAAGATGACATGATGTAGAGGGAAAAAGTCATGCAATATGATAAAACCCCATCTTGTTATCCTCGATGGCAACAATACAATACATGCCTTGCTGCCCCTACTGTCACTAGGAAAGGACACCGCAAGATTGAACCCAAAGCTAAGCACTTCTCCCATTGCAAGAAAGATCAATCTAGTAGGCCAAACCAAACTGATAATTCGAAGAGACTTGCAAAGGTAACCAATCATACATAAAAGAATTCAGAAGATTCAAATATTTTTCATAGATAAACTTGATCATAAACCCACAATTCATCGGTCTCAACAAACACACCGCAAAAGAAGATTACATCGAACAGATCTCCACGAGAGAGGGGGAGAACATTGTATTGAGATCCAAAAAGAGAGAAGAAGCCATCTAGCTAATAACTATGGACCCGAAGGTCTGAGGTAAACTACTCACACTTCATCGGAGAGGCTATGGTGTTGATGTAGAAGCCCTTCGTGATCGATGCCCCCTCCGGCGGAGCTCCGGAACAGGCCCCAAGATGGGATCTCACGGGTACAGAAGGTTGCGGCGGTGGAATTAGGTTTTTGGCTCCGTCTCTGGTAGTTTGGGGGTACGTAGGTATATATAGGAGGAAGGAGTACGTCGGTGGAGCAACGTGGGGCCCACGAGGGTGGAGGGTGCGCCCAGGGGGGTAGGCGCGCCCCCCTACCTCGTGGCTTCCTGGTAGCTTTCTTGACGTAGGGTCCAAGTCCTCTGGATCATGTTCGTTCCGAAAATCACGTTCCCGAAGGTTTCATTCCGTTTGGACTCCGTTTGATATTCTTTTTCTGCGAAACTCTGAAATAGGCAAAAAACAGCAATTCTGGGCTGGGCCTCCGGTTAATAGGTTAGTCCCAAAAATAATATAAAAGTGTATAATAAAGCCCAATAATGTCCAAAACAGAAGATAATATAGCATGGAGCAATCAAAAATTATAGATACATTGGCGACGTATCAAGCATCCCCAAGCTTAATTCCTGCTCGTCCTCGAGTAGGTAAATGATAAAAACAGAATTTTTGATGTGGAATGCTACTTGGCATAATTTCAATGTAATTCTTCTTAATTGTGGTATGAATATTCAGATCCGAAAGATTCAAGATAAAAGTTCAATATTGACATAAAAATAATAATACTTCAAGCATACTAACTAAGCAATTATGTCCTCTCAAAATAACATGGCCAAAGAAAGTTCATCCCTACAAAATCATATAGTTTAGTCATGCTCCATTTTCGTCACACAAGAATGCTCTCATCATGCACAACCCCGATGACAAGCCAAGCAATTGTTTCATACTTTAGTAATCTCAAACTTTTTCAACCTTCACGCAATACATGAGCGTGAGCCATGGATATAACACTACGGGTGGAATAGAATATAATGATGGGGGTTATGTGGAGTAGACAAAAAAGGAGAAAGTCTCACATCAACGAGGCTAATCAATGAGCTATGGAGATGCCCATCGATTGATGTTAATACAAGGAGTAGGGATTTCCATGCAACTGATGCACTAGAGCTATAAATATATGAAAGCTCAACAAAAGAAACTAAGTGGGTGTGCATCCAACTTGCTTGCTCACGAAGACCTAGGGCACTTGAGGAGGCCCATTGTTGGAACATACAAGCCAAGTTCTATAATGAAAAATTCCCACTAGTATATGAAAGTGACAAAACAAGAGACTCTCTATCATGAAGATTATGGTGCTACTTTGAAGCACAAGTGTGGTAAAAGGATAGTAACATTGTCCCTTCTCTCTTTTTCTCTCATTTTTTGGGCCTTATCTTTTTTATGGCCTTTCTCTCTCTCTCTCTCTCTCTCTCTCTCTCTCTCTCTCTCTCTCTTTATTCCTCACTTGGGACAATGCTCTAGAAAATGATGATCATCACACTTCTATTTATTTACAACTCAATGATTACAACTCGATACTAGAACAAAGTATGAGTCTATATGAATGCCTCCGGCGGTGTACCGGGATATGCAATGAACCAAGAGTGACATATATGAAAGAATTATGAACGGTGGCTTTGCCACAAATACTATGTCAACTACCTGATCATGCAAAGCAATATGACAATGATGAACGTGTCATGATAAAGGGAACGGTGAAAAGTTGCATGGCAATATATCTCGGAATGGCTATGGAAATGCCATAATAGGTAGGTATGGTGGCTGTTTTGAGGAAGATATAAGGAGGTTTATGTGTGAAAGAGCGTATCATATCACGGGGTTTGGATGCACCGGCGAAGTTTGCACCAACTCTCAATGTGAGAAAGGGCAATGCACGGTACCAAAGAGGCTAGCAATGATGGAAAGGTGAGAGTGCGTATAATCCATGGACTCAACATTAGTCATAAAGAACTCACATACTTATTGCAAAAATCTACAAGTCATCAAAAACCAAGCACTACGCGCATGCTCCTAGGGGGATAGATTGGTAGGAAAAGACCATCGCTCGTCCCCGACCGCTACTCATAAGGAGGACAATCAAAGAACACCTCATGTTTCAAATTTGTTCCATAACGTTTACCATACGTGCATGCTACGGGACTTGCAAACTTCAACACAATCATTTCTCAAATTCACAATTACTCAACTAGCACAACTTTGATATCCCTACCTCCATGTCTCAAAACAATCATCAAGCATCAAACTTCTCTTAGTATTCAAAACACTCATAAGAAAGTTTTACTAATCTTGAATACCTAGCATATTAGGATTATTTAAGCAAATTACCATGCTATTTAAGACTCTCAAAATAATCTAAGTGAAGCATGAGAGATCAATAGTTTCTATAAAACAAATCCACCACCGTGCTCTAAAAGATATAAGTGAAGTACTAGAGCAAAAACTATATAACTCAAAAGAGTATTGTAATAATTTCCGAATCATGTGTGTCTCTCTCAAAAGGTGTGTACAGCAAAGATGATTGTGGTAAACTAAAAAGAAAAGACTCAAATCATACAAGACGCTCCAAGCAAAACACATATCATGTGGTGAATAAAAATATAGCTCCAAGTAAAGTTACCGATGGAAGTAGACGAAAGAGGGGATGCCTTCCGGGGCATCCCCAAGCTTTGGCTTTTTGGTGTCCTTAGATTATCTTGGGGGTGCCATGGGCATCCCCAAGCTTAGGCTCTTTCCACTCCTTGTTCCATAATCCATCAAATCTTTCACCCAAAACTTGAAAACTTCACAACACAAAACTCAGCAGAAAATCTCGTGAGCTCCGTTAGCGAAAGAGAACAAAAGACCACTTCAAGGTACTGTAATGAACTCATTCTTTATTTATATGGGTGTTAAACCTACTGTATTCCAACTTCTATATGGTTTATAAACTATTTTACTAGCCATAGATTCATCAAAATAAGCAAACAACACACGAAAAACAGAATCTGTCAAAAACAGAACAGTCTGTAGTAATCTGTAACTAACGCAAACTTCTGGAACTCCAAAAAATCAGCCAAAATAGGAAGACGTAGAAAATTTGTTTATTGATCAGAAGCAATTGGAATCAATATTTTATCACGTTCTGGTGATTTTTAACAATTATTTTCGTGAACAGAAAGTTTCTAGAATTTTCTGCAAGATCAAATAACTATCATCCAAGAAGATCCTATAGGTTTAACTTGGCACAAACACTAATTAAAACATAAAAACACATCTAACCATAGGCTAGAACAAATATTTATTCCTAAAAAGAAGCAAAAAGCAAAAAAACTGAAAATAAAATTGGGTTGCCTCCCAACAAGCGCTATCGTTTAACGCCCCTAGCTATGTATAATAGCAAGGATAGATCTAGGTATTGCCATCTTTGGTAGGCAATCCATAAGTGGCTCTCATAATAGATTCATATGGTAATTTTATTTTCTTCCTAGGGAAGTGTTCCATGCCTTTCTGTGACGCCCCCGATTTGACCGTACACTAATCATGCACGCAAATGTGTACGATCAAGATCAGGGACTCACGGGAAGATATCACAACACAACTCTAAAACATAAATAAGTCATACAAGCATCATAATACAAGCCAGGGGCCTCGAGGGCTCGAATACAAGTGCTCGATCACAGACGAGTCAAAGGAAGCAATAATATCTGAGTACAGACATAAGTTAAACAAGTTTGCCTTAAGAAGGCTAGCACAAACTGGGATACAGATCGAACGAGGCGCAAGCCTCCTGCCTGGGATCCTCCTAACTACTCCTGGTCGTCGTCAGCGGGCTGCACGTAGTAGTAGGCTCCTCCAGTGCCGTAGGAGTCATCGTCGACGGTGGCGTCTGGCTCCTGGACTCCAACATCTGGTTGCGACAACCAGGTAGAAAGGAAAGGGGGAAAAGAGGGAGAGAAGCAACCGTGAGTACTCATCCAAAGTACTCGCAAGCAAGGAGCGACACTACATATGCATGGGTATATGTGTAAAGGGGCATATCAGTGGACTGAACTGTAGAATGCCAGAATAAGAGGGGGATAGCTAATCCTGTCGAAGACTACGCTTCTGGCCATCTCCATCTTGCAGCATGTAGAAGAGAGTAGATTGAAGTCCTCCAAGTAGCATCACATAGCATAATCCTAACCCAGCGATCCCCTCCTCGTTGCCCTGTTAGAGAGCGAACACCGGGTTGTATCTGGCACTTGGAAGGGTGTGTTTTATTAAGTATCCGGTTCTAGTTGTCATAAGGTCAAGGTACAACTCCGGGTCGTCCTTTTACCGAGGGACACGGCTATTCGAATAGATAAACTTCCCTGCAGGGGTGCACCACATAACCCAACACGCTCGATCCCATTTGGCCGGACACACTTTTCTGGGTCATGCCCGGCCTCGTAAGATCAACACGTCGCAGCCCCACCTAGGCACAACAGAGAGGTCAGCACGCCGGTCTAAATCCTATGGCGCAGGGGTCTGGGCCCATCGCCCATTGCACACCTGCACGTTACGTACGCGGCCGGAAGCAGACCTATCCTAGTGGCGTTCCAGTCCAATCCGGCGCGCGCCGCGCGGTCGCTGACGTCACGAAGGCTTCGGCTGATACCACGACGTCGAGTGCCCATAACTGTTCCCGCGTAGCTGGTTAGTGCGTATAGACCAAATGGCCAGACTCAGATCAAATACCAAGAACTCGTTAATCGTGTTATGTTGAAGTAACCGCGGACGCCGTCCAGGGCCAGGCCCACCTCTCGCCTAGGTGGTCTCAACCTCCCCTGTCGCTCCGCCACAATGATCCACTTGCGGGTACTCCTACGAGCCGACCCGACTTTAGTCACCACAGGTGTCATGTAAATAGTATATAAGGATATACCCGTGATCACCGCCCAAGTGATCACGGCCCGATAGTATAGCACATCAGACGGACAAGAATGTAGGGCCACTGATGGGAAACTAGCATCCTATACTAAGCATGTAGGATTGCAGGTAAAGGTAACAACAGTAGAAGCAAGGACAGGCTATGCATCAGGATAGGATAAACGGAAAGCAGTAACATGCTACACTACTCTAATGCAAGCAGTATAGAGAAGAATAGGCGATATCTGGTGATCAAGGGGGGGGGCTTGCCTGGTTGCTCTGGCAAGTAGGAGGGGTCGTCAACTCCGTAGTCGAACTGCGCAGCAGCAGTGTCGGTATCGAAGTCTAGCGAGAGAAGAGGGGGAAGAAACAATAAATATAATGCAAACATATGCATGACGATGCATGACATGACAATGAGCGTTGTTAGGGGGGCCCAATCGCGGTAGTAGGTGATAACGGCGAAAGGGGGAAACATCCGGGAAAGTATTCCCGATGTTTCGCGTTTTCGGACAGATGAACTGGAGGGGGAAAGTTGCGTGTTCGATAGGTTAGGGAGGTGTGGCGGACGAACGGGCTGCGTATCCGAATTCGTCTCGTCGTTTTGAGCAACTTTCATGTACAAAGTATTTCCATCCGAGTTACGGATTAAAAGATATGATTTTCAAAAGAATTTATTAATTTCTGGAATTTAATTAATTATTTAATTTAATTCAAAATTTGGATTTATGACATCAGCATGATGTCATGCTGACGTCAGCAGTCAACAGGGGTGTTGACTGGTCAACTGACGCGTGGGTCCAGTGGGACCCACCTGTCATACCCTGTTTAGGTTAATTAGTGTTTAGTTAAACTAATTACTGATTAATTAAACTAACAAGTTAATCTGTTTAATTAAGCAGGATTAATTAACTTAATTAATTAATTAATAATTTATTTATTATTTATCTTTTTTTTAAATCCCTTTTTTTTAATTCGTTCTGGGGCTGGGCCCCACATGTCTGTGGCCCAGAGGGGCCATAGCGGGTTTGGTCCAGCGGGTGCGGGCACACCCAAGCGAGCGCTCGCCCGCAGGGCGGGACGAGGACGCCAGGGCCACGGCGGGCGGAGGCGAGGGGTGGCGCCGGTGTGGGCGCAGGACGCGGCCCGAGCGGGCGCACGCCTAGGTGCGGGCGGACCCGGCAAGGCGCCGGAGCAGGGGGCGGTGGCCACGGCGAGGCCATGGCCGGAGCGGGGGGCGCTGGCCGTGGTCGGTGGAGAGGCGCCCGCGGGGAGGAGCGCTGGGCAAGGGGCCGCAGCGGGCGGACGGGGCATGTGCGCTTAGGCGGGAGCGCGGTGCTACGGGCAAAGAGGCTACCGGGCGGGGAGGCCACGGTCCGGGCGCTGTGCACGGCGGGGTGGCCGCGGGCACCAGGCCGCGGGGAAGGCTATGGGGCGAGGGTCGGGCGGAGCTGCGGAGCACGCGGGCGAGCGAGTCCCGTCGAGGACGACTCCGGCGTGGGGTCAGAGAGGGAGATGAGGGTGGCGCTCACAAGGGTTTGCAGGGGACTGGGCAGCGGGGCTCGAGGTGGGGGGGGACAGGGACGACGTGCGTAGAGGGAAGCAGGCCGGCGGGGGGGGTCCAGCGAGGTCCAGGCGTCGGCGGTCGTCACGGGGCGCGGTGGTCTCCTCCTCTCGATCCCGATCCAATCGGGGGAGAGGGGGGGAGGAGATATTTTCGTGTGGGGGGGGAGTGGGGGTGTCGGTGGAGTACTGGGGGGAGTGGGGGAGGTTGTGGCGGCGGGGTGGGCCGGCCTAGGTGGTGGCCTGGTGGGCCGAGGCCGTTCGGTCAAGTTGGGCCACGGCCCAGTGGGGGGCTCCTTTTCCCTTTTTTTTGTTAGCTTTCTTTTCTTTTTATTTATTTTCTTTTTTGTTTTACATCATTTTAAAATATTTAGGCATTTTCTAAAAATGTGTTTACTTCACCATAATTAACTATGCCTTATTTGGCACCCACCGAACATTTTTGTTTTGACTTTTGAAAACTTTGGGTGTTTGCCACTATTTAGAATTTAAATTTTGGAACGGTTTCGAATCATTGTGAGGTTAGCAACAGTAACAGAGGTGACGTGGCATGATTAGCGTGGGATTACTGTAGCATGATTATCCGGGCGTTACAAATCTCCTCCACTACAAGAAATCTCGTCCCGAGATTTAGGAGGTAGAAGGAAACAGTGCGGGGTATTCTTCGCGCAGACGATCCTCGCGTTCCCAAGTGGCTTCATCTTCAGAATGGTGCGACCACTGGACTTTGAGGAACTTGATCGCCTTCTGACGTGTGCGGCGTTCAGCTTGGTCGAGAATGCGGACCGAATGCTCCTTATAGGAGAGGTCCTGCTGCAATTCGAGCACTTCATGATCCACAGCTCGGATTGGGTCCTTGAAGCAACGGCGGAGCTGTGACACATGGAACAGATCGTCAACCTGAGAAAGGTTCGGCGGTAGCTCAGTTGGTATGCCACTTTTCCACGCCTTTCCAGAATAGTGAATGGGCCAATATAGCGAGGAGCTAGTTTGCCCTTGATTCCGAAGCGGTGAGCACCCTTCATTGGTGTGACTCGAAGATAAGCCTTTTCGCCAGGTTGATAGACCATGTCTTTATGATGACGGTCATATTGACGTGACTGAGCAGTCTTGAGATTCTCACGAATAATGCGGACTTGTTCTTCGGCATGTTGGATAATATCCGGACCGAAGAGTGGACATTCCCCTGTTTCTGACCAGTTCAGAGGGGTTCGGCACTTTCGTCCATATAACACTTCGAAGGGGGCCATCTTCAGACTAGCTTGATAGCTATTATTATAAGAGAACTCAGCATACGGGAGAGATTCCTCCCATTTGTTGCCGAAGGAAATAACACAAGCCCCAAGCATGTCTTCGAGAACTTGGTTGATGCGTTCAACTTGCCCTTGCGACTGAGGATGAAACGCAGTACTGAATGACAGATGAGTTCCCATAGCTTCTTGGAAACTTGCCCAGAATCTTGAAGTGAATAAGATGCCACGGTCTGAACTGATAACCAATGGAATACCATGGAGTGAAACAATCCTGGACATATAGAGCGTTGCCAACTGACTAGCAGTGATCGTTTCTTTGACCGCCAGGAAATGTGCAACTTTGGAAAGCGGGTCAATGACGACAAGAATAGCATCATTACCTTTCTGTGATTTGGGAAATCCAGTGACGAAGTCCATCTCAACATGGTCCCATTTCCATTCAGGAATAGAGATAGGTTGCAGAGTTCCAGCAGGCCTTTGATGTTCTACTTTGATACGACGGCAAACGTCACACTCAGCAACATAACGAGCAATGTCTTGCTTCATATTAGACCACCAGAATCTCTGACGGATGTCTAGGTACATCTTTGTACTACCAGGATGTATACATAGAGGCGTATCATGAGCTTCTTTCATAACCTCCTGTGTCATATCCAGGTTTTTCTCCTTACACGGCACCACTAGGCGGCCTTTGAAGTACAAGGTGCCGTCATCAGCAACAGTGAAGAATGAGGGCTTTCCTTCAGCGAGGTAGCGCTTAATCTTATGGGTTTGAGAGTCATACTTCTGTAGCCTTTTGATGCTATCCACGAGATCTGGTTTAGCAACTAGGGTATTGAGGGAACCCTGGGTAACAACATGGAGGTTCATCTTGCCAAACTCCTTAGGAGGGGGAGCGAGTGCACCCGGAGGAACAATATGGAGGTTCAGCTTCCTGAATTCTTCAACAAGCGAGGGCTGAACTTTGTGAACCTGGAGGTGGTTGCAGTAAGACTTGCGGCTCAAGGCATCAGCCATTACATTAGCCTTTCCTGGCGTATAGGAAATACCCAAGTCAAAGTCTGCAACAAGCTCCATCCATCTCTGCTGACGGAGGTTCAGGTCTGGCTGAGTAAACAGATACTTCAGACTTTGGTGGTCAGTGAAGATCTCGCAACGATTACCGAGAAGGTAATGTCGCCACTGCTTCAGCGGATGAATGACAACTGCAAGTTCGAGGTCGTGAACTGGGTAGTTCTCTTCGTGAGGGCGCAATTGCCGAGAGGCATAAGCAATCACTTTGCGGTCTTGCATTAGGACACAGCCTAATCCTTGACGGGAAGCGTCGCAGTAAATGACGAAGTCCTTCTTAGTATCAGGTGGAGCTAGAACTGGGGCAGAAGTCAACTTGTCTTTGAGTGCCTGGAAACTTTCCTGACATTTGTCTGTCCATTGGAACTTGACGCCCTTATGCAACAGGTTAGTCAGAGGCCTGGCGATCTTGGAGAAGTTCTCGACGAATTGATGACAATAGCTGGCGAGACCGAGAAAACTTCTGACTTGCTTAACGTTCTTGGGAGGAGTCCAATCAAGGATAGCCTGGACTCGTTCAGGGTTGACGGCAATACCATCCTTAGAGATGACATGCCCAAGATAGGTTACTTCGGGTAGCCAGAATTCACATTTGGAGAACTTGGCATATAGTTGATGCTCTCGTAGCTTTTCCAGCACAAGTCGAAGATGTTCAGCATGTTCTTCTTCGTTCTTGGAAAATACCAGGATATCATCCAGATAAACCACGGCGAACTTGTCGAGGTAATCCATGAATATATAGTTCATCAGACGAGAGAAGGTGGCTGGAGCATTGGTTAAACCGAAAGACATGACGGTGTACTCGTATGAACCATAGCGAGTCACGAAGGCGGTCTTTGGGATATCCTATTCACGAACACGGATCTGGTGGTAACCCAACCTCAGGTCGAGCTTAGAGAACACTGATGAACCAACCAGTTGATCATACGTCATTGATCCGAGGAAGAGGATACTTATTCTGAATGGTAGCTTGGTTTATAGGACGGTAGTCTTGAACTAATCGGTTTGTCCCATCCTTCTTCTTGACAAAGAGAGAAGGTGCTCCCCAAGGAGAGCAACTTGGGCGAATGAATCCTTTGCGAAGAGATTTGTCGATTTCCTCCTTAAGCTCAAGGAGTTCATGCGGCGGCATTTTGTAGGGTCGCTTGGCTATAGGAGTGGTGCCTGGTTTCAAGTCGATGATGAATTCGACAGCTCTAGCAGGGGGAATCCCTGGAAGTTCTTCAGGGAAGACGTCGAGGAATTCACGCACGACGGGAATGTTTTCAATGCCCTTGAGTGGTGCGGCGTTCAAGGCATTCAATGCATAGAGCCTGGCCTCGGCATTTTGCACCAGATGAGCTTGGTAAGCAACTATTTCATCTGAAGGGTGTAGCACATGGATGGTCTTTGTGGCGCAAACTATAGAAGCAGTATGCGCTTTCAACCAATCCATCCCCAAAATGAGGTCGATGTTAGACGACTTCAGGATAATGGGAGAGGCATAGAATTCCAGCCCTTCGATTTCCACGGGGACATCGATGCCAACCAGGGAGGTTTGACACTGTCCCACGGGGGTTTTGACCAATACCGAGGTGTTCATCTCCTCACATTTAAGGTCGTGCTTGTATGCAAAATCTTCTGACATGAATGAATGCGATGCACCTGTATCAAATAAAACAGATGCTGGTACTGAATTTACGAGGAGTGTACCCATCACAGTAGCAGGCTGGTCTTGAGCTTCGTTGAGATCAACGTGGTTGGCATGAACACAACCATAAGACTTGGCCTTGTTGCTGCGGGGCTGGTTGCTTCCATGGCCAGTTGCTGGAAGGGCCAGTTGATTCTGGTTCTGGTTGCATTCTCTAGCACGGTGTCCTGGTTGACCACACCTGAAGCACAAGCCATTATTCGGAGTGGGAACAGAAGCTTGGGATGGTGGAGCTGGAAGTCTTGACTGCCTAGATGGTGGTGGAGGCAGACGAGGTGCAGCATAGGTCTGCCTTGGGGCAGATGCATTTGGACGGTACATGCTGTTCGGGATCCATATCTTACGCTTCTGTGAGGGCGGGCCCGAAGATGAGCCCGTGTCACGGTTGCGCCTGTGAGAGCTCTGGTATTCCTGCAGACCAGTTTCGACATTGATGGCCTTGTTCACCAGGGTGGCGAAATCAGCAAAGTCATGCACTAGAAGTGCGAGCTTGATGTCAGCTTGAAGGCCATCACGGAACTTCTCCTGTCTGCGTATATCAGTTGCAATGTCCTCTTCAGCATAGCGAGACAAGTCCAGAAACTCCCGCTGATAAGCTTCAACAGTTTTGTTGCCTTGGGTGAGGTTGCGGAACTCACGCTTCTTCCGGTCCATGACTCCCTGAGGGATGAAGCGGGCACGGAAAGCTGCTTGGAAGTCTGGCCAGGTGATGATTGTTCCAGCTGGCAGAGTACGCCTGTGGTTGTCCCACCATTGAGCTGTGGGTCCTTTCAGAAAGAAGGAAGCAAAGTTGACATAGCTGGCAGGGACTACATTGGCAGACTCCATCTCATAGGTGATGTCACGGAGCCAGTCATCAGCATCCAAAGGCTGAGTTGAGCTGCGGTACACAGTTGGATTGAGGCGCATGAAATCCTGCAGAGTTACCGGGGTTGGTTGCTGGTCCATATTGGGGCGAGGAAACTGAGCCATCATATTTTCCATGAATTGGCGGTTCAGTTCGAACTGTTGGATCATACCAGCCATGTACTCAGGTGGTGGTGGGGCATTGCCACCACTACCACGACCACCTGGTCTAACCATCCTGCTAATATATAACAGGGGTAGTTCAGCATTGAGAAATTTGCAAAGACAAGAATCATTCATGATGAAACATGCATAATGAAAGGAGCCCGATAGCTACTACATAGTAGT